>NW_026293419.1:0-667062 GCF_026419915.1 Harpia harpyja
AAACATGTAGAACAAATACCTAACTGCTTAAGCGCACCTAATAAATTCTATGCTACAGCTACTGGCAGTTACAGTTTAAACAATGCAAGTCAGTTTGTAAATTATACAATTTTAACTTCTTTTAAAGTTTCATTTATGGTGATAGAAAAAATATCAGTGAGATAAGAGATCCCTCCTATGCTTTTACTTTTGGCGGGGTGGAAATTCAAATCCCCAGTGCTGCAATACCTCAGGCTACCAAAAAGGACTGGCAGATTTGTTATTGCTTTTGGCTGTACTGCAGCATGCAGAGGAACGCGTTTTTAAGAGATCTCGACTGTTACAACTGAGAACCCAAAAAGCAGCGATGCAATCAACTTTCAAAAGACGTGCTGTACTTGCGTCTTTGGAAGGAAATTGACTTTTTTTTTGGTTTTTTTTTCTTTTTTAAGAGTGAACAGTCTTGTTGCTGATGACTTCTACCGCCAAGCACAGCATCGCTGAAGATCTGCTCTGATGGAAAGCTCATAAAATGCAACTTCTTTGAATGAGAAAGATTTCCAATTTGGAAAATCTCTTTCAAACTAAAGTCAAAAACTACACGCTGCAGGGAAGTGGTCCCTCACCTTAGCTTCCAGAGGGCTGGGGGTCTGCATCCATCCTCAACAAAAACCACATCAGCTAACCAGGATAGTCCTGCAGTTGCCAGGTTCCGCTTCATCATCTACAAAAAACAACAAATAAACCAACCACAACCAAAAAAACCCAGTACCAGCAGTCACGTCAATCAACACAGACCTCTTCCGCGACAAACACCTCCTCAAAAGCAATATGGCCTTCCTGTTAAAGAATTTTCAGATGTGGGTTTCTCTAGGTTTGCTTTATTAACAACTCAGAGTTGGGCCACCACCGCAGTGAATGGCACACTTCCAAAAGTTTCCAAACCTTATATACCCTTTTGCCACCCATTGTCCCAATCCAAAGTCTCTGTAATTTTCCAGCCGATTTTCTGTTCTCATATCGTTATCATTCATCATCTTATCTCATCCATTCTCCATTCTCACGTCTCGGTTCTTCTGAGATTGGTGCTCATAGGCAGAAGGTCTCCGGTCACCATCATCACTTAGCTTCTTACACTTCAAAGGTAAATTTGAAGTGTAATGAATCTTTAAAAAAGTAGAAATTTTAGGCGTATCAACATTTTAACCATAGACTCTTACTGCTGTTCCCTGACTCGGCATCCCCAGGCAGAGCGGCTCCAAGCCAAACACACACGTGCGTGGACTGACAATACAGAGACCGCTACAACCAGTGGGACTCAAAAATGAGAGAAAACTCTCAGCAACAAGAATGACTCCCAGACGGGAGATGCTGTCGAGCAAGAAGACCTGCGGGGCTGCAACGGCGAGGTAAGGAGGCTCTATGGGAGCCCCAGAGAAAAAAAAAAGAGTCAAATGTAACAGCCCGCGACAAGAACTTACTGTCAAAACTGGGACAATGGATGCACAAGAAGCCAGGCTGTAAGACCTAAGACCCTAAAGACGTGGAGGAGAAACCCCAGAAAGTAGACCCCACGAAAACAGGGCTCTCAAGAGAAGAGCTGCTGACGCAGCCCTGATACCTACTGCAAGCAGAATGATCCAGAAACATCTACAACACAACGCACACTTTGATTTAAGCTTCAGTTGCAAGACAAGACGCACTTGGCCGACTCTGTGCAGGTGAGGCAAGGCATTCAAGGCTACAGATGCCTACTGAGGGGCACGCCAAACTTGCTGAGCACCAAGAGCATCGAGACCTGCGGAAGGCAGAACGAAGGACACAGACTACACAACAGCACGGGTGGGAACTGCCCTGCCTGGCACACGCGCATATTGCACGGGAGAGTGTCGTGGTTTAACCCCAGCCAGCAACTAAGGACCACGCAGCCGCTCACTCGCTCCCCACCCACCCAGTGGGATGGGGGAGAAAATCGGGAAAAGAAGTAAAACTCGTGGGTTGAGATAACAACGGTTTCATAGAACAAGAAAGAAGAAACTAATAATGATTATGAGAACACTAATAAAAGGATTGGAATGTACAAATGATGCGCAGTGCAACTGCTCACCGCCCGCCGATCGACATCCAGCCAGTCCCCGAGCGGCGATCCCCCCACACCGACTCCCCCCAGTTTATATACTGGGCATGACGTCCCATGGTATGGAATACTCTGTTGGCCAGTTTGGGCCAGCTGCCCTGGCTGTGTCCTGTGCCAACTTCTTGTGCCCCTCCAGCTTTCTCGCTGGCTGGGCATGAGAAGCTGAAAAATCCTTGACTTTAGACCAAACATTACTTAGCAACAACTGAAAACATCAGTGTTATCAACATTCTTCACATACTGAACCCGAAACATGGCACCGTACCAGCTACTAGGAAGACAATTAACTCTATCCCAGCTGAAACCAGGACAGAGAGACCCCATGCCCTCCATCTGCGCCCAAACACGGCTGATCCTGAAGATCCCTCTCCACCGCACTGACTTCATCCCCAACCCCTGCCTGCCCGAATTCGCAACCTCGCTCCACTCCATGTCCGTCCCCCCCCCATATCTTTTGCCCCTCAACTTTGCTTTCAGAGGGCTGCGGGTCAGGTTCCGTCCTCCACAAAGTCTGCCCCAGCTATTTAAGATGTCGCTGCTATCACCAGGTTCCTCTCCATCACCTGCACAAACCGAGCACTACCAGTCCCACGGGCCAACGCCGACCTCTTCCACAGCAGCGTCCTCCTCGGAAGCGCCACATCGCTCGAAAGCTACGGCTGCCGCCCCTTTTGCTCTTCTCACTTCTGCCAATTTAACTCAAATCCTCCGCAGAAAGCCCGCGCAGCAGCTGCAAGAGCTGGGAGGGAAATGCACCACCAAGAGACCTCGTGGTACGGCGGGATCTGACCGATCCCATGAAAAACAACAAGCAGAAAAAGGCGTCTTGTGGTTGATATACCGCTGGGCTCGCCCACCACCCCAACCACAATCACCTGGGGAAGGGGAAGGTGGTGGAGAAACGCCGGCGCAAGTCTCCCGCTCCGGCTTGGACCTGCAGCTTGTGAAGCGTGGACGAGACGGACTGTTACTGGAAACAACGATAACACTTTTACCAAAACTTTGTGTATCGTGCTGATGCAAGATGCTTTACATCTTGCGTTGCGAGAAGAACGGTGTCCTTGTTATGCTGACTAGCGGTGGACAAGAAAACCTGTATGTTGCAAAATGTGTAAGATACCAGAGGAAATTGCTTTTGGTCGACCTTGCAATTCCCTGGGAAGATGAGAACCTTAGGCCCTTTTAGATAATTGAGCTTAAACGCGTCACTGTGGCTTGTGTTAAATGAATGAAAATCAAGACAAGATAGATATTAGAGTTACTAACGAACGTTCTTCAGGATAAGCTGTATCAAAACATGTAAAACGTCCCACTGCGCAGAATCACTAGAAGAGGGTGTACTAGCGGACAAGCGAGGAAGACTATCGAAGACCACCAGAGGGCCCCTGAAGACCACCAAAGATCTCGAGCGCGCCTGCGCCGAGGGCATTTACATATATCGAGGAGTTCCCGGAATTCAGACGAATATGTTAATTACTTCCAGGAAAAATCATGAATATGTATATCCCTTTTGTATCTAATCCCAACCGTTGAAAGAATTGGTGTGCACGATAGTGATTCAAAGCAACTAACTCAATAGCCTGATTAACTATTAAGTAGGTATTCTTTATTGGCAGCGCTGGGTGCACAGGGGGGGATCGTTCCACCTATCGTGCACACCGTCGGGCCCAATTGTGCAGGTTAAGTACATGTTCTACGTACATATTCACCGGATTTCCAAGAAATGTTATACATATTCATTAGTTTTCCGGGAAAGTATTAGCATATGCAAATGTCCTTTACGCAGGCGCACTGAAGGTCTCTGGCGGTCTTCCGTAGTCTTCCTCACTTGTCTGCTACTTGACCCTCCTCAGGTGACTCTGCGCGGTGTGGTCCTTTGTGGGATACTTGGAAAGTAATGGGCACATAGTGAACAATCCAGACTCGATAGAATTGATGAATTTGTGAGCCAAGGATGTTTTGTAGGCAGCAGGCTTCAAGGACGCTTTGCTTGTGGACACATATTTAGCTAACGGTAGTAAGAGCATTCCAGACGCCTTTAGAAGGCCTTGAACAGAATAAACAAGAAGACAAAAAAAAGAAAGATGCCAATTAGAAGAACACAGGTGCGCATTCCACGATAAAGGGAACTTGGCACAAAGAACCTCAATTCGGCAGCTTATCTTGACCAATTAGACTGAGACAAGTTTCGCATGTTTTAGTTAATACAACCAATTATGCCTTATGTTTATGCGCATGTACAGTGTTGATATAACCAATCATTAGGTGTAACTAGGTGCGTGGACAGCTCATGCTAACCAATCTCTAATTTGCTTATGCGTGAACAGTAACTAGAATGAACATATAAACCGAGCTATCTTGGCAATAAAGTGGCATCTGCTTGATCATATTGATTGTGTGCAGTGTCCGTGACTTCCACGTCAACACTCATCAAGGCAGGCTCAGACATGATGGCATGAAGAGCAACCTCAAAGAAAAGGGCCTGAGCGTTACGAGGGATGCCATAGCAGCCAGTGGTGGTGATAAAGAGGAACATGGCTATGTGCATATTGGGCTGCACTGGGAGGAGCTTGGCCAGCCAGACAAGGGGAGTTGTCGTCCGTTTTCACTCAGCACTGGTGTGGCCACCTCTGGAACAGTGTGTCCCAGTGTGGGGATCCCCATTCTGGAGGAATGGCAAGACACTGGAGATGAACGGCCTGGCTGAACAGGGAGCTTTTGCTAGGACTCAAGAAAAAAAGAAGAGTTTATCATCTCTGGAGGAAAGGGCGGGAAACTTGGGAGGAGTACGGGGATCTTGTTAGGTCATGCAGAGAGGAAATTAGAAAGGCAAAAGCTCAGCTAGAACTCAATCTGGCCACTGTCATAAGGGACAACAAAAAATGTTTTTACAAATATGCTAACAGTAAAAAGAATCCCAAGGAGAATATCTATCCTTTAATGGATGCAGAAGGGAATGTAGCCACCAGAGATGAGGAAAAGGCTGAGGTACCTAATGCCTTCTTTGCCTCAGTCTTTAATAGGGAGACCAGTTATCCTCAGGGTACTCTGCCCCCTGAGCTGGAAGGCAAGGATGAAGAGCAGAACATACCCCCCTTAATCCAGGAGGAAATAGTGACCTACTATGCTATCTGGACACTCACAAATCTATGGGACCAGATGGGATCCATCCGAGAGTACTGAGGGAACTGGTGGAGGTGCTTGCCAAGCCACTCTCCATCATCTATCAGCAATCCTGGTCACCAGGGGAGGTCCCAGAGGACTGGAGGCTTGCCAATGTGACTCCCATTTATAAGAAGGGTCGGAGGGAGGATGCGGGGAACTACAGGCCTGTCAGCCTGACCTCGGTACCAGGGAAGATTATGGAACAGTTTGTCTTGAGAGCGCTCACATGGCAACTCCAGGACTATCAGGGGATCAGGCCCAGTCAGCATGGCTTTACAAAAGGCAGGTCCTGCTTGACCAACCTGATCTCCTTCTATGACCAGGTGACGCACCTAGTGGATGAGGGAAAGGCTGTGGGTGTTGTCTACCTGGGCTTCAGCAAGGCCTTGGACACTGTCTCTCATGGCATACTCCCTGAGAAGCTGGCATCTCATGGCTTGGACAAGTGTACTCTTTGCTGGGTGAAAAACTGGCTGGATGGCCGAGCCCAGAGGGTTGTGGTGAATGGGATTAAATCTGATTGGCGGCGGGTCACAAGTGGTGTTCCTCAGGGCTCGGTGTTGGGGTCAGTTCTGTTTAATATCTTTATCGATGATTTGGATGAGGGGATCGAGTGCACCCTCAGCAAGTTTGCAGACGACACCAAGTTGGGAGGATGGGTTCATCTGCTGGAGGGTAGGAAGGCTCTACAGAGGGATCTGGACAGGCTGGATCGATGGGCTGAGGCCAATCGTATGAAGTTTAACAAGGCCAAGTGCCGGGCCCTGCACTTGGGTCACAGCAACCCCATGCAGTGCTACAGGCTTGGGGAAGAGTGGCTGGAAAGCTGCCCAGCAGAAAAAGACCTGGGGGTGCTGGTTGACAGCCGGCTGAATATGAGCCAGCAGTGTGCCCAGGTGGCCACGAAGGCCAACGGCATCCTGGCCTGTCTCAGAAATAGTGTGGCCAGCAGAAGCGGGGAGGTGATTGCTCCCCTGTATTCGGCACTGGCGAGGCCGCACCTTGAGTACTGTGTTTCATTTTGGGCCCCTCACTACAGGGAAGACATTGATGTGCTGGAACGTGTCCAGAGAAGGGCAACCAAGTTGGTGAGGGGCCTGGAGCATAAGCCTTCTGAGGAGCGGCTGAGGGAGCTGGGGCTGTTTAGTCTGGAGAAGAGGAGGCTGAGGGGAGACCTCATCGCTCTCTACAACTACCTGAAGGGGGGTTGTAGTGAGGTGGGTGCTGGTCTCTTCTGTCAGGTGGCTGGTGATAGGACGAGAGGAAATGGCCTCAAGTTGCGGCAAGGGAGATTTGGGTTGGATATTAGGAAAAATTTCTTTACTGAGAGGGTTGTCAGACATTGGAATAGGCTGCCCAGGGAAGTGGTTGAGTCACCATCCCTGGAGGTATTCAAAAAGCACCTAGACAAAGCACTTCAGAACATGGTTTAGTGGGCATGGATGATGGTTGGCCTCGATGATCTTGAAGGTCTTTTTCCAACCTAAACAATTCTATGATTCTATGATCCAGAGGAGGTCTGCCAAGATGGTGCTAGGGGCCATGTGTGGAGAGGCTGGGAGACCTGGGCTTCTTAGGCCTAGTCAATCAGAAGATTTGGGGAGCGTAGTATCATGTAGTCCATGATAGCTTGAAAGTTGCTTTCAGAGGTGGTGGCACGGGGGAAAGAGCATGAGAAAGGAAAACCAGCAAAACCTGCACTTTGCGAGGTCCAGACTGGACATGAGTAAAAATGAAATGTCACTCCAAGGGTAGTGTTGTGGTGCAACAGGTCACCCAGAGGTAGTCTGGATTAGGAACAGTGTCTGTTTCAAGGAACAGCTGCTGGTGAGGACAGAGACGCATCAGTACAGATAGGAAGGTGCGGGAGGAGCAGGTTGGGTGTCTAAAGCATGAAGAGACACAGGCATAGGCGTGTGGAAGTGTAGGAGAGCCTGTGGTAGAGATGTCCAGGGGTGCTGGCAAGGCTGGAAGTCCCTGACAGAACTGAGGCCTTGGTCCCCTTGGCTATGGCTAATGCCTCTGCCACCAAAGGCTGCAAGGAGACACGTTGTCCTCATGCCACTGGAGCCTCATTGCTTCCTTTTTTCTAATTTTTTTCTAATTTGGGGCTCTACTGAAGGAGGCATAGCAGCACTCTCGAATGAATATTGATCCAGGCTGTCTCCTATGGAGCTCTGGAAAGGAAGGAAAAGCAGTCCTTTGAGGTCCATATGGACAACCTTGCTCCTCACCTCCCCAAGCCCACCAGCTCCTTCACTGGCCACCTGGGACTTGCATCACACGCTTTCCCTGGAGAACTGGCTACTGTCAATGGACAGTGGCTGGACAGACCAGGGTTAGTAACAACTCCAAAGCAGATCACCATATGATCTGCTATGAAGAGAATTAACTCCATCCCAGCCAGATGCAGGACAGAGATACAGGGCATACAATGAGGGTGAGGAGTGAACAATGTCTTCTTCCAATGACCTGGGGAAATCTGTGGATCACAGAGCCTGGCTCTGATGGGGGACTCAGTCTCCCTGGTATTCACTGGTCAAGTGAGACAGCAAGATGTAAACAGCCCAGGAGGTTTCTTGTGGTGTTTGTGGAAAGTTCTTAGCACAGCTGCAACACGGGCCACCCAGTCTGATGCTCGCCTGCACCTGGTACTCCCAAAAGAGGATGAGCTGGTCAGGGATGTGAAGAACGGTGTCAGCCTTGCCTGTAGCAACCATGAAATTGTGGTCTTTCAGATCCCCAGGGGCTTGGGGAAGGAGACTAGCAGAGCACAGACCCTGGATATGAGGGAATGAACCTGGCCTGTTGAGGGCACTGGCAGGTGGGATGCCATGGAGGCAGTGTCAGGGCCCTGAGCATATCCATAGGCCTTCATGTCCCTGACCAGCCTCACATCGGGCCTCCACCCACACCTCTGTCTGTGGGCCAGGGAGACCATTGAAGCCCAGGCCTGAGTTTCAGCCCCAGCTTGATCTATGCTGCAGGTGTAGGAGTCTCCAGATACAGCCTTGCCTGTCCATGGACCTTGTTGATTCGGACTTGCAGACTCACTCCCCAGCTTGATCCTTTATGGAGTGTACAATGAAATGACACCATCGCCCTCCAGGTGCCAGACCCCAGCTGATTCACAGAGGCCTAGGGCCTTTCTGCTTCCTTTCTTCCCATCACTTGCTCAGGTTTGGGGAGGAGAGGAAGGAAAAGCAGGTGAGGCTTCTGGGTGCCAATGACTGAAATGGTGGAGCAGAACCATCACTTGTGAAATGATCTCAAGGCTATGCTAGGTCAAAAGTGTTATCTTCTGTTCCTATCTCAGAGGCTTTAAATCTTCAGCGGGAACCTGGGAGCTCTGAGATTCTTCCACCTCCCTCTCTTTTAGCAAGTTGATAGTACCCAGTCAGAGGCTTTCTTTCAATTCTGTTTACAGCCTAAAGCACCCCGTGGTCTGGAGATATTCCAGGAAACCTGCATAAGAGTCACACTCCTCTGCACAAGAAGGTGCATGCTCCCAGGAACCTCAGGAGACATGGCAGAGCGATAGCTCTGTTCGGCGAGGTGGTCAAATGCATCATCTCCATTTCGGTAATGGTGGCCTCGATGCCTGCATCACGTGTAAACTCTCTCTGTGGATGCTGACTTTTACTGAGCAACCGGACCTGACCTCAGAGCGGGCCCCACTTTGAGCTGGGCGTTGGACTCGAGACCTCCGGAGCTCCCCTACACTCTCAAATGTCCTGTGATGCAGAGACCTTCACCTCCACCTTAATCTCTTCTCGTAGGGTGTGTGTTAAGTCAAAGGCTCATGGAAGGGTTAGTGGGGAAGAGACTGCTGGGCTTCTCTAGTCCAGCCTCCAGGCTGGCTGTGACTTTGTGGACCTGAAACCTGAAGAGCTCCAGAAGTAAAGATCACAGCAATGCTCCTCCTAGTCCTTTTTATTTTTCCTAAGGCTCAGCCTAACGCTGCCAAGAGGCAGTTTGTGGCTGTTACCTCTGTCATATCATTGGCCACTGCAGAGAGCTTGGCTCTGTCATCTCTCCAGGTTGTTAATAGGGTTGCCCATGCCTCCATTTCAGCAGGATAGAGAGGCAGAGACTCTCCTCACAGCTCGTGCGTTAGGTCCGTACCCCAATTTGGCAGACCTCCTTGGGCCACCTCCACTTTATCTGCTTTTCTTTTGAAATATGAGGCCCACTGGCCCCTATGGAATCCATCATGGTGCCCAGGCTCTTCTCCCCAGGGCACTCTTTAGCTGCTGCATGGAGTCGTTCTGTAGCTTTTCCTTCTAAAACTCCAGGTTTCTGTTGGCCAAATCCCTCAGTGTGGCCAGGTCCCTCTGACTGAACCTCCAACAGTCCAGCTTTTAAAGTACGTGTGCTGATGCTTATCCTGAGTCATGGTGCTCTAACAAGATCACAACTTAAGTAACTGCAGGATGCAGCAGGGTGAGCTCTGGGGTCAGACCAGGGTGCTCAGAGCTTTCTTCCTTTTGTGCTTCAAAAGATCCAAGGGAGGAGCTGACCTTCATCAGGCAGTTCAGGGATCCTGACCAGAAGACCATGGTACCTGGAGGAGTTAGTGATCCATGTAACAGTAAACATGAGCAGAACCAGGCCTGGGCTGGGCTGTGCTCCACATACAGCTTGGCCTTCAGGCTGTGTTGTGCTAAGCATATCTCAATGCAGGATAAACTTGATTGTAGCAGAGAAACCTGCAGGAAGCTCCCAGCTGGTACCAGCAATTAGGCCACCTGCATGTCCTTACCTGCATCTAAAACTGCAGAAACAAACATCCCCTTCTGGGACAGTAGGAAAGATGACAAGAATTGTTTTCTTGTAAGAAAACACTGAAAGAGCTCCCAGGACCAAACCGGGATAACACTTACATGGGTGGGATCTGCACAGCTTGCTGCACAATGATCAAAGGCACCTCCTGATGCAAAACAACACACAAGTCTGCTGCGGGCCTGTCAGGGATGCCAGCAGAAGTGCCCTCACAGCCACCTTCCCAGCCATGTGTCTCCTGCTGGCCCATGACATCCTGAGGCACAGCTGACCTCATCACAGCATTCCCACCCATCTCTTCCTTGTGGCCTAGGATCTGATCAGATAAAGGTCACCTCACATTCCTCTTCCAACACCATGGCTCTGCTTTGGGAACTCACCATCCCTGCCCTGCCCCCAGGGACCAAACAGCCTAAGTTAGGGGAGGAGAGGGGTTCAAGGTGAGGGGCTTAGAGCATGGGAATGAGGGCTTCAGGTGTTAAGTGTTCAGGTTAGGGTTTAGGGATTAGAGCTCACCTTTCAGGGTTAGGGATTAGGCAAAGGTTTAGGGTGATGGTCTGGTGTTCTGCTTTGGCTGTCTGGTTAGTGTTTAGGGTGTGGGCTCACTTTGTGGATTAGGGGTTCTTCAGGGCAGGGGTGAGGGCTAGGCTTAAGGCCAACTTTTTAATGCTAGCTCTAAGGGCGGGGGATTGGCAGGAGCAATAGGGTAATGTTCACAGGGTAAGAGTAAGATTTAGCTCAGAGGTAAGGCTTGAGGTAAGGGATTAGGGTAGTGGATTCCCAACAGGGTGAGTGGTGCCATTTAGGGGTAGGGTTATGAGCTAATGTTGTTGCTTAGAAATACAGAAGGGCCAAACAGAAATGGGGAGACAGGAACCTCATGAAATTCAACCAGGGAAAGTGTAAAGTCCTGCCCCTTGGGGGGGGGGGGGGCAATAACTCCAGGCACCACTCTGTGCTGGGGGCAACCCAGCTACCTGCAAAGCTGGAATAGAGTTTTGCAGAAAATGTGCTGGTGGGCACCAAGTTGACCATGAGCCAGCAATGTGCCCTTGCCACAAAGAAGGCTGAGGGTATCCTGGGTTGCATTAGGAGGAGTGTTGCCAGCAGGCTGGTGGGGGGGATCCTTCCCCTTTACTCAGCACTTGTGAACCCACACCTGCAGCACTGTGGTCAGTTCTGGGCCCCCCAGGACTAGAGAGACATGGACATACTGGAGAGAGTCCAACGAAAGGCCACTAAGATAATGATGAAGGGACTGGAGCGTCTCTCCTGGCAGGAAAGTCTGCGAGAGCTGGGACTGTTCAGCCTGGAGAAGGGAAGGCTCAGGGGGATCTAATCAGTCAGTAAAAATACCTGAAGGGAGGGTGCAAAGAAGATCGAGCCAGGCTCTTTTCAGTGGTGCCCAGTGACAGGACAAGAGGCCATGGGCACAAAGTGAAACTCAGGAGGTCCCCTCTGAACATCAGGAAACACTTTTTGACTGTGAGGGTGACTAAGCACTGGCACAGGTTGCCCAGAGAGGTTGTGGAGTCTCCATGCTTGGAGCTATTCAAAAGCCACCTGAACACTGTCCTTGGTGAGCAGCTCTAGGTGGCCCTGCCTGAGGAGGGGTTTGGACCAGATGACCCCAGAGGTGCCTCCTAACCTCAACCATTCTGTCATTCTGTGAAATGCTGTTAAGGATGTCTTAGACCTAGAGGACAAGTCCCACAGAATGAGCAAGACCATCTAAATGAGGCTTCTAGATGAATAGGTGATGCCATCAATATAGAAAAGCAAGCAGCATGGGACAGCAATGGGGAATGCCAATGGTCTGGATTGAGAACTTCCTGGAAAAAGCCAAAGGAAAAGGATGGGTCCTTGGGTGCAAGGTACCCCATGCTCTGGGGGCAAGGTACCTTGTTTGGGACAGCTTCCTTAGCAACACCTGCATCCCCGGAGGGTGATTCCCTGGGCCTGCACCAGGCAGCAGCCGTGTTTCTCAGCAGCACCTTCCCTTTCCTCCCTGGGTATTGACCATGTCTCTCCATTCCACATTCATGGACCCCAAACTACCAGTTGAGGAAACATTTTGGTGAGGGGAAGACCTCCCTGAGGCATGTCTGCACTTTGTGAGTCCCAAGAGCTTGTGCAAACCTCGGGGTGGAGCTCATTTGGTACCCACAATTGTATTGCAGATGGTTGGGGAGCACCATTACCAAGCAGGAAGTGAGAGATCTGGTCCCAGGACAAGATCTGCCTGATGGGGATGGAGCTTACAGCTGCAGTGTCTCCGGGTCATTGCCCCACATAAGGTGTGTTTGATATATGGCCGTGTTCCTGGAAATAATGCCATTTGGGTGACTTAGTCTCACCATCAAAACTAGGCAGGATGAATCCCATCCCTGGCAAAGAGCATGCATAAACTGAAGGAACTGCCCTCCAGTTGCCCAGCTTTGGCCTTGGCATGGGGAGAACCTTCTGGGCCTGAATGGACAAGCACAGCTGTGCCCTGCCTGCAAAGCTCAGGAACTCTTCTCCACTCTTAAAGAAAAAATGAGCACATTTTTCGTCAGCTGAAATGCATCAAACACTGTTCCTTCACAGACAATGTTTTCCCATGATGTCAAGGTGGAAATTTCCAGCCCATGTACAACGCTCAGGAGAAGATAGCCTGATCTTCCCCATTACACCCGTGACACGGCTCTGCCTAGTATCCTGTGTATTGACTCTTACCACTCTCTCACGGGTTTCCACATGTCCTGCTTGAACTGACCATTTCTCAAGAAGTCATTCCAGCAGACTGCCTGGACATCTGCATTTCCCAGTGTCCATCCAGCTTTCCTCCTCTCATTGGTCTCTACCCATTCAAACACCTCTCAGCTACCCAGGTGCTGCTCAGAGCTTCAGGTGCTTTAAAGCTTGCCTTGTCTTCCAGTAGTCTGCTTGATGGTCTCTTGAGCCAACTCCTCCATTGTGTTTGTACCTGTTCTCCTGAGTATCTCACTGAAAGTGTTCCACTAAGGTGACCCACAGCAGAAAGTGGACTTCAGTGGAGGAAACGTGGACTTCATACATTATTTTTTAATGCATTGGGTTTTTTGCTAATTTTTTTTAATAATGGCAGGTAAGCAACATTCTTCTGTGATTGTGTGCAGCTGGTTCACCAAATAAAGCCAGTGGGAATCTGTGCAGAAGAGCTGAATCATTCAGCTACAGCCTTTAGTGGGAAAAGCTTGGATTTGAGAAATCATGATGCAAGTGCAGGTGACCACTGAGAGAAATGATGGATGGAGGTGGTGGTGAGGGACCAATGATGACGATGGGGCACAGGACAACGATGTCCCATACATTGTCTGACAGAAACAATCTTACCGTTTCCTACATGTTGAGACATCATCCGCAGATGCTGTGGATCAATATGAATTGGAGAAGGCTGAGATTACGTGTTCTGTAAGCGGCAAGACAGAAAACTGGAAACAGAAGACATCCTGATTTTTTTGTTACTTAACATTTCAATCTTGTCTGCTCGGCTATACTCCTGAAATTTCTCCAATGAGCCACAGAAGACTTGAAGAGTTAGGGAAAGTTATGCACAGAGACATGGCTTGTTAGGGTGTTTTGCACGTTAAGGAGCCCTCTGGTGCCCAGTTCCTGAACTGCAGATACTGCAAGCAGGAACAAGCCTCTGACAAAGCGGAAGGCAGAAGAAAACCCCAAGTTTCTGAGGGCGTTGGAGGCCCCACTGAGGGCCAACACTGACAAAGCCATCAAGGGAATGACCAGTCAATGTGTCGGTCCCTGGGAGCAAAATATGCAAAATCTTGGAGACAAGAGTTGCAGGTGGCAAAGGCAATATGCTGGTGGCTCTGATCACATGTAAGCCCTTGGTGTTTGTTAATCATCAGAGTGGCCAAGCCCTGACCCCCAGGGCCTGGTAAAAGAGGTCCTTTCCCTCATGCATTGCTCAGGGCTCTACCTAGAGTCAGTGTGAGTGCGGGTGTGTGTACAACTTGGTGGTAGATTTTGTTGCTTTAAACACAAAGCTGTGGTGTTCTGGGGATTTGGCAATGCCTGTGAGTTCCGCACAACCCGTCCAGCCTCCTTCATAGCCCTGCTGACAGTCCTCAATCACCTGAGATGTCCCAGTCCCAGACTTGTTTGCATCCCCAAATTGGATCCATTTCCCAGCACTGCACTGCCATTCCTCCTGCTGCTGCTGCCCTAAAAATCACAACTTGAACTATTCCACAGTAGCATGACTGCCACTTGATCCTTCGGGTCCTCTTCTGGCCTGTAACACACTCTCTACTACGCACATCCCGGTCTCTCGCTGCACTCGCACGAGTCTCCCAAAAGGTTCTCATTTCCCCTGCAGTAATGAGACCTCAATCCAGGAGGTTCATGCATTCTCCAGGCTCATGGATGTTGCCTGCATTCCAGGAAAGTGTGCGTAGTGAAGGAGAGGAAGAGCTGAAGCACCCTTCAGAGCTGCTTCCCATGGCACCACCTGGATCAGTCTCCCAAGTAAGTCAAAGACTTCTCCTCTGGAGTCCAGGGTCTGTTCCCTGCTGCTGGCCTCCCTCACTGCCCTTTGGTGTCTGAGACCCCACTGTTTCATGGTCATGAAGCCAAGGCTGGTGCTGGTGATCACATCCTGACCAGCTTTTCCTTGTGGGCCAGGGTCAGGTCCAGGTGAGCATCACCATCATTGGCCAACCTAGCAGCTCTGTTAAGAATTTGTCCCAAAGTCCTTCAGGCTGTTGGCACCCTGTTGCTTTGCCTGGCCAGTGAATGCCAGGGCACTTCCAGTCCCCCATAGGCACCTGCTCATTAACCTGGAGAATTCCTCAGGTGCTGACAAAAGACCTTTTCTGTTTCCTCTCCCATCATCAGCTAGTTTGTAACTGCCAGCACAATGTCACTCTTAGTGACTCCTCTGATCCTCAGTGACAAAAGCTAACCCAACCTGTTGCACGTCACATGGAGGACCTCCATAAATCCAAGCTTCCCCTTCATACAGGGGGCATCCACCCTCCTCATGCTTCTACGTCCATGCTACACCTCCTGGGGTTCCAGCCATCTAAAGGGACAAAAGATTATCTGTACAATTCTCCCCTTAGAGTGCCAGACCTAAGGAAGAACATTCTAAATGATGCCTCACAGAGTCTGAGTGCCTGCCTTACTGGGATCACAACAGACCAACACTTTCTGCTGAAAAACACTCTCTCAGTACCCTCGATTGCAGCCCCTCTGGTCCCATGGACTGGTAAGGGTGTGGTTTGCTAGGTAAGCCCTGGCATGATCCTCATCCACCACTGGTTGTTCCCCTTTCCCTTCCAGAGTCCTGCCTCAAAGCACAAAGGCCTGGGAGACCTTGCTGGCGGTAACTGAGGCAAAGAGGACATAGCATATGTCAGATCTAGCTACACCTACTCTTACTTAATGTGTTAGTGGTCCCATAGTATCTCTCTTTCTTCTTTAACTGTTCCTGATGTAGCAACAGCTCATCTTGGTGCCCTTGAATTGCCTTTTGACTTTCAGCTGAGTTTTGGTATGAACCATGGCTGTGCTTGGAGGATCCTGTCTTTGAAGGCAAGATGTACCCGGGAACATTGTTCAAATGCTTGGTCTGTTCCATGGTTGGATCATCAAGGGAGTGAGGAAGGACCCCAGTGTGACGTGCTTTGTGATCACGCAATGCCTGCAGCTAATGGGTAGAAGAAGGGATGGAATTTGCATCTCTGATGGCATCTGAGGACTGGTGCCTCTGACTGATGGCAACCGTCAATGGCACAAAGGCACCAAATCATACTCTCCGAGATGCCATCTGGGGTGTCTGTCACACACACTCCCTGATAGAGAATTGCTTTTCGTGTAGGACCTGTGATTCCCAGGCCAGACTGGCAACTCCAGTAGATCTGTGGGCCTGGATCTGAACCTTGAATTGAGTAGCGACTCTGAATTCTGTAACCCAAGGTGGGGCTGAACATGACACAACTGCCAATATTGTCAGCCAAGACCTAGTAAATACAAAACGATGACGACGATCTCTCCCTATGGCACATGACTCCATTCCGTCAGAGGAATACCTCTATAGTCCACCCTGAACATCATGAGGAGGGACAGGTTCCATTGCCCTTAATTTGGGCACCAGCTGTCATTTTAGTTGGCCAAAGGAAATTCTCAGGTGTTGCTAGGAAGTGGAACTCAGATATTGTCCTGTCTCTACACCAGTCAGCCTGCACATAACTTCGATCTGTCTCTATTATCTGCACATCTCTTTGACCACCTCTGGCACCTCCAATGTCACCAGACATTTACATCTGAACACCTCACTCCTGGCCTCCATCACCATTACTTAGCATGGGAGCTGAGACAAGGAGCTGACATGCAGGTGCCTATTTAATGCAGACCTGCACTGAGGCAAGAGGAATCCCACCTCCTGTGGGTTTGTGGTGGGCATGGGAGGGAGCTGAGTCCCCTTCCAGCCCCAGGACTACAATCCCAGCATGAGATGCCTCCATGGACTCAGCTGGCTCCCTTCTCTCAGCAGGGCTAAAGGAGATCCCTGCCTGTCACTGTCTCCGTGTCCTGCCCAATGATGGCACAAGAAAGAGGCTGCCCAGGGAAATGCTTGAGTCACCCTCCTTGGAGGTATTTAAAAGACACCGTGTTTAGGGACACGGTTTACTGGTGGACTTGCTAGTGTTAGGTTCACGGTTGGACTTGATGATCTCAAGAGTCTTTTCCAACCTCAATAATTCTATGATTCTCAGAAAAGTTGATTCTTGGCCTAAGTCTGTCTCTCAGCAGAGCAATGACCCTGCTGGAAAGCAGTGTCTCTCCCCAGGTGAGGGAGGGAACATCAGTGATTGCTTCAGCCTGTTTCCCAGCAGGTTCCCCTGGAGCCCCAGGGACACCTGGAGGGAGCCCAGAGGGGGCAGAGAAAGTGCTGCCTTGGGCTGGTCCTCTGCTGCTGAGCTGGGCTGGGCTCCTGGGACAGAGGGAACTCCTGGCAAGCGGGCAGCACTGCAGAGAGACAGCTCTGCCCAGGAGCAGGGCTGGGGGCACTGCCTGCAGGCATCGAGAGGAGACCTGCAAGGCAGAGAGAGCTTAAAGGCAGTGTGAAGTGGGAGGATGCTGAGAGCTCACTGGGGGAGAAATCTGCACAGCCATCTGCATGGTAAGTCTGTGGGTGCAGGGCAATAGAGCTTCAGTTCCTGCAGGGATCTCCGAACACTGGCACAGCTGACAGTGTATGGGATCTGGCAGGAGGATTCTTTGTTTCTCTGGTGTAGAGGAGAAGGATGTTCTCCAGAGCAGGGCTTCCCTGCTGCGCAGTCAGAAGGACAGGGCATGAGGACTGCCTTCTCCTGGCACCAGCTGCAGGGCTGTGAAGCCGGGTGTGCATCCAGGGGTACCCAGGGCTGTGCTTCAGAGCAGGGTCCTGGTGTTTCAGGGTCTGAGTGGTGGAGCAGGGACTTTGCTGCCTGCCAGGGTCAGCACTCAGCCTGCGTATGGAACTGCCCATGGCAGTGTGGGGAGAAGGTGTGGATGAAAGAAACGATCCCTGGAAGGGCAGAGCAGCGTGCTTCTGCTATCGAGACGGTGCTGCGTGGGTCAGGTTTGCTCACAGCTCCAGCTCAGCCCTGGGCATTTCCAAGGGGACATTCAAGAATAACGTCAAGGCAGCATTCTCCTGAAAGGTAAGGAGTCTTTCTTTGAATTTTTATCATCTTGGTGGGCGGGTGGGCAGCGTGACATTAAAATTTATTTGTCCCCTCTGGATTAGCCACTGAGACCCCAGTTGTCCTTAGGACGTGTCTGAGGTGCTCCTTAGCCCTTGTCTGAGGTGCTCCTTAGCCCCTGCACACACAGAGATGCCCCTGGGCAGTGCCCGGCTGCCAGGAGGGGTCTGCAGGTCAGAGCTGAGCACACAGCGGGTGGGATGGGGTCTCTGAGCAGGGACAGGGATGAGACAAGGGGACGGAGAAGCAGCTGCTGACAGGGACAGCTCCAGGCAGCAGAGACAGGGGCAGGGAGTGAGAGGGAGCTGCTCCCAGCAATGCCATGGGAGGGGAGATTCAGGCAGCTCCCTGCCATCACTGGAGAAAACCTGTGGTCTTTTGTCCCACCCAGCAGATCCTCTGCCCTTACGGCCATGGGGACTCATTCACCTTCTCGGTGGCCTCAGCCCTGAAAAGACGGAATTATCAAATACCCTACCATCTCTCCCTGTCCTGCCTCCATCAACAGCAGCTCTGTGGCATTTGTCCATTTACTTCCTCCTCTCTCTACTCCTCTTGTTCTTATCACTGGACTGGGGTGGGAGGTAGGATTCAGATGCACTTCACAGACCGAGCCTGGGGGTCTTGCCATGCAGAATTGTCCAAGGGAGTTAAGTGTCCCCATCCCCTCCTCATCCCCAGGCTCCCAGTGATACAAATGACAAAACTCTCCTTTCTGGACACCCCATCTTTACAACATTTGCTTCTTTCCCTGCCAAAAGCACTCCTTAAGTGAGGGTGGGAAACCAGAACAAAACACACAAAAAAATATCCCCTTGGATGTTTTCTGCTGTTAGTTGAATTGGAAGCGACAGTGTTGAAATACTATTCGATATAATGAGTGGATTTAATCTGATATCACCCCATGTCCCAATTTACTTCTTCCTGTAGGGCAGGACTGACTCCCCCAGAGCTCACAGCAGAGCCCACTGCTCCAGTGGTACCCTCAGCCAGCATCAAGCACAGCTCACGAAAGGCACCTGTCAAAGGTCTTTCTGAAATAGGAGAGGCAGATTCAGTGGGGTTTCTATGAGAAATGTGTTAGGTGTAGCTCAGAGAAGTCTCTTCTAACTTGTCACCGTCTTTCCCTCTTGAACAGTGCCCCATGCCCAGAAGAAGCTGATGTCCAACAGCAGCTCCATCACTGAGTTCCTCCTCCTGGCATTTGCAGACACACCGCAGCTGCAGCTCTTGCACTTCTGGCTCTTCCTGGGCATCTACCTGGCTGCCCTCCTGGGCAATGGCCTCATCATCACCACTGTAGCCTGCGACCACCACCTCCGCACCCCCATGTACTTCTTCCTCCTCAACCTCTCCCTCCTCGACTTGGGCTCCATCTCCACCACTGTCCCCAAATCCATGGCCAATTCCCTGTGGGACAGCAGGGCCATCTCCTACAGGGGATGTGCTGGACAGCTGTTTTTCTTTCTCTGCTTGATCGCAGCGGAATATTCTCTCCTCACCATCATGGCCTATGACCGCTACGTTGCCATCTGCAAACCCCTGCACTACGGGACCCTCCTGGGCAGCAGAGCTTGTGTCCGCATGGCAGCAGCTGCCTGGGCCAGTGGGTTTCTCAATGCTGTGCTGCACACTGCCAATACTTTTTCACTACCACTCTGCAAGGGCAATGCTGTGGACCAGTTCTTCTGTGAAATCCCCCAGATCCTCAAGCTCTCCTGCTCACGCTCCTACCTCAGGGAAGTTGGCCTTCTTGTGCTTAGTGCCTGTTTGGCATTTGGTTGTTTTGTTTTCATTCTTTTCTCCTATGTGCAGATCTTCAGGGCGGTCCTGAGGATCCCCTCTGAGCAGGGACGCCACAAAGCCTTTTCCACGTGCCTCCCTCACCTGGACGTGGTCTCCTTGTTTATCAGCACTGCAGTGTTTGCCTACCTGAAGCCCCCCTCTATCTCCTCCCCATCCCTCGATCTGGTGGTGGCAGTTCTGTACTCGGTGGTGCCTCCAGCAGTGAACCCCCTCCTCTACAGCATGAGGAACCAGGAGCTCAAGGATGCCCTGTGGAAAATAATGAACGGGTGCCTTTCAGAAGCAATTAACTGCCTGTTTTCTTCTGCAGAGCATTCATAATGTATTTCATTACACACCCAGCCTGCCTTCTCCTGTTCTTGGTTGGGGTGGCAGGGTTTTTTTTTTTTTGTTGTGATCATTTTGTGCACAATGAAATTTTATGATTCATCCCACTTCTAATTCAATGTCTACCTCTAGAATTTGACCTAGAGCTGTTTAAACGAGGCACAGTTCTCTCTCTATTATTCAACACAATAAAACACCCTGCAGCTACTTGTTTGCCAGAGATCCGTCCTCTGAGAACCTGGTGAAGTAGCAGGGCAGTGCCTGTGTGCAGAGGGGAAGGGGAAAAGAGTCTCAGCACGGCAGCACTGCCAGGCAGCACCAGCGCTTGGTCTTTCCAGAGCTGCTCTCTTTCCACTCCCACACTCTCCTTCTGTGCCCCTGGGTTGGTGTAAGGCCTGAGTGCTCTGGCAGCTCGGTCACAGTCCCGCTGTGTGACAGGACTCTCAAGGGAGAATCTTGGTTCTGAGGAATTTCTGTATTTATACTGCCTTTGTCACTCTGTCCCCTGCCCCACTGGCCACTGGGACCAGGGTTCCCTCAGCTGCCTTCCCTGTGCTGACAACACATTTAGAGAAGCCCTTCTGGGTGCCCTCCCCATGCATGGCCATTTCCAGCCACCGCTGAGCTCTGGCTTTGCTGGCTCCATCCCTGCGCCCACAGGCCAGGTGTCTGTCTGCCTCCTGGGCAGGCTGTTCCCCCTCCAGCCTCCCTGCACTTCCTTCTGCTGTTGGACCTCCTAAGTCGAGGGGTCCCTGTTCATCCATGCTGACCTCTTCCCAGGCCCTGCTCAAATCCCTGTGCAGCTGGCTGGGGTCTTCCTGGGCTTTGAGGACATCGTTCCTGAAGACCCAGGAGGGACTCACAGCCCCTTTGTCCTCCAGGACAGTCCAAGCAGATCCTCAGCTAATGGAAATCAGCTCTCCTGCAGTCCCACACTGTCATTCTCCTAGTTGTCCTACTTCTCCACCATCTCATGGTGGTAGCAGCCATGGCTGCCCTTCTCCTTCCCATCCCCAGCCAGATCCACCCTGTCTGTCAGGAAGAGACCAGCCCTAGACAGCTCGTTGAGTGTCTGTGTCAAAATGCTGTCTTCCACACCCTGCAGGAATCTCCTGGCTTGCTTGCGCCCAGCCCTGCTGCCCTCCCAGCAGACTCTGGGGTGCTTCAACTCGCCATGTCATCGAGGACCTGTGACCATGAGGCTTCCTCCAAGGCAAGGCTCTGTGCACGCCAGCCTCCCCTTTGCACAGAGCTCCCCTCCACCTCCTCACCCTCCACCTGCCTTCCTGAGGAGCCCTTGGCACCCATGGCTGCCCTCCCACCACTCCAGCTGTCCCACCAGGGCTCTGCAGTCCCCGTGGGCTGGGGGAGCGCGTTGCTGCCTGCCCAGCAGAAACGAGAGTGCTGGGGAGGGGAGAGGAGAGGCAGGTAAAGGGGAAGGGTTGTGGGAGGTTGTCTGGGAGGTGACTCCTGTTGCCAGAAGAGGATGATGCAAGGAGAGGCATGGTAGGTGGGAGGTGGATTTTGAGGTCACTTCTTTGGAAACAACCCAATTGGCCAGGTGCTGAGGCAGGCCCAGTGATGTCACCTGGAGTGTTGGAAAACCCACCCAGCATCTTGAGATCTTGGGAGAGGGGAGATGCAGAGGAAGGTGAAGATGGCATGGCTGTGAGATGGGGTGTGAGGCCATTTCTTTTGCAGTAACCTGACTGACTTGTGGCAGGCAGGCAGATACTGTGATGTCATCAAGCGCATCACATACCCCAGGGAGACACAGATGACAGTTCATGCAGTGGAGAGGGGTAGATGTAGGCAAAGGCAACATGGCTGGGCTTTTGCATGTGAAGTCACCTAATGACAACAATTTAATTGGCCGGGAGCAGGCAGGCATCATGACGTCATCAGGGACACCAGATGGGAAGGCAGCAGAGAGATGACTGGGCCCCTGGTGAGGCCCTGCCCTGGGGTGAAGCCCCCTGTATGTGACATGGGAACCTATGGGACGTGGCAGGAGAAACTGATGGATGTGACAGATAACACTTTATCACAACACAACATCTTACTGGCATCATGGAGACATGGTGGGATGGCACCTATGACTGCAGTGTTGGAATGGATGGATAGAGGCTCCTTAGGAAGGGGAGGTGGGGGACACATGGAGAGCGTGTCCCCCTCTGTCGATGACCAGCTGAAGTGCATGGAGCTCCACCTGGGGATGGATGAGGAATCGACCAAGAGCTTATGGGTAAGGAATAAAGGGAGGGGAGGGACAGGTGACATTCTTGTGGGGGTCTGCTACATGCCGCCCAACCAGGAAGACTGAGCAGATGAGGCCCTCGATAGACAGATAGGAGCAGCCTCACGTTTACAAGCCCCGGTCCTCATGGGGGACTTCAACCACCCTGCTATCTGTTGGAGGGACAACACAGCAGGGCATAAGCAATCCAGGAGGTTCCTGGAATGCATTGATGATAACTGCCTTCTCCAAGTGATAGAGGAGCCAATGAGGAGAGGTGCTATGCTGGACCTCGTTCTCACCAACAAGGAGGGGCTGGTGGGGAATGTGAAGCTCAAGGGCAGCCTTGGCTGCGGTGACCATGAAATGGTGGAGTTCAAGATCCTTAGGGCAGCGAGGAGGGTGCACAGCAAGCTGGCTACCCTGGACTTCAGGAGAGCAGGCTTTGGCCTCTTCAGGGATCTGCTTGGTAGAGTAGCATGGGATAAAGCCCTGGAGGGAAGAGGGGCCCACGAAAGCTGCTTAATAGTTGAGGATCAACTCCTCCAAGCTCAGGAGCCATGCATCCCAACAAAGAGGAAGTCAGGCAAAAATGCCAGGAGGCCTGCATGGATGAACAAGGAGCTCCTGAACAAACTCAAACACAAAAGGGAAGCCTACAGAAGGTGGAAGCAAGGACAGGTAGCCTGGGAGGAATACAGAGAAATTGTCTGAGCAGCCAGGCATCAGGTTAGGAAAGCTAAAGCCCTGCCAGAATGAAATCCAGAAAGGGACGTCAAGGGCAATAAGGAAAGCTTCTGCAGGTATGCAGGTGATAAAAGGAAGACCAGGGAAAATGTGGGACCTCTCTGGAAGGCAATGGGAGAGCATGTTACCCAGGACATGGAGAAGGCTGAGGTACTCAACAATGTTTTTGCCTCAGTCTTCACCAGCAAGTGCTCCAGCCACACCACCCAAGTCACAGAAGGCAAAGCCAGGGCCTGGGAGAATGAAGAACCACCCACAGTAGGAGAAGATCAGGATCAAGGCCATCTAAGGAACTTGGAGGTGCACAAGTCCACGGGAATTGATGAGATGCATCCACAGGTCCTGAGGGAACTGGCAGATGAAGTGGCTAAGCCACTATCCATCATATTTGAGAAGTTGCAGCAGTCCGGGGAAGTTCCCACTGACTGGAGAAGGGGAAACATAACCCCCATTTTTAAAAAGGGAAAAAAGGAAGACCTGGGGAACTACAGGCCAGTCAGTCTCACCTCTGTGCCCAGCAAGATGCCAATGTGACTCCCATTTATAAGAAGGGTCGGAGGGAGGATCCGGGGATCTACAGGCCTGTCAGCCTGATCTCGGTACCGGGAAAGATTATGGAACGGTTTCTTCTGAAAGCACTCACATGTCAAGTCCAGGATAAGAGGGGGATCAGGCCCAGTCAGCATGGGTTTACGAAAGGCAGGTCCTGCTTGACCAACCTGATCTCCTTCTATGACCAGGTGACCCGCCTAGTGGATGAGGGAAAGGCTGTCGAAGTTATTTTGCTAGACTTCAGCAAGGCCTTTGACACTGTCTCTCATGGCATACTCCTTGAGAAGCTGGCGTCTCATGGCCTGGATAAGTGCACTATTCACTGCGTGAAAAACTTGCTGGATGGCCGAGCCCAGAGGGTAGTGGTGAATGGGGTGAAATCCAGTTGGCGGCGGGTCACAAGTGGTGTTCTCCAGGGCTCGGTGTTGGGCCCTGTTCTGTTTAATATCTTTATCGATAATTTGGATGAGGGGATCGAGTGCACCCTCAGCAAGTTTGCAGACGACACCAAGTCGGGAGGCAGGGTCGATCTGCTTGAGGGTAGGGAGGCTCTACAAAGAGATCTGGACAGGCTGGATCAATGGGCTGAGGCCAATCGTATGAAGTTCGACAAGGCCAAGTGCCGGGTCCTGCACTTCGGTCACGGCAACCCCATGCAGCACTACAGGCTTGGGGAAGAGTGGCTGGAAAGCTGCCCAGCAGAGAAAGACCTGGGGGTGCTGGTTGACAGCCGGCTGAATATGAGCCAGCAGTGTGCCCAGGTGGCCAAGAAGGCCAATCGCATCCTCGCCTGTATCAGGAACAGTGTGGCCAGCAGGAACAGGGAGGTG
This sequence comes from Harpia harpyja, assembly GCF_026419915.1. Lineage (NCBI taxonomy): Eukaryota > Metazoa > Chordata > Aves > Accipitriformes > Accipitridae > Harpia > Harpia harpyja. Next base: position 24,295 of record NW_026293419.1, read on the forward strand.
GTTGTTCCCCTGTACTCGGCACTGGTGAGGCCGCACCTCGAGTACTGTGTTCAGTTTTGGGCCCCTCACTACGGGAAAGACGTTGAGGTGCTGGAGCGTGTCCAGAGAAGGGCAACCAAGTTGGTGAGGGGCCTGGAGCACAAGTCTTATGAGGAGTGGCTGAGGGATCTGGGATTGTTCAGTCTAGAAAAGAGGCGGCTGAGGGGAGACCTTATCGCTCTCTACAACTACCTGAAAGGGGGTTGTAGTGAGGTGGGTGTTGGTCTCTTCTGTCAGGTGTTTGGAGATAGGACAAGAGGAAATGGCCTCAAGTTGAGGCAAGGGAGGTTTAGGTTAGATATTAGGAAAAATTTTTTTACTGAGAGGGTTGTCAAACATTGGAATGGGCTGCCCAGGGAAGTGGTTGAGTCACCATCCCTGGAGGTATTCAAAAAGCGAGTGGACAGGGTACTCCAGGGCATGGTTTAGGGGGCATGGTTAATGGTTGGACTCGATGATCTTGAAGGTCTTTTCCAACCTAAATGATTCTATGATTCTATGATTCTATTCTATGATTCTAATTACTCTTCCTTCCAGGACACATCGGTCTTTTTTCTTTTATTTTTTTATATCTCAGTGGAGAGCTTTAACGGAAAATCACTGAGTTCTGATATGGGAATGGCAAAACGTCCTCTGTAAATCTTGGAAAAGAACAGTACATTGAAGGAAAACTGTTCATATAAACTGTTAATGACACGTTTCCGCTGTCAAAGATTCTAACGCTTTTGAACATCTTTGCCATCCTCATCTTCCTTCCCTCCACTTTCTTCTGATTGCACTATAGCTACCGTACCTCAGCATAACATTAAACTGTTCAAGTACTCTTGCAAATCGTATAAAATCCAAAATACCCCACACAGATGCCTACAGGTTTTGCTGTTACCATCACGTTAACGACACAATTGGTCCTGCCAAACGTACAACCTGCAAAACCTGAAGGCAATTAGCACACAGCCACATACGTATCGATCTTGTTCTGTCCTTGCCAAAACTGCTGGGTGACTTGTCATCAGCTTCAGTGACTAACAGCAGGCAAGACTCTCTCATCTGCCTTAGCTCTGATGCAGCTCCTAGAAAAATGGCTACTTCAGAAAGTCATGTCTTGTTATTTTGGGAACGTGTTATTTCCCACTGAGTACCAAGATGACAGCTCTTAATTATATGTCCTGAGAGCAGCCTCCACCAACTGTCCCCTGCTGCGCGCCAACACGAACAGCACTGATCTCTCCCCTGCCCATCTCCACGCTTGGGAGGAGCTGTTCACACACCCCTACCCTGGCCATGCTGCCTGAAAATTCCTGCTGTGCTGCTCAAGGCCATGAAAACTGTTACACTACAGCTGTACCCAGATCACTGTTCCTCATTCTGAGTGAGACTGCCCATTCCTGTGTATTCCCACCTGTCTACAGCAGCTGTTGCCTTCTGTCTTGTAAGCGTTTCGGAAAAGTACCCTTTTTTTTTCTGAATACCTTCTTTGACCTCACTACAGGACAGGTCCGGAGTCCACCACCATGGCCGGTAAAGTCCGTAGCGATACAGAATTGCACAGGGATGACAAATACCCAGTGGTCCAGCTCATTTTGATTGTTTAAGACCAGGCTTTTGGGTAGAACACAGTTGAGAAAATTTGAAACCTAACACTCCCATCTTGATTGGCAGCTCTTTCTTCATCAGTTCTTTGAAATTCTTTCATTCCTTGGGAATACGTAGCAAGACTTTCCTCATCAAAACAAGCAACAAAGATCAGTCACAAATATGCGGAAAACTGGACATCCACCTACTTGCCGCCTACCTAGTGACATTAGCAAGGCCCTGCCTATACACAAAGATTAAATTAATGTACAATCTTCCTACACAGGAACTAAGGATCAACTGAATACAACCATCTGTTGTCACCTATTTGCACAAGAGGCACATGCTGCTTCAGCTTCTATCTTTCAGGCTGTTACCCATGAGAAAATGGAAGCATGTTTTATTGTAAGAGGAAACCTTTAATTGGAAAGCCAGTTCATGGCCTAATTTGCCTCTCTATGCACGTATCTAGCGAATAGCCCAGGAAACGTTACACAAGTGATTAGCAAAGCAAACCCAGGACACCTCAAGAGATCCCGTAACTACACGAGTCTCTCTTTCCTCTTCACCCCAGTTCCCAAAGCACCGAGGCAGGAGCAGGCAGGGCAGTCACGCACTCGGCTCACACCAGGGAAGAGAGAGCAGCAACAGCCCTCTGTCACTCAGGATTAGTAACAACAATTTCTGCTCTCAGCTGGGGCTCAGTCCATGTGCGGTCATGCGTTTGAGTTACCGCCTAGCCACGGTGGTACTGCTCAATTCAGGGTTAAACATGATACATTGTCCTTTAAGGAGGACAATTACTCCACAGCTTCACCATGCAAGCCTGATTATTTTGTATAAATTACGCATGCTTTGCTAAGGACTGTACCCTTGAAGAAGGAACTAAACACTGACAAAAAGGAAACATCCTGCTCCAGAAGGCACAGGATGATCGCCAAAGAACCATGAACTAGGGGAAAAGTAAAGGCAGCAGGGGGAGATCACAACCACCGACTCAATTCAAGGCTGGAAGAACTTGCCCCCCCCCCCCCCACTTGCAAGGAGGATGCGTGCTAGTTTACATAGCAAGTGAGGCTAATTTAAATATAACTGGCCAATAGTAGATGAGATGGTGACTACTAACCAATGAATGTAAATTTAGGTGTTTTTTTACTAACCCTGTAACAGAATAAATACATTGTTCTTCTTTGGTGTGGTGTGCCAGCTTTGTGGATTTACCCCCCAGCACCCATCTCTGCGCAGACATGAAAGAAACAAATTTCTCGGCTCTGCGTGTAAGATTGGCTTACTGCACACTGGGTACCGACCCCCGCTTGTGGGACAACACATCTGCAAGTACAGTACTGACCCAGATAGGAAACAGAGGGTGCCAGTTAATCCCAGGTGTCACATACACTGTACCTTCTTCCATCGCCTCCTCTCCATGAATTGTTTTCCAGGCTCTTCTGATAGATGGTACTTGAGATATATTCCAGATGTCAATTATATTTTGTAGTTTGTAAGCAATAAGTAGGTATAAGCAGAATATATGGTTTCCTTTAACGAGATAAGACATCCTGTAACTCAGAAGTAATTAAAGGATGTGTAGATAGATTTGTGAGAACACAGGAAAACAGACATATGGACTCAAGGACGAGGGAAACTAAGAATGCAAGTAAGAAGATAAGGGGTGGTTTGTTGGCATGAGAACAGCACTTTTGGAGGTCAAAGATTACTTGGCATGAAAGATACAAGAAGAACAAAGGAAAAACAGAAGTTTAATATCAAAATATTGAAAAGGGTAAAGAACGCTTAAGCAAGGAAGAGGATGGTAAGACCCCCGAAGAACACCCGACGACCACCCAAGGCAACAACTGCGACTGCGCCAAGGGCATTTGCATATGTTAATTATTTCTCGGAAATGTAATGAATAAGGTTTCCTGGAAATATGATGAATATTTATATCACACATGTATTTAAACTTCACTAACGAGCTTTACGGTGTGCACGATAGGTGGAGCGATCCCCCGTGTACCCAGCGCTGAAATAAACACGCCTGCTTTAGAACTCACTCTCCGAGTTGTAAAGTTTGTTGCGCGCGCCACTTCCACCTCATCCCAGCTCAGATACCTGCACACTGGCTCAGGGCTGGCGACCCTCGGGGCAGCAGCAGGAGCTGCTCTGACCCTGGTGCTGGGGTTGTTCCTGGGGCTGCGCACTCGGGCCCAGGGCTGGTGAGCTGGGCCACGGCAGGGCCCACGGGTGATGAGGTCTCCAGGTCTCCCCCGGGCCCGTCCACACTGCGAGACCACCTGCCCCTGCCCCTGCAACTGCCCCTGCCACTGGAACTGCCCCTGCCCCTGCCACTGGAACTGGAACTGCCCCTGCCCCTGCCCCTGCCCCTGCCCTGGGCCTGGCCTTGGCCTTGGCCTTGGCCCTGGTCCCCCCCTTGCCCCGGCTGCCCCACCCCGTCTCTCCCCCATTTCTCCTCAGGTCACTCCGCCTCTGCCCCCTCCGGCCCCGCCCCAGGTCGGCAGTGACTGACAGGCCAACACCGGCTCCGCTGATTGGCTCAGCCGTGGCCAATGGCGCAGCTGTTGCCGGGCGGGCGGGGCAGCCCGGGCCTCTCCTCACAGAGCTGCCCTGCGCCAGCTGCCCCCCGCCAGGGCAGCTGCTCCTCAGCCAGCCGGGACACTGGGCCTGCGGAGAGACGGCCTGCAAGAGGGGCCATTTCACCTGGAGCTGTTCTCTCAGCAGCGCAAGGTGTGTGCGCAGGTCTGCCCTCCCTCGGTCTGCTCGTGGGGTCTGGGCCCCCTCAGGGAGGGGACATGAGAGGACAGGAGGGGATCTGCTCTGGATTCGCTCTGGATCGACAAGTCTTCCCCAAAAGGCGGCTCTGTCTGGGCTCCAGCCACAGCCCCGGGCGGGAGGAGCTGCGTGACGGGAGCCGCTGGCCTCGGCCAGGCCGGCACCCGGCAGGAGACAGGGCTCTGGCCCCGGTCACGCCGCCCGTGCTGAGCCCAGCACCCGGGGCCTTCCTCAGGCCTCGCCTTCCCCTGGGGCTGAGGAGGAGAGACACCCTGTCCTGGGGTGGCCCAGGGCATCCTCCTGCGGCCAGAAGGAAGGACGGAGCCCCGTCCCTCTCCCCACAGGGGCTGACCACTGTCCTTCCCTTCTGTGCCTGGGGCTTCAGGGCCAAGCAAATGCTGGGGCACCGAGGGCTCCTGGGGCAGCTTTGGGCATCTCGGAAGCTGAGGCGTGGCTGCCCCTTTGCTTCTGCAGATGCAGTTATCTGCTACCCGCTCCACGATTAGAACTGTTTCTTCGTCATGGCATGTGGACTGGACAGATGCCACGTCCCTGTTAGTCTGGGAGGACTTCAGGGAAACAAGGAGGTTGCAGCATGCACCCAGGTAGGAGGACGGTGGAAAGGAGCCCTGACAAGGTTTTTCTGCTGTTTCAGATCTGAACTCAGACATTTGTGTGCATCCCAGCACCAAAGTCTGCTTTTTTTCCTCCAAGCTGCACAGCTTTTTGCCAGCAAAAGCGAGTCGGCCTGAGCTGGTCTTTGGGATAACTTGGCTCCTTCCATTTTGAATTGCGTGCCCACGCTTTTCCTTTTTTCCACCAATGTCTTCCTTTCAACCCCCTTCCCCCCAGGTTCCCTCCTCTTTCAAAGGTGATTGTGATTTCAGTTTCTAGACAGATCATGGAGCAGGTAGACCCAGGATGTAAGTGTGGACTGGTCTATATCTTCAGAGCTGTAGGCTGAGCTGTTTTACCTTGAAAGGCTAGATAGATATGGGCTATGGGTAGAGTTTCTGTTTGCTAATTAGTACTCCTTTTGGGGCCCTGTGACAGTGACAGTAAGTTTGTCTGCCTGCAGATCTGCAGCAGTTAAAACTGACACTGAAAGAGTTTCAATGATGGATGCTGTTCCGTGTGTTTCATTTTGGGTACCCATTTCACTGAGCTAGAATTATTCCTTTGCAGTTAGGTGATGGGGATCTTCTTGCACTGGTCTTTTCTTTCTGGAGCGCATCCTGATATCCTTTGTCATCCAGAGCTTTCCCCTCTGTTGCTAAGAAGAGTGATGGTCGTGATGAGGACTAAATCCGGTGAGTAACGATTTCTTCAAGTCTGATTATGAAGGTGCCAAGCCCTGTTTGGAGAGTCCAAAGGCTTCATTTCAGGCCCAAAGCCTCATTTTTAGCTTCCAAAGCCTCTTTTTTAGGGACAAAATCCTCCTTTTCATGGACCATAGGCTCATTTTTAGGATTCGGTCTGCAATTTTAAGGGCCCAAAGCCTCATTTTGAGCATCCAAAGACCCATTTTTAGGGTGCAAAGCCTTAGGTTTTGGTACCAAAGCATCATTTGAGGGCCCCAAACCTCATTTCAGGGTTCAAAGCCTCATTTTCATTTCTAAAGCACCATTTCTAGGGAGCAAAGTCCCATTCTTAAGGCCTTGACCCTCATTCAGAGAGTCCAAACCCGTCTTTCACAGCTCTGAGCCTCAAATGTAGTGCTCAAAGCCCTGTATTTGGCATCAAAGCTTCATTTCGGGGGGCCACAGAGGAACCAATAGGTTCACCTTGTTGTCAGGGTCCAAAGCGTATTTGTAGCATCTCCCCCATTCTTTGCAGTGACAAAGCCTGCTTTTGAGGGCTGAAATCCTCATTTGGAGGGTCCAAACCTGCCTTTCATTACCCATGGCCTTTTTTTAAGAAGCCACAGTTTCATTTTTAGGATCTTGTGGTGGTGTTTATGTCACTGCCGACAGGGCAGGCCCAGGAGCCTGGCTTGTGCAGATGCTTGTGATGTCACCTGTGGCCAAATTCCTCTGCCAGAGAGGGCAGAGGCTGAGCGGCCTCAGGAGAAACAGGTGAGAGGTGGGCCAGGGGCAGCTGGGGCAAGGGAGGGAGCAGGGCCAGGACCAGGACCAGGGGTGCCACATGCACAGGAGCAGGTATCTCATTTTTATAGAGCAGCATCACTTTTAGGATCCAGCCCGTTGCTTTGAGGGTCCAAGCTGCATCCTGAGTTTCCAAGCCCGCATTTTTAGGCTCCAAACCCCTCTTTTAGGGCCCAAAGCCTCAGTTTTAGAGTCCAAAACTTTGATTCTAGGGTTGAAAAGCTCCTTCTTATGGTCCAAAGCCTCACTTTTTGGGCCCAGGGACTTATTTTTAGGGTTTTAATCTCTCTTTTAGGGTAGTATGCCTCATTTTTAGGTTTCAAACCTTCATTTTTAGGACTGAAAGCCACTTTGTAGAGTTCAAAGCTTCGTTTATAAGGCCCAAATACACATTTTTAAGTCCCAAAGCCTCATTTTGAGTGTCCAAATACTCATTTTAGGGTCCCAACTCTTATTTTTGTTAAGAAATCCTCATTTTGATGGTCCAAAGCTTTATTTAGAAGCTCCAGAGCCTCATTTCGGGGTCCACAACCTTGTCTCTAAACTCAAATTTTGAGGGTCCGAACCTGATTTTCAGGGCCCAATGCCTCATTTTCAAGGTCCAAAGAATCATTTTTACAATCCAGCCCTTTATCGTTAGGGTCCTGAAGCCACATTTCAAGGGTCCAAATACCCATTTTTAAGGTCCAACCCCCCCTTTTACAGTACAACCCCCACTTTTAGAGCCCCAAGCCTCATTTTTAGGGCCCAGACCCTCATATGTAGATTCCAAAGCCTCATTTTGAGGGTCTAATAACTCATTGTTTGCTTCCAGAGGCCCATTTGGAGGGTCTGAATATGCATTTTTAGGATCCCTCATTTTTATGGTTGAAATTTTCAGGGCCCAGAGCTTCATTTTCAGGTCTGAAGAGTATTTTTTAGGAACCAAACCTTAATTTTGAGGCCCAAAGCCTCACAAAAGTGCTCAAACCTGCAACTTTAGGGTACAACCCCTCATTTCTAGCACCCCCAGTATCAGTTGTAAGGTCCAAAACCAATTACAGAGCCCATATTCTCTTTTTCAGGGCCCAAAGACTCAGTTTTAAGCTCCAAACCATCATCTTGGGATCCAAAGCCTCACTTTTAGGGCGCAAACCCACATTTTTATGGCCCAAAGCCTCGCTTTTAGGGATAAAAGCCTCACATTAGGGTCCAAAGTCTATATTTAGACTCCAAAGACTCATTTTGATGGTCCAGAGGCTCTGCTGCAGTTGGCAAAGTCTCCTTTTTAGAGCCCAAAGCAGCCTTTTTAGGCTTTCCAAAACTGCTTTTTCAAGCTCCAAAGCCTTTGGGATCCAGCCAGTTGCTTTGAGGGTCCAAGCTGCATCCTGCGTTTCCAAGCCTGCATTTTTAGGCTCCAAACCCCTCTTTTAGGGCCCAAAGCCTCAGTTTTAGAGTCCAAAACTTCGATTCCAGGGTTGAAAACCTCCTTCTTATGGTCCAAAGCCTCATTTTTAGGGTCCAAGCCTCATTCATCAGTTCCAAGCCCCACTCTTCAGGTGCAAAGACTTTTTGAGGGCCCAGAGCATCATTCTGAAGGCCCAAAGCCTGATTTGGAAGGGCCAAAGGCTCCGTTGTAGAGGCCAAAGCCTTATTTACAGTGTGCGAAGGCTCATTTTCGGGCCCCAACCCTCATTTTTTAGCTTCCAAAGCCTCCTTTTTAGGATCCAGTCTGCAATTTGGAGGGTCCAAATGCTCATCTGGAGGGCCCGAAGCCTCATCTTAGGGGCCAAACTCCTCATTTAGGGTACGAAGCCTCATTTGGAGCCTCCAAAGACCCTTTCTTAGGGTGCAAGGCCTTAGTTAGGTCGCTGCAAATTCAGCAACGGGTCGCTGCGCAAGCCTCCCTTCGGCACTGTCCTCCAAGAAGTGGGGTGGCGCTGGCTGCCTCCGAGTCAGCGGCTCAGCGTCAAGGAGGGAGACTGGACCACGGCGGTAGCTGCTCAGCAGGCGATGACATACAGAGGATGTCGCTGCTAGCTGATTGTGTTGCTTGAGGACAGAGGATGGGTAAGTAAGTGATGACCTACGGAGGAGGTCACTGCCGGGTGATTGTGACCACCACCGTGAGGGCGGAGGGCCAGTTGTCCCGCACAGAGGCCCCGGGCTCACTGTGCAAGTCGCACTGTGTGGTGAGGTCCTCGTCCTCCCAGCTGGGCACGGCCATCTTCTCCTGAGGTACCCCGTGTGCCACAGGGCGCTGATGATGGCTTCTGCCTGGGAGAGGAACCATTACCACTCACAGCTGGAGAAAGCAGCAGCTTTCCTCCCCAGTCTCATTGTTGAGGACTGTCTCAGGAGTGACAACCCCATTCAGACTGTCCACGGAGTGCTGCTCTTTGCGGATATTTCAGGTGGGGGGAGCAGGGAGGAGCAACCACGGACACGAGCCTTTTTGGGACACACTAGGCCCTTTGGAGCCCTGCCCCGGCACCTCAGACAGAGTGGCCATCTTGTCACTGCTGAGGTCTTCTGCTGGGATGCCCAAAGAGAGGGGGACAGGTTATGTTGGGCGGTCAACCGCTGCCACCGCCAGCACTGAGCCAGCGCGTGGGAAGGTGTGACCTACAGGTTCTCGGGCCGGGCAGCATGGAACTGGCTGCCGGGTCCTTTGGCCCACGTGGGCATTTCCTGACTTCTGGGTGTCCCTGTTAGAGGTTTCACTGCTTTGACAGAGAAATTCATCCAGAGGAGCGGCCCAGACAGAGGCACTGATGAGCTGGCGCAAACCCTCAATGACTACCTGTGTGACATTTTGGAGGGTAAGAGCCGTGCCGCGGGACTGTCTGGCAGCGGGCCGTGAGGCTGCTCATGGAGGGTGGAGGTAGACATGCTGGGCAGCCTGGTCCTGTCTCCTTGCAAGGGCTGCAGGAACAGCAAGAGCAGCCAGGGTGTCCTGGTGAATCAAGACCGGCACAGGTCCTTTCTGCTCCCCACTGTGGCCGAGGAGGCACCCGCTTTCTCAGCAGCTTCCTCTGTGCTTCTGGCATGAACACCCGGCTCGGTGATGCATTAGTGCCCAGAGCAGGCTGGGGGCATCCAGCAAGTGCCAGCGTGCGAGTGACCTGAGGATGCTGGCGCTGATATACGTGTGTGTGTCTCTGTGTGTGTGTGTGTCTGTGACACCCTCACGAGCCCCTTTTCACGGGGGACATCTTGACCCTTCTAAGCTGACCGTGAGCACATTGTGGCCACCTCTTTGGCAGCACCTGTAGAGCAAAGCAAGAGAGTCCTCAAAAATGATGAAGGGTCTGGAGCATCTCTCCTATGAGGAAAAGCTGAGAGAGCCGGGACTGTTTAGCCTAGAGAAGAGAAGGCTTGGGGGGTGATCTTAGTAATGTGTCTAAAACCTGAAGGGAGGGTGCAATGAGGACAGAGCCAGGCTCTTTCCAGTGCTGCCCAGTGTGAGGAGCAGAGGCCATGCCCCAGGCATGCACTGAAACACAGGCCGTTCCCTCTGTATGTCAGGAAAGACTTTTTGAGTGTGAGGGTGACTGAGCGCTGGCAGAGGTTGCCCAGGCAGCTTGTGGAGTCTCCCTCCTTAGAGCTATGAAAAAATGATCTAGCCACCGTCCTGGGCAGCTGGCTCTGTGCAGCCCTGCTTGAGCAGCAGGGTTGGACCAGATGGACCCCAGAGGTCCCTTCCAGCCTCCACCTTTCTGAGATCTGGTGGCAGCTCGCAGCCCTGCCTCCCTGCCTGCTGTGCACATACCAGGGCTGTGGCCCCTGTGAGCCTGGGAGGCAGGCCAGAGCGGTGCTTTCCTGAGCTGTGCCCCACGGTGCACCCTCACCTGGGTGCTCCTCTCGGGGTAGAGGGGCTTGCTCTGTGGCTTCTGGAAGAAGGTGCCCACATGGCTCTTCCTTTCCTTCTCTCTGTCCGCAGAGATGCTGATTTTTGGAGGAGACATCTTTAAGTTTGCTGGTATGTACGCAGGACGACGATGCCCACGTGTGCTGACCTGCGGCATTTAAGCGTTGTGGCGGCCGTTTGCTGTGCTCTCCTTCTCAAGAGGCTCTGTGCAGCACCTTGAGCCAGCTTCCTGGCCACTCACGCACCCCCCGTGCAGTGCCCTTTCTCCAGGCTTCGCTTTCTCCCTGGGCCTGCCTGCCTCCGGTTTGGCTTTGGCAAGGGCTGTGGTCTCCCTCATTCTGCCCCTGCTGGTAGGACCCTGGGCTGGGGGTGGGGGCAAGGAAGCACTGAGAGGAGGAGACCCCCTAGAAAGCACAGCCAAAGGTGTGTGTCGGGGTGGTGGTGAGGGGCAGGGAGGCCCTGGTGATGGCGGAGCTCGGGCTGCCAGGCTGCGAGGGGAGGAGGTGGCCCTGGTGTGCTGCAGCTGCAGAGGAGCGCTCGGGGCAGGGGGTGCCACCGCTGCCGGCTGTCGGCCGCTGAGGCTGGCCCGGGAGAGGAGCGGTGTGCCGGTGCCCAGGGTTTGGCCCTCCAGGACGATGCCCTCCCACAGGCCCATCTTCCTCAGCACGTCGGCCAGTTTCTGCTGTCCCTGCCGCTGAGCGTAGGTCGGGGAGAGTCAGGTCTCAGCAGAGCCTTTACCTTTCCCTCACTTTCCCCAGGGGATGCTGTGCTGGTGCTGTGGAGAGCACCACCCCGGGAGCTGGCTAAGACCATCAGCCTGGTGCTGCAATGTAGCCGGCAGATCCAGAGGAAGTATGGGAATCGTGACACGCGCGTGGGTCAGAAGGTCCGACTGAAGATAGGTACGGGCGCTGTGGCACGGGGTGCTTCTCGCTGGCAGGGAATGGGGGGATCCGTACTGGGGCTAGTGCCAAAGGAAAGCATCTCCTGTGAGCATTTAAGGGGCCAGCTGTAGTCTGGGTGGGGATGGGAGACCAGGCCTGCTGGGTTTGCGTGCGTTTGCAACTGCAGAGGAAGCTTAAAGGCAAAGCGGGCGTCAGATCAAGTATGAGGGTCCTTGAATGTCTGATTTAGCACAGATGTCTGTGGGAGGTAGTTATCTTTCCATTTTTTCAGGTGGGGGCAGCTCTGCATCCTTTGCCCTGCTGGATTCTCCCCTGCCTCTCACAAAGAGCAAAGGGGAGCTGCTTTGCACATGGCTCTGGGAAGGGCTTTGGCAGGCTGTCGTGTGTTCTCAAGCAGACAGCTACAACCTGCCTGCATGTTGGTGGAGCAGGCAGTGATCAAGCCCGCCTGGTTTGCTGGGCTTCTGGGCAGGCTGCTGGGCTTCTGGGCAGGCAGCTGGCTAAGACACCCGGCACTCTCAACACACTGTCTATTTCTAGACACCCGTTTCAGGGACCTGTGTCAGTATGCCCCTGAGGAGGATGGAGGATGGAGGATGCCCTCCCCTTCCATAATGCCCTCCCCACTGGGCTTCAGATTAGGTTCTGAACAGCTGAGATGCTGGGGGCTGTAGAGCTCCAAATCTTCCCTGTGTCAGTGCTGCTTCTCCCTCTCTCTCTCACCAGGGATCTCTGCAGGGCCCATGGACCTCCTGCTAGTCGGAGACAGGAGGCGGCAGTACTTCTTGATCTGTGGCCAGGCCCTGGATGAAGTTCGTGAGGCCGAAGAGCTTGCGAACGCAGGTGAAGTAATCCTCTCGGCCACCTCCTGGGAGCTCTGTGAGCAGCACCGGCTCAGGACCAGGCGCCCTGCAGGCAAAAGAGCTGTGAAGGTAGGTGGATGGGATGGCCTGTAGAGCCATTTTGAGGACCCAGACCTGGACATGAAGGAGGGAGGTGTCAGAAGGCTGAGGAGCTGGATGTGGAGAGAGTTGGAGCTGTGGAAGTGGGTAGGCAGCTGAAGCTCTTGTCCTTCCATCTCAGGGGTAACAGTGGGCTGGGCTTGCTTGGTTTGAGGGGTCGGGAGGCACTGGGAGGGTTTTGGCCCCACCAGCAATATCCTCTGTGGGTCATGGCGCTGTGGTTGACAGCTGGGGGATGCTTGGATGATGCCTGCCCAGCTCCGGTGCTTCTGAGGAAGCACTGCTGTCCCATCCAGCCAGGTGGGCTTGTTCTCCCCTTTTCTGGGCAGTGACGGTGGAGGGCGGGCTTTGTCCCCTGGGACTCCTGGGGAGGCCAGTGGCAGTGCCTTCACGCCGTGTGTCTTCAGGTTACAGGCATGGATCGGATGTCTTGGTCAGAATGCCAAGACGCTTTACGCAAGCTTGTGCAACACCCAAGGAGCCGCCGCTTGGAAGGGGAAGGTGAGTGCCAACTTCACCTTGTTCGCAGATTGCCTGGAAAGGTGGGGCCTGGCTGCTTCAGGGGCCAGAGAGGAACCACCCCCGCCCTCTTCCTCCTTTCGGTTAGCACTCATGCTTTTGGCCCTTGTGTGCATCAGCTGGGGCAGTGGCTGCTGCTGCCTTCTCCCTCCAGGGGACAGCACTGCCGTGAGCATCTGGAGGTGGCAACATGAGCAAACGCAGAAGACTCTTTCTCCCCCGTTTCCAGTGCCAGCCCCTGCTTTCCAACACCTCGTAGTCCCATCCTCCCAGCAACCACCTGCTTTTTCTCTCCTCAGGTGCCATGAGGCCCGCTCTTCCCCTGCCCAGCGGTCCTAATGCGCACGACATGCTTAGCAAGTACATATCAGAAGCTGCTCTCAGGAAGGTACGTCCAGGCCACCACTGCTGGGGGCTGCATTTTTGGAGGGCAGAAGAAGTGGTGCATTGCAGAGATGGAGTTCTCACGAGAACAGACAAACAGAAGAAAACGCACCCTGAGAAGACAACGCGGGGAAACTGAGCCAGGGGGCACTGGTGCTGCACCATTGCGTGTGTTGTTCTCAGAGAGATATGGGTGGTGGGAGGCAGACTTCTGTCTGTCTGTCTTTTCTGTGGGTATGGTTCTGGATGTGCTGCGGTCGTGACAGTGGGATAAAGGGGAGGTTGCACTGAAGTCCCCAGAGCATCCCTGCGGGTCGCCCCTCATGTCCATACTTGTCCCAGGATGGGGTGTTACCGGAGCAACTTTCTCTCCTTTGTCATTTGCGTTAACGATTCGGTATCTGCCTGCCACAGGCTGGGCAGCCTGCCCGCCATTTGCACCGAGAGGAGGATTTAGCCCTTCCTCGGGTAGTACCTGCTATTGCCAGTATGCCTGCTCTCCCTCGGTATCTGGTATGGGGAGTAAGCCCCCGGGAGAGCAGGCTGGTGAAGCCATCGTGCTCTTGTCTTCCAGCTTGATGACAGAGTGCCGCTGGAACTCTTCTCTGAGCTACGGCCAGTCACCAGCCTCTTCGTCCAACTGCAGTTGACTGCAGGTATCAACACAGTGGCCATCCACACCGCCGTCCACGATGCCAGCAGGATGATGCTGGAAATCCTCTGTCCTCACAAAGGCAAAATCAACAAAATCGTCCTGTTTGATAAAGTAAGTGTGTGGGAGCAATCGCTTCCCCCCACCCTGAGAGGGTGGGCGGTGAGCAAGAGGGAGAGGCTCCCTCTTAGGCACTGTAGCAAGATGTGCTGCATCTGTCCTTGGCAGGGCTGCGTGTTCCTCTGTGTGTTTGGCCTCGGCGGAGAAAAGCTGCCCTACGAGAGCATTCACGCCTTGCAGAGTGCTAGTCAGATCTTCAATTCCTGCTCCATGATGCTCATGGAAACAGAGTGAGCGTGTGGTGGGGGTGCATGCTGCCTGGGATGGCGCAAGGGGGCTTCCCAGAAAGAGACGTGTCTTCTAGCTTGCTCTGCCTCGTCCCTGGCAGGAAGGAGGCCAGTGCCCTGGGAGGTGGCAGGCGAGCCCCGGACTTAGCCCTTGGCAGCCAGGCGGAGTCCCTCCAAGCACACCCTGCTAGCCACCGTGCTGGAACGAGCCCTTGCAAGGGCGAGAGGCTCCTTGGTGCCAGAGGCAGGCCCTTCTGGGCAACTGGCCCACGAACGGGATGGGGTCCAGCCGCCTGATCTCAGGTTGCTGCCATCGCAGGCAGTGACATCATGGGTGCCTTCTTCCCTCCCTCTTTGCTCACGAGAGGGCTGTGGCCTTCTGCAGGTTGCAGCTCAGGGAATGTGGCCTCAGGGGAAGCGTCCAAAACTTCCCACGTGCCTTCTACCCCGTCCTTTGTCCCTTGCAACGTGGGTATGTTGCGCCCCTGAGCTCTCCACGTCCCCAAGACCCACGCTGGCCAGACAGGATGGCGGGTGGCCCAGGCTAGCGCCGAGGGGAGGTGCGGGAAGGGATGAATCTGGGCGGGCAGGACTGCGCCTGGGGCGCTGCTGAAGCTGCGCTGTTTCCCTGTGTGCCAGGGCGGTGTCTGTTGCAGTTACCAGTGGGACGGTGTTCTGCGGAGTCACCGGCCACCCTCTGAGGCATGAATACACAGGTAGGAGGCGTGCGTCTGAGGCGCGGGAGGCTGGCATGGGCCTGCTTAAGCATAGGACTCTGGAAGAGGAAGGCGGGCTGGGAGAGGGCTTTCCCAGCAGCCGGTCAGGAGCGGCCCAGGCAGTGCAGGTCCTGGCCCATGGCAGGAGAATGGGCTCTGTGGCCGTTTGTTCCCCTGGGTTCTGCTGATTCCGCTGTGGGGTTGGCCTGTGCTGGAGGTGAGGCAGCCATTGGCCTGGAAGGGCGCCACGGGGCTGGTCGCACGGAGATGTCAACGCACGCGCGCTCTCTCTCTCTCTGGCAGTCATTGGCCAGAAGGTGAATTTGGCAGCCCGGATGATGGTGCACTACCCTGGGCTGGTGTCCTGTGATGCAGTGACCTACGCCTCCTCTCGGCTGCCCCCTTACTACTTCAAGGAGCTGCCGGAGAGAAAGATGAAAGGCCTCAGTCATCCTGGCACTGTCTATCAATATGTGGGGATCACCAAGAAGAGGTGAGTGACCTCTGAGAGGGCTGGATGAGGGGATTGTGGCATCAAGGGTGCAGCCTTGGCCAGCAAAGAGGAATTAGGCAGAGAGAGACCAAGCTGGTCTCCCTTGCCTGTGGCTGAGACGGTGAGAAGCCCTGGCGCGGGAGGCTTTTTGCCTCTCTCCCCTGCTGTCTCCTGCTGCTAAGAGAGCGGGAGCGAAGCCACAGGGATGGGGAAGGTTTGCCTGTCTTGGCAGACACAACCTGGCCTTGCAGGCTCTGTCCAAATGGCTTTCAACTGTGCTTGCTCCACCACGTGCCCTGGTAATGCTGACCCAAGGAGGTTTTTGTCCCGGCTGCTTCCGAGCAGGAAGCTTTGGGCCAGCCTGGTTCCCATGGGGAAATGTGGACCATGGGGACACTCTTCCTCATGTCTTCCTGCTGAAATGTCAGCTCTTCCTCTGGGCCAGGATTTGACCTTCTCTTTGGATGACGGTTTGAATGTTAACATTGCCATCTCTTGGAAACTACAGGAGGACTTGAGCCAAAGGTGCTAAGGTGCTTGGCATCCCAACCCGTTCAGTGACACAAGTCCTCCTTTCCAAGACACTTGTTTCTCTTTGCCAGCGTGTGCTAGCCAACAGCACGCCCTGGCTCCTTTCACATGTCTCCGATGTCTCTTGGTTTGGCCTCTGGTGGTGGACTCTTGATACGTTCTCCTGTCCTGCCATGGCCGTTGGGCTTCTTTATGCTTGAAGCTGTCCTAGCGTGCAGCTTGAACTATGGGTGGGGGTGCATACAGGGGAAAACATGCTGCTCGCAAGAAAAGCAGGTGCACGAGGAGCACATCCTGCCCCTCTACGCCAGGCTGCTTCTCTGTGTCCCCTGGCTTCTCACCAGCTAATTGACTTGTGTTTTCTTTTCCCCTGCTTCTAGCATATTTGGCATGGGTCTTGCCAAGAAGAGGTCAGAGTACGCCCCCTTACTGGGTAGGTGGAGAATGCCTTGCTCTTCTGAAGCCCAGTTTCTTCCCCTCAGTAACTTCTAGTGCCATGCTGGGAAGGGAGAAGCTTTTGCCGGGGATGGTGTTGCCTGCAGCGGCCCTAAGGAAGTGCGGCCTCTCTTGGCCCCTACTTGGTTGATCTCTTTGGGGTGGAAAGCAGGGTGAGGCGCCTGGTGCTGCCTTGCCGTGCTCCAGACCTGGTACGAAGGTACCTTTCAGCTACGGAGCTGCTCACACCTGGGGGCTATGTCTTTGGGATCAGGAAAGAGATTGCCTTCTGCCAGACTGACGGAGAGTTCCGGTGGTGGGTTCTCCCCCTTGTACTCCTCAGAGATCCTTTCTTGGCATCATCTGGGTGTAGACATGGAAACGTCAGGACACACGGGGTGCCTTTAATCACGCGGTGTCTTGCTGGAGGTTTTGGGCCCTGTTACAGGTTAACCCCGGGAGGCAGCTCAGCCCCACAGAGCCACTCGCTGCCCCCAGTGGGATGGGGAAGAGAATCAGAAGGGTAAAAGTGAGAACAGTGCTGGGCTGAGACACACACAGCTTAATAGGTAAAGCAAAAGCTGTGCAAGCATGCAAGGTCGAATCAGGCATTCGTTCCCTGCTTCCCATTGGCAGGCAGGTGTCTAGCCATTTCCAGGAAAGCGGGGCTGCATCATGCGTAACGGTGACTTGGGAAGACAAACGCCGTAACTCCAAACGTCCCCCCTTCCTCCCTCTTTCCCCTAGCTCTTCTTGCCAAGCACCGCATCATATGGTATGGAATAGGGCTTTGGGCAGTTGGGGTCAGCTGTCGTGGCTGTGCCCCCTCCCAGCTTCTTGTGTGCCCCAGCCTGCTCGCTGGCGGGGCGGCATCAGAAATGGTAAAGGCCTTGACGCTGTGCAAGCACTCTTCAGCAATAACCGAAACAGCGTTGTGTTAGCAACACCCGTGTCTGGTCACAAATCCAAACCATAGCACTGTAGGAGCTATCACTGAAGAAAATTCACTCTAGCCCAGCCAAAAGACACTGAAGATGCTGCCTCGGCTACCAGGAAGTGCCCTGTGGCTCATGCTACAGCAAGGAGATGCTGCAGCAACTCGCATCATCTCTTCCAGTCTTGTGCTGGATCACTGCGGGGAGTTGCATGGGGCCAGCTGAACCTCTGTGCCTGTGGGAGGGCAGAGGGTGGTGGGACGGGGAAGAAGGCATAGGAGCTGCGCTGTGGGGCAGGCGGGCCCCCTCCCGCTCTGAGGAAGGCAGAGGTAAAAAAGCTGGGATGAGAGGGCAGGAAGGAGGTCTGGCTGTAGGCAGGCTGGTGGAAGTGGTGGCGGGACAGGGAACTGCAGTGGAGGGTGCCAGCCAAAGTGACATCTCTCTGCTTTTCAGCACACCCAGCAGCTGGTTTTCTTGTTTGTCTTCACAGGTCGGGAGAAGGAGATTGACCTCTTTGGCAGCTGCTTGAAAGCCTACGAGGACTTAGGACAAAGGCACATCCTGGCATTTGAGGGACGATGGGCTCCGGAAAGAGCCACTTACTTACCGAACTGGCCTATTTCGGCCAGGCTGCTGGCCACAGGTACAGGTTTTTGACCTCTAGCTTTGGGACGCTGCCCCTGCCCATCACCTGGCAGCCATAGAACATTCCGTCCCCTCTGCCGGTGCGCCTGGCCCTTGGACTGCAGCCTCTCGAGAAAGCCTCCTGGAGACACTCCCTAGGAGCACCTGCATGCTCTGCTCCCGCCTCTACATCTCTGGGGAGCTGGAGGTGGCTTCTTGAGCCATGCCCTTTCCTCCTTCACTTCTGGGCCAGGCACAGAGAGAAAGAAAGAGCCCGAGCCCAAGCCCAATGCTTTTCATCTGACTCCAGACCCAACAGACAGCAGGGTGGCCTGTCTCGGAAGCCCTGCTTGCCCTCTGCCTGTTTCCCAGAAGGAGCACTGGGGCAGAAAAGCCTTCCTGTGGTCTGGGAAGCAGGCTGCTAAGGCCTGGAGCCCAAAGGCAAAGCCGCCACTTGCTCCATCCTTGCCCCTTAGCCCCATGAGTTCCTCTGCAGGGGGACGTAGCGAGACCTGGGCCGGCGCTGGGGAGACACAAGAGTCTGGACCCGGCTCTCCCGGTGGCTTGGCAGCAACTGCCCCTCTGTGCCCTTTCTCGTATGAGGAGCGAAAAGCTTGGCCTCCTCTGGGAAGCACTTTGAGACGAGTGGCTGACAAGCCCCCCCCCCCCAAGGGCATCTGCACCCCTTTTGTCTTAGAAGGCTTGGGCTGTTGGGGATCTCAGTCCCCTTTGCTTTTGCACGGCAGGGTAGTTGCCATGGAACTGCTAGAGGTCAACATGAAGCAGTCCTTCTGTGCCATCCGTACGCTGATGGCCAGGGCCCTGGGCCTCCAGGACTGTGAACAGTGCGGTGCCAGGCAGCACACGCTGCAGACAGAGCTCCGAGGGACAATTGAAGAGAGCAGCTTTTGCCTCCTCAATGACATTTTCCTTGTCGAGGTGAGAGCAAGAGGCCTCTCTGGCCCTGGAGAAGGCCTTCTCGTGAGCTTTTCTGGGTCTGATGTTGTGGGGGCGCACTGCTGGGAGTGCCTTAGCTCAGGGGTGGGAATCGTGGGGGTCATAGCACAGGTTTCCCATTCCTGGGCCCTGGGGGGCTCCCTTTCTGGGGTGAGTTCATGTCCCACGCTGCGTCTGGCGGTGCCCGGTGCCCTGTTCAGCACCTTGGAAGTGGCATTGGAGAGAGGCTGGTGCTGGGCGAGTGGTCTGCTCCAGCCAGCCCAAGCGTCCTACAGGCAGAGAACCAGCTCTTCAGCCCACCCCCAAGCCCCAGCTCTGCCAGCGACCCTCAGCAGAGGGCCTCTGCTTTAGGCTCCAGGTGAAGTCCCCACTGTGGCTCCTTGCACCTGTGCTGGGGAGAGGTAAGGTGCTGAGGCCAGCAGAGGCAGTTTGCTCTGCGGTCTTGCTTGGTGGGTTCGTGTGCCTAGCCCCAGAGCGATGCTCCTCCCTGACTCTGCTTTTCTGGCCAGTTTCCCGTTTCGGACAAGGTTCGCGAGATGCGTGGAATTGAAAGAAAAAAGGAGTTGCACTCGACTTGGGCAAAAGTGCTAGAGAAGGTGAGCATTTCTCCTTCCTTTCTTCCTCCTGGGTCAGAGAAGGAAAACAAGCCTGCTGGCTGCGGGCTCTGCACCACAGCAGTGTGAGCGGGTGGGAGGACCACACGCCCGGGCCATCGCCCTTCAGGGCCTGAGGAACGCCCCCCCCCCCCCCCGCAGCCCCACAAACACACCCCATAACTTTCCTCTTGTCAAGTGTACCCTGGAGAAGGAGCAATGGCTTCTGCATTCCCTTGCCCAAGCTGCCTCCTTCTGCAGGTCAGGTGGTGTTAGGTGTGACCTTAAAATCTCAAAGAAATTAAGAGTCAGTAAGCTTCTGAGCAGGGAAGTGGCTGGGGAGAGACTTCCGAGCATCCTCTCAAGAGACAGAGGCTCAATCTCCTCCCCTGCAAGATGCTTGGGATTCCACTGGATTGCCCTCAGAACATCCTGCTTTTTTTCAGACCATTGGAGGAGAATTTGGCATATTCGTCATTGACAATGCCCATTTCATCGACCCTGCCTCCTGGAGTATCATGTCACCCCTGCTCCGAAATGTCTCCTACTTCATGGTCATGAGCTTAGCGCCGGGCTACGCAAGAACAGAGGGCTTTTGCAAAGCTGCAGCAGACAACACAACGTCCCAGAAAATCACCTATCTTCGTCTGGATGAGCTGAAACCTTCAGCTGCGGTGCAGACAGTCTGCCAGAACCTTAGAGTGGACAGCACAGATCTAGCGAGGTAAGTTCGAGGCGGGGGAGCTCTTCCTGAGGGCTTGAACCTATGCAGACCACGGACGGGAATCAGCCCCCAGGAAAGGGAGCGCAGGGCCACTAGAAGCATCACCGACTCTAGGGAGTACTCTAGGAGCTGGGTTGCTCGTTATGCCTTGTCCTGGCAGGCGTGAGCTGAGAGTGGGCCACTGCCGAGACACAGAGCGTGGGAGGTGTCAGCCCTTCGCGGCTGCACAGAGAGGAAGGGAGGAAGAGTCCTGAGCCCAGGCGTGGCTGGGCTGTGAAAAGGCCTTGGTCTAGGTGGCCAGGCTGTGGGGGAGATGCCCTGGGGCAGAGGCCTGCCCTGCTGCCAGAGAGGATCTAGGCTCCTGAGGAGAGGAAAGGCAGGGCTCGCTGCTCTGCACTTTGGCCGTTGTCCACGATTCTTTTCCCATGGACTTCAGCGAAGGCTGGAGCTTCAGGGGGGCCCAAAAGCCTAAGCCAGCAGAGGACTGTCCCATTCAAAGGCGAGGTGCAGCTGTGACAAAGATGCTGGCTACCCTGTATTGCCCAAGTGACTTGCCGCTGAACCGTGTTTCACCTTACTCCCCTTGTGGTGGTCACTGCCGTGTCTGCTCCTGTCCAGGTTCCTGATCCAAAGAAGCTCGGGGATCCCGTATTACTGCAAGGAGCTGCTGGGCTGCCTTCTTTGCAACGACATGCTCTTGCTCCGCACCCGGAGGCGGGCTGAAAAAGCAGAGGACAACTGGGAGAGCCTGATCAGTAAGCACCTTTGCTGCTGACTAGCGAGTTGCTGTGGCGCATTCTCCGCAGCACAGTCTTGCCCCATCATTCCCCCGCGGGTCTGGGCAGAGTCAGATCTTGCAGCGGTGCAGAACGTGGTCTGGCGGAGGCGTGGGCTCCTGCGTGCCTTGCTGTTGGGACAGCCAAAGCAGGGGCTAGCGAGTTCTGGTGGCTTGGAGGGGCCTAAATTCTTGGGGCGGGGGTTGGGGGGCTAAAACAACAGGGGAAATGGTTCCAGAGCACATGTGTTTCTGGTGTTTCTTAGGCGTTCTAATGGGCATGGAATTTACCCTGGCCCAACACCAGCTCACTTGAGAACAAACCCCAGCTTGAGGCGAGGGACGGGCCCGGGAAACTTGAATTCAAAACCATAAATCCCCACAAGGGTGCTGGTAATGGAAGAAAACGGTGGCAATGCCACCGAGCGCCCCATGCCAGCCGGAGTGCTGTGGCCTTGGGAACAGCCAGGGCTGATGCTGCATTTTGCATGATCCCTGGCAGTTTCCCTGGCTGTGGAGGTAGCCCTGTCGAAGGCAGCAATGCTGCTGCTTTCTGTCGCGGGGCATTCAGTTGCCCCCTAGGCACTCCAGAAGCTTTGACTGAGGGGCTGTTTGGGAAAGCTGGT
Source organism: Harpia harpyja (assembly GCF_026419915.1). NCBI lineage: Eukaryota > Metazoa > Chordata > Aves > Accipitriformes > Accipitridae > Harpia > Harpia harpyja. Next base: position 45,829 of record NW_026293419.1, read on the forward strand.
CTGAAGGCAGAACACCTGTCTGTCCCGGGAGGGCTATGCAAAGAAATGCTTGCAGTGGGAACTGTTTTGCTGTGCTTAATGACCACGTTCAGCACATGCAGGTCCCTGCGCTTGCACTGGACCATGTCAAGTGGGACTTGTCCCCTCTGAGGCGAATTTTGAAACATTTGCAAGCCGCAAGTTACTTTGCACATTGCCTTATTCGTGTTCTCTTGCTCCACCCAGCTTCTGCAGTTGAGGCTTCACCCCTCGCAGCAACCTCGAGCTCCAGCGCGGGGAATGATGGCAGGGTCTGCATCATCAGGCCAGACGTGAACCCGGAGAACACGGTGCTGCCCACCACCTTGAAAGGTGAGGGACCGAGAGCCGCTCTGCCGGCTCGCGGCTGTGCTGGGGCCCCTTGGCGGGGCATTGGCTAGAGGGAGGCTGGGCGTTTGTGTGCTGCAGAGTCACCCTCTCAGCTTGGGGGCTCTGCTGGGAAGGTGGCTCCAGTGCAACCAGAAACAGGCCTGGGGTTGCGGGCAGCCATTTTCCCCTCCTGGGCGTGGACCAGCTGTGAGCCTGCTGGCTGCTTTCCAGCAGCAGGTAGGAGAGAAAAGGCTATTGGTGCAACACTAGGACGGCTCCCTTTTCTCACAGAAACAAATGCTTTGCTGGGAAAAGTCTTTGACTTGCCGCTGACTCAGCTGTGATCGCGGCTTTGCCCTCGCTATTCTCTTCTTAAGCTCCCCAGCTAACGGTGCTCTCAAGGCACTTAATCCAAACCAAATCCATTGGTTTTTTTCTGTGGATTGGCACGGAAATCCCTCCATAGCCAGGGGAGCTGGATGGGGGAGCTGTCAACGACTGTCCCTCCTCTCTAGCCGTAGCCATTTGTATGACCCTTGAAGAAACGTCATGCTAAAGCGTTCCTGCTATTAAGTTGTTTTGTCCCGTCCCGTCCTGTCCCCCAAAACAATGAAAACCAAACGAAAGGCATAGTATTGTCTGGCCAAGTTAAGAGAGCCACTGTGGGGAGTTCTGAGTCCACCTCTGCGGTGGGGAAGGTTCTCTGTTTTCTGTGCGCGCTGTTGGGCAAAAGCCTACTCCAGATGTGGTAGGGCGCATCATGGATGCATGTACCTGCTGGATCCTGCCCTCCTCACCCCAGGTGGGCGAGTGTTTGTTTGAGCGTCTCGCTCTTCCCCAGGCCTTGTGGCCTGCGATTCCAACAGGTGCGGAGCCATTTTGAAGACGCCTGCCCTGGGTTGCAATTGCCCAGCAGGTGCGGTGCCGAGGAGAAGAGGCCAAAGTCGACCCCGTTTCATGTGTTGAGACTTTCCAGCCTCTCCAGCCTCAGCATGGGAAACAGGCAAGAGAGAAAGAGGTGTTGCTTCTTTTTGACAGAGATTGCGCTGGCCCAGCTGGACCGGATAAAGCCACTGAAGCAGACGGTTTTGAAGTTTGCAGCTGTCATCGGGCCAGTGTTTACCACCCAGCTGCTGTCGCACATCCTTCCTGATGGCATGAGGCACAAGATGAATTGCTTGTTGGACATGCTGGTGAGCGACAACATCCTTAAGTGGCTGAAAACCACAGAGGTGCCAGAAGATGTCCGAGATCCTACCAAGGGGCCAGGCACCTCTCGGCAGGCAGGGAGTGGTAAGTGGTAGCAGTAAAGAGGCCAAGGGAGCTCCCAGCTGTGTCCTGGTGGGGCTCCCCAGGGCATGGTGCACTTCCCCCCTCTGCCCCAGTAATGGCTGGGTGGAGCTCAGGCAGGCATGGCGGTTCGGGATGGCTTGTTCAAAGATCTTACAAGTCAATCTCAAAGAACACTAGCTTTGCGCTGGAGGGAAGTTCCCACCAGCCGTCCCAAGTGCCTCTGCTCCTCTGCCTTCAAGTGCTGCTCGTAGCGCAGGCACGGGAGGGCATCTGGAATCACCGATATCCTCTCCCAGTTGCCTGCGGCATCCAGATCAAAGATGCCCTCCAAAGTGCCCCAGGCCCTTTGAGAGGCTTTTGTTCAGCTTTGATTCCCCTGTGGTGCAGCAGGGGAAGCTCAGGAGGCTGGGGACTGCCTTGCCAAGAGCGGAGAGAAAGCACTGGCCGGGGCTTGCTTCGGCTGGCGGCAACATCCCCAGCTCCTGTCTGGAGCACAGCTGAGCGCTGTGTCCCCAGGGCTGTGCTAGCATCAGCAAGGCAAGGCGGGCCCTTTCGCCTTGTCCTGCAAGGCTCGGTGTGCAGTAGCACCGGTTTGCTGCTAAGGATGCTCACCAAGGCACGACTTTCATGCCCCCGGCTGGGACGGCCCTGAGCCCTGGCCCCAGCTCAGGCTGATGCAAAGGCCCTTTGCCCTGCAGGTGTGGAGAGACCCTCTCCGAGCAAGAAGACCACGGAGCGGCAGTCTGGCGTGCTGGTCTTCTGTGTCCCACTGCCGCGGGAGGCTGCCTACGAGCTGTGGCCCGAGAGACAGTGGGTCGCCTTGCACCGCAAGTGCGCCGCCTTCCTGGAGCGGCACGCGCACAAATGCAAGAGCTGCGGCCAAGGGGACTTTGTTGCCTTCCACCGCTTCACCGTCACCAGAACCTGGGAGGGAGGGAGCAGTCAGGGCCCTGCTGAGCAGGGTGACCCTCACAGCTGGGAGGCCTTGGTGCTCGCAGGAGAACAGCTGACCATTTGCTAGCCTCAGCATCCTGTTGCTGTGGGGAGTACGTGCTGAAGGCCCTGAAGAAATCACCATATCCGCCTGAAGCTAGCAGTCTCTGTGGGAATGGCTGAACTCTTCGGAAAAACTGCGTACTCCTCCCTCGAAAAAGGAACTGCAAGGGACTGGAAAAAGGAACTGAAAGGAACTGCAAGGGATTGATAATCAGCGCTTGAAACTGGGACTTGTCATCATCGTCTGTCTGCTGCAACCTGGAACTTGGACCCCCATCACCTGCACCAAGATCGAGTCAACGGGACGTTGCTGGCTTCGTGGTGGTGGTAACTAGTCTTGCTGCATCTCTCCTGTCTTCTTGCTTAGGCCTGCCACTTTTTTCTTTCTTCTTCCCCCTGTCCTGTCGCTATTATCAGTTGTTATAGGAAATAAAACTTGTAAGGTTGTACGGCATCTGACCTCGTTTGTGTCTTAATCTCGCTCTTGGGATCGTTTAAGAACCCTCCCCGATATTGGATCGGGACAGCGCCGTGGCAGTCTTGGGCTCCATGCTGTTTGGGATGATACTGTGTTGTGTGATCTGTCTGTGGAGGAAGAGACAACGGTGAGTTGTTGGGAGGTTTTTTTGCCAAACTTCTGTATTAGATGGCTGCTATTAGCCATGAAACATTTAGAGGTAGGGTATTCTGGAGTGCCGAGTCAGTTACCAGCCAAACTCTACTGAGATTTCTGCTGTAAGATGTTTTAACTGGCCTCTCAATTCATGGGCACTCTTTTGTGAAACCCCTTCCTCCTGTGGCAAGTGTTAGTTAAAAGTGACCCTGCCTCGACAAGAGCAGACCCAGCAACAGACGGAGGCAGATATGGCCATAAAAAGTGAGAACTGCAATCGTGACATCTGCCTGCCAGTGAACCTCCCAGCAGAAATCACCCTGTTAGGTGATGCCGTAAATCCCAGAGGTTCACCTTGGCCAGGGTGTCCCAGCAGCTCAGACCGTGGTGAGGAACCTTCCCAGCTCTCGCCCTTGCTTTAGAGAAAGAGAGTCAGTCTGTCCCATCTGCACCCCAACACTGCCACTGTTCTCAGCATAGATGTGAGAGGGGTTGTCTGTGCATGGGTACATTATCTCTTTGGATACATATTCTGAAGAGAGGATGGAGAGCACCAGAACAGAGAGCCAAGACTGTCACCTTGTCTGGTCAGGGACGGGCAGGGGAGCCGAGTGCTGGTCTCTGCCAGGCACGCTGAGAAAGGCGAACAGGAGGCTCTCTTGGCCCTGCAGTGCTGTGCCCAGCTTTGTTCCCATCAGCCTGCTGGTGTCAGGGCTCCTTCCCAGCATGTGCAGAGCAGGCAGGTCAGGATGGTCAGAGCCGAGAGCAGATGAGCCATGGGCAGGCAAGCAGAGCCCCAACCGAGGGCCCCCCCCCCGAGGGCACCCCGTTTTCTGCACAGAGCTCTCTGTACCCACAGCTCCCACATGCAGATGGGTGCCCGCACCCCATGGTGCACCCAGCACTGCCCCACACCCACCTGGCACGGTAGCTGCAGCGGGGCCTCAGCAGCCTCCTCTCTCCACAGGTGCATCTCCACAGTTCAGGGAGCCCGGCCCAACACCAGCAGCTGCCCCTTGTGCCCAGACAGCAGTCCTGCACACCGCAGCACTTCTGAGAGCTGGACCTGATGCCACGGAGCACTGGGGGACAGGCCCCCACCAGCCCAGCCAGCTGCCCGCCCTGCCCGCCCCCACCCCAGCCCCCATGGCTGTTGTGGGACTGGCCCAGTGCCCCCCCACTTCCCAAGCCCATGGCCCTGCAGTGTCAGCAAGCAGGGAGCTGGGCATGGGACCTGCTGACCATAAAAATGAGGGTTTGGACCATAAAAAGGAGGCTTTCAACCCTAGAATCCAAGCTCTGCACTCTAAAAATAAGGCTTTGGACAATAAAAATGAGGTTTTGAGCTCCAAAAGAGGGGTCTGGATCACAAAACTGAGGCTTTGGAGCCCAAAATGAGGGCTTGGCCATGACACAAGAAATAATACATTGGAAAATAAAAATGAGGCTTTGGACACTATAAATGTCGCTTTGAAGCCTAAAAAGAAGCTTTCTGCCCTAAAAAAAGAGGGTTTAGACCCTAAAAATGAAACTATGGGCCCTAAAAAATGGCAGGGATCCCCTAGGCACCCCCTCCCTTATCTTAACAGGCAGCAGCGGAGGCCGTCTGGATGGAGGCCATCTGCGCTCGCTGCCGGCGGCAGCCCAGGCTCTGGAGGTAGAGCCCCTTGGTGTCTGGAGCAGGGGAAGCAGGGACATTGTCATTGTCTGCGGGACAAAGTGCCACCAGCCCCCGCTCCCTTGGCAATGGCGGGGACTCACAGTTGAGGATGGCGGCCCTCTTGCAGGGCCGGGCGCTGGCGGCAGCAGAGAGGAGAGGGGTGCAGAGGTGGTGCCAGGCGGCCTCACTGTCACACACCTCATGGAGGTAGCGGCAGGTCTGGCCCAGTCTCAGCAGGTCAGGCAGCGTCAGGAAGGAGATGACGTGCAGTAGCTGTGGGGAGAGAGGGGGCAGAGCATCAACCCCGGGACTCCCCCTCCTTTGAGGGGGAGACCCCAGCCCCACCATCGCCCCCTACTCCACTCACCATCTCTGGGAGGAGATGCTGGATGGTGGCCACGTCCTTCCCCTCCTCACCATCCTTCAGGCTGCTGCGGGGTCGCTTGGGCTGCAGGGAGAGGATGTGGCTGAGGTGATGGCGGGCGGCCCCACGGCAAGCACCACCCCCCACAAATCCTCGTCCACCCCACCGCCATCCCGGCCGCCTCACCAACACGTCCTCCTCACCATTGGTCGGATGCCGGCAGCGACGGCGGCGAGAAGCCCGGTGGCCCACGTCTGCCGTCCAGCGGCACGGCCACAGGATACCAACTGTCTGTGAGGCGGTGGCTCCCATGGAGATGGGGGTTCCAGAGCATGGCGGTGGGGTGGAAGGGGGGAGAGAGGGGGAAGGGGTGGAAGGGGCGATGGGGGCCCAGGCCTGGGTCGGGGGCTGCTGGGCCCCAGGGCAGGCCTGCGTGCACCATGCCAAAGCCAGGCCTGGTCGCCGGCGGAGCCCGCCTTCTTCTCGCATCGCTCTTTGCCGACATAGGTGGGGAGGGCTCTCAGTCTCCTCCCCTGAGGTGACGCTGCCTCGGATTGGCCTCCTGGGTGGTCAGGCTGCCGAGGGGTGGCGCCCGCCCTTCCCCTGAGGTGATGCCGCCTCGCGTCGTGTGATTTAGAATGCTGTTCGCTTACTTAGCATGAGCAGCTAGATGTGCTGAAGCCTGAGGCCGCAAGCTGCAAACTTTCACACAGGTTTGCTGAACATCCATTGCAATCTTCTTGATTAGCACTGGGGACTCATTCACCCAGGTTTGCTGAACATCCATTGCGATCCTCTTGATTAGCATTGGGGACCCGTCAATGGATTGTGTCTGATACCCTACGTCAGTGGGAGAAAACGAGTGAAAAAGACCACCAGCTGAGTGTAGGTGCACTTGAAACAATCCGAGGCAGCGTTTCACTAGCCCGTAGCTGTATCCAAGCTCCACTGTGGACGCAATCTGCAGTAGCAGCAATTGTAAGAGAAGGTGAAGAAAGCATCTTACCCACAGAGATTTGAAAAGTGATTTGGGACAATGCAACTAAATTCAACAGAGAATTCCAATCCTGGTGGTATTTAGCCAATTTTACTTATGACCCCATCAACAATAGGGCCACTGCCTTTGTCTTAACGACACACAGTGCTTCAGTGTACACCATATACCCAATCATGGCGTCAGGGTTAAATCACAACGGAACTGTCCTCCATTCATTAGAACATAGAGTATGGCCCCAATACACCAGGAACAAGTGGCAAACAGTTGATATTGGTGGCAAACAGGTGATACTGATGCCTGTGTTGCACGAAACCAACGAGGATTTGTCTGTGAAAGTAATACCATCAAAGCCCAAGACATTTGTCTCGATACTGAACAAAAGGTCTGCCATTTTGAAATACATCCCGATGAAAACCCCAAAACTGTACTTTTTCAGGATTGCTGGTGCCAGGCAGAGCAGTGGTTGTCTTTTACTGGGAAGTCAGCAAGGCCTTCCTCACCATCCCCCACAATATCCTTGTGTCTGAGATAGGATATTATAGTCAGCAGGGATGGCAAAGTAGATGGGTAAAAAAAAAACCTGGACAGTTTGACTCAGGGGAATCTTGTCAATGTGTCATACTCTGCCTGGAGACATCTAGGCAGTCGGGTCCTGAAGGTGCCTGTCCTGCAATCTGCCCTGTTTAATGTGCTTTTAATGATCCAGCTGAGATGAGAGAGTGGTTTGCTTTTTCATAGCATTTGTCGATTATACCATGTTGAAGAGAGTAGGCACTACACTAGAGGGCAGGGCTGCCATCCTATCGTGGTTTAACCCCAGCCAGCGACTAGGCACCATGCAGCTGGCTATTAAGGAAAATTCAAACAGCAACAGAACTATCATTATTTCCCTTCTTGAGCTCTTCACCTCAGTCAATTGATAATTTTCACTGCTACACCTGCAGTAAACTGCAGTCTTCTGCACTTCACCTCCCACCTTCTGGATCACTAGCTTTTGCTCACAAGTCAACACTCATTTTAAAATTTCTTGTACTTGTTTCTGCAAACAAAAGTCATTTGCACTTTTCAAGGCACTGTACAAATCTCCTTTTACCTACAGCTCTGCTTCTTCATTCCAACCTACACAGCACCTTTGACGATTGAGACTGAGATTGCTGGAGTACAAGGGTACATATAACTTATCGGTTTGGAGTACTCGGTCAAACCTGTAATACAGTAGAATAGAAGAAGCTACAAGGAAAAAGCCACAATTGAGCACAACATTAAGCATTTTTAATGGCTAAAGACTTGTCAAATACTGACTTACTTTTTATTTGACCTAGATAACAGAAAGTGTTAAGCTTTAATATTACTTTTTAGGCTACACAGAGTAAAACTTGTTTACGACAGATGTGCTTTTCCAAAGGATCACTATACTGTAGTAAGACAATGAACAACTCTACTGCCCAACATCATTCCCAGCTGTTTCTACACTTAACTCTTGTCCTGCAAAGATAATAGAAAAAATTAGAGGCACTCACCCACCAGTAGAACTCAGAAAGAGACCTGAGCCCTGCCTTCTGCTGGGCTACGCTTACATACCACACCAGAGACCACTACCCAGTGGCTCATCACAAACTGGCAATGCACGTGAAGACAGTTTTAGAATGGTCACCAAACAAAAGTCAGGCATACGCTTGGAAGTTACGCATCACAGTTTGTTCATGTTATTGGTTTGGTTTCCTCGCGAAATGACCCAAGTCAGGTCACTGGATTGGGTGCTATGCAAACAGAAACCAAGAGGTCTTGGCCTTGGCAAGAAGTTTGAGGGTAACTGACAACACAGAAGTAAATTCAAGTAACAAACAGAAACATAGTTATGAAGGAGAAAGGATTGAATGAATCATCTTAGAGGTGTATTAAGTTTTCAGACGGAATTGGACATCAAACACGCTTCATGCAAAATTCTATATTCATTCTAAAGTGAAAGACAAAAAAGGCAGAACGTTAACTTTTTACTACCTTTAACAAAACCACAGAGCAGTTGTCTCAAGTGCAAGGTGTCCTCAACATACAGAATCCCACACTGCCCATGCTACACCCATCGGCAGGAGACCTTCCCATGTACTGTACAGAACATCAACTTCAGGTTCACACCGCTAGGAAAGAAAGAATTGCATTAACATATAGGAAGTGGTTGGGCTTTTGATCTAATGCAACTCACCATTTTAACTATTCAAGTTACACAGAGACGCCCATTTTTTTTTTCCCTTGAAAGGTAAGACTTGGGAAGCACCAGGGGTTTTTGGGGTAATGCTGGAGTACAGAAGTGGATAGTCTACGCTTGATCCTCACTAGAACATAGGAGCTAGTGCAGAAGACAAAGTGTGACTGAGCCGTCACATAACAAAGGCCAGAAATAAATAAACTTACAGACTCTCACAAGTTCCTGAAACATTTAATCAATTAAGTTCTCTTCAAACAAACATACATTCCATGCACAAAGAGAGGAGGTGCTTTTGAATCTCCCAAGAGAGATCCTCTCTGTCCTAGATTAGATCTCTCCCTATGCTTTTTAAAATAAAACATGAAACTAATTCCCACTGGTGTCTATATCCAACAGAATAGTAATGCTGGAAGGGCCACAAACAGTTTGGGATCCATTTGCAAGGTGCCACATAAATTTAATAAATAATACACCTTTGGAGAAAACCTGTCAAGTTACAGCAAAATACCATAACTAATATTTACATACAGAGATAGGTCCTTTTTTAAAAGGTCAGCTTCAGGGAAGGACACTCAAGTAGAATGTTAAGTGTTACTAAGAAAAAAAGGTCCAACAGCAATTTAAGATGTCAACCCCCCCAAAATCAGAGGCCCTTATATCCCAAATACAGTAGGGCCAAAAATGGCTACACAATAGGAAAAAGAAAACCAAAGAACAGGGTGGGCTTGGGAATCAACAATACCACTTGGCTTGGTTAAAAGTATTAACCTAGCAGGGTAATACAAGTCGAACACGGGTAAGACTATTTCACCTTTTTCAAGGTTGTCTTTCTGAAATTCATTCACCATAACTGCAACAGGGCTTGATTCAGATGGAGCCACAGAGCTTTGGTACCCTATCCTACTATGCATAGAAGTCTGCTCATAGGAGGAAGTTGTTGTTCCTGGGCTAGTGCTCTGGGATGAGCAGGTTAGACTGGAAGAGGTGATGGCAGAGGTTGTGTAGGTGGCCTCCTGTACTGTATTGGGTATTAGCAAAGAGATATTCAAAGGATCACTGGAAAAAGTAAAAATTATTTATCAGCTTGGGAAACATCTTGAATACCTTCATGAAAATACCGGCTCCTATAGAGTTACCTAGAACTACCTTAAACATGCAGTCAAATCTACATTATTGATACTAGCAAATCTAATAATGAAAAAAACAGTTAATTTTGCTTTGGTCCCCAGTAATCACTGCTTCAAAACCATCCATTGCACTAAGCACCATTCACCTTCCTCCTGCCAGCCCAATCAAAACAAGAGTTTACACACAAGCACTTTTCAGTCTTCTTACTTCCATCTTGTCAAAGGTTAAATTAATGATCATAATCTCTCTTTTTTAAACAACTAGACCCATAAAGTCTGGTACATGATGAAAAACACCCAGTCTCTTTTCACAATAGAATTCTAACATTACAGTAGCAGTCTAAGGGAACGAACTCTGCAAAAGAGGAAAAAAGACTTTAAAACATGCAAGAGTGTTTTACTTTCTAAACAGCTTAAATAATTTCTAGAACTAGAAATGAAAGTTCATTTTTACTAGTATTTCTGAAGTAACTTCAGGAAGCCTTTTACTGATGCCAATTTTTGAATTAATAAGGAAGGAAAAAAACAGGTTACTGGTACATTGGCGTTAATCATTGGCTATTTTAGCATTTCACTAAGAGCTTCTGCATCCTGAAAGCTTGGCTTCTTTACTCATCCCATAGCAGCATCAGATCTGTAATCTGGTGCCAGTCTACTAACGTGCATATACGGTACAAGGGTCATCTCTCCTAGATCAAAAGTAGAAAAATGTGCATTGTGAGGAACAAACCCTCAAACAAATTTAAAAATCAGGACAATTGAACAGGAGAAAACAATTCTATAAAGGGTAGCTTGTTATAAGGTTATTTACATGCATGTCATCTCCAGCTTCACAGCCACCCATCCAGGGAGATTTTGATTGCCATTGGACAATCAAATACCTTGTCACAGAGGCAAGGTATGAATACTTACATTTTCTCTTGTTCAGCCTTATTCTTGGACTTAATGGACACGTTAAGAATTTTTTTTTTCTCCATGTCTTTTACTGTATTTATTTTCGAATTAGTATTACCCGCTGATTTTTTTCTCTCCAATTGGGATAAACACATTTGAGATGTTCTTATGTAACATATTTTCAAGAGCTTCTAAAGCCATCCCCAACTCGTCAGATTGAAGAAGAGCCACCGCCAGATAATAAGTAATGCTCAGTCTGCTTAGAGTTTTAACCACACCCTCACAAGAGGCTGAAGACATTCACCACCTTGTAAAGATCAAATCCAACTTCTGTCTCCCTGTCCCTCCAACTCCGATGGTCCAAGTCTATTTGTGATCAACAGCTTTATTGTTACAGGGCAATCCCACTACCACAGTAGTCGGGACAAGAGAAGTCAGGTCATATTGCTCAGGTCAACCTTACAGAGGACACTAGAGAGCAGGATTTCTAGCTATTGATATTTCTACTGGTAGTGTCATTGTGTCTCATCCTTTGTGTTTGGAGACACAAAAAAGTAGTAGGAAAAGCTCGCAAAACAAAAAAAGAAGCCTATATGCTTATTAAAAAAAAAGTTCCAGAAGCATGCTTTAATAATGCTTTTTGTAGTTAAGGCAGTGAAATGTGCATGTTGAAAACACTTCTGCCGAACCACCCATCATTTTCATTATGGCCACGAGTGTGCATGGGCCAGCAGGTTTTTGCACACCAACAGGCACGTGTGCACACACAGTGACCCCATGTCTGTGTGTGGTCACCTGTGTGTTATGCGTGTGCACACAGGCACAGGTACACCCATGGGCGTGGTGTAATGCCTGTTGTAACACATGTGCACGCTAACACATGCACAGGGCCACAAGTGTGTGTGTTGTAATACATGTGTGCACCCTGACGTATGCACAGGCACACCTGTACCTGCTGTAACACGTGCACAGCCTAACGTGTAAACAGGCACAGGTACACCTGTGTGCATGTTGTAACACGTGTACAGCCTAACGTGTATGTGGGCACAATTACACCCATCTGCATGTTGTAACGCCTGTTGTAACACACATGTACACCCTGACACGTGTGCACAGACAAGTACCCATATATACATGTTGTAATGCCTGTTTACATGTGTGTACAGCCTGGCATGTGCACACAGGCATGAGTACACCCACATGTGTGCTCTTAACGCATGTTGTTACATGTGTGTGTACAGCCTGGCAAATGTGCACAGGCACAAGTACTCCCATGTACATGTTGTAATGCATGTTGTAACACACATGTGCACTGTGACATGTGTACACAGGCACAAGGACACCCATATGCGTGTTCTAACATCTGCCATTTACACATGTGTACACACATGTGCGTGGCACCATGTCAGAGCCTGGCATACGTGTGTGCACATACAGCCTGGTGTACACGTGTGTGCACACACACATACACACGCGACCCCACATGGGCAGCTCTGTACCTACCCCTACACACAGGTCAGCATCAGCTCCTGAAGCCATGTGTATGTGAACATGCATGTGAACACGTGTGCAGTGTCCAGCACAGCCACACGCGTGACATCACCACCGGCACATGCGCTCCAGCCCAGTGCACACACATATGTGTACGGACATGCCCACAACACAACCCCATGTGTGCACTCATGTGTGCACACCCGCACACGCCTCTTGTGTGTCGCCCCCCTCCCTGCGCACGGGGGCACTCACACGGCGGCAGGTCCAGCACTGGTGCAGGGGAAGGGGCTATGCACCAGCCATGGCCTGGAGCAGGGGAGCGGGGGGAACGGACAGATGGTTACTGAGAGGCACTGGAGCCCCCCGTCCCTCTGCCCCGCAGTCCCATACTAGGCCCAGTAGAGCAGGAACCCAGTATGAACTGGGGGTGCTACTTCCAGTGCCCCCAGTATGACCAGTACTGGTGCTCCCAGCATGGCTGTCAGCTGTCACTCATGCTCCCAGTATCTCCAGTGTGACCAGTGCCTGCCATACCCAGCTCGCAGTATGGCCGTTACCTGCCATTTCCATTCCCAGTGCTGCCAGTATGAGCAGTACCTGACAGTCCCAGCTCTAGTACAGCCATTACCAGTCACTTCCATTCCCAGTACTCCCAGTACCTGGCACAGTATCTCCAGTATCCCCAGTACGACCAGTACCTGCTGTTCCCAGCTCCCACTACAGCCAACACCTGTCCCTACTGGCATACCCATTACCCCTCGCTCCCAGTACACCCAGTTCTCCCAATACCTGTCCCTCTCCACTCCCAGTACTCCCTTCTCCACTCTGGCTCCCATTTCCCAGTATACCCAGTAGCTGCCAGTAAGACAGGGCATCATTCCTCAGCCCCAGTATTCCCAGTATAGCAACACCTGTCACTCCCAGTATACCCAGTATCTCTCACTCTTAGCTCCAATAAACACCATTATCCACCGTTCCCTATTCACAGTATAGCCCTTACACAGCACTCCCAGTTCCTAGCATGCCCAGTACATGACACTCCCAGCTCCAAGTATACCCAGCAGCTGTCGTTCCCAGCTCCCAGTAACACCAGGAACTGTCATTCCTGGCTCCCAGTAAGACCTGGCACTCCCAGTACGACCTATATAGCCTTTATGCAGTGATCCCAGTATAAACAATACCTTCCGCTCTCAGGGAGATTACAGATCTCATTCCCTGTCTTAACATCATCTGCTAGTTTCAGTCCGAATCATCAGAACCTGCAGAAGAACAACCACAAAGAGCCCCTTCTTATGTAGAGGTTTAACTTGGAGATCATTAGGATCAAGTTACTATCTTTTTTTACAATGCAGGTCAGCATTTTATCTACTATATTACTTTCTAGTTTGCCTAAGAAGCGTGTGCCACGGTACTTTGCCACTTCCCCCCCCACACCCCGCCCCAGAACAGGCGTTTCACTTCAACACAGACATTTTGTAACTTCAGCATACAGGCAAACATCAAAGGTATTCATCTACTTTACGTAATGGCTTTACCTGGGAAGAGTACAGCTTCACCTAAGGGCAGGTTGGAAGAGAAGATACTGACTAGCTCTCACACGCCCAACTTCAAGGCATTCTGACCAAAAGGTTTGGATTCAAACCTTCTAGTCAGCACAGAAATAAATAGAAAGGGTTGCCTGTTGCCTGCTCAAAGAGAGTATGTGAGAACACAGCAAAACCATTCTCAAGCACGCATTTTTCTTAAATGCTAATAACCTGCTGGATTAGCAAGGAAAGTTCTACCTTGCTGCATGCTGCATCTGATTATTTTTTTGATTAAATCACTTCGAGAAAAACCTCAGAAAAGCAGATGAAAGTGAACAGTTTGGGGGTTTTGGCTTCATTTTGGTTTTAAGGTGGTTAAACAAGCAATTTTATTGCTTCCACTCTCCGGAAGCATTTTCTTTGTTTAATAACAGATGAGAGTTTAGCTAAGTAAATCCAAGAGGTACTCTTGTTTCTTCTCAACGAAGCAGTCGTCACCATCTGTTCGCGCTTGCCAAACACACATCCAGTAAGACCAAGAGAGCAAGGGCTCCCATCTGCTCCGTTTCCCTTGCGTGGCAAGGAGGAGGACAGCAACCCGCCCGTGGGAGCAGACAGCTTGCCAACAGCCACCGCGCTAAGGAACGCAGCCCACTGCTCAGAAATCACTGGCCTATATAAGGGCTTTCCATAAAGGTACTAATGAGAAAGAGAAAAGAAGGACCAAGTATCTGCAAGATCAGAGCAGAATGAGAAAGCCAAGAGCATAACTTGCAACACTCCAAAATGAAAAAAAAAAAACAAACAACTTCTTGCGAGGATGTCACATCGTCTTGGAAGACCAGTGCACTTGCCTGGGCGCCAACAGAACCCAACAATTCTTACTCCTGAGATTTTCATCACCCGTTGTGGCAAGCCACTGGGCAGGCCTCGTTAGCCATATCCTCAACAGCTTTAATTGATGACTGTAGCCCTTGGGACAGACAAACAAATGACAGGCTAGCCAAGGCTGTAAGGAAGAAAGAATCCCATGCTACATCTACATATAACAAGCTGTTTCTGAGTGACAGGAGACTTGTACTCCGGGAGTAAAGGTGTCCATTTTAAATGACAAATCTACTCAGCGGGATCGCTGTCTTCACAAAGAGGCACTCCTACTCACCCTGCCGCAAAGGCGGCAAAGAGGAAGGGAACCTATGAAGAACACACAGCCAGAACCAGAACCGAGCTGGGACGGCTGCCAAAAGTCTCCAGGCACATCAGACCACAGCACACTCCACATTTCTTCACAGGTCTACTTGCCTACTGGCTAAATAACTATTTTGTTTCCCTCCCTCTTTTCCTTTGTAATACAGTACATTGCTGACAGCAGCCTACTGCAACTTGCTTACCATAATTTAGCTTACTAAATGCAGTAATGCATTCAGGTATTTTATAGCACCTGAAGCAGTAAATCGTTTTTTTCTTCACTGAACCTCCCAAGAAATACATAAAGGCCCGTCCTAGCCAAGTTAAAAACACACAGTACACAATTAGCTTAACATTTAACAGAAGAAAGCATGTTGAATGGAGTCAAACCTCTGCAAGTACAATGAATGACAAACTGGGTATCTTCTCATCTCGTTACGCTCCTCCATGCTAGCACCCGGCCCACTCCCAGTCTTCTCAGACACACCCTGAAGATCCATTTAGCCTAACTGGTTCTGTAAGCAGTACCAGACTCCCCCAAATGGGCAAGAAGGGTATAGGTGTGGAAAACCAATTCCTAGAGGCACACTAAACACATGGGAGAAGAAATTAGTCAAAGCAATCTTTAAGAACTCCACATTTCCAATACACTGGGAAAGGAGGAGAACTTACATACTTAAAGGTAATTTATAAGCTTTAGAAGTCACCACCTAACAATGCTGCTACCTATCCTTGCAGCTGTTGGGATAAGCTTCCTTTGACCTGCAAGTTTATTTTTCACAGTGTCGTGGTTTAACCCCAGCCAGCAACTAAGCACCACGCAGCCGCTCACTCACTCCCCCCCCCCCCCCCCCCGTGGGATGGGGGAGAAAATCGGGAAAAGAAGTAAAACTCGTGGGTTGAGATAAGAACGGTTTAATAGAACAGAAAAGAAGAAACTAATAATGATAAAGGTAACACTAATAAAATGACAACAGCAATAATAAAAGGATTCGAATGTACAAATGATGCGCAGTGCAATTGCTCACCACTCGCCGACCGACACCCAGCTAGTCCCCGAGCGGCGATCCCCCGCCCCCACTCCCCCCAGTTTCTATACTAGATGTGGTGTTGCATGGTATGGCATACCCCGTTGGCCAGTTTGGGTCAGCTGCCCTGGCTGTGTCCTGTGCCAACTTCTTGTGCCCCTCCAGCTGGGCATGAGAAGCTGAAAAATCCTTGACATTAGTCCAAACACTACTTAGCAACAACTGAAAACATCAGTGTTACCAACAGTCTCCGCATACTGAACTCAAAACATAGCACCGTACCAGCTACTAGGAAGACAATTAACTCTGTCCCAGCTGAAACCAGGACACACAGGATCCCTGCCTCCAGGGCAGTTGCCATTTCGCACTGCTGCCGCCTCTTCCACAGGCAGTGCATAGTGTCATTTCAGAATGCCTTTTATTTGTTGTTTTCCTAGATTCAAATTAGAAGGCCATTTGGAAAAAAACATCTTCAGTGGGCCTTTGGTATGGAAGGCCAGGTAATGTTCACAAGCCCAGTGCCCTTTGCGTGCGCTACAGCTGGTAGAACTGGCCAACATCTCACCCAGTCACTGCCCCTTGTCCCCCCTGATTTTCTCAACATAATGCTGCCATGAAGGTAAACATCTACTGATGGGAATCCCTTATCAGATAGGGTGCTTAGCCATTCAGTGACAACTCTTACTGGTGCCTTGCTTCCCCCCCATCCTCCCCCACCATATTTCAGCCATTACACCTCAGCAAACTGAAACAATGCAGACTCCTCGGTTTGTTTTGCAGCTCCCGGGACTCCAGGCTGTGATGTGCTTGAGGAGATCTGTCAGGAAAACAATTCTGTTTGTATCACCTAACTCTTCAGTTTCAGTTTCAGTATCAAACTTCAACATGCTAAATTTCTCATCCAGCGTGCAGAAAGACTCCTGGGACCTAAGAACATGCAGATGAGTCCCAGCACACCTGTACAAGGAACAGTACCTGCCTTCGCAGGAGACAGGGAAATGGGTGATCTGTGAAATAGTGATCTTGAATAGTTTTTCACAAGGTGAGTCTTTTCTAGGATCAATAGAACAGGCTGAGGCTTTTCTGAAGGGCTTTTATTTGCCCACTGCTATGTCAAAAGAGGGTTAGCAACAAAAACTTAACACTAGATTGTATTTCACAGTTCAGTGAAAGACGTGAGACTGCAGACTAGTGCATAAAAGGCAATTCAAGAGAATCACAAATAACCATTTCTGTACCCTCTGGGAGAGGCTTTCAAAGCTGTTTGAAGGATTTCATTGGATTTGTCTGCTTCTCACCCCATTGCGTGGATCTACAGTTTTACTGCCAAAGGGTTTAGGTACTACAGAGATGGATACCTTTAAAACAGCAACTGTAATGATCTCATGCATAAATATACACAAAGATGCTCTAATATCACCCATGTTTATAACTCAATGGATGCTCCTACCAAGGGAGTGGTTCCTTTCCCTAGCCACTGAACAAGTAAAAGGATGGAACAAAATGAAATGATCAAGCTCTGAAGAAAAATTTCCCTTTTCATTTAGCTTTAATTTAGAGCTGCATTTAGTGGTGAAAAGTGCCAGCCTGACAGCTCTGAAGCATGAAGCGCTTGATCCTCTGCGCCAGAACCACACAGGCACTGGCCAGGCAAGCTGCCTGCCTACTTCTTGCCCTGCCAATACAATATATAATTAAGGAAAGTAAAATAGAGATAGAAATGTATTTTCTCCAAGTCTTTGATGCTGACAGCTTCTCGCCTCCAGCCTTCCTGCACCTCAGCAGCTTGGAAAATGACAAGTGAAAGCAATGAACACTGGCACTTCATTACTCACAGAGTGGCTTTTCCACTCAGAACAGTGGTTGCTCTTCATCATCATGAAGACTAATTGTCTGGCTTTGGGGGAGTGCCTTGGAAGCAATGCAGGGGCCCAATTTAACAGTGTCATCTAGAGAGAGGGAGACAGTTTGTGGCCCAAATGCCTCACTCAACAGCCACAGCGGGAGAACAGAGAAGCATTATCCTTGCTGTATTGCTGAGACACCAACTTCAGTAATGATGACACACCAAAGGTAAGTAACTTTCCCCAGGTCTCACTAAGCATGCACTCACGTTTTCCAATTTCCTTTCACTGAACTACACAAAACCTCTCTCTGCATCAATAAATTACACGTGCCCAGGACCATTCCCTGAAATGGAGGCCAACTGGCACAATTACCCTTGGCCATTTGGTTGCATTTTGTTATGCAAAATTTGGATGCAGAATAGCTGCATTCAAAATGCCCGCTGGGAAATCCCCTGGCCCACTCCCACTTGTGAGCAGTGCCAAGGAAGTTGTTGAGCTTTTCAGCCAACATGGGCCAAACCTGGACCTGTAAACCTCCAAACGATTTAGCACTACAGATGATCAAGGTCCAGTTCACGGGATCACTCACTGCTGCTGTTTAATTCAATACCACAGATGCTGCCAAAAATTCTCCCTCAGACAGCACCTCACGCTAACGTACACAGGGTAGGTTTTTTCAATACTCTCTTAAAACACCAGTAAACAGAAGCAGAGGAAAGCAATGGGAATAAACCAAGCTCATCCACTATCTCAGGGATAGAAGAGTGGCTCATTATCTTAAGAATACAGCCTAAAGAGCATCTGGCTTCAAACCCAATGTTCAATTGGAATCATTTTTTCCGTTCCTGTGATGAATAGGTAGAAGGGGTGGGGGGGTTGGTTGTGTTTTTTGTTTTTAAACTTACTTTTAAATAAAAAGGGGAACAAAAGGTATTAAGCATCTACAAAGAGACAAGGTACTATCAGAAGTGTAGGATCTAGCCACAAGAAGTGACTGAAGAAATGGAGACAGAAAATGGGACGGGTCAGCAAGTACCTAGGCACAATTCACAAGTGAAGCGATCCTGTCAGCAGAGCCCTTTTTGCCACCAAAATGCTTGATCAGCAACAGTTCAGTCCTTCAAACAAGAGGACGTCAGAGCAATTAAAATGTGAAAAGGCAACACATACCCTGAAAGACAATGCCTGAAGAGGCAGTTGATTTGGATGAAGGAGAGACTGGAAGAGATCTCCAGGCCCACCATAAACTTACTGAACTCCATATTAAGCAATAAGGGGTTGACTGGTTGCTTTCTGCTTGCTTTCCTTCCATCAGAAGGCTGTTGCAGAACCCAAATCTTCTAAGCATTTAGAGTTTTCTTCCAGTTTACAGCTTAAATTTACTCAGGACCAGGTGGTACACATGTTTTCTGGTGCGCACAGCTTTAAGCCTAAAAACTGTTCTCCCTAAATGGTATTTCCCTCTCCTGCATTTACAGGAGTCACCCCACTCTTCTTCCACCTGTTTTTCTAGCCTTAGCAAATCAAGAACTCCTGATGTCATCACGCATGTCCATTGCCCATGTCCCAGCAATCCCTGCAGCTCTCTTCTCCAGTTATTCCAGAAGGAGGTCATCTTTCTTGTACATGAAGGACCAGCAGGGCAGCCACGTCAGATGAGCTGTGCTCTGTTCAGTGGCATTAACTCTTCTCTACACTTCCTGAAAATACTTGGCCTGACACCCTGCAGTGTAGCACTTTCTTATGCCCACATCACACTGCTGGCTCCCAGCTGCTCTCCTGTCCTTCCCTTTAGCTACCTGTAGTTCTTCTTCCCCCTCCTCAGTTTTGGCCAGCTGAAGAACTTAGAAGGGAATCATAGAATCACGGAATCATAGAATGGGTTGGGTTGGAAGCAACCTTCAAGAGCATCTAGGTCCAACCCCCCTGCCATCGACAGGGACACCCTCCACTAGACCAGGTTGATCAAAGCCCCATCCAACCTGGCCTTGAACACTTCCAGGGAGGGGGCGTCCACAACTTCTCTGCGTAACCTGTTCCAGTGCCTCACCACCCTCAGAGGGAAGAATTTCTTCCTTATATCTAATCTAAATCTACCCTCTTCTAGTTTAAAGCTATTACCCCTTGTCCTATCACTACATGCCCTTGTCAAAAGTGCCTCTCTGGCTTTCTTGTAGGCCCCCTTCTTCCCCCACTTCTAAATATCTTCTTGGGGGTCTCGGCTTGCTGCCCTTCAGCTACGTAGCTTATCACAACAGGACAAGGGTAGCACTGTTTTCTTCCCAAGTAAGCAAACAGTTAAACTGTTTATTTAAATATAAAAATGAAGAGGAAGAAAAAAATTGACAGCAAAGTGGAAAGTGAAAGTTTAAATTGGTGCTGAAGCAACTTGAATACTTATTTTGCAGCTGTAGCAGAGGGCTGGCACACAGGTGTCTGATCATAATAAAACAAAAAATCCTTCCACTATTGCTTCAAATTACAAGATAACTTCATCTAAGGGAAGACAAAATGTATATACACAAACATTGCCGTTTGTTTATAGTGCCTTCTCAGCACAACATTTCTCTCACAGCACCAAGAACTTACTGGTATGAAAAATTACAAATTTTAAGTGCTATTTTAAAGCAATTTACAGTTAAATCAACAGTAGTTAGAAAATAGTCAAGAATTTGACTTGCAGAACTGTCTCCCATTCTGATTCATTACTTTCTCAACAGCTTTTACTATTGATGAAGCTTACCACTAGCTCACTATTTGGGAATGACATTCTTTGTTAGTATTGGTCCAGTTAGAAACTCAGCAGGCTGGCTTGTTCATCACTGCAATTTTTCAATCAGAGGAAAGAAAGAACTGAGGAAGAACGAAGCAGAATGAAGGCCGGAAGGTACCAGTTTCAACTACCTTTCACCCGGGTGCAGAAAGAAGCTTCTTTCTAAAAACAAAAATTGCATCTCTATCAGGATATTGGCTAGGCTGGGAAGCGTCTTTTTTCCATCCTTTACTTCACTAAAAAGCTTTTTGGCCCAGCTGGTTTTCTCCTGATGCAGAAATGTGGAAGTATCAGGAATCTGGCACATTTGTATAGGAAAGCTGTTGCCCACTTAGCTCTGTAGCTGTGACGGTAGGCGCTGCAATGGTCACGTTCCCCTGCAAACAGCAGTTGTCTTTGCAGGTGAGCCATGTCATGACAAAAACGTACTCCATTACAACTTCCCAGCTGGATGAGCAAGGACACCACTAGTGGGTCTGCAGGTCAGAAGCCCAACGCTGGTGCCACACCTCGGGCTCTTGACACAATGGTAGGTCAATATGCAAAACTTAAAATGTGCGGTGGTTACTGTCGGAATGCCAAAAATAAAGGAGAGCTATGGCCTGTGGGGGACTTCAGAAAAAGAAAGGAAGATCTCACTCTCTCTATGTTACATTTTCAAAAATGACATCTAGTATGTAAAAAGCAATCAAGACAGGATTAACAGCTACCAACAAGCAAACAGATTTCCTGGAATTGTTCTGGAATCATATAATCCCTGTCCAAAGGAAGCTATCCACCTTGAAGATGCGAGACAGTCAGTGGCATTTCTACAGTTGCTCAGCTACATTTTAGTTCATCAGTTAGCATGCAGCCTGGCTTTTAAAAGACGTTGCACTGGCTAGAAGAGTCAGAGCTGAATGGAGCTCTCACGTGAAGTCGAGGGGAGAGGAATACAACAACACATATTTACCACAAACTGGAATATAGTTGACAAAACAGTAATCCACTTGGCACGGCAGACTTGCCATGGTTTAGATGCTTCTGCTAACATCTCTGTCAGAGGCTGTCGTTATTTTATGGGCTATCGTTATACTCATGAACCAGCCAGCTTTCACTTGCATGAGGACTGGAGTGAGACCCCTGTGCTCACTGACTCAGCCAGCAGAAAATAAATAAATAAATAAATAAATAAATAAATAAATTTTCAAATCACATGTAGCACAAAAGAGGGCCTTCTTCAGAAATTAATGGCTCTATAGATAAAACAATGGATTAGATCAGCTTCTCATTAACTCTTAAGTTCTCTGTCCTCTGTTCTGACAGGTGTTGATTCAAAATCACTCTCTACTCAGAAGCTCTACAGTTGGATATCCCGGCAGGAGCAGTGGGGGACAGCAGCCAGCTAGACCAAGACCTACTCCTTGTTCTCTCTGTTAAGTCAATAAACCTGAAGGAGCATAAAAGTGACTCCTCTGATAGCAAAAACAGAACGGGATGAAGGGGCTTGAGGTTTTTAGAACTGGTCTCCCATATATCATAACGATGTAGCAGGAAACACTTTCTTTTGATCCCATTTCACATTTCCTTCATAGCCAGAAGAAATTTCATTACAGGAATTTTCATACCACTAAACTGGCAAAAAGGCATACAAGCCTTTTTATCCCTTCTTCTCCTCTTATACTTGTTCCATAAAACCATTTTCCACTCTCCAGCTCACGATCTCTCTAAGCAGAAAAGTCCTATCTGCCACACACTTGACATAACCTAGGTAGGATATGACAAAGTTTCAAATACATCAGTACTCATAAAATTAGAAACATCAAAATGCAGAAAAGAAAAAAAAAAGGAAAAAGGGGTGGTGGGCTAAAAATTAGTTTCTACCTTGACTGTTAGGCTCCTAAGCTGCCAGTATTTAACATTAATATTTCCATTTCAAGGTCATGATTGCTACAGTTCTGCTATTTGTGGATATCAGTTTGAGATTATCTGCCTTCAACCTGCTCAGGCAATCCACTTCTTGAGGTTTTTTAGGGGGGGGGTATGTTTAAAATGGTTAGAATCCACCCCTCCAAGCTATCATTATGCTTCTCTTGAGTTAAATACAAGAAGTTAGCTCCACTGGTACATTCATCCACAAGAACGTTAACACCTCCAACTTCATAGACAACCATAAATTATTTCTGTCAATAGCAAATTCCTAAACATAGTACAACACTCTATGAAAGAGAAAAAGAATGCACATAATCAGCAGTTCCCTTTTTGACTAGAAAATTAAAATCTCTAACAGCAGATAAGCCTGAACTAAACATCAATCAAATCTGGACCCCAAATGGGGTATGGCTTATGATATGTCACATGTCTGGACTTGACTCTTGAAAGCAATCATGCACTTAAGAAGATTTGAGGTTGTTATGCAGAGGTTTAACTAGAGTCTTGGCACCTTAATTTGGGACATGAAAGGTATTTGCACTACAGTACCAGGTGCAGTAAAGGAAACTGGCCTTGCAGTTTGATTCCAACGCCGCATCCACAAACAAAATGAGGCTGCTACGTTTGAGGAACATGGATGGAAATCTCACCTGCCATCCCGAAGTTACGCTGTGGCATTTCGTCACCTCTTGTCACTTTCCTCAGGCTTGGTAAATCTTTTGCAGAGTCCGAGGCAAAGGCCCATAGCTTTTTCCTGTTTGTAACAGCAGATGTCTGCGTTTTCGCAGCTTGGTTTGCTGTGAGGCACCACTTGTACCCTTGATTTGCCTTCATACATGCATCCTTGTACTAGAAAAGAAAAGGAAAATTGCCAGTCATGCCAGTCATTATACTATCCACAGGGCAATGGAGTGCACTGCTTGTAAGAGGACTTAATACAGTAAATAATAATTAAATATCTTGATTTTTTTAACAGTTTCGTCACGTGCTTAGAGTATGACCGCCAACACAACCTAACACGAAGAAATCTTAAGATAAGTAGAGCTGTATTTTAAAAAGTGGGGTTTCTCTTTCCTCTCCTGAGGGTTTATCACCCAGAGCAGGCTGAAGTTCTGATCCTGCAAACTGCTCCCCAGTGCTTGAATGCTCACTCTGGGAAACAAATTCTGTTGCAGGTACAATCTTTGTTTACTTTCTAGTTTGAATGAAATGAAAGCAGACATTTAGCAATAAAGGCAGCATGATGCTTCTTACCTTGCACTCCTTTTTCTCTAATAGATCTGTATCTTAGAAAATTTGAGTATATTCTTTCCCAAACCAGGCACTGAAAATAAACCACTACCAGTATCACCTCATTTGCAGCAACTTCTGATACATCATCCCAGTGTGCCTTCCAAAATGTGCCATGCTGCACAGCTGCACGAAGTAAACTGGGAACACTTAAAACTGTCTTTGGCCTGGAGCACACAGCACACATCTCTGTTGTTTGCTATATTCTTGGTATGAGGCAGCAAAATGAACAAAGCCAGGCTACACATAGGGGGGTAGGGGGAGAAGGTCTGGATCCTACACGGTTTCGGGGGGAGGGGGAAGGATGAGAACCTATTTTATTCTCAAAATGCAACCCTGATGTTTTCCAAATTCCTTGCTGACCAGACCAAGACAAGATTTTTGAATGTTAACGGCAATAAAAAGAGCACATTTCAGTGTTTTCAAGTGTGTTGCTGTGCAAGGCGGAGAATGCATGAATCAGAGGAACATGCCACACTTTCCTGCTACAGCTGTTTGCCTAACAACTGAGAGGGGAGCACAGCGCTGGCTGCTGTGGGAAGCGACCCAGTAAGGACCAGTGCTGACTGCAGGGAGGAAGAACCCAATACCTTCCCATGCCCTCAGTAGCTCTCAATGGCAGCAAACAACCAGAAGAGCTGTTTTATCCTGAAGCACATGGCAGGGCAGCTGCAGGAAGTTTCTGCCGTGATTGCACACCTTGCCACCCACCCAGCTGTCATCAGTGCCCGTTACGGCACAGAGAAACACCTACGTTTCATGCACATGCCTGCACAGAAATACACGCAGAGGGAAAAAATCCCTTGGGTGTCACATACAGAAATAGCACTGAAAACCTTGTCCTCTGACAGAGTCACTGCAGTGTCTTCCCAGATCAATAAGCAGCATGCCTTGTGGCAGGATCACCATCGCAAGCGTATCGCGTGCTTTCATCTCCATCTTAATCTATCGGCTGGCACTGGCTCCCTCCAGACTGTAGCCGGGATAAAAGCGATTCAGTTTACAAGAAGCACAGCACCGTGTGAGCCTGCTGTGCGAAGTCCTGTATTTATAAAAATGGCTATAAATAATAAAACTCTGCAGGGACCGCTGACCCACATAAACACTGTGTTTTCTGAAGAGGGCGTCTGCGTGAAACCTGCAAACCCAGGACTGCGACCCCCCTCACCCTGTCCCTTCTCTCCTTCCCTCAGCCGGGCCCGGCTCCAGCTTGGAGCCCCCCCCGGGCAGCCAGCAGGCAGGAGACACCCCCACGCCCGCCCAAGGGCCTCGCTCGCCTCACGGGCAGCCCCAGCCCTCCCCTCAGCCGCGACTGCAGAGACCAAAATGGCCGCCCGGCAGCCCCGTGCCCCAGGACTACAGCTCCCAGCATGCCCCGGGAACCAAAATGGCCGCCTGGCAGCCCCGCAGGCCCCAGGACTACAGCTCCCAGCATGCCCCGGGGCACGCCTTCCTGCTGCCTGACCCTGCAGGGACACCATCCCCGGCCCGGCCCCGCCCCCCGCAGGCCCCATGGCCGCCTCCCCGGGGGAGGACGAGGACGAGAAGAAAGAGAAAGAGAGAAAGAGAAAGAGAAAGAGAAAGAGAAAGAGAAAGAGAAAGAGAAAGAGAAGAAGGGGGGACAGAGCGGCAGAGAGAGGTGGGACAGGGAGCAGGAGAGTGGGACGGAGGGGAAGGGTGAGAGGAGAAAGGCAGGGAAGAGAGAAAGAAAGGGAGAGGCAGGGACAGAGAGCAAGGGAAGGACGGGAAACAGCCCAGAGAGAGTGAGAAAGAGAGGGATGCGGATCAGGACAAGGAGGGGCAGAAGGACAGAACAGCGATGGCCTCCAGGATGGAGACGGCGGAGGAGCGGAAGGGGATGGGGAGCAGGACGGAGGCCCAGAGAGAAGAGAGAAGGCCCAGCCAGCTGAGCAGGGGATACAGGCAGGAATGAGGGGCCAGGCTGCGGGAGAGAGAGGAATGAGGAAATACAGACAGGGAGCGAGACAGAGAAAGAAAGAGAAAGAAGAAAATAGTGATGGGTTAAAGACAGAGAGGGAGGAATTAAAAAATGGGGGCAGGGAGCCAGACAGAGCACGATGGGGAGAGACCCAAAATGGCAATTCTGGGCAACTGCCCCCGTTTCTTGAGCACTCCCCAGGAACTGCATCACCGGGAGCCTCGAGGAATGTGCTGCCTGCCAAAGCCCTGCCCTGGGCCCAGTCCTGTGCCCTAATATTATTGACAAGCATTGCCTTCACAGTGGCCAGGACTGAGGGTAAAAAAGGACAGCTGGGGGGAAAAATATCACCCACTGGTTTTGGGGTTGTTTTTTTCTGCTTGATGGTTTTGCTTTTAAAAAGAATACTGTTTAAGCTCTAAATACACACTGCAAGGAAAAAGGAACCAGGCGTACCAGTCTGGACACATTTAAAGCCTGAACCCATTCAACAGCTGCACCAACCACCACTGGCTCCTGCTGCCCACACTCCACCGCCTGCCTGCAGGTACAGGCAGCTGCCCTGTTTCTTGAGCGTTCCCCAGGCACGGCAGCACCAGGCAGCTTAAAAACCGCGCTGCCTGCAAAAACTTGAGCACAGCTGAATTCTGGTCAATTTTTCTTCTTTTTAGGCTGGGTTAAAGACTCCTCCATGGAGAGATGGCTCAGGACCATGCCAGGGCCAGTGGCACTGCTTTCTGGATCCCGTGGCGGTGATGGGCAAAGGAACGGGTTGTCAAATCCCGGGCCTGGGTACGTGTGTGGGTTTTCAGGGTCGCCCCTGCCTGATTTTTCCCAGCGAGCCCCAGGCAGTGCCAGCCCCGTGCTGCAGCCCCGGGGCTGAGGCTCAAGGAGCCGGGCATTTCCGCAGGCGCTGCATCCTGCCGGGCCCCACCGCCAGCTGCTGGCTGCCCTGGGCTTCCCCCTGTTCTCTCCAGCTCTGCTTTCTGCCAGCGCCGGGGGCACCCCAGAACAGCCTGCCCGCTCCCCACAGCCCCACTGCCATCCGCGTCTGCAGCTCATGCGTGGTGTCCACATGCCACAGCTGATTTGGGGGGTGGCAGGTCTCTTTTGTGGCAGCCTGGGAATGGGGGCAAAGCAAACCCCATCCCTCCCTTTCGATCTTTGTCCCCAGGGAGACCCAGTGGAGAAGTACCACGCGCTGGAGAGCGTCCTTCAGGGAGGTGACAGCCGATTGCAGAGCAACGCTGAGAGCCGCCTGACAGCAAAGGCGCGCGGTGGCCATGGAGGAGCCCAGGTGAGCTGGTTCTCTTGGAGGCCAGCAAAGCAGCCTTCCTCCGCCCCTGGTTTTGTGAGGTACAGAGCAGTGCAGAGATGTCTCTCAGGCATCCAGGCCTGAGGAGGGTTTCCCAGTGCCCCCGTGAGAGATCCTGCTCCCAGGCAGCATCTCCCCCTAGAGCCGAGGCCGTATCTAGCCCCTCGGAGCTGGGTACGGCTGCGCTGAGGGGTCTCGCAGGGAGGACGGGGTCATCCGCCTGCTGGCTCTGACACAGAAATGATGAGCTGCAGCCCCGTGGCCATGGTTGGCCGGTTCAGCGTCTCCGAGTGCCTTTCTCCCATGGAGCGTTTAAGCCAGGCACTTTTTCAGAGTGTGATGGATGATGTGAAGATGGATGCTGGTGATGTCCTGGTGGCTCTGTCCCACTGCCACTTCAAAGTTGTGATGTGTGAGATCTGGGGCCACCTGCAGGCTCTGGCGGAGATGTCCAGGGAGTTTGTGTTCCATTTTTTGATATCTTAGCGCTACAATGTGCTGGGGTTATGGTATGCTAGCGTTGCAGTGTGCTAGGGCTGTGGGATGGCAGGATTACAGGATGCCAGAGTTCAGGTGAGTTAGGATTAAAGCATGTTACTGTTACGGACCGGCTGTGGGTTTGTTGGCCCTGGGTTCTCGGAGTTATGTTATTTTTGCCTTGTCTTGTGTCCTGGGTGGTGGGTTTTTTTTTTTTTTTGCTATTCCTTTTTTATCTTGTTTGTCTTTTCAGGGTTTGGATAGGGGCCTTTGGTTTGTGTATGTTTCTTCTGGCTGGTTTTTTTACTGTTCCGGTGGTTTGTGTTGCGTTTTCTGTCTCAAAACCACCATTTGTGGTCTGATATGTCTGACCAGGTCAGACAGTGTTACTTCTGGTGCAGTCTGACTCATTTCCAATGAGTCAGGAAGTTGGTAGGTAGGTAGGTACGGAGGCCTTGGAGTCAATTGCCAACAACTACCAGATGGCTAACGGGCACCTATCCCACTCATCCCTCCACAATTCTGTATTGCTGCGGACTTTACCAGCCATTGTCGTGGACTCTGAGCCTGTACTGCAGTGAAGTCAAGGCAGGTAGTGAAAAAAAAAAAAAAAAAGAAAAAAAAAAAGAGTGCTTTTCCAAAATATTTACAAGATTGGAAACAACAGATGGCTGTGGGCAGGTGGGAATACAGAGAAATGGGCAGTATGCATCTGGATTTAGGGTTTGTTCTGGGATTTGGGCAATGCTACCAGGCCTAAGGGTTATTTCGGGTTTGGGGGGTGCCGCTGGGTTGAAAGCTGTTGAAAGCAGCATCTGCTCCAGTGGAAGCAAACCCTGTCCCTGCAGCAGTGCATGTCGTAAGGTGCTGCACACCAGCGTGGTCATGCTGCACTCTCTGGATGGTTGTTTCAGCAGCTTGGGTCCCCGGCTGGCCACCCTTGAGAAGAGCTGGGGTGCCACCCTCAGGTGTTGTTAACTTACCCGGTTTGAGGTGAAGTCATGTCTCTCATGTTTAGAATACTTCAGGATAGTACAAACCATGCTGTCTGCTCTGCCTTGGTAGTCAATGATGTGTTTCTGTTTATAGTTGAATTGCCTTATTCCTTCTTTTGAATCTCTGATGCAGATCACTCAGGGCCATTGATCGAGGCTGATTTTTGAATTGTGCCTGCTGTTTTGCTTGGCAGTGCTGCTCCACTACTGCTTGCAGGGGTAGCCATGGAGGAAAGAGGCTTTAGGAAATCCCTTCCCAAGTCCAGCTAAAGCTCAAGAGGTTTTCTGCCAGTGGAGTTGCTGTGGCACTTGCATCACTTGGCAAGGTCTCTAACTTTCCTTGGGATCACCTTCGTTTCTGCTCTGTAGGAGATTGCTGGCAAGCACTGAATTCGCCCAGCCTGTGCTCCTGTTGAACCGTCTTGTTGCTTTTTGTCGCAAAGCAGTTTGTCAGAAAATGTCTGGTGAACGAGGCTTGTAGTGATAGTTCGCTCTCTGGATATTCAGGAACGGGAGAGGGATGTAAGTTAACGTTTTTAAGCGGGATGGAAACAGCAGCTTGAATTTATTAAATGTTTTGGCACGCGTCAGAGTAGCTCTGATAGTGTCATAAGTTTGGACAAAGGTCCAGGAGCTGACTGTGGTGAATAATTAGAAGTAATTTATTAAGCAAGCGGTAAATAGGCAAAACAGCGCTGGGCGGCCGGGGAGCCACTGCTCTACCTACGGCTCGCAACCCCCCTTCCCGTAGCCACAGTTCTTATAGTTCTCTATTTCCGGTATCTGTGTCATTTTCGGTACACGTATCTTCCTTAGTGTACTCCGCATCTGCGCCGATCTGTTGCTAGGGGGGTCTTTTTCTGCCTTCTGGCTTCCTTGGTGTACTCCGCATCTGCGCCGATCTGTTGCTAGGGGGGTCTTTTTCTGCCTCCTGGTGATTGCTGGGATGAAGGCCCCCAAGTCTTCCTCCTGCGACTGCCCTGTGCCCCTCACTTGACACATGCGTGTTTTATTACCTTTTATAGGCCCCAAGTCTTCCTCCTGTGACGACCCTGGGCCCCTCACTTGACACATACATGTTTTATTACCTTTTGTATAAACACAAGGCTTGCACAAACATTGTTTACATTACCAGTTATCTGTAGTTAATGCAAGACCCCCTCCTTGCTGTTTTAAGGCCGACATCTGGTTTGGTTTTTTTTGTTTTGTTTTTTTTTTTACTAACATGAGCAAGATTTGATTAACAAACGCTTATCTATTATCACAGTCCCCCCTCTTTCTTTTTCCCATTTTGTTCATCAAATCGTCTCACTGCTTCTTTTGCTCTTTCTAAGATAGGGGCTTCTTCAATTTGCAATTTGCCCTCTCTAAGTTGTTCATATTGACTTCTAATTAGCATCAACTGTGCTGCTTCCAACCTCCCCTTAACTATAGTGATTAATCTATTAAAAATGCATGGTCCAAAAGTAAGTCCTAAAACTAACAAAATGAGCGGCCCAGCTATCGTTGATAATAAGGTGGTGAGCCAAGGGGAGTGATTAAACCATGATTCGTACCAACTTTGCTGCATTTCTCTTTCTTTTTTCCTTTTTTCTAATCCCTCCCGGAGTTTAGTCATGGTGTCGCGAACCACCCCTGTGTGATCTGCATACACACAATATTCTTCTCGAAGAGCAGCACACAACCCCCCTTGTTGTAAAAACATTAGGTCTAGTCCTCGTCTATTTTGTAGGACCACTTCAGATAATGACCTTAATGAGGACTCTAGAGCACTAATAGATTTTTCAATCTTTACTAAGTCTTCGTCTACAGCTACCCTCAAGGCTCGGAATTTCTGATCTTGTTGGATCAGTGAGGCAATACCAGTTCCTGTTCCAGCTGCCCCTGCAGCCATTAACAGGCCTATAGTTAACGCCGTAAAAGGCTCTCTTTTTTGTAAGTGATGTTCCCGTACAGTGTGGTAATCGTATACAAAGCTCTCTGGATGGTAAATTATCTTGGGGACGATTATCACTTGTATGCAGTACTCATCTGTTTCATTAAACACTTTTAGAGATAAAGAAGGGGTAATTCCAGTTTTAGAACAAATCCATTTAGTATTTCTTGCGGGTATCAGCCAGTCTGCTGGAGGTTTCCCTTTTAGTGAGGTTTTGACTCCACATAAGTGATCTTTTTCTAATGGGATTTTTCCCAGGCATCTACCCTTTCCGGAGACTTGGGATAAAGTTATTCCCTGCTTTTGTCCCATTTCTTTTCCCCATAGGCATTGGGCAGGGTTTGAACCATTGATTCTTTTAAATCTAAAGGTCACTCCCATGGCTTCATAAAACGGGGGTTTGATGCCATAGCAGAGCCAGCAATGTTCAGTTAGATTTGGACTAGTGGCATTGAGCACTTGGTAGCTTGCTTGAACAAGCTTCCACAATGAATTATCTTCAATTTTCTCTTGCGGCTCGTTCTCTGGAATAGAGGCGACATTAATTACCCCTGTGGCAGCATTATCCTTTAATTCCTTTAATTCTTTTGTCTCCTTTTCTCTTGCAAGTACTGAGTTGGGGCCGACTCCTATGGGATCATTTGGTAAAACTTCTTTCCTGATCAAGATCAGACCCCCTTTATCAGTTCCTGTTTCCCAATATCGCATTCCCCAGGTTCTACCTACTATCCACCCAGGATCTGAAGGGTTGGATACATTTATATATATGTATTCACAACTCCCAAGCCAATAGCCGATTGTCGCACCAGCAGAGTCGCGTTGAGGTGGCGTGCATCCAGGGGGCCCCCAACCTACTGTTATATGAGGATCCTTGCCTCCCCCTGGTTGCCAATCTGAGGCGACAGTTTCACATCCCCAATAAGCACAGTAATATTCATTCGGATAGTTACAGTATCCTTTCCCAGGGTTTGAATTGGGACAAAAATAAAATCCCAGACTGGGGTGGCATGGTTTTCTGGGGACTAATTGACAGAGAGTGGGAGTAAAACTTGGGGCTCCTGGCGTAGTTATGATTTGGATATTTTGTTGGTCCTCCCACCTGCTTAGAGTCCATTTATAGGGTTGATGTGCGTATTTGTGTTCCCCTTGAAAATTTCCCAGATACAATAGCAGCAATAAAAATACCAAAATGCGTCGGGATTGTGGAGTATGCTTTTGGCCAATTGTATTCAATGGATTTGATATCTGTGGTGAAGTGTATGCCGTGTTGTTGCCATTTGGGTTGGAATAACGGCTGTAATCACCAGGGGATGTTAAGCTTTTAGCCTGAGAGTCTGGGCTAACATCGAGGCAATTCATCCAATGCTCTTGTACCATCCCATTCTTTGGGCTCTCGGTTTCTCTTCCCCACCTTTTTACTCCTCTGCCTCGCCCGTCTACTCGGTTGCTTCGAGCAACGGGGTGTGCCATCTTCTCGGCAGCAGGGGTATTCTTCAGGGGTTCTTGTACCGATTTTTTTTTTTTTTTTTTTTTTTTTTTAACTCCTGGTGAGTCGCATGTATTCCCTTTAAGGCTTCACGGCAACACACTTGAGTAATTTCAACTATATAAGGAATGGGTTCATTGGGATAGTAACAATATTTTTCGGGATTTATACCTAAGCTAAAGATTTCCCACCACTCTCTGGACCACTCTTTTAGTTGTTCTGTTGAGACTTTTACTTGTAAGGCCAATTCAGTTAAATTCCTCTCCTTTTCCCAGCACTCTCTATACACCTCTCTCAGGGGCTCCCTTTTATGGCAATGGGTCCACCACTGTTCCCGACACACTTTGCAAGCATAGTATACAAAAGGGTAACGGTTACAGTCAGGGTTCACACAAGTAATAACTGATGATATCATCAGTGCATGTGTAGTCCAGACCGACTCACGGCCTCACTTATATTGTTTACCCATACAGCAGTTACGTTCTGGTTCATTCGTGTCCTTTTCTCAGGGTGATTTTTAAATCGCCAGGTTGACTTGTCACCTTCCAAGAGGGGTCTGTGATGGGTCCCTTCACTCGGCTAGCGTGGGTCCATCCTCGTTCAGCTGTTCGGACGGCAGTCTCTGTAGTAAGTAAAACAAGAAACGGACCCTCCCAGCGAGGAGTCAAGGATGATTCTTTCCAGGTTTTTATAAGTACTTTGTCTCCGGGTTTTATGGAGTGTATTGAAATGTCCAAAGGGGGTCTTTGGACCATCATTCCCTTTTTCCTAAGTTCTTCTCTCCTTCCCATTAATTGTACAATATACTCCTGTAAATAACCGTCTTCAATTCTAGGATGATCTATAGGGAATTCCAAGTCATAGGGCATCCCATATAGCATTTCGAAAGGAGAGATTCCGATATCTGTTCTAGGTTGGGTCCGTATGTTTAGTAATGCTAATGGTAGGCATTTAACCCAAGATGTTTTCGTTTCTAGCATGAGTTTGGTTAATTGTTTTTTTATTTCCCCATTCATTCTCTCAACCCTTCCAGAGCTTTGAGGGTGCCATGGAGTGTGGTATTCCCATTTAGTTCCCATTGGTGCTAACGCTTCTCTGACTACTCGCGAGACAAAATGTGGCCCTCTGTCTGAGTCTATTACTTCTACATTCCCGTACCGAGGGATAATATGTTCTAACAATATTTTTACTACATTGTGTGCTGTGGCTTGAGCAGTCGGGAAGGCCTCCACGTAGTGTGTTAAGTGATCAATTATTACCAACAAATACTTATATCTACCAACTTTGGGTAATTCTGTGAAATCTACTTGAATCTTTGCAAAGGGTCTCTGGGCCATCTTTCGACCCCCTGCAATTCTTTCACGGATTTGTTGTTTATTTACTCGTTGACATGTTAAACAGTCACCTACGATTCTTTTAGCTATATTATAGACTCCAATACATATGTATTTGGTGGCAAACTGATCCGCTAAAGCTTGTACTCCCCAATGAGTCATTTGGTGAAATCCCTTCATCACCTTCCATGCCAGGAGCTTAGGTAGCACCTCCCTCCCATCAGGCAGTTCCCATTTGCCTTCCTTCTCATTAATCCCCATTTGGGCCAACTTTATCTTTTCCTGATCTGTAAACCTTAATTCCTGCTGGTTCTTAGGGTGGGGGTCACTCTGTTTACTAACTTTAACTGGCAACAAAGCTGCCCACTTTGCCTCTTCATCTGCTAAATTATTCCCCCTTATCTTGGATGTTAATCCTCGTTGATGACCCTTCACATGTACTACAGCTATCTTCTCAGGTCCCCTCAAGGCTTGGAGGGTCTGTATAATCAGAGATTCGTGGATTAGTCCCTTTCCTTGAGAGTTTATAAGCCCCCTTTCTTCCCATATTTTTCCAAACGTATGTATTACTCCAAAGGCATACTTCGAGTCCATGTATATTGTCCCTATTTTTCCTTTCAGGTACTTAAGGGCTCGCAAGACTGCATATAACTCGCAAGCCTGGGCTGACCAGCTGGGACTTAAGGATCCTGACTCCAGAACCCCCAAGGTTTTTCCATTAATTATTGCATACCCTGATTTTCGTTTTCTTTCCATTACCCGAGAGGATCCATCCACAAACAGTTTTTCTCCCTCCCCTAGTTCTTCTTCTTCCAGGTCAGGCCTGATTTTAGTCTGCTCTTCTATACTACGGAGGCAGTCATGGCTTAATTCTTCGCTGGGTTCCCCGTATAGGAATTGAGCAGGGTTTTGAAGGCTAGTTGTTTCAATTTCTAGTTTGGGCGAACAGATCAATATGCCTTCATATTTTAAAAGCCTAGCATGCGTTATCCATTTGTCCGCCTTCTGCTGCAGTACCCCTCGAATATTATGGGGGGATAATACTTTTAATTCCCCTCCAAAGGTAACTTTGTTAGCTTCTTCCACTAAGAGAGCCACCGCCACTACTGCTTGGAGACACGTTGGCCATCCCCTGCTCACAGGATCTAATAGTTTGGAGATATATCCCACTGGTTTCTTTTTTCCCGCCCATTCCTGAGTTAGCACCCCAAAGGCAGTTCCTTCTTCTGTACTGACAAACAAGTAGAAAGGTCTTTTTACATCAGGTAAACTTAATACTGGGGCATTTATCAAATCAGTTTTAAGTGCCTCTAACTTATCTTCATCCTCTTGAGTCCATTTTAAGAGGCCTTCTTTGGTTAATTTCTGGTATAAAAATTTAACCTTCTTACTAAAATTTTCGATCCATTGCCTGCAATAGCCCAATAGGCCCAGAAGTTGTCTGATTTGTCTTTTGCTTTTGGGGGCTCTTAAGGATAAAATACCATTTATTCGATCGGGGTCTAGTTTCTTGCTACCCTTACTAAGCCAATGCCCTAAGTACTTGACCTCTTCTTCCACAAACTGCAGTTTTGACTTGGATACTTTTAATCCCTGTAGACTAAGAAAGTTTAGTAACTTAATGCTTTCCTTCCTGACTATCTCCTCATCGTTTCCAGCTAACAACAGGTCATCTACATATTGTACCAAGGTTACCCCTTTGCCCAAGTCATAATTCCTTAAAATTTGCTCTAGGGCCTGACCAAACAAATTGGGAGATTCGGTAAAACCTTGGGGCAATACGGTCCAGCGTAATTGTTGTTTTCTAAAAGTATCAGGGTCTTCCCATTCAAAGGCGAAGTAATCTCTGCATTCCTCCTTAAGAGGACAGGCCCAAAAGGCATCCTTAAGGTCTATTACACTGTACCATTGATTTTCAGGATTCAGTTGACTAAGCAGGGTGTGGGGGTTTGCTACCATGGGAAATCTGGTGACTGTTCTTTTATTTATTTCCCGTAAGTCATGGACCAATCTGTAGCTCCCATCAGGCTTCTTTACAGGGAGAATTGGGGTATTAAAGGGAGACATACAAGGTTCTAGTAATCCTTTACTGATTAATCTCTCTATTTCAGATTTAAGTCCCCTTTTCCCTTCTTGCGACAATGGGTACTGTTTTATTCTCACAGGTACTTCAGGGTTCCGAATAGTAACCTCGAAGGGTTCAATATCTAATTTTCCCACCGTCTCTGGAGTGTACCAGACTTCGGGCTTAATCTTTTCTTCATCGGTCACAGTAAGGGGGCACAATCTTATTTTTATTTCTTTATCTTTTACTTCTAGGTTAATTCCCAATTCCACAATCATATCCCTCCCCAATAGATTATATTCTGCTTCGGGAACTAACAAAAATGATCCAACCCCAAATTTGCATTTTGATTCAATCATTACATCTCGTATGACAGGAACCTTGAAGGGTTCACCTTTTGCTCCTATCACATTAACTCTTTCGGGAGATATTTTACATCCTCTAGGTAAAGTTTGTACCGTAGATCTTTCAGCTCCGGAATCCACTAGGAACTCCACTTCTTGTTGCTGAGGACCCACTTTTAAAGTTATCAAGGGCTCTGTTCCTTTTGGGGTCCTCAGCACATAGAGCCCCTGACCCCGCTAATCCTCATTAAACATCTTTTCATCCTCTATCCTCCTTCTACAATCTCGCTTCATGTGTCCTCTCTTTTTACAATAGAAACATTCCACGTCCCTTGTGTCTTTCACGGTCTTTCTTTCAGATAGTTGCACAGGGGTCCTTTTAGATCTATCTCTTGGACCTCCCCCCTGGCTTCTCATGGCTGCAAAAGCTCCCTTTTGCCCTTCCCTCACTGCTGCTACCAAAATCCTTGTTTGTCTCTTTTGTGCTTCTTCCTCCCTTCTTACATAAACCTTCTGAGCTTCTCGGAGCAGCTCATCTAATCCCCTCTCTTGCCAATCTTCCATCTTTTCTAATTTCTTTCTAATGTCCATCCAAGATTTTGCCACAAACTGGGTCTTTAATAATGCTTGACCCACAGGAGTTGCAGGGTCCACTCCTGAATATAACTGGAGACTCCTTCTTAATCGCTCTAGCCAATCAGTAGGAGTCTCATCCTTCTTTTGTTGTTCACTAAAGGCTTTATTGATATTCTGACCTTTAGGGACCGATTCTTTAATTCCTTGAATAATAATTGCACGGAGATCAGCCATATTAGCTCGGTGCTCAGGATTCTGATTATCCCAATTGGGTCTTTGATTAGGCCACTTTTGGTCTGCTGCCGGGCCCGCCTGATGTTGCTGGTCCCATATTCTCATCCCAGCTCTCCGAATCATGTCCCGCTCTTCTAATGTGAATAATATTCCTAAAATTGCCTGTATTTCATCCCAGGTATAAATGTTGGGCCCCAAAAATTGGTCTAATCTTTCGGCTACTCCGAGGGGATCTTCTAACAGATTTCCCATCTCTTTCTTAAATTCCCGGACATCTCCGGTGTTTAGTGGGACTGAAACGTAGCCGGCTCCCGGTACTCCAGCCTGACCCCCACCCCCAGGGACAAGGACTTCTCGGAGGGGAAATAACTTTTCTTCCCTAGCTTTACTCCTTGTGATCCTTGTGGAAGGGGCCTGAGGAGTCTGAGGGGCATGGGAAGAATTTCCGCTCCCCATGTCCGAATCGGAATCCCCTGGGTCGTCCTGACCCTCGGCAGCGAGAGGGTTGGGGGGTGAATCAGGCGGCTGAGGAGCATAAGGAGAGGGCCACCCGTAAGCATCATTTTCAGGGCATGACTTCCCTCGCTTCTTTTCCTTTAAGACAAGTATAGATACCCTCTCATCCCCTTGCGGTACCCATAAAGCGGCATATCTTCTTTCCTCAGGGTTAGGGGGTCCTTTATCATTTACCCATAAGTTCAGTTGCTGACATACCCAATCCTCAGAAGACCCAAAGACTGGCCATATTATATGGGGATCCTTAAGGGATTTCCCTCCCCAAACTTCTATACAATAGTATACCATTTTCTCCTTACTTTTATTTCGCCTTCGTGGGGAATCATTCCAATATTCAAGCATTAACTCCAGCGGACTATCCGGGGGAATATCCGGCAGTTTCTTCTGGCTGCCACCCATGGGATTAGAGGGCTTGCTCTTCCTCTGTCCCATCTTCCGGAGTGTCTACTCACACACACACACCGCTCCCCTCGGTCGTGACTCGCTCCCTCGCGGGCTACGAGAACTGCACTACTGGAGGGTCCGCACTCACTTGGCCTCCCCGAGACCTCTCAGCCGTTACACTCCGGGATACCCAACCCCAACCAAGTGGATTACCGCAAAATACAAAAATACTTACTCACTCCAGAGTCTTCACTTGGTCTTCGTGCACAAAAGTTATGGGGTTCTGCAATTTCTTTTGCCTATTTACCGAATTT
Organism: Harpia harpyja; assembly: GCF_026419915.1. NCBI lineage: Eukaryota > Metazoa > Chordata > Aves > Accipitriformes > Accipitridae > Harpia > Harpia harpyja. The sequence continues at coordinate 83,299 of NW_026293419.1, forward strand.
GGAGGGGTTCAGGCATCCAGGTCTCGACACGGGAGATTCTCACTCTGGGGCCATCCGGAGATGGGGCGCCTCCCCAGCGTGCGAGTCCCGAGTCACAGTTGCCTGGATCCGAGTCACGGCACCAAAATTGTCATAAGTTTGGACAAAGGTCCAGGAGCCAACTGTGGTGAATAATTAGAAGTAATTTATTAAGCAAGCGGTAAATAGGCAAAACAGCGCTGGGCGGCTGGGGAGCCACTGCTCTACCTACGGCTCGCAACCCCCCTTCCCGTAGCCACAGTTCTTATAGTTCTCTATTTCCGGTATCTGTGTCATTTTCGGTACACGTATCTTCCTTAGTGTACTCCGCGTCTGCGCCGATCTGTTGCTAGGGGGGTCTTTTTCTGCCTTCTGGCTTCCTTGGTGTACTCCGCATCTGCGCCGATCTGTTGCTAGGGGGGTCTTTTTCTGCCTCCTGGTGATTGCTGGGATGAAGGCCCCCAAGTCTTCCTTCTGCGACTGCCCTGTGCCCCTCACTTGACACATGCGTGTTTTATTACCTTTTATAGGCCCCAAGTCTTCCTCCTGTGACCACCCTGGGACCCTCACTTGACACATACATGTTTTATTACCCTTTGTATAAACACAAGGCTTGCACAAACATTGTTTACATTACCAGTTATCTGTAGTTAATGCAAGACCCCCTCCTTCCTGTTTTAAAACCAACATCTGGTTTTTTTTTTTTTTTTTTTTTTTTACTAACATGAGCAAGATTTGATTAACAAACGCTTATCTATTATCACAATAGCATCCTTTGCCTTCTAGCGATACTGGGTAAGGTCATGAATCTTTAGTCCCTGTAAGAGACTGAATTGTTATCTTGAACTATTTGCCTCAAAGATTGTGAGGTGTGAGGGACTGGGCTGTCATCTCAAGGAACTGTGAACTGCTCATCTCGAGCCCTTTGTCTCTAAGATGGCCTGTTTAAGCAGGACACTCCTCTGTCCATAAGGACGATTACCAGGCCATTGAGGCATCCAGGGGAGGAAACAGGCTGGAGCTGATAAGATACTGGTTTCTGGTGTCGATCACGCAAAGGTCGTGTGATAGACAAAACTTGCAGCTCATGACATCATCGAAATATGCCCTATAAAAACCCGTAGAGACAAGCTGTGGGGGCCTTCTTCATCACCAAAGAATTGAAGATTGAGGACCAACTGGACGCCGCTGGATCCGTGGTGGTGACTATCCTAGCAATCCTATCCCGACTGCTTGCTTGATTTCTACCTTTTCTTCCATTCTATCCTATCGCCACCATTTTCCACTTTTGATACTTTTGATAATAAAAGCTCTTTTGACTATACGGCATTTGACCTCGTTTGTGTCTTAATCTCGCTCCTGGGATCATATCGAAACCTTCCCCGACATTGGATCGGAACATTTAAATTGGCGTCACGGACAGGATCCCTTGAGACGAGAGTGCCGTATTGTTTCCCTGCTTTAATACGTGAGACCTCTCAGGAACGTAAGGGGGGCAGGCTTGTGGTGTTTGAAACTTTACGTGCTGCCTTCCTGAGATGACTGCTTCCCCGCTTTAATACGTGAGACCTCTCAGGAACGTAAGGGGGGCAGGCTTGTGTTGTGTTTGAAACTTCACGCGCTTTTGTTACATTTTAAAAGAAATCAAATCTGATTACAGCTAAAATATTAGGAATATAAAGTTATAGTGTGTGACTATAGTAGATAAAGAACTTAAAGAATGTGCAGTACTGTACTTTTAGCTGATTATCGTTGGCTTACATTTTCTTTTAAGAAGCCAAGAAGATTTGCTTCTTGGAAACTCCCTACCTTTCCCATCTTGATAACTGAAAGACCAATCATTGAAAAGGTTGGATTTCAAAAGAGAACATAGTATACATTTTTTATGCAAACTAATATAGATAGTGATGAGAATCATACTGCGCAGAATCAGCTAAAAGAGGTCAAGAAGCGGACAAAGTGAGGAAGACTATGAAAGACCACCAGAGGGCTTCTGAAGACCACCAGAGACCTTTGCTGCGCCTGCGTGAAGAGACATATACATATGTTAATGATTTACTGGAAAGTTGATGATTATGTATAACATTTCCCAGAAACTTAATGAATATGTATAACAGGTGTGTATTGAACTGTATCGTTAGACAAGACAGGTGCACACGATAGGTGGAGCGATCCCCCGTGTGCCCAGCGCTGCAATAAAGGAGTGCCTGCTTCTTAACTTCTCATTGCTGTTAAGGAGTTTTATTCCGGATTTCGGCAACAGTTTTGGCGACCCAGATGGGACCTTGCGAGTGAGACTGGATGAGATCGAGTGGTGATCGAACTCCAGCCGGCACCGAGGGATTCTCGGGGGGGAACCATCGCTCTTGACTCGCAAAGCTCCTCGCAACGTTCCCTGGAGAAAGGGTAAGGCACTTCTTCTTTGGAATTTGTTTGGATAGCCTGCCCGTAAGGCGTGGCGAAAGCTTCGCAGGGTTGGGGCTCAGAGGGTACCCGTTTGTGTAGAAACCTAGGCGTCTGCCCGTAAGTCATAAGTGAAAGCTATTGCTGGGTTGGACATTTGTGTATTTGGGACAATTGTCATTTGCATTTGTTTGATATTTGGGTTTTTTTGGTTTTTGATATTTGGTATTTGGTTTTTGGTTTTTGATATTTGGAACTTTGATAATTGATATTCGGTGTATTTGGTATTTGATATAAGTATAATGGCATTAGCCAAATTATTTAAGAGTAAGAGTATGGGAAATATAACCACTGATGAAAAGATACCAAAAACATCACCATTGGGATGTTTATTGACACATTGGAGTGAATTACATGATGATTTACGTAAGAGTCAAATGATTGAATATTGTAATCATTGGTGGCCTTTGTATGTTTTGGAAGATCAGGAAAAATGGCCAACGAATGGAATTTTAAGTTATAATACTATATTACAGTTAATGTTATTTTGTAGGAGAGAGGGTAAATGGAGTAAAGTGCCATATGTGGATCTGTTCTTTTATTTGAGGCAGAAAATGGATTGGCAAAAAGAATGCAAGTTAATTAGTCGAGACAATTTGGTGATGACATTAACTTCAGAAAATAAGAAAACTAAGAGTTGTTGTTCAGCTTGTGATATTGGAAAGAGATACATTAAATGTACGGTACCAAAAGAAGATAAAATGGAACTAGAATTAGAAATAACCCCACCAAGGGAGGAGCAGGATCCCTCTCCCTCACATTCACGGGAAAGGAGTATTGAGTCAGGGAGAATAATTTATTGGATAGTACTGAAAAACAGATGGTAATAAAACTGGAAAAACACAAGCAGAGGCAACACTTATGAATGAAATGCTCTCTGGAACTTTGGAACAGAGTTTTCCTTTGGGAGATCCCCAGTGGGATCCAAATGACCCTGTACACAGGAGAAGGTTAACTCGATATCAAAAATGGGTATTGTATGGAGTAAAGCATGCAATGCCGAAAGCTTTGAATTGGTCTAAATTATATGAGATAAAACAAGATAAAAATGAATCTCCCTCTGTGTTTTTGGAAAAATTGAAGGAAACTGCTAGAAAATTGAATTTTTAGTTGATATGGGAGCAGTATATTCTGTTTTGAATACTTATAAAGGGAAATTGGGAAATAAAACAGCGAACATAATTGGAGCGACTGAGAAACAGGAAAATAGACCATTCTTTTAACCCCTTGATTTAAAATTTGGAAATAAAGCAATTACACATGAATTTTTGTATGTGCCAGAATGTCCGATACCCCTGTTGGGTCGAGATTTGTTATCCAAATTAAATGCACAGATAACTTTTGAGGGAAGAGAAATTCTTTTAAAAATACCAGAATCAAAGACAGGAGAAATATTGATGATACAGGAGAAGGTTAAGATTCAGAAGATGCCACAAGAAGTTGATGATGCTGTGATCCCTACAGTTTGAAACACAGAGATACCTGGAAAATCTAAAATGGCACAACCTGTAAAAGTAGAACTGAAGGAAAATGTGAAACCAGTGAAATTAAAGCAGTATCCAGTTAAACCTGAGGCTAGATTGGGAATCAAGAAATTAATTGATAAATTTTTGGAATATGGAATCTTAGAGGAGTGTGAATCTGAATATAATACTCCAATTTTACCAGTGAAAAAGCCATCAGGAGAATATAGATTAGTACAGGATTTGAGGGCGATAAATCAGATAGTGAAAGACATACATCCTGTAGTGGCCAATCCATATACACTTTTAACAGCTCTAGGGGAGAATCACCAGTGGTTTACAGTGCTTGATTTAAAGGATGCTTTCTTTTGTATACCCCTGGAAGAAGGAAGTCGAAAATTATTTGCTTTCGAGTGGGAAAATCCAAAAACAGGACGAAAAACACAATTGACATGGACAAGATTGCCGCAAGGATTCAAGAACAGTCCAACAATTTTTGGGAGCCAATTAGCAAAAGAACTTGAGATGTGGAAACGAGATGATCCCAAACCTGGACATTTGCTCCTACAGTATGTAGACGACATATTGATAGCGACAGAAGAGAGACCAGCGTGTATAAAGGTAACAACTGATCTTTTAAACTTTTTGGGGCTAAGCGGATACAAAGTCTCTAGAACTAAGGCCCAGATAGCAAAACAGACTGTGATATGTCTGAGTTTTGAAATCTCACAAGGGCAAAGACAGTTAGAAACAGACCGCAAAGAAGCAATTTGCAATATCCCGGAGCCGAGAAATACCCACGAATTGAGAACCTTTTTGGGAATGACTGGGTGGTGTCGGCTATGGATAATGAACTATGGTCTGTTGGCTAAACCTTTATATGAAGCTCTTAAAGGTCCACCATTTGAATGGGGTCCAGATCAGCAGAGAGCTTTCAAGAATCTAAAACAGGCCCTGATGACAGCACCAGCCCTGGGACTTCCGGATCTGACTAAAGACTTCCAGTTATTTGTACGTGAGAAACAACACCTTGCACTGGGAGTGCTGACTCAGAAGATGGGAAGTTGGAAGCGACCGGTTGGATACTCTTCCAAACAATTGGACTTTGTAAGTAAAGGCTGGCCTGCTTGTTTGAGAGCAGTAGCAGCCACTGTGATGATAATACAGGAGGCCCGAAAATTGACTTTGGGAAGGATGATGGTGGTATATGTACCACATATGGTGATATCAGTATTAGAACAAAAGGGGGGCCATTGACTCTCCCCAAGCAGAATGATGAAATATCAGGTAATTTTGATGGAGCAAGATGATGTACTTTTGAAAACCACTAATTTGACTAATCCTGCAGTCTTTTTGAGTTCTATACAGGAAGAAGGACAACTGGAACACGATTACCTGACTACCATTGAGTATGTATATTCCAGTCGAGAGGATCTGAAGGATGTACCTATGGACAATCCAGACTGGGAATTGTACACAGATGGTAGCAGCTTTGTTGAAAATGGAATCCGCTATGCAGGATATGCGGTAACAACTGAAAAATCAGTTATAGAAGCCAATACTTTGCCAAACACAGCTTCAGCTCAGAAGACGGAATTAGTGACTTTGACAAGGGCTCTAGAATTGAGTGAAGAAAAGAAAGTGAATATTTGGACTGATTCGAAATATGCATTTGGTGTGGTCCACGTCCATGGGATTTTATGGAAGGAAAGAGGATTATTATCCTCTCAGGGGTCCAACATTAAATATAAAGAGGAGATTTTGCATTTATTACAAGCAGTTCGGAAACCAACTGCAGTAGCAATCATGCACTGTAAAACACATCAATCAGGGAATACAAAAGAGATTGTAGGGAACAGATTAGCAGATAAATCAGCTAGGGAAGCAACCAAAAGGAATGCCCTACAAATGACATTAATTCCTACAAAAACTATTACATTACCAAAGGAAAAACCTAAATATTCAGAAGAGGATGAGAAATTGGGAAGATTATTAAATGCAAGGAAAAATTTAGAAGGATGGTAGGTGAAATTCCACCATTTGTAATGAAGGAAATAGTACAGACAAAACATAAGGAATGTCATTGGGGAACAGAAACATTAATAAATCTTTTGAAAAGACAAGTACTATCAGTGAAAATGCTAGAAATAACATCGATTTAGAGGTAATAATGAACAAGTTGACTACTTTTGTGATTTGACTAAATTACAACAGCCTTTACGATCTTTGTTATTAGCTTTGAGGACTAACCAGTGGCTGTTGTCAAATATATTACCAAAATGGAAAGAGGTAAATGTAAGGGACCATGAATTGATTATTGATACACTTGGGGTGATCCAAAATAACCTCTCTTTGGCTCTCAGTTGTATCCAGGCTCAAATATGGATGCAGTTGGTAACCGCCTCAATTATAAGAGAAGGTGAAGAAGGCATTCTCCCCACTGAAATTCGGAAAATAATTTAGGACAGTGCCACTGATTTTGAGAAGGAACTTCAATCCTGGTGGAACCTAGTAAACTTTACTTATGATCCCATTACAAACACAGCTACAACTTTTGTACTTACTATATATAATGCTACCATATACCCAATTTATCCCATTATTGCATTAGGGTTGAACCACAACGGAACTATACTCTATCCTTTTGAGCATAGAGTATGGGCCCGAAAGGAAAATGAAAAATGGCAAACTGTTAATTTAGAATCTTACAATGTACGGGAACAACAAGGATTTGTTTGTGAAGGTAATGCAATTGAGGCACAAGATATTTGTTTAGATACTGAACAAAATATTTGCCATTTCGAGATTCATCCTAATGAAAACCGTGAAACAGTACTTATATATATCAACAAAGGCTGTGTATGTTTGAGGACTGTTTGTGACTTTTTATCTGTAGACGAGGTAGTTGTAGAGACTAAAAATCATTCAAATTTCTGTGTTTGCAATTTTACTAAGATTGTTGGATGTGACTTTTCCTATTCGGCCCCGGTCACGTCTCACCAACTTTTGCAATCTAACTACATGTTGATTCATGAATTACTACCTATACCCATCGGAATGAATCTCGCTTTGGTAAAACAGTTATTACAACACAAGGATTTGGTTGCGATTTTGGAAAAAATTAGGGAAAATGGACAGAAAACCTTAATAACTGTTCATAACAATGTGGAAGAAATACACCGAATTTTTGAAAGAGTGCAAAAAGATGCAGAACGTAAATGGTGGGACACACTTTTCGGAAGGTCACCTACTGCTACAGGCATCCTGAACAAGTTGTGTCACCCCATCGTGGTTCTTTTGATATTGGTTTTGATCAGTTTGACTCTGTCAACAATATTATATATCCTAACCTGGAGAATGATGAAACAGCTAACACGTTTGACTCGTGAAACTTCTTTCAATCATATGATCGTCCAAGCTGTTGCAAGACAACAAAATGGACAAATAATCCCAGAACCTCCTCCAACATATAGTAAGTGATCAGTAAAAATATAGTGAAAGTATTGAAATTATTTTCAAAACTTTCCAAGGGGGGAAATGTTACATTTTAGAAGAAATCAAATCTGATTACAGCTAAAATATTAGGAATATAAAGTTATAGTGTGTGACTATAGTAGATAAAGAACTTAAAGAATGTGCAGTACTGTACTTTTAGCTGATTATCGTTGGCTTATATTTTCTTTTAAGAAGCCAAGAAGATTTGCTTCTTGGAAACTCCCTACCTTTCCCATCTTGATAACTGAAAGACCAATCATTGAAAAGGTTGGATTTCAAAAGAGAACATAGTATACATTTTTTATGCAAACTAATATAGATAGTGATGAGAATCATACTGCGCAGAATCAGCTAAAAGAGGTCAAGAAGCGGACAAAGTGAGGAAGACTATGAAAGACCACCAGAGGGCTTCTGAAGACCACCAGAGACCTTTGCTGCGCCTGCGTGAAGAGACATATACATATGTTAATGATTTACTGGAAAGTTGATGATTATGTATAACATTTCCCAGAAACTTAATATGTATAACAGGTGTGTATTGAACTGTATCGTTAGACAAGACAGGTGCACACGATAGGTGGAGCGATCCCCCGTGTGCCCAGCGCTGCAATAAAGGAGTGCCTGCTTCTTAACTTCTCATTGCTGTTAAGGAGTTTTATTCCGGATTTCGGCAACACTTTAATACGTGAGACCTCTCAGGAACGTAAGGGGGTGCAGGCTTGTGTTGTACTGTGTTTGAAACTTTACGTGCTGCCTTCCTGAGACGACTGCTTCCCCACTTTGTATAAGATGAGTGATAACAAAATTGCCCGTTTGGGGAAAGAAGCTTTGTTTGATTTTTTAGAAAAACATAAAGCACAACCCTCTGTGCTTGGGATAGACTGGGCCCAGGGAAATTGGTATAATCTGCAGAGCGTTATTGATGGGATGGTCGCTTTACAGAAAGATGCTAGAGTGCGGTCAGGGAAAGGAAAAGCAATTGTCTGTGCCATTCTCGGTGCCAGTCTGGCTGCAGCAGTGGAGGATAGGGATTGCCACCTCACTGCAGAATCTCAAATTATTGAATCCCTCCAAAATCTTGTTCAGTCCCTTATGGGACAAGTGGCGGGATTAAAAGCACAACTTGAAGCAGAAAAGAACCAAGTGAAACATTTGCAAATTGCTCTTAAGGAGCAGCTCCTTGCAGGTACTGTCCGTGAGGAAATTCCTCCAAGATCAGAAATTGGCTACCCCTTTAAGGACCTGCAGGCAGCAAAAGAGAGAGTGGAGAAGTTAGAGCTGCCTTCATTGCGACCTTTAGTCAAAACTGAATATACTTATGATGATGAGCAGGACCAGTTCCCCCAAGTTACAACTAAAGAGGTCCCCTATACTGCCACTGAGTTGGCAAAACTAAAAAAGGAATTTGGCCGAACCCCTAAGGAGTCAGAAGCGGAGTATGTGTGGAGAGTATCGTTGTCGGGGGGGGACCAGATTCTGTTAAGTGAAAAGGAGGCAGAAGGGTATTGGGGACCGGGAGTGTTTTTAAGTACTGGGAATCACCGTGCCCCCTGGTCTTTAACCCAACGGGCAGCCTATTGGGCGGGGGGTTTGAACCCCTTGGAGAGGGGGGATCCCCTCGCGATTACAGGGACTGTTGATCAATTAGTGGAGAGTGTGCAAAAGGCAGCTTGTCTGCAGATGATGTATGATCGAAAATTGGAGCCTACACAGGAGTCCCCGATGATGATGTCGGTGGATCCTGAGCGAATGACTCCCCTTATACGGGGACTCCCTGATTCTCTGAAACCGATTGGTATACAATTACAAGGAAAAATACAGGCAATGCCCCAGGGCGAGAGTGTTGTGGCTGCTTCAGGAGGATTCATGCTTGATCAGCACCGCCGCCCCCCAGATAAGAAAATGTGGACTTGGGGAGAAGTGGCCCAGGAATTAATTAATTACGGGCGCAAGTATGGTCCCGTTAACCCTCCAGCCACCAAAACAGACTCCAGGGGCTTGAGGCGGGCTGAAGTAAAAATAGTTTCATGCCCTGGGAGTGATAAGAGAACACCCCTTGCTAAACCGCCGGGGGGGAGAGATATCCCGAACAAACGTAATATACTGTGGGCGCGGGGATACCAGAAGGGGATCCCGCGTGACTTAATGGACGGGATGCCAACAGACAAATTGGAAAAATTGGTAACAGGGTGGCCTGATAAATCAGCCAATAGAAAAGTGAATTTTGAGAATACTACTCCCAGCGCACCCTCCCTGATTGATTTATCAGAAACAAACGCCACCCAAGGGCCGGCGGGAAACTAGATCCTTCGCCTTTCGGTGGTGAGCGGGGGGGCGAAGGTTGGATGTATATTAGACAGCTCACTGAAAACGGCCAGGGTGATTTATTAATTACAGGCATTGTGGGACCAAGACAAGTCCCGGTCACCTTTTTGGTAGATACCGGAGCTCAGATTTCACCTATTAAAACCAAAGACGCTGCTAATTGCGGAATTACACCCTCCAAACAGCAGCTTTTTGTGGCAGATGCATTCGGCATTGTTCAGCCACAGGCATTAGCAATGGTCAGCCTGCGTTTGCCAGGAGAAGATAGTGCCACTACAGTGACAATGGTTGTGGGGGAGTTTCCACTTAACCTTTTAGGACTCGATGTTTTAAAAGGAAAGACCTGGATTGATAACAAAAGGAGACAGTGGTCGTTTGGCTCTCCCACAATAGATATTCGGCTGTTAAAAGCCGCGCCGCTGCTTCCCCCTTCAAAGCTTACAAATGTTAAGCCCTACCCGATACCCTTGGGGGCCAGAGAGGGAATAGCGCCTGTGTTAGAGGACTTAAAGGGACAGGGTATTGTGATTCCAACCCATTCTCCTTTTAACTCCCCGGTGTGGCCAGTGCGAAAACCTAATGGCAAGTGGAGATTAACTGTAGATTATCGCAGACTTAATGCAAATACCGGTCCATTGACAGCTGCGGTACCGAATATTGCTGAGCTTATAGCTACAATCCAGGAACGAGCCCACCCGATTATGGCAACAGTGGATGTTAAAGATATGTTTTTTATGGTCCCCCTGCAAACAGAGGATCAAGACCGCTTTGCATTTACTTGGGAGGGTCAGCAATTTACTTTCACCCGACTCCCACAAGGGTACAAGCATTCCCCCACTCTAGCTCATCATGTGTTAGCGCAGGAGCTAGAACTAATTCAGACAGAGGAGGGGGTCAGTGTTTATCAGTACATTGATGACATTCTTGTAGGTGGGGATGAAACAGAAAAGGTTCAGAAAACTCAGGATGATATAATTTCTCACTTGGAAAGCCTGGGGCTGAAAATTCCATCAGAGAAAATACAAACACCCTCAAGAGAAGTAAAGTTTTTAGGAATTTGGTGGAAGGGAGGAATGACATGTATCCCCCCTGACACCCTTTCCTCATTGGATCAGATTAAAATGCCAGAGTCAAAAAAGGATTTGCAGCACGTACTAGGATTACTTGTGTTTTGGAGGAAACATATCCCTGATTTTTCAATTATTGCAAGACCCCTGTGTTATAGACGCTCGTGACAAATTGGAGGAGCCAATTTGTATTAAATGACAAGATCGAATTTATTAGTAAGTGATAAGAGAGTAAAACAGCGCTGGGTGGCCGGGGAGACAGTGCTCCGCCAAAGGCTCGCGCCGAAAATGGGGAAGAGTCCCTTTATTTATACAGTTTCTAGTTTCTGTCTACGTGACGGCTGCTATCTTCTGCATTGTGTGTGTGTTTGTGTCGTCAGTTGCTAGGTGGTCGTAATCTGCCTTCACGTGGCGGTTGGTATCTTCTGCATTGTATGTGTCATTTGCTAGGTGGAACGTCTTTCGTTAATCATCAGTATGCAATTGTTTACTTAACTGGATACTGTGGTTTTAGATAAGTGAGGAATGTCTCTACCCCCACATGCGATTTCATGAACAAAGTTAACCAGTTTATTACAATCCCCCCTTTTCTATTTTATCCTGATTTTGTTCATTAAATCAATCCAATGTTTCTTTTGCCCGCCCGAGGATAGGAGTAATTCTTCCGTCCCTGATTTGTTCATATTGCTTCCGTAGCAGCATTAAGTGTGCAGCTTCCAAGCGCTCTTTAACAATAGCGATTAACCTGATAACTGGTTTGAAGTATATCCTACAATGGGTTGACTTCGGGTGTAAGAGTTGAGGGTTTGATTTTTTTTTGTTGATACGCCCGGGGTGTTATTTTCAGTGACGTTTATGTTAGGAGAGATTGTAACAGTATGTACAATACTGTTACTATCATCTTCCTCTGTTATGACTAGATTTGGTCCGATCACTGAAGGAGGAGAAAATTTGGTTGTTTCTTTTCTTATTTGAAATAGGCCACCCCTATCAAATCCATGTTCCCAGACTCTTACACCCCAAGTTTTCCCAATTGTCCACACAGCTTGGTCCTGGTTCAATACTGTTAGGTGTAATAGGTTACAATTTCTTGTCGTTATCACAGTTCCGTCTAAAGAATGCGTCGGCTGAATGCACCCCGACGGTTTCCCATTGTACAGACAGATATTTATCTGGATTCTTAACAGCCCAATATCCTGTAGTTATTGTCTCACAGTCCCAATATCTACAATAAAAGTGACCAGGGTAATTGTAATACTCTCGTCCAGGGTTAGAGCTTGGGTACCAGTAGACTGCTCTTTGGTTAGGTTTTCCCCAATTGTTGTTACAGGTATCTGTCATATAGATTCTTAATAAATCACAAACCGTTACTTGAAACCTCGGGGGACCCGCCGTGATGGTTTTTTTTATTATGTTTGAATCATCTACTCTGGTCAAGGTTCACCTATAGGGTTGATGGGGGTTCTTGTCCCCACAGGTAGGTTTCGTCAGCATCGGTAACAGACTTATTATCCACATACCTAGATATAAGATTGAGAAAAGTGGTGTGGTTTTGTCCTTTCTATAAGCATTTCCAAATTTTTGACATTTAATTTGTTTTTTGGTTTTATTCCCCGAGGGAGATAAGAAACTTCGGGGTGGCCCTGAGGTTATCGGGTTTGGGAGTTGTGAGTCAAGGGGTTTCGTGTGTCATTTCTGGAGGTGGTTCATCAACTTCAATCCCCACAGTAGTACACCTCTGTCTTCTCCTCCGCCTACTCTGTTGCTTAGAGCAGCGAGATGTATCATCTTCTCGGTAGCAGTCGTATTTTTCAGGGGAACCTCCTTTGTCATATTTAGTCAACCTTGACTTATAGCTCTCTCAGCTCTTATCTTTCACCTCCCAAACTCCACACCTCACTCTGGTCACGGTCCGTCTGCAGGTTACATGTACGATTTCGGTCTTTGTTGGACAGGGTTCATTTGTATGGAAACAACACTTCTCGGGGTTTATGTCTTTGGTAAAGATATCCCACCACTTTTCTCTACAGAGTTTACACCTGTAACATACAAAGGGATAACATATACAGTTAGGATCTTTACAAAAGATAGTCTCACTCATCTGCTTTTCTTCGGAACTTAATTTTCAAGCTATCAGGGTCTCTGGTCGCCTCCCAGTGAGAACTCTGAATTGGTCCTTTGATTCTGCTTGCATGAGACCACCCTCTTTCGGCAGTCCGGACTGCAGTATCTGTAGTAAGCAAAACAAGAAAGGGTCCCTCCCACCTAGGAGTGAGAGAGGATTCTTTCCAGGTTCTGATTAATACCATATCACCTGGTTTCACTGAATGTATAGATATATCTAGGGGTGGTCTCTGTACCACCATTCCCTTCTTTCCTAAATATTTCACCTCCTCTTCCACAAACTGTAGTTTCGACCGTGATACCTTGAGGCCTTGAAGGCTCAAGGAATTTAACAACCGTATGCTTTCTTTTCTGACTGTCTCCTGATTTTCTCCTGCCAACAATAAGTCATCTATATACTGTACTAACACGACCCCATCTTGTAGTCGGTATTCCCGTAGAATCCGTTCTAGGGTTTGTCCAAATAAGTTTGGGGATTCCGTAAACCCTTGGGGGAGTACAGTCCACCTTAACTGTTGTCTCCTATGAGTGTCTGGGTCTTCCCACTCAAAGGTAAAATAATCTCTACATTCCTCCTTTAGAGGGCATGACCAGAATGCATCCTTAAGGTCTATTACACTATACCATTGGTTCTCGGGCCCCAATTGACTCAACAGGGTGTGTGGGTTTGCCACTACCGGGAACCGGTTGACAGTCCGTTTATTGATTTCCCTTAAGTCACGCACCAACCGATAGTTATCATCGGATTCTTTTTACTGGTAAAATCGGGGTATTGTAAGGGGACATGCAGGGTTCGAGTAATCCCTTTCCCAATAGTCTCTCGATCTCAGGTTTTAGTCCCTTTCTCCCCTCATTAGATAGGGGATATTGTTTAATTCTCACTGGAATCTCGGGGTTCTTAATAACCACTTCAAACGGTTCAATATCCAGTTTTCCAACTGTTTCGGGAGTATACCACACTTAGGGGTTAATTTGTTTCTCGTCCACCTCTGTAAGGGGACGAAGTCTGATTTTTAACTCTTCCTTTTCCACGTCCACCCGAATCCCCATTTCTACGATTAAATCCCTATCTAATAGGTTATATTCCGCTTCAGGTACTAACAACAGCGTCCCAGTTCCGTACCTGTAACTTGATTCCACCGCCACATCTTTTATAACGGGGACCTTAAAAGGTTCCCCTTTTGCTCCAATTACATTAACTTTATCTCCGGAGATTTTACATCCTGGAGTTAATGATTGTACAGTAGACCTTTCGGCTCTGGTATCCACAAGAAAGGTCACCTCCTGGCGCTGAGGACCCACTTTTAAAGTTATCAAGGGTTCTTTCTTACCAGGGGTCCTCAGCACATAGAGTCCCTGACCCCGTTAATCCTCCCGGAACGTTTTTTCATCTTGAATCCTTTTTCTACATTCTTTCTTCATGTGTCCCTTTTTCCTGTAATAGAAACATTCTACAGCTTTATCTCCTCTCCTCTCGATTCTTTCCTTATCTCCCCCACCAGACCTACCGGGTCTCCTTATCTCACCCTTCTGTCCTTCTCTTACCGCTGCAACCAGCAGCCTAATCTGCTGCTTTTCAGTTTCCTCTTCTCATCTTACATACACCTTCTGAGCCTCTCTAAGTAATTCATCCAACTCCCGCTCCTGCCAGTCCTCAATCTTTTCCAATTTCTTCCTAATATCTCCCCAAGATTTTGTCACAAACTGAGTTTTCAGCAATGCCTGTCCCACAGGGGTAGCAGGGTCCACCCCAGAGTATAACTGGAAACTTTTTCTTAGCCTTTCAAGTCATTCTGTCGGGGTTTCGTCTTTCTTCTGTTGTTTACTAAAGGCTTTATTAATATTCTGACCTCAGGGAACAGATTCTCATATCCCCTGAATTATAGTTGTTCTCAGATCCGACATATTATTCCTATGAACCGGATCCTGGTTATTTCAGTCTGGTCGATTTAAAGGCCACTTCTGATCCGCAGCCGGGCCAGCTTGATATTGCTGATCCCACATTCTCATTCCAGCCCCTCTAATCATGTCCCTCTCTTCCACGGTAAATAGTATGCCCAGGATAGACTGTAATTCATCTCACGTGTACAAATTCGGTCCCAAGAATTGATCCAGCCTCTCGGTTACCCCCAGGGGATCATCTAACAAACTCCCCATTTCCTTCTTAAATTCCCTTACATCCCCCATATTAAGGGGAACTGTCACATACCCCGTTCCCGGTCCCCCCCGTCCATCCCCACCAGGCACTAACATTTCCCGAAGAGGAAACAATCTCTCCTCTCCTCGCTTTATTCTATTATGTGCAGACCTTCTGGGAGGGGGTGCTGGGGTCGGGGAATCAGGTTTCGAATCTGACCCCTCCTGGGTCTGGGTTATTTCCTGGCCTTGGGGTGGGTCCTGAGGCAGAGGGGCCTGAGGGGTATAGGGAGGGGGTCAAAGGGGGTCCTCATCATCTTTTTGAGGTTTTTCTGGTCTTTTTTTCCCTTAAGGCAAAAAGGAATGACGGTTCCCAGGATTGGGGGATTCATAAGGTAGCATATTCGTTCTCCTCTGGGTCGGCTGGTGGTCTCCTATTGTTTACCCATATATTTAATTGTTGACACACCCAATCCTCAGAGGACCCGAACACGGGCCAGAGTACATGAGGATTGCTGAGGGGTTTCCCACCCCAAATCTCAACACAATAATTAATCATCTTTTCCTTAGACTTATTCTTTCTCCTTGGGGAACTGTTCCAATATCTTATCATCAGGTCTAGAGGACTATCTGGGGGTATATCTGGTCTTCCCCGTCCCCATGGGTCCAGAGGGCTTGCTTTTCCTCTGCCCCATCTTCCGAGGTGTCTTTATCCACACACACACACTTCCCCTCGGTCGTGACTCGCTCCCTCGCGGGCTACGAGAACTGTACTACTGGAGGGTCTGCACTCGCATGATCTCAGAGAGACCTCTCACACAGTCGTATCTCGGGATAACCACCCTAACTAAACGGCTCACAATTTATATATTCACCCGTTCCTGGGGTCTTCATTTGGTCTTCGTGTACAAAATTTAAGGGGTCCTGTAGGTTCTTTTGCTCAATTATCGTAATTTAAAGGGGGTTCGTGGGTCCAGGGTATGGTGGCGGCACCCCCTCAAGACGGAGTTATCTGGGGATAGGGTGCCTCCCCGCTTGCGAGGGTCCGCACCAAAGAACCTGGATCCGAGTCACGGCACCAAGTTTGTTATAGACGCTCGTGACAAATTGGAGGAGCCAATTTGTATTAAATGACAAGATCGAATTTATTAGTAAGCGATAAGAGAGTAAAACAGCGCTGGGTGGCCGGGGAGACAGTGCTCCGCCAAAGGCTCGCGCCAAAAATGGGGAAGAGTCCCTTTATTTATACAGTTTCTAGTTTCTGTCTACGTGACGGCTGCTATCTTCTGCATTGTATGTGTCATTTGCTAGGTGGAACGTCTTTCGTTAATCATCAGTATGCAATTGTTTACTTAACTGGATACTGTGGTTTTAGATAAGTGAGGAATGTCTCTACCCCCACATGCGATTTCATGAACAAAGTTAACCAGTTTATTACACCTGTATGACTTGTTGAGAAAAGGGGCTCAGTGGGAATGGACCAAGCCCCACGAAGAGGCATTGCAATTGCTAATTTTTGAAGCAACTGCCCATCAAGCTCTTGGTCCTATTCATCCCACAGACCCTGTCCATATTGAATGGGGATTTGCCAAAAGTGGGTTATCAATACATTTATGGCAAAAGGGCCCCGAAGGACCCACTCGACCTATTGGGTTCTATTCTCGCAGTTTTAAGGATGCAGAAAAAAGATATACTGCTTGGGAGAAAGGTTTGTTTGTAGTCAGTTTAGCCTTGAGAGAGGCTGAACGGACTATTCGACAGCAGTCTATAGTGCTTAGAGGGCCGTTTAAAGTAACCAAGACAGTTTTAGCAGGAACTCCGCCCCCTGACGGGGTGGCTCAGAGAGCCTCTGTACGGAAATGGTATGCCCAGGTAGAGCATTATTGTGACATTTTTACTGTGTCTGAGGGGGCAGCAAAGATGTTAACCATTCAAGAGGAAACAAGCCCAGATAGAGAAACACCTGAACTTCCTCCTGTAATACAAGCGGCCCCCCCGTTTTCTGAACAATTGCGGAATGTTTGGTTTAGCTTGCTGAAACGCTTCCTCAAGCCGCATAAGCCTGGATGGGCTGAATGGCTACGGGATGCAGTGACTAGTGTTAACAGTCGTTGGGGAGTGAATGGGTGCCTGAAAATTACAGCATTTTGCCCGAAGACCCCAACCATTATGCCAGCCCCAGATAACCCGGATCATCCCAGAAATCCATCATACTTTCCGGGCCAACCAGTCTTAGTTGAACTCCCCACGGTGGGAACCGTACCTCTGGTACTGGAAACACCAATGAATAAATATGCTTGGAAAGCAAAAGATGCTTATGGAAGGGAACATAAAACCAATACCAGGTGGATTATTCCATCCTTCTAATAACAATTTGCTTCCGGTTCCTTAGAACGAACCGAGTCTGTTTTCTCTTTTCTCTTTCAGGTGAAGACTCTGGAGCGTGCCTGAGGAAATACGTGAAGCTGTTAATCGTTTGTGTAGTTTTGTCAGTGATTGCTTTGTTAATATTTATAGGATGTTTGGTATACCACCGCAGATGTTGTTTTGGTTGACTATTGTTGCCACCTTTAATATCTGGGGAAACTCCTGTGCCCCTCTTTTCGGCTTGGAGTGGCAAAATGAATTTGTGGCTCTAGGCCAGCAAGTGGCCAACACCTGTAATCTGACTAATTGTTGGGTATGTGGTGGACCGTTAGGTTTGGAAAGCTGGCCATGGACTGCTGTCCCTATTTCCCCAAAATGGTTAGTGAGTAATTACAGTGAGGTCAAAAATGATTCTTACTGGGATGAAGACACACAGCCCTGGACAATACAATACCCAGTCCAAGGTGAATATTGTCTGAACTGAACACAGAAAGATGGTATTCCTGTGGGAAATAGCAAGTGCAACTGGACCTATACTTTTGACAACCATTGCCTCACTGACGGTTGTAGACCAATCGATTGTTCAAACCATAGGGCAGCTATGTCACTGCCAGAAGGGGACGACCAGGCATATTGTCGCCTCTTGAGTTCCAGTCCTCCAAATTTTGTGCCTCGCTGGTCCGGATGGGCCTGGGTGAATCAAACAGGGCACAGGAAACGGTTTTCCCATTTTTGGTCTTTCACTAATCAGTCTAATAACCTTCTTAATGTTACCTGCTTTTGGCACCGTGGTTCTGGTGCCTGGAAATGCAGACTCACTGATAAATCATATTCTCGTCTCCCTGACGGGACTCACATTTGGTGGTCAAGTGATAATAAAGACCACTGTCAGGGACATTTGAGTATAGGTCCAGATGGACTTCCTATCTGTTGGGGCACCATAGAGGAGGTGGGAAAAACTGTGGACAGGTTGTTGATGAATGGTCCGTCAGATCAGCCTCTGGGAGTAGGTAATTCAACATATTTCCAGTCACCACGGACACCTACCGGTTTGTTTGAAAATGGTGCACGAGCCTTAAAGGGTCACTATTGGGTGTGTGGCCAACGTGCCTACAAACTGCTACCAGCAAATTGGACTGGAGTGTGTTATGTGGGGGTAATTCACCCTTTGTTTTTCCTGCTCCCAGACGATAAAGGGGATGGGCTGGGTGTTAAGGTATATGATGATCTCAATCGATATCGGCGATCCATTGATACCTCTATAGCAGGTGGGAGTGGTCAAACCTGGGGCAAAGATGAGTGGACGCCTCAACGTATCATACAACATTATGGACCTGCCACCTGGAACCCCAACGAGTGGGTTAGCGGTGCTCGAGAACCCATCTATAACCTAAATCGCATCATCGGTTACAAGCTGTCCTAGAGATCATTACTAATGAGACAGCCCGTGCCCTTGATCTATTGGCGGATCAAGCTACACAAATGCGAACGGCAATTTTACAGAATCGCATGGTTCTCGATTACCTGCTAGCCAAGGAAGGAGGTGTTTGTGGTAAACTAAATGATTCTAACTGTTGTTTAAAAATTGATGACAGCGGGAAAATTGTTAAACAAATTACTGCGGGAATACGAAAGCTGGCCCATGTTCCTGTCCAGACATGGAAAGGCTGGGACATTGATATGTTTTCCTGGCTCCCTGGTGGTCCATGGGTTAAGCGAATCCTATTTTACTTGTTGTGTGGTTTTACCATGTTATTCTTTTTACCATGTATCATTCCATGCTTTATACAATTGATTCAACGTGTTGTAACTAATATGCAATTTGTAACTACTATTTCGCCTGATGGTGTTAAACAAATTCGCGCTGTACGCTGAACCACACCGTCAGTAATACAGATTGTATGAAATGCTCTTTTCTGGCTTTTCTATATAGCTGTCTTTTCTCAAAACCACCATGGGTCCTGAAGCAATCTTTGAGCCACGGGGTGGTGTAAGAGACTGAATTGTTATCTTGAACTATTTGCCTCAAAGATTGTGAGGTGTGAGGGACTGGGCTGTCATCTCAAGGAACTGTGAACTGCTCATCTCGAGCCCTTTGTCTCTAAGATGGCCTGTTTAAGCAGGACACTCCTCTGTCCATAAGGACGATTACCAGGCCATTGAGGCATCCAGGGGAGGAACCAGGCTGGAGCTGATAAGATACTGGTTTCTGGTGTCGATCACGCGAAGGTCGTGTGATAGACAAAACCTGCAGCTCATGACATCATCGAAATATGCCCTATAAAAACCCGTAGAGACAAGCTGTGGGGGCCTTCATCACCAAAGAATTGAAGATTGAGGACCGACGGGACGCCGCTGGTTCCGTCCTTGCAACTCCCACCGCCGACTGCTTGCCTGAGGACCAACGGGACGCCGCTGGATCCGTGGTGGTGACTATCCTAGCAATCCTATCCCGACTGCTTGCTTGATTTCTACCTTTTCTTCCATTCTATCCTATCGCCACCATTTTCCACTTTTGATACTTTTGATAATAAAAGCTCTTTTGACTATACGGCATTTGACCTCGTTTGTGTCTTAATCTCGCTCCTGGGATCCTATCGAAACCTTCCCCGACATTGGATCGGGGCAGTCCCGTGCTAGGTTTTCACCTGCAAACACTTCCGTGTACTTCTTCCTGCATCTGCTTTTGTCCCTGTAAAACCAACAGCTGGTCTCTGGGTCTTTTGCTTTGTAGTCAATGATATTATTTTGTAGTTTAGTTCATCTGCATTTCTCTCTTTCTCTCTGTCCTGTGAAAATTAACTCTATCGCAGCTGAACCCAGGACACTCTCTCACTCCCTCTGTTTTGGATAGCTGAATAATCTAGCAACCTGTTAAGTAGAAGATTAACCAGGCGCATATTCCTGTACTAAAGAATGCAATGTAGGAGTGAAAGGCAGAAGCGTCTCAATCGGACACATGTAAAAATGCAATGTCTTCGACAGTTTCGGCCGTGTTTGGCAGTGGTGGTTGCCGTAGCCCTGTGCTATCTCCGTGCTTCTAGCTCAAGCTCGGTGCAAAGGTTGCCTGTGAGTTTCTTGCTTGGTTCTGCCTGTGCCTTTGGTTGGCGTGGGGTCAATGTTTTTGGCTGGAGTGTGGCTTCATGCCTTATCTGGTAGGCTGATTTGTCTGCTTTGGGAAGATTTTGAGCTGTTGAACAGGTGGGACTGAGAGCAGGGAAGGCATCTGGCTTTGGACTCTTGTGTGATTTCGTTAGTGCAAGGACACTGACTACTTTTTGGCTTATCCCTGTCGCCAGCCAATGTCTCAGGTGCCCAGGGACATTAAAAACAGGCAAAGACTCATTTATAGAAGTTGTTTCTATTAATAGCATGTCCCTTCTCCCCAGGGAAGGTGTTGTGCACCTGCAGATTGCATGCAAATATTCACCACTGGATTTGTCTTCATGATGGCATTTATGCTCTTTTAAAACAGCGGTGTTGTGTTGTGGACCAGGTTTTCAAAAACATGCCACATTTGCCTATTTACAATCGATGGGCATTTTCTTCAGGAGCACCTGCTCGGCTTTTGGCAGCCTGACCTCACTGGGCTCTTTAGTTTGCCAGCCAGGAACAAGTTCACCCACTATTGAACAAGCCATGTTTTCACAGAGCGCCATATTTAAAAGTTGTACCTTCGTGTAGAGCCTTCAGAACAAGTCTGTCGTGCTTTAGGTGTCAGAGCATGGCAGTTAGCAACTCTGTAATTGCTGTAGCTATCAATGTATGCAATTGAAACAACACCTGCTTTTTATTACAGTAACAGAAGCTTACACCTTTTGTAGCAGGCACAAATCGTAAAGGCACAACGCCCTAGCCTGCAGTTTTCTGCTTCTCAGAGAGTTATTAACAACAGCGTTTTCTCCCCCTTGTCACACGCAGTTCGGTATCTCCGTTTTCTTGAACCGGTGACTCTGACTATGGAAGCACTTCAATGTGCTAGCAAATGTTTACATTCATTCCCCATTAAAAACAGCATTTCAGCATGTTCCAAAATCCCACAGAACAGACAAGATTTCAAGGTCCATACGTCCTCTATCAGCTGGGGACATCTCCCCTGAAGCAGCTGCACATACTTAACTTGCATGAGGCACTAACACATGTCAGGCTGTGCCAAGCACAGTCAAAGGAAGCTCAGGCCTGCTGCTAAAAACCCTGTGTAGCCATCACCACACTCTGGTTCCTGCTCTCTACCCCGCCTTTTGTCTCTCGTCTTCGTACTGCCAACCCCAAACCCACAGGAGGGGCGCTTTGCTGCACATCCACCTGTGAGCAACCCATGCCAACCTAATAGAAATAAGAAACATCACTCTGCCTACGGGTTTGGATCTGGTCACTGAAGAACTCCAAGTTAGCATTACTTAGGAAAAACAAACAAACAAGGAACATTAAAGACAGTCATGTAGTAGTGGGGCTCTGGGAATTTTGAGTCAACCTTCTAGTATCAGACACAGGGAGAGCGGTCTTACTCTCCAGTATCAGCTCTGTGGTGAAAACTGCAGGGAGCTTCTAAGCATCGTTACACCCTGAATGCTGCAAATCCCAAAGCTAAAACAGCCCATGCTTGCAGAGGACTTTGAAATGCTCGTTTTTATTTCCATGCACTTGTGCTAAGTGTTTTCACTCTTTAAGATAATGGCTATTTGTCCCAACGCTATTTTGTAAAAATCCAGTGACAGGAGGCAATCTTCCTATCTCCTAGGATACATAGGTTTTGTTCGAATATGATAAAGCTACAGAGATATTAATTTATTCTCTTGAAATAGTCTTTTTGTGTATATATGCCCGCATATATATGTATGTCTGTATGTATTGTTAGCTAATGAAACAAAAAGTACAAGGTTAGTTTAAAAATTCAGCTAACAGCATTATATGGTTTTATGCAGAGACAGAGCTTTTCAGCTCCTGCCAATTAGCATATCTCTGACTCTAATCAAGCAGTTTAAACTGGCTGAAAACCTAGCCCAAAAAGCGACACTGAATTTTCTAACTTAATTTCAAGCTACAAATGGGACCCTCTTGTTAGGTTATTTAATTTTCTTTTTAAAGGATAAAGGAGTAGTAAGGAGTCATGTTTTCCAAAATCTGTGGCTGCAAAAGTTCCTGAGATGAGGAAGTTTGGTTTTATCCTGATTCCTTCATGCTTTGCTTCTTAAAGAAAAAAAAAAAAAAAAAAAGACACAGGGAAATGAAGTATTGAGGATAAGACTTGAAGTGAAGATGAATGAACAGCAAACGTCAAACAAAATAAGCAGAAGAGGAGGAGGAGGAGGAGGAGGATGAACCATAGGAAGAGCAGGATGAAGAACATAAGAACCAGAAGAACAGGAAGAACAAGAGCAGGCAGAGGAGGAGTATGAGGACGAACATAATAAGGAAAGAAGGAAGGACAAGGGGAGGAGGAGGAAGAACAGGAGGTAGAGGAGTAAGAAATGGAGGAAAAGAATGAACAGGAGGAGGAGAAACAGGAGGAGGAAGAAGAGCAGGAGGAGGAACGAGGGGAAGAGAAACAGGAGAAGAAGGGGAGGAGGAGGAGGAGGAAGAACAGGAAGAACAGGAGGAAGAAGAACACGAGGAAGAGAGGAAAGAAGAGGAGGTGAAGGAAGAGGAGGAAGAACAGGATAAGGAGGGGGAGAATACAGAAAGAATGAGGAGGAAGAAAATAGGAGGAGAAAGAAAAGGAGAAGGGGGATGAGGAGAAATGAGAACAGAATGAGGAAAAAGAAGAACAGGAGGAGGAGAAGGAAGATGAGGGGCAAAAGGAGGAGGAAGAAGAGCAGAAGGAGATGGAAGAGGAGGAGGAGGAGGAAGAATAACAGGAGGACAAGGAGGAGGAGAAGAAAGAGGAGGAGGAGTGGGAAAAGGATGAGGAAGAAGAGCTGGAAGAGGACGAGGAGGACGATGATGAAGAACCAGAGGAGGAGCAGCAGGAGGAGGAAGAAAAGGGAAGAGGAAGAGGAGGAGGAGTGGGAAAAGGATGAGGAAGAAGAGCTGGAAGAGGACGAGGAGGACGATGATGAAGAACCAGAGGAGGAGCAGCAGGAGGAGGAAGAAAAGGGAAGAGGAAGAGGAGGAGGAGGAGAAGGAGAAGGAGGAAACACCTCCAAATTCAGTCTAGAGTGTCAGCACATCAAAATTCTTGGATGGAGCTCCTGCTACATCCATTTGTCCATGGGGATTCATTAAATCCAAGCCTACTGGTGAAGCCATTACTCACAGGAGTCGTTCCAGGTCATGGCCATCACTCCTCTTGGGAACAGACAGGAAAGCTCTGGATGACAAAGGCTCTCAGGTCATGCTGCAGAAACAGAAGACCAGTGTGAGAAGATCCCCATCACCTGATCGCACAGAAGTAATTCTAGCTCAATGAAATGACTATTGAAAACGAAACACACAGAACAGCATCCACCATCAAATCTCCTTCAGTGGTAGTTTTTGCAGAGCTGCAGGCTGATGACCGTACCACCACTGTCACAGGACCCCAGAAGAAATAATAACTGGCAAACAGTAACTCTACCCATTGCCCGTATCTACCTAGCCTTTAAAGGTAGAATAGCTCAGCCTACAGCTCTGGAGGTATAGGCCAGCCTATACATATATCCTGTGACTACCTACTCGATGATCTGTCCAGAAAGTCAAATCATAATGATCTTTGAATGAGCACGGAATTGGGGGCGGGGGGGAAGGGGGGAGAAAGGAAGACATTGGTGGCAAAAAGGGAAAGTGCAGGCACACAATTAAAAAAGAAAGGAGGCGAGTTATCCTGAAGGCCAGCTCAGCCCAACTCACTGTCGCTGGTGAAAAGCTGTGCAGCTGGGAGGAAAAAGACGTGACTTTGGTGCGGGGATGCACACCAATGTCTAAGTTGAGATCTGAAACAGCAGAAAAACCTCGACACGGCTCCTTTTCGCTTTCCTCAAACCTGTGTGCATGCTGTGACTTCCTTGTTTCCCTGAAGTCCTCCCAGACTAGCAGGGAAGTGGTTTCTGTCCAGTCCATGTGCCATGCAGAGAAACAGTTCTGACCACTAAGGGGGTAGCAAATACCTACTGCATCTGCAGAAGCAAAGGGGCAGACGCACCTCAGCTGCGGAGATGCCCGAAGCTGCCCCGAGCCCCAGGAGCCCCTGGCACCTGGACATCTGCCTGGCCCTGAAGCTGTGTGGGGCCTGCCAGCACTGGGGAGCCCCAGGGACAGAAGCGAAGGCCGGTGGCCAGCCTCCGTGGGGAGAGTGCCGGGGGCTCCGTCCTTCCTTCTGGGCCACGCCAGGACGCGGCGTCTCTCCTCCTCATCGCCTGGGGGAAGGCGAGGCCTGAGGAAGGCCCCGGGTGCTGGGCTCAGCACGGGCGGTGTGACCGGGGCAGAGCCCTGTCTCCTGTGAGCTGCGCACACACCTCACAAGCGCTGCCGAGGGAACGGCTCCGGACCGAAGGGCCCTTCCCGAAGGCCGCGCGCTGCCGAGGGAACGGCTCCGGACCGAAGGGCCCTTCCCGAAGGCCATCTCTCCGCAGGCCCGGTGCCCCGGCGCGCTGAGGAGCAGCTGCGGGGGGGCGGGCTCTGTGAGGAGAGGCAGCCCCTGCCCGCCCAGCAACAGCTGTGCCATTGGCCACGGCTGAGCCAATCAGCGGAGCCGGAGGCGGCCTGTCAGTCACAGCCGGCCTGGGGCAGGGCCGGAGGGGGCAGAGGCGGAGTGGCCTGAGGAGAACTGGGGGAGAGACGGGCTGGGGGCAGCCGGGGCGAGGGGGGTCCAGGGAAAGGGCCAGGGGAGCTGCAGAAGCAGCAGCAGGTATCTCCCAGGGCGGAGGGGCCTGGGGGGAGACCTCGGTGATCACCCAGGGGCCCTGCCGTGGCCCAGTTGAGTGCTCAGCCCCAGGGACGGCCCCACGACCAGGGTCAGAGCGGTTCCTGCTGCTGCCCCGAGGGTCGCCAGCCCGAGCCCTGAGAGCTGGAGGTCGGTGCTTCATGTCCGCGGGCCAGGGGAAGGCAGGGCGGCCTCCTCTCCATGCTTTGGAGCAGGCGTGCTCTGGTGCCCTTGCTGTCCCCAGGCCTCCCTGTGGGTCTCGTGCTCGTGGACAGCCCCATCATAAATGGGGATTTCCAGAGACGGAAGTCGTTTCTCCCTCCTGGTGAGAGCACACGCCGGGGCTTTGCTGTCAGAGAAGCAAGTGGGGAGCGCTCCTGGTTGGATGCAGCTGCCTTGGCAGACGCTTGTGCTCCTCTGTCGGCCCCGAGGTCTGATGCATGCCTTTCCCCCCACCCAAGCTGTGCTGCCAGCTGTCACGAGTCCTGATGTAGGATCCTGCCGACTGCGCCAATCTCTCGCCAAGGGGCGGAATGCACCTCGCTCAGGAGGAGAGAAGCATCAATCTGTTTTATTGAGGTAAAATAATAATTTGACAGAGTTCAATAAATTTTTGGAATTTAACAAAGTTTAACAGTGGTTTCCCGAGGTTCAGTAAGTTGGATGGCAAGGTTCACCTTATTAATTACTGCATGGAAGAAACATAGAAAGGAGAATTGAGTTAGAATCGAGCTGGAATGATTCACACAGAGACCGGAGACGCAGAAGGGTAAGGAAGACCCTCCCGTTGAGTCACGAGGTTCAGAGGGGACCCCCTTGCTTTCTAAACTCCTTTTGGAGCCTAGGTGCGGCTCGGTCCAATCTTAGTCTCAGACTTGGACAACAGTTTATGTCTAATGGAATTATCTATACAAAGTTTATAATAGTTAATATTAAGTAGCTACATGGATCAGTAATGTTTCATTAGTATTAATTCAGCATGCTATCAGTCACTTAGCAAAGATCTGCCATTGAGAACAGGTCTCTCTGCCTCGAGGAGCAACCTTGAGAGGCGTCCCAGCTCAAGGGGAGATCACTGCCGTGCAGCCACGCTGCCTAGCAGGGAGAGCTGAAAGAGGGCTCACTTAGGCTGTCGTATTTATGGGATAAAGTGGCTGGCTCCTAGTCAAATTACACGTGATAGGAAGGGTATGGATGAGACTCCTTGTACCCGCAACTTTCTTTGCTCCTTGATAAATGAGTCTTGGAAAAGCCACCCGCTGTTCCTGTGTTAATCGCATGATGAGTGTTCCAAGGTCATATGCATCGGTGCTCACTGGGTCACTCGGCTCCTTTGTGGGTTTTCAGAGAAGAGATTGAAACTAGAGGAGTTCTTGGCCCGGCTATGGCTCAGGCCTTTACCTCCTTTGGAGCCTGTACCAACCTATGGCTAGTTTGGTTATGGGGTCGAGCGTAGCTGTCACACCGGCTTTTGGGAAATGAGGGTACATGTGACCCTGTGTGAGGTCAAGTTAGAACATGCTTTGCAATTTGTGTATTTACTGCAGTGAATTTTCTGCTCTTCCTGGCTGTCTTCTGTGGTTTTCAGCCTGCCTTCACCTCCACAGAAAGAAATATTGTGTGTATGAAAGAGGCCGTTATGAATCTTCCCTGGCGGGGGGGGGTGTGTGTGTGCTCTGCTTCTGAATTACAATCTGTATTATTTATGCCAATGTTCGAAATATCTTTCTAATTCCCTGGTTTAAGTATTCTGACCGTACTCCAGCTACATTTTACTATGCACAACTCCCACCAACCATCAGTTTTTATTTCAAGTTGTTTTTCATGAAATAACACACATTGCATCCACAATCCTGTGTTGCTGGTACATGGTTTTCTTTACAGTTTTCCAGCTGTATTCTTCCTCCCCATGATAAACAGTGTTGCCAGTATTTCTTTTTATCTTAGAATACACATGGTAAGGATGGTTGCTGGATGTCTCATCCTTTTTAAGGCCGTGAAGACACATTCCAGCAAGGCCTTTTCCCAGTCCCAGGTATTCAGGGACGCAAGACATGCCTATCCCCATCAGCTCTGTGGAGGATTTAAGAGAGATTGTGCACCTGAAGGTTAAACAATGCTTCTGCGTCAGAAGCTGAATTTCAGCAAGCAAAAGCAACCTCCCCAAATCTTAAGTTGTGTGTCATTTTAATGCTGCAAAATGTAAATAATGATCCTTGCATACATCTTTCTCAATTAAGCGTACAGTGGAAGTCTCCTTCAACTAGTCTGGAGCTCAGAAGTCAGCTTAAAAATACTGGATAGTGTAATTTTTGCTGCACATGGCCTACGTCCACGTGGAAGAAAATTGGATTAGTTACACAAGTCTTTATGTAAGGCACAAAGAGAGCGTAAGGTTCTGAGTGCCCAAGGATGCTCTTTTCGGGTAGATTAACAGGCACATATACACCCTGTAATGGCACAAGGACTCCCCAAAGCGTCTTCGGTACAGCTATATTTTACGTAAGCCACTGTTTTCATGCAACCTCAGCTAGCGTTGTGCTGCTCTTTACAGGATCGAGTGAGTGGTGTTGTCTTTGGCTGTGTGGGCTTAAATGTGTTTCTAATGCGCATGTCAAATAATTACCTGTTAAACAGACTGCCAATCTGACTGAAGCCAATGCTTCCGAAGAAGATGAAATAAAAGCTTTGATGGTACAGTCCTGCCGTGAATACGATCCAATCAAGTAAGTGTTGATTATGTGAAAGCTGTTCTTTGAAGATTATGGGAAAATTGCAGAGATGTGTGTTTTAACAAGAGAGACACATGCCTACCTTTTTCTTTTTTTCCCCCAAAGCTCTTAGTTACATGAAGAAACCCTTGGGCCCACCTCCGCCATCATATACTTGCTTTCTTTGTGGAAGACCTGGCCACTACATGAAGAACTGCCCAACAAATGGGGTATGATTGTGGGGGACTTCTGGTGTTACTCTAGTTTTTAATTGTTTTACCTTGGCAGTTACGTAACAAATACATGAATACTCATATTAAGAATTGTTTCTCTTGGGGTGAAAGGCAGAGTTATATGGCAATGTTGCAAAGCCCTTCAAAAGTCGAGGGAAAGCTGGAATTACAAAGGTGAAATTTTCTTTCTAGGTCGTAGACATTAAATATGTCCATAGATCTTTGTCTGTGAACTTTCGTGCATATTTTTATATACTTCAGTATTACTGGAAATTTTTCTGTTTTCCACTCTTTTTATTGACAGTTCACAGTTTTTATTATTTTGTATAAAACAAAGGCATTTCTCTTGACCCCATCTATTGAATGTTTGCATGTTTTAATTACACTAAGTCCCTGGTTGAGTATTCATGCCATTTAACGTTAGTCACTGAAGGTATACATGTGAGGTATGAATTCAACCTTCATTTATAGACGGTGAATGTAGGTTTCTCCAGTGACTGATTCAGAGCACCGGCTTAAGCTCTCACTCTGAAATGCGCTTTGGAGGAGGAGCAGTGGGTTTGTGTCTCTTCTCTGAGTGGAGGGTGAGCTAAGGCATATGACAGCCTTAAGGAACCTGAAGTTAAGGCAAAGAATGTCACTCGACTTAAAAACTCTGCTCAAGCTTTTGGAACATCCTGGCTATATTCATGTAGGAAAATAAGTATTTCAGTTGAGCAACCCTTACACTAGGTAAAAGGAGAGGATTAAAGGCTTTTGCTGCTTAAAATAATCAGGGAAACGTCATTTGAAGTGTGGGTCTTGAGGTACGTCTGCCTCTCTTTTCTTGAACAGGACAAAAATTTTGAGTCTGTTCCCAGAATTAAAAAGAGCACAGGAATTCCAAGGAGTTTCATGATAGAGGTGAAAGATGCCAATACAAAGGGTGCTATGCTGACAAGCTCTGGAAAATATGGAATACCAACTATTAATACATAAGTATGGAACTAAGTGGACTGACCAAAAAGTGAATGAGAGAAACCACACATAAATGTCTGAGTGGCAATGCAACCAAGTTGGTCAGTATCTGTCATTATGGGGGAGGAAGCACTGTCATTGTATCTTAACCTGAAAATCTGTGATACTTTCTAATATTGAAAGAGGGTGGTCCTTCTGCTCATGCCCCTGGAAGTTGGCTAAACTTGTGGTATGCTAAGAATCTGTATTTCCGCAAAACTTTTCAGTAGTGTTTACAGTGGAGTTGTTCTCCTTGAAAGCTCATTTTGCTTCTGTTTTCTGTTTCAAAGGCTTCTTGCCAAATTTAGCAGGTAGCTGTTGGACTGAGATTTCCTCCCCCTCTGACTTTTATTAAATCCCATGTGTGAAACAGACTGAAGTTTTCATGTTGCTAGAAACTGAGAAAATACTACCGCGTGCTGACAAGAGTGGCTGTTTTAAAATGCGCTTGATAGCACTTCTGGTTTTCCATCATGGATCTCCTTTTGTAGAAGCTGTAACATAGACTTCTTCCTTTTATTAAATGTAATTACTCAGAGACTACCTTTATCCTGAGCCTGCAATTTACATTTACCCTCTGGCAAAGGAGAGGTGGGATTCATTTCTAGCTGTCAAAAAAATATTTTCCTAGTCTGAGCTTACTTCTTAGTTGATCCAATGAATGGGAGAGTTCTGCAGAAAGAAAGTTGTTCCTCCCTCCCTCTTACAGTGTTGTGGCTATAGAAGAGTAGTTTAAACTAAGTGCCTATGTTTTAGAAGGCTAATGTGGAGTGAGAAGAATTCCATCTCCTATCTTCCTTTGATAAAATCCAAAGCTTGGAAAAGTTTTCCTTTACCCATCTTTAACTTGTTTCTTTTTCCTTCCCCACCCCTCCTCCAGGGAAGCTTATGCTAGAGGAAAGAAGGAAAAGCCTCCCTTTTTACCAGAGGAGCCGTACTTGTCCTCCTCAGATGATGATCCCGTTCCAGACAAGTTGTTATGTCTGATTTGTAAGGATATAATGACTGATGCAGCTGTTATTCCCTGCTGTGGAAACACTTATTTTGATGAATGTTAGTGTTACTCCCTTATTTGTTGATTCAAAACATTACATCTGATCTTCTGAAAGCAGAAAGAGGAGATAACCAAGTAGCTTTGTTACCAGTTCTATTTAATATTTAATATGAATTGAATATGAAAGCGCTCTTCTCGTATAAAGGGGAAAAAAAAGCCAGGAAGCTTTCCCCCCTTTTTTACATATCGAGTTAAATCTTCTTTACATGCGGAAGGACGAGTATGAGAAGAGTGGCTAACTGTGCAGGTGATTACAATATTAGATATTGAATGCGTTTAGTTTGTCCACAGCCCTTTCTCTCATACAAAATTATATAGCCAACTCTGGTGACTTACAGTGGTCTGCAACAGGCGGATGGTTAAGCATTTAATCCACATTCTTCTCCATGGGAGAGTTGGTTAAAACCTTCAGAACTCGAACCTACTAATGGTTTTTCGAGATGTGTTTTATTCATTAACCTTGAGGTTGGGGACTTCTTGCTGTACTAGATAGTGGGAAAAAGACTAGTTGAAACATCAAGACACAGCCTATGCTACATCTTCAGATGTTACAATAGTGAAATATCAAAACTGTATAGTTATTTGCTGCATACTAGAAATTTTTTACACTATTAAACATTTATAGCTTCATGCTCTCAGTTCAAGAGCATATTCACCCAGTAATCATATATGTGTTTCTATAATTGATTAGAAACCCCAAAACTTTCTTAGTTTGGCTAAATACTATTTTGATTATTCTAATTATACACAGGTATTAGAAGAGCATTACTGGAATCTGAGGAACATACATGCCCAGCGTGTCATCAGACAGATGTTTCGCCTGATGCTTTAATTACCAACAAGTGCCTATGCCAGGTAACACGATGACTTTTACGTAAAGTGCTTGTAAGAAAAGGCTATTTGTCAAAAGCTGAAAGGGAAGAAAATATTAATTTACATCTCCTTAAGCAAGGTGTAATTGAATAAGGCTAAATTTACTTTTCAAATACATTATCTGTTGTTGTCACAGAAGCTTACAACTCTTTAGAGGCAACCTGGCAAATCCAGGTCACACTTTTGTTTAGCATGATTGCCTCGCTTTCAAATTCGGCGTTAACACTGAAGTACTTTAAATACAGTTACTCTGAGTTACCAGTCATTAGTATCAGTGTTTAATGGGATGTGTTCATATATCTGTATGTTGGTTTCTTTTAGGACTGGTAGCATTTGCAGGAATACACAAGTAATTTTCCTCTGTGAAGGCTTTTGTTCGTATATCTGCTGAAGTTTCATCTTACCTTTTTTGTAAATGTTTTTCTGCCTCTAGGCTGTGAACAACTTCAAAAATGGAACTGGCTACACAAAAAGGCTCCATCAGCAGATTTGGCAGCAACAGCAGCAGCAGCCGCCACCGCCTCCACCACCACTCATGACTTACACCTCCTGCTGCTCTGGTGACTGCTGCTGAACCTTCTACATCTTCCTCTCTGTCCATCAGCAGTTGGTTGGAAGAGAAGGTAAGCTTTCTTCCAACATATGCAGCAATTCTTATAATTTAGTAGAGCTTATTTTCCAACTGTCTGCATTTATTCACAAGGGATATCAGGTTCCTGTGCGAAGACAGCCAGCAATAGCAAGTTGTCTGGGCCCCCAAGGACTATCAATACCCACCAGTGGTAAGGAACTGTAACTTTAGAATGTCTTTTAAAAAATTATCTTCAGATAAACTGAATGGGATTTTTTGCTTTTTCCTCTCTCCACTCCAGAAGGTCATCCAGTGAGAGCCAGTAAAATTTGCTCAGCAGGTGGCAGACCAGGCTGGGACCTGTAAGTATTCTACAGAAATTCAATGTATTACTACTTGTAAGCTGTTAAATGAGGCTGTAGCACTTAACTTCTGCAACAGCTGATTCGTAATGAAGTAAGTATGCAGAAGATAGTTGTGGAGAATACAAGTGGTTGTTAATTTTTAAATGGCCTAATTTGAATTTGCTTTAACAAAGGGGATCTGTGCTTGCAGTAAAATTATTTAAAATAAAACTGCAGTACCTGATTGAAAAGAGGACTCTGAAAAAGGAACTCTTTGGGAGGAAACCATAATTACCTATCAAAATTAAAAACAATTAAAGGATCAGGTGGAAAGCCACCCTTTTGATTACTGGCTGAACAGGGCTGTAGAAATTGATTTCCCAATAGAAGTCAGCCTGCAGCATTCTTTTTCTAACAACTTAGTTGACACGGATTGAGCAAATTCTTGGAAAAGTCAACACTGTTATCTTATGACAATTTTGAGTTTCTTCACTTTAGTCAGCCCAAATAGCCAAGCTGCTTTCTCTCAATTGGAGAGAGAGGAGTCTCTTTTATCTATTATTGCAGTGTCAGGTCAGTCCTTCCTTTTGGTATATATGTGTTATAGATAGATTTATTAAAGATAAACCAGAACAAAACCCAGGATCCATCCCACAGATTGTCTAAAATCTCCAGTTCCGGAAGCAAGAAAATAACAATTCAGGGACAAGAGCAGGCCAAATACATCATCATGAGGCAACAGCATAGGAAGCGTACATGGAAGAGATAAAAGAAGTTGGAGAGATGAGTTAATATCTGTGCCGTACAGGCTGCCTGCAGCTGCGGCTTGGCACTGCTCTCAGGCTACGGACCCAGCTTCAAGGTGGAAAAAAAAGTGGCTTTCTCTGAATGCTGGCATCAGGAGCAAGGTGCTTTAACTTGCCAGCAGGTGTCTGCAGGCTTTTTTTAGCATGAGTTTGTGTGGTAGGAATGGAAGGTGTAGCTGGTGTTACTTCAGTGAAGGTCAGGGGTTTTGGGGGTTTTCTTGGTTGGTTGGATTTGGTTTGTTTGTTGTTTGGGGGTTTTGTTTTGTTTTGTGCTATCAATTTGGGGGGTTCAGGAGCTGATTTCCGTTCATTCCTCCTCCCAAGTGGTGAGGGTGGAAAACGTTGGAGTGATAAATTTCTACCTGGCTGGAGGCAAGCCGACCTCATGAGTCGGAGAGACACATTCACAGTGAAGGCTCATACACCGCCCTGATGGCTGAGGGCAACTCCCTGAACTGTAATAGCGTAAACTTATCCGTTGTCTCTCGGAGTATGCAGGAGAAATGGCTTGCAGCTTTGTGAAGCTATGAACAAGTGACAAAACTTGGAACAAATCAGTTTAACTTCTTGTATAAAATTAGGATCTCTCAGAACAGAAGTACATTGGAGCTGTTCACTATGGTGGAGAAATCATAGCAAGAGTTGGTAAAATATTAAACTGCCAGAGACTTCTCATTTAAACAGAAGGCTGATGGATGAATAGGTAGTATGCCATGCATGCTACTTTTTCTCTTCAGATCTCTTCTTTGTATATGCCTGGCAGTCTGGTACAGTTGAGAGAGAGAAGTAAGATTTTTTATTTTCTATATTTTTAAAACCAAAAAGGGAACAAATTCTATTGGGCATAAGTAACTCTCTCAATAAAACTTTCCAAGTGCCATTTTCCTCAACTTTTAAGTTGTGAGATCAAATTTTCAGTAATACATCCAAGCAACTGAAAAATACCTGCTATTGCCTAAAAGAATTTGCTCTTAACAATATCTATCTAATTGATATTGTCCTTTATGTCAATCTCTAATTATAGTCTCTGTAGGAAGAATGGGGCAATGAAAGGCAGATGGTGGCCTTCTGTACACTGGAAAGATCTTGGATGCTAGCAAAGTCTAAAACCCATTCTTGTGTTGTGCAAACTTTCTGAAGTGCGAGTTGTACACTGCAAGTAATGCGTAAAACATGTAGGAAGTTGCTGCTGTAGGTGTTTTAATTTAGATGTAATGCACAGCAATTAAACATAGGCTTTCCTTCTGTATTTGTTATGAAAATGATAGCATAAGAAGGAAAATATTCATTATGACTATTTTTACTTATAAAGTAGAAGTTGACAATGCCTATAAACAAGGCGAGGCAAATTAGGTCAAGGCCTAGTCACACTTGCGAGTAAACAGCCGTTCTGACTGGGGAGACTAGTTGATAGGACCACAGTCCTAATACCCCCCGCTCCAGCTGTTTGGAAAACACATAGAAAACAGTTTGAAAAATGAGCTCATAGAGAAGGGGGGCGGGGGGAACCCACTAGATGACTAAAAGCCATGTCTGTAGTTGGATAAAGCTACTCTGAGAGAGAGAAATCCATCTTCCCTCAGTGGAAAAGTAAAGGCAACAATTAGAAATAAGGAGATGTAATAAGCTATCTTTTCAAAATCAAGTGTTGAAGCTGTTCTTTGAGCATTTCCTCATGCCATTCCAGACGAAGTGGGTCAGATATGTTAAATAGTTCTCAGCATCTCTTGACTAACCCAGCTAATATTTGAAGTTGTCTGTATGTGAAGTAGGAAAATATCTGGTTTGAATAATGGCATCATTAATCCCTTTAGCCTTAGGGTCTGGATATGGACTCTTGTCCCGATCCAATATTGGGGAGGGTTCTCAAACGATCCCAAGAGCAAGATTAAGACACAAACGAGGTCAGATGCCGTACAACCTTACAAGGTTTATTTCCTATAACAACTGATAATAGCGACAGGACAGAGGGAAGAAGAAAGGAAAAAGAGGCAGACCTAAGCAAGAAAACGGAAGAGATATAGCAAGACTAGTTACCACCACCACGAAGCCAGCAACATCCCGTTGACTCGGTCTCGATGCAGGTGATGGAGGGTCCAGGTTCCGGGTTCCAGCCAAAGTCCCAGTTCCAAGCGCTGCAGGTTCTCTTCAGTTGCTTTTCAGTGGCAGTTGCTTTTCAGGTGCTTTTCAGTTTTCTGAGAGAGGAGTACGCAGTTCTTTTATTGTCCCGGTCCCCACGATTTCTCCGAAAAGTCCACCCATTTCCACGGAGCTCATTACCATATGTGCCGCCCTGTGTTCCTCCATGGGCGCATGCCCAGGTGTTCACGGTTGTTTCTTCACCTTGCTCGTGGGCAAGCACAGCTTGGTAGGCAGTGCTAGCTTCAGGCAGATATGGTGGTTTCTTCAGGGACATTTTGCGCGTACTCCCCCACAGCAACAGGATGTTGAGGCTCTTTGCAGCAGCAATGTTGAGACAAACATTTCCAGCCAACACAGTCTCTTACACCACCCCGTGGCTCGACATTGCTGTCCTCGTGGTGGTGTGGAGGGTAAAAGTATAGAAAGAGAAAGAGGGAAAAAGTGCATACTACAACGATATAATCAAGTTAACAACTTTCTATCAAAATGACTTCACATAATGCGGCAAAAGAAAAACCAAAGGTCAAGATAAGGTGATTTGGCTTTCCAAGGCTTACTCTATGTTAATACAATATTTCTACATTAGACAACAACATGAACAAACAACAATATCATACCAATTATCCTAATTATAACATTTCTAAGTAAGTTAAACAACAACATCTAATAACTAACAACATCTACTTAACATCAACTAACCGTTATGAATTTAACTAACTGTACAATATCAGAACATACTATAAATTTATTTCAAGGTTACAAAGATTCAATAAAAGAACAGGACGGCAATTTACATGGTGAACAGTTACAAGGACAAAAAAGAAGTATTAGAATAACTATTAAGATAACCGTTATCAAAGCAAAGGCTATATGATAAATTGGAATCAACGTGAACACATAGTCATACTCCGTCATTTTTTCGGCAATATACCACAAAGTGGTCACAGCCCTAACAGTCCGCGCGGTCTGCTGGTGTTGGGGTTCACATGCGTGGCGGGAAAACTACTTTCTGTGCTCCCTTATCCTAAGGTACATGCATCGTCTGGGCCTAGAAACTTCTATCCCAGATTTGAACAAAGGTAAATGAACAATAACACTATATAACAATGATTAACACTATTCTCACCAAACATATAATAAGGTAACAATAATGATAACAATATTTACTAAAAGGTGTCCCAGCCTGGGCCTAGGGAGGTGCTCCTGGTCTTCCGGAACAGGGGGGAGAAGGTGGTTGTCTACATGAACAAGTACAATAACAAGACGGTTTACATGGACACTTACAAGACAAACACATACATACCACAAAAAAAAGTATAGCGAGAGCCAACAAAACAGCTGCCACAAAATTCCAAAACCGTGCGGTACACTTACAAGACAAACACATACATATAGCGAAAGCCAACAGAGCAACTGCCACAAAATTAAATATCAAAAGGGTATACGTTCTGGCTGATTGCAGAGCTAAAGATGATGGTCTGACTAACCTGAGTGTGTGGGGGTGCCTACGCCGTTCCACGCCCCCAGCCCAGAGCGCATGTGCCTAAATAATTGATACAGTTGCGTGCTTTGATTGGCGAACGACACAAATCTGTTTTACACCATCAGGCGAGACAGTAGATACAAATTGCATGTTAGATATGACATGTTGGATTAATTGAATAAAACAAGGAATAGTACATGGCACAAACATCAAAGCAACAAATGCACACAACAGATAAAACAGAAGCTGTTTTACCCACGGTGCTCCGGGTAACCAAGACCATAAATCACCGTTCCAGCTGTTCCATGTTTGAACGGGGACATGGGCTAGTTTCCTAATATCTGTCGTCAGTTGAAGAACTACTTCACCTACATCGTCTATTTCCAAACAACAGTTAGAGACATTTAATTTCCCACATACTCCTCCCTCTTCAGCTAGTGAGTAATCCAAAACCATGCGGTGTTGAAGGATTGCAGTACGCATCTGTTGAGATTGTTGAGTTAAAAGGTCTATAGCATTAGCAGTCTTATTGGTAATAATTTCTAAGACTGCTTGCAATCGAATTATGCGGTTCAAATTGTAAATCGGTCCTCGTGCCCCTGCTATTGGTTCACTGGGATTCCAAGTGGCAGGCCCATAATGCTCAATTATTCTTTTGGGAGGCCACTCATTTTCCCCCCACTTTTGTGTTCCACCTATTTTAACGTCAACAGATTGCTTGCTACGTGCAATCCTTTTGTCCCCTAAATTATCATATAGTCTTACTCGCAATCGAGGACCACCCGCCTCTGGAAGAAGGAAAAACAGAGGTCGGATAATCCCTATATAACAAATCCCTGACCAATTCGCTGGTAGCTGTTTGTAGGCAGTATGTCCACAAATCCAATAATGGCCTTTTTTGGCTTTGGCACCGTTGGCAAATGGTCCAGCTGCAGTCTTTGGGAATTGTAAATAAGTTGTGTTCTCATTTCCCAAAGGGCTATAAAAGGCGCTTGGCCTGTTGTTGTTTGTCTGGCTGGTACAATACCAGGCACCAGTGTTGTTCTTCCACTCACAAATTTGATGGTAAATATGGTTTCCAGGCCATCGGAGAAAGAAGGTTTCATTTTTGTTCGACCAAAACCCTTTAAACCCTTTGTTGCGGCTGGTTTCATCAAGCCACATCCATATGTAAACACCTCTCTCTTCATTAGCCAATTGATGTGTGAGTGTCCATTGACACCTGCTTTCTCCGACATTGACCCCTCCCTTCTGGGTGCTATTTAAACAATATCTACCCACAGTAGGAAATTGAATTGGGCATGTTTCACTATCGTCCCAGGTAGTACTATCAGTTTCACTATAATTGCTTACGATTTGTTCTGGAGTGAGGGATGTGGAGGTCCACGGCCAGCTTGACAACCCTAGAGGTCCTCCACAAACCCAACAGTGACTCAGATTAAAGGTTTGGCTTATAGCTTTTGCTAACAAACCAAATTCGTTATCCTTAAAGGGATCATATGGGTTGGGGGGAGGTGGGAGAATTGGCTTCCCTTCACCCTCATAGGTAAATCCCCAACATAACATAATTAAGAGTAACATCGTGTCTGCTCCTCTTCTTCCATGGGTACGTCTGAGCCACTTGCTTCTTCCTGAAAATGAAACAAAAACCAAATTCGCTTCTCGGGTTAGAAAGAGGGAACAATCCATCTAGTATGAATCTCATGAATTTTTCCACAGGCATCTTTTGCCTTCCAGGTATATTTGTTAAGGGGTGTGTCCAACACCAGTGGCACTGTGCCCACTGTGGGAAGTTCGACCAAAACAGGTTGTCCTGGGAAATGAGATGGGTTGCTGGGGTGATCAGGACCATGTGGGGCTGGCATGATTGTTGGAGCTTTTGGACTGAATGCTGTGATCTTTGGACATCCATTTACTCCCCAGCGACTATTAACGCTGGTCACTGCATCCCACACTCTCTCAGCCCATCCTGGCTTATGCGGTTTGAGGAAGCGTTTTAACAGACCATTTGTTCTTTCCACAATTCCATTTGCTTGTGGGTAATACAGAGTATGAAACACCCACGAAATTCCCTCCTGGGCTGCCCATTCCTGGACCACTTTGGCTGTGAAATGTGAGCCGTTATCTGATTGGATTGACTGTGGTTTGGGGAAAATTCCAAACCATTCTTTCAGAGCTTTTATTGTGTTTTCTCCTGTTGCCTTAGCACACGCTTTAGCTTGCACTAGTCCAGATACTATCCCCACACCTACCAGTATGTAGTACTTTCCCTCTGACCTTCAAAAGGGACCGATATAATCAATCTGCCAAGCCTCCCATAGGCCTTTTCCCTCTCTCAAATGCAGGGGGTCACCCTCCAGCGGGTGTCTGTCCAAACGGACGCGGCACTGTTCGCAGGAAGACACACAAGTTTTACATTCTTCCCTAGTAACTGGCCACCCTCGGGCTTGTGCCTCACAATAGAGGTCCTTAACTCCTGAATGTTTCCGTTTTACATGTAGCCATTCTAACAGACGTTCCCAATTTTCTGCTATCTGGGTACTTTGTAGGAGAGCTAGCTGGGCTAGCTCATCCACTTTGGCATTCCATCGGCTCACCGGGGCGTCATCTGGTTGGTGAGATGCTACCCATGCTACTGCAAATTTCCCTTGTCTGGCAATGGTAAGAATATCCTGCCATTTTTCCTTTTGCCATACAGGTATTCTATTGATCTCCCATCCGTTTTGTTCCCAGAACGGAAGCCACTCAGTGCAACCTTTAAACACAGCATAAGAGTCAGTATAGATAGAGACAGAAGCAGCAGATTGAGCCTCGTGCTGGAAGACGCTCCACACGGCAATTAGTTCTCCTACTTGTGCACTACCCACCCCTTCAGTAATGATCTGTTCCTTGGTATCTACTCGAAGTGCCACAGCTCGATATTTCCAAATTTTTCCCTCCCGCTTCGACGAGGCATCCATGAACCAGACATTTTGCAATTGTCCAGAAAACAGAGGAGCTACTTGTATTACAGGCAAAAGCTCGGAGGTTTCTCTATCTGGGCTTACCTCATCTTGTATATTTAACACTTTTGTGGCTCCTTCTGATACAGAAAAGATTTCACAGTAGTGTTCTATTTGTGCATACCACTTCGCAGAGAGGCTCTCTGGGCCACCCCGTCAGGGGGTGGAGTTCCTGCCAAAACTGCTTTGATCACTTTAAATGGACCTCTGAGCACTATAGGTTGTTGCCGGATGGTCCGTTCGGCTTCTCTCAGAGCTAAACTAACTACAAATAGACCTTTTTCCCAAGTTATACACCTTTTTTCAGCATCTTTAAAGCTATGAGAATAAAAACCAATGGGCCAAACAGGCCCCTCTGGACCCTTTTGCCACAAATGGATTGACAGTCCAGTCTTGGCAAACCCCCACTCAATTTGAACCGGGTCTGTTGGGTGAATGGGACCAAGGGCCTGATAGGCATTCGCTTCAAACACCAACAGCTGTAAAGCCTCGTCATGGACCGGAGTCCATTCCCACTGAGCTCTCTTTCGCAACAGGTCATACAGGGGTCTAGCAAGAATTGAGAAGTCAGGAATGTGTTCCTCCAAAACACAAGCAACCCTAGTGCATGCTGTAAGTCTTTCTTTGACTCTGGCATCTTGATCTGATCAAGAGAGGAAAGAGTATCTGGTGGGATACACGTCATGCCTCCCTTCCACCAGATTCCTAAAAATTTTACCTCATTTGAAGGGGTTTGGATCTTCTCAGGTGGAATTGCCAACCCTATACTTTCCAAATGGGTGATGATGTTGTTCTGGGTTTCTCTAACTTCTTCTACCTGCCTCCCTCCTATGAGCATATCATCTATA
Source organism: Harpia harpyja (assembly GCF_026419915.1). NCBI lineage: Eukaryota > Metazoa > Chordata > Aves > Accipitriformes > Accipitridae > Harpia > Harpia harpyja. Next base: position 123,660 of record NW_026293419.1, read on the forward strand.
TATTGATAGATCTTTACCTCTGCTTTTATGGGAATTGTTTCCAGCTCTTGTGCTAGAGCATGGTGAGCCAGCGTGGGGGAGTGCTTGTATCCTTGAGGCAATCGTGTAAAGGTGTACTGTTGTCCTTCCCAGGTGAAGGCAAAGCGATCCTGGTCCTCAGGTTGTAAAGGGACCATAAAAAACATCATATCCTTAACATCGATCGTTGCCATGACAGGGTGGGATTGTTCCTGAATGGCAGCTATCAATTCAGCAATGTTTGGTACAGCAGCTGTTAGTGGACCTGTGTTGGCATTGAGCCTCCTGTAATCTATTGTCAATCTCCATTTGCCGTTTGGTTTTCGGACTGACCATGCTGGAGAGTTGAAGGGGGAGTGAGTGGGAACTACAACCCCTTGTTTCTTTAAATCCTCCAGAACTGGCGTAATTCCTTCTCTTGCTCCTAGAGGCACTGGGTAGGGTTTAACATTTGTCAATTTGGAAGGGGGGAGGGTAGGTGCTGTTTGCAATAGATGCACCTCCATGCTGGATGTTTTGGCTAACTGCCTAATCTGAGGGACACCAAAAGACCATGAGTTTCCCTGGGTGTCACGCCACTGTCTACCCTTCAAAACATCTATACCTAGGAGATTCATCTGGAAAGATCCTACGGCCACCATGGTATTGACAGGGTTTTCCTCCCCTGGCAACCATAGTGTCACCGGAGTCATAGGCACTGACTGTGTTTTTCCCAAGGCATTTAAGACAATCAGATTTCTAGATGGAATCGAAATTCCACATTGTTCTGCTTCAGTCCACCTTAGCGCGGTAATTTGTGCCCCAGTACCAATTAAGAAGGTCACCGGTCTTTTCTTTGGTCCTACAGCAACAGTAATCAGTAAATCCCCTTTGGTATTGCAGGTGAGTTGTCTAACAAACATCCATCCTCCGCCTCCCCCCTCAACTTCGGGGGGCGGAGGGTCTAGTTTCCCGCCACCTTCTTCTCCCTAGTCGGCTCGTCCTCAAGGTCTATCGAGGGTGGGGCACTAGGAATTGGTTTGGAAACAGCCCTTTGCCCTGACCATTTCTGCACAAGTTGCTCCAATCTTTGGGTCGGGAGCCCATCCATCAAGTCCCGGGGAATGCCTTTCTGAAGCCCTAGCTGCCACAGTCCCTGTTGACTTAGGGGTCTCTCTCTTCCAGGGGGTAATTGCTGCCCACTAAGTCGCCGTACGATCTTGTTTTCAGTTCTTTGAGACAATCCCCCAACAGGGCCATATTTTCTCCCAAAATTAATCAATTCCTGAGCTATCTCTCCCCATGTCCACACTTTCCTCCCTGACTGCCGATGATCAGGGGACATTTTCCCCTCCAGAGTGGACATAGTCCTTTCTCCATCGGGGGTGTTTTGAATTCTCCCTTGCAATTGGATCCCAATGGGTTTCAGAGAGTCGGGAAGTCCCCATATCAGAGGAGTCATCCTCTCCAGGTCCACAGGCATCATCATCAGGGAGCCCTGGTGGGGCTTGAGCTCCCGATCATACATCATCTGGAGACATGCTGCCTTTTGCACACTTTCCACTAGCTGATCCACCGTACCGGTTATGGCAAGGGGATCTCCCCTCTCCAAGGGGTTCAGCCCTCCGGCCCAATACTCAGCTCTCTGAGTCAATGACCACGGGGCTCGGTGATCGCCAGTAGTTAGAAACACACCTGGACCCCAATATCCTTCTGCTTCTTCCTCTGACAACAAAATTCCATCCCCTCCTGACAAAGACACTATCCACACATACTCTGTCTCTGATTCCTTTGCTGTCCTTGCAAAATCTTTTTTCGGCTTTGCTAATTCAGTTGCCTTAAATGGGACTTCTTTGGTGATAACCTGAGGACGGTCATCGCTATTGTCCTCATACACATACTCTGTTTTAATCAGTGGATACATATGTGGGAGGCTTTCTACGGTTTCCTTTGCCCTCTGCAAATCCCCCTGGGGGTAGATTTTCTGTATCCCTTTCTCCGCAGGCGTCACTTCTACCTCTGCCTGTGTATCCACCTCTCTCAATTCCTTCTTTAAAATCCTAGTAAGGTTCCTTTCCTCCTCCAACAACTGTTTACTTTCTTTCAATTGCTCCTGCAGACCTTTGATCATATCACTTTGACCAGACTTCTGCTTCCTCTCTTCCATCGCAGCTGCCAGACTCGCTCCCAGGACCACACAAATTATAGCTTTTCCTTTCCCCTTCTTAACCTTAGCTTCCTTCTGCAAGATTCTTATCCTATCCACCACAGTCTGTGGTTGAAACCAGTGGTTTTTCGCCCAATCTTGTCCCTGGAGTGAGGGGCAAGATCGGTGCGCCTCTAAAACATCATATAGTTTCTCTATTCCTTCAACCCGTGAGGGCACAAAAATCACAAACATCAACAGTTTCCTGAGCATCCATTTTCTCTAACACAAATCAGGGGGCCTGCGTTCTGAGAGGGTCACAACTTAACAACAAATTCCCCCTATTCTCTCTCAGGAGGGCACACTTTACAGTTACAGACCAACACAAATCAAAGGGGGTTACGTCTTGAGAGGGTCCCACAGTACTACCGAATTCCCCCTTTTCACTCTCAAGAGGACACACTTCAAAGTTACACACTAACTCAGAGGAGGATTACGTCCTGAGAGGGCCACACATGAGTATCCAAATTCCCCCTATTCGCTCTCAGGAGCCAGACTGCACATTAACACAAAGGTTCCACAACAAAGTAGTGCAGCACTCTCATCTCTGGGCATCCTGTCCGTGACGCCAATTTAAAAAAAGTCCCAATCCAATATCGGGGAGGGTTCTTAAACGATCCCAAGAGCGAGATTAAGACACAAACGAGGTCAGATGCCGTACAACCTTACAAGTTTTATTTCCTGTAACAACTGGTAATAGCGATAGGACGGAGGGAAGAAGAAAGGAAAAAGAGGCAGACCTAAGCAAGAAAACAGAAGAGATATAGCAAGACTAGTTACCACCACCATGAAGCCAGCAACGTCCCGTTGACTCGGTCTCGATGCAGGTGATGGAGGGTCCAGGTTCCGGGTTCCAGCCAAAGTCCCAGTTCCAAGCGCTGCAGGTTCTCTTCAGTTGCTTTTCAGTGGCAGTTGCTTTTCAGTGGCAGTTGCTTTTCAGGTGCTTTTCAGTTTTCTGAGAGAGGAGTACGCAGTTCTTTTATTGTCCCGGTCCCCACGATTTCTCCGAAAAGTCCACCCATTTCCACGGAGCTCATTACCATACGTGCCGCCCCGTGTTCCTCCATGGGCACATGCCCAGGTGTTCACGGTGGTTTCTTCACCTTGCTCGTGGGCAAGCACAGCTTGGTAGGCACTGCTAGCTTCAGGCGGATATGGTGGTTTCTTCAGGGACATTTTGCGCGTACTCCCCCACAGCAACAGGATGTCGAGGCTCTTTGCAGCAGCAATGTTGAGACAAACATTTGCAGCCAACACAGCCTCTTGCAACTCTTTGACAAGCATGATGAGTTGTAGAGACCTTTTTAATGTGTCTCCCCCTTTTGCTACTAGTGTTTCTGTAGAGACCCTTGATCCATTAAGTACAGTCCTCACCTCCTGTCCCACTCCTTTCTCTCCCCTGGTTTCATCTAGTAATGCAAAGTAGGGGTTTCTTTCTCCATTTTTCACTTTCCAAAGCAAGGGTTCTGTAGTGTAAAAAAAAAAAAGCTCATGCTGCTTTTAATTTAATATTGGCCTGCCATGTCAGTCCTGTGCTGCTTCTGACTGCAAAGAAGTCTAAGCAGACAGGGCAAGCAGAGAGGGTTGGAGGTGAAAATGATGCCTTGTTGTGCTTGGAGTTCCAGGGGCAGTAACCTTGTGGGCCTCCAAACCCAGGTGCCTGGTGTCCTGCTCAGCCTAACTGGGCAGTGAGCTAGCTAAAGCAGGTTTGAGCACCTTCTACAAACGCAGCTTGACTTGTGCTGCTCTGCATGCTGACATACAGCTCTTGGATTTAGATTAAAACAGATGTATGTACAGCTAAGCCTCTGAACTATAAAAATCAAACACTGTGTTTAAGAGCACAAGGCTCTGCTAGCAACATTAGCTGCAGATTGGTTGATGTTTTCATTCATCCTCTTCCATAAACAAAACCAAGGTAATGCTGAATTTGCTGCAACAGCTCTGTTTAACAGACCACTTTGTTATATGTCCTTCCTCTACAATCAACTATAATGTCCTTCCAGAATCAGTAGAAGCACAGCAAAGACATTGAACTAAAAGAAGCCAGTGTTAAATTGTCTTGTTTAATGTTAGCAGGAAGCTGATGGGAATATCCTTAAATCAAAACTGATATGAAACACATTTCATGTGTCCAAAACTTGTGCTGTATGTAGTGTCACCCTTTGTGGATTTCAAACCTTTTCTCATTTCCTGGCCATCAGTTCTAACTGTCTAGCACAATGCAAATAAGCTGTCTTAAGAGGTTGGCAACTTGGATCTTTGCTTATATCCACAAATGATTTTTAAAAAAAGTAGTTGTGACTTCTAAGTTAGGTCAAGTTATCTAAAAACCAGAAGCAGGATCTTTTTTCCCTGATTTATGTTAATGCTGGGCAAAAGAGCAGAAGCTGATTTGGAAACCCGTAAGTGGAAGGGTGTTTTCCAGTAACATGGTTGGTTTGTTGGTTTTTTTTCTTTTATGGATGTCGTGGTTTAACCCCAGCCAGCAACTAAGCACCACGCAGCCGCTCACTCACTCCCCCCCAACCTGCACCCAGTGGGATGGGGGAGAAAATCGGGAAAAGAAGTAAAACTCGTGGGTTGAGATAAGAACGGTTTAATAGAACAGAAAAGAAGAAGCTAATAATGATAATGATAACACTAATAAAATGACAACAGTAATAATAAAAGGATTGGAATGTACAAATGATGCGCAGTGCAATTGCTCACCACCCGCCGACCGACACCCAGCTAGTCCCCGAGTGGCTATCGCCCGCCCCCACTGTGGACACATATTTAGCTAACGGTCGCAAGAGCATTCCAGATGCCTTTAGAAGACCTTGAACAGAATAAACAAGAAGACAAAAAAAGAAAGATGCCAATTAGAAGAACACAGGTGCACATTCTAAGATAAAAGGAACTTGGCACAAAGAACCGCAATTCGGCAGTTTATCTTGACCAATTAGACTGAGACAAGTTTTGCGTGTTTTAGTTAATATAACCAATTGTGTCCTAAGTTTATGCGTGTGTACAGTGTTAGTATAACCAATTATATCTTATGTTTATGCGCGTGTACAGCGTTGATATAACCAATCATATTTCATGCTTGTGCGCGTGTACAGTGACTTTGCAGAATATGTGACTATAAGTATGTGTGTGTTTTAGCAATAAAGGGTCGTCTGCTGTCTGCTCTCAAGATTACAGGCGTCCGTCTACTTCAATCTCCTCAAATGGTGACCCCGACGTGATTGCGGGCCGAGAAAACGCTGGAATTGCGGGAAGTGTGTCCGGAGGAGACTCTAGCCGAACGATCGTCTAGCCAGCTGGACTGAGCGGACAACCTTTTCCCGGGAGATCAATCACCCTGCTCGTTTGGAAGTAAGGTGAGCGGCTAAGAGGATTAAAATGGGTGCCCAGATGTCTGTGGAAGAAGGGGCAATTGTACGAATGCTTTCGCATATCCTCTCCTTGAGAGGGATTAAGTATGATTCAAATACTTTACGTATGATGCTGAAGTGGCTTAAGGACCATGGTGCCCCCACTTCGAATGCAGAAGTCTTTGAAGTTAAAAATTGGGAAAAAATGGGAAAAGTAATTTGGGACTTTGTATCGCGTGGGGACGTGAAGGCTCAGAAAATCTCTGCTATGTGGAGATTGGTGCTGGAAACGTTGAAAGCCCTTAAGGCAGAAAAGGAGATGGCTGCTGCTGTAAAAATTTCAATTGAAGATACCCTGGAAAAAAAGAGAAGTGTGTGTGGTGAGGTGGTAAATAATTCGGACAGTGATGAGGAATTAAACACCGAGGGAGATGTCACTAATGGAGGCAACGATCAACCTTTAAGTAACCTGCCTCTCGAGCAGAGACCTATCCCCTCTGCACCTCCCTATGAGACAGATACATCCCCAGGAGAAGCTATAAAAAAGCGATGGAAGGACATAAATGCTAAAATGTTAACCGAAGGTCTAAATCCTGTGGCTTTTCCAGTTACAGTCAGGCAGAATGCCCCAAACGTGTGGCAACCTTTCAATTGGGATTTAATAAAAGAAGTACGGAAAACAGTAATGGCTAATGGACTGTCTGCTCCATTTAGTCAGGCGTTATTGGAGAATATATTTTCTGGTCAAATTTTAACGGGCTTTGACTGTACACAATTGGCTACAATGATTTTAACCCCGACTCGGCGTCTATTATGGAAGGTGAAATGGGCAGAATTATGTGATTTAGCGGCACTAAGAAATTTGGACCGCCCAGAAGGAGATCCGAGGTATATGATCACTTCTGCTCAAATGATGGGGACTGGTGACTTTGCAGATGTTAATAGGCAAGCGAGGCTACCGGTGGAAGTATTACAAGAATCAGCTTCCTTAGCTCTGAAGGCAATGGTAACCTTGCCTGAAGCTGGAAAGTCAGAACAATCATTTACCAGTGTAAGGCAGGGTAATACGGAACCTTATCTGTCCTTCATTTATCATCTGCGAGATGCTATTGAAAAGCAAATAGATAATGCTGATGCCAAAGAAGCATTGATAATAAAATTGGCTGTGGAAAATGCAAATGCAGACTGTAAAAAAATACTACAATCGATGCCAGGAAGAGTGATGCTCGTAGATATGATAGAGGCCTGTAACAAAGTTGGGTCTTTGGAGCATAAAACTACATTAATGGCCAATGCTTTTGCTGTAGCCATGCGAATGGATACAAAAAATGTTAAGAAATGCTATAAATGTGGACAACCGGGACATTTGCAATTTCAGCGTAAAGAAGGGCGAAACAAAGTGGAAGCTGGGCCTAATATATGCCCTCGTTGTCATAAAGGGAGACATTATGCTAACCAATGTAGATCTCGTTTCACAAATGAAGGTGTAGCTCTGCCACCTCGAGGTACCCCATCGCCGGGAAACTACAAGAAGAGTGCAGGGAGCGGTGCGATGACCCCAACAGCTCCGAAAGGATCCCAGAACGGCGCCAAGAAGGATGTCTGGCAGAACTGCCAGCCCGAACAGCTGGAAGTGCCAGAGTGGATGTCTCAACAATAGAAACCATTCTACTATGGAACTCTCAGGTACACCGTGTGCCAGTAAACGCACAAGGACCATCAGGTAATGGGCTTAGTGCCCTGTTGTTGGGATGGTCTAGTATAACATTACAAGGAATTTTTGTGCTTCCCAGGGTGATTGATGGGGACTACACAGGTCGCATTTATGCTATGATTTGGATGCCGTCTCCACCAGTATCGATACAGGAAGGAAGCAGAATTGCACAGCTAGTCCCTTTTAAAGCAAATGTACCATGTAAGGTTAATCAACAGCATGGCAATGCAGGGTTTGGATCTACGGGATTAGAAGCTCAAATTATGTGGTCAAGGGAGGTCAATAAAACAAAACCTAGTATATCAGCAGAGTTACAAAATGCAAAGAACAGGCCAGAAAAAATAAAATTACAAGCTTTAGTGGACACTGGAGCAGATGTAACAGTTCTGTCGTGGGAGGACTGGCCTGTTACTTGGGAGCTTTCTGAGATGGATTCGAAACTGTTCGGTGTGGGCGGATTATCAAAAACTCGACAAAGCAAATATATGATTCAATTGATTTGTCAGAATTCAGTTTCTTATATCAAACCTTATGTAACCAATATCCCTATGAACCTGATAGGCAGGGATGCATTAAGTCAAATGGGATGTGTGCTTAGTACGGAGACAATTTTGTGGCGTGGCCATTGATGGGCGACCATGCCTAAAACTGAAATGGAAAACAGAGGAACCAATTTGGGTAGATCAATGGCCGCTGACTGAATCTAAGGTCGCCATCTTGAAACAGTTAGTACAGGAGCAATTGGAACAAGGGCACTTGGTGAATACCACGAGCCCTTGGAATACACCAGTTTTTGTCATTCCAAAAGAATCTGGGAAATGGAGACTATTGCATGATTTAAGAAAGATAAATGAAGTAATGGAAAATATGGGAGCCCTTCAGTTAGGGTTACCCACGCCTACTCTGATTCCACAAGGATGGACCATTTGGATTATTGATTTAAAGGATTGTTTCTTTACAATATATTTAGACCCAAAAGATGCGGAAAAATTTGCCTTTTCTATCCCCACCATAAACAAACAGGAACCCATGGAACGTTATCATTGGGTAGTTCTGCCACAAGGAATGAAAAATTCTCCAGCCATATGCCAATCCTATGTATCCCAAGCTCTAAAAGGGTTTAGAGAACAAAATCCAGACTTGATTATTTATCACTATATGGATGATATCTTGATAGCAGGGAGAAGAGAGTTATCCGAAAAGCTCAAAGAATTGACTACACAATTGTCTGATTTTGGTTTAAAAATAGCACCAGAAAAGGTACAAAAAATGCAACCATGGAAATATTTAGGCTGGAAGATTTTAGAAAAAACTATCGTTCCACAAAAACTGGAAATTACAGACAAGATTGAAACATTGAATGATGTGCAAAAATTACTGGGGACAATCAATTGGGTTCGAACACTGTTGGGAATAGATAATGAGCTTCTGACCCCTTTATTTGAAATGTTACGAGGTGACACTACCTTAACGGCACCTCGACAATTGACTCCTCAAGGTAAACAAGCATTACAAAAGATAGCAGATCTAATATCCCAGAGTCAGGCTTTTAGAATTAAAGAAAATCTTGACATTAATCTTAGCATTTTAAACCGAGAAAAACAACCCCTCGGGATCATATATCAATGGGAGGGAAGTCACAAAGACTTGTTAATAATAGAATGGATCTTTTTAGCTCACCAGGCCCAAAAAACCATATTTTCTCGAACTGAAATGATTTCAGAATTAATTATAAAGGGGAGACGTCGGATTATTGAGATTTGTGGACAAGAACCACACACGATTGTCGTTCCTTTGACTCAAGGATATTTACAATGGTGTCTACAGAATAGTCTAACTTTACAAATTGCTTTTGCAGATTTCGAAGGAAAGATAGATATTCATCTTCCTGCACACAAAATGTTTACCTTGCTACAAAATATACAACTAGAAGAAAAAGAATTGTGTGCACAGTTACCTACTGATGGTCCTACAGTATATACGGATGGCAGTGGAAAAACAAGAAAGGCAGTAGTAGTTTGGAAAGAAGGTCAGGTATGGAAAAATCACACTGTCACATGTGAAGGCTCCCCCCAAGTGGTGGAACTTCAAGCTGTAACAGAAGTATTTAAAAAGTGGCAGGATGTTGAGGTCAATATTATTGCTGATTCTTTAGATGTGGTAGGTGTAGTAAAACGCTTGAGATGGGCTTATTTGAAAGAAATTGATAACATCACATTGTTTGAAAAATTTAAGATGTTGCTATTTCTGTTAAACCAACGGACAAAGTGTTATTATATAATGCGTGTGTGAAGTCACACCAGTTTGCCTGGATGGATCACAGAAGGGAATAAACGAGCTGATTTGCTAGCTAATCCTGTATGGACCGGGCCACCCCCCAATAAACTTCTACAGGCACGTGGAGCTCATAGTTTTTTCCACCAACCAGTGAAAGTATTAGCCAAACAGTTTCAGATTTCTATAGGAGATGCCAAAGCCATCATTCAATCCTGTGCTGAGTGCCAGAAATTATCTGGGCACGGAGATGTAAATCCTAGGGGTCTGCAGTCCTTGCAATTGTGGCAGACTGATGTGACTCATGTACCAGCTTTTGGAAAATTGTGTTATGTTCATGTTTCTGTTGATACATATTCCTTGATGATATGGGCCACAGCACTTGCGGGCGAAACAAGCCGACATCTACAAACACACTTACGACAAGCATTTGCAGTAATGGGTGTCCCGGCCCAGGTAAAAACAGATAATGGACCATGTTTTATAGCACAACGGACTCAGGAATTTTTTCAGCAATGGGGATTTACTCATATTACTGGCATTCCTCATTCTCCCACAGGTCAAGCTATAATCAAACGTACTCATAAAGTATTAAAAGACTTTTTGGAAAAACAAAAAAAGGGGGAATTAGGGGAACCTCCTTCAAATAGACTCATGAAAGCAATATATGTGATGAATTTTTTGACCCTGCGTGGAGAGTCAGTTGTCCCCCCTGTAGTTCGGCATTTTCAAACAATGAATAGTGGGATTCAAAATATTGATAATGGGTGGAAAGTCTGGGTTAAAAATATTGAGCGTCAGCAATGGGAGGGACCTTTTAAAGTAATAACGTGGGGCCGAGGTTATGCTTGTGTCATTACAGAAAATGGGCTGAAGTGGATTCCAACTAAATGGACGAAACCTTATGCTGAGATTGATATGGAACACGCTGACTGTAGCAAGCAGAATGACAGTGGCACCAGTGATTGATCCACATCATTTAACACCGTGGGACAGTAAGAATGTTTGGGTGACACTGACTAAAGCTATTAATCAAACCTCTTTTTGTGTGTCATTGGCATTAACTGAACAGTCTTTTATTCTTATGTATTTTATTAGGTATAATGTTGCTTTTGCCGTGTTTAATTAGCTGTGTTCATAGGTTTTTGCAAAGGGCAATACAGCATGTTGTTACTTGTCAAAAAACAAAAAAGGGGGACTTGTGGACACATATTTAGCTAACGGTCGCAAGAGCATTCCAGATGCCTTTAGAAGACCTTGAACAGAATAAACAAGAAGACAAAAAAAGAAAGATGCCAATTAGAAGAACACAGGTGCACATTCCAAGATAAAGGGAACTTGGCACAAAGAACCGCAATTCGGCAGTTTATCTTGACCAATTAGACTGAGACAAGTTTCGCGTGTTTTAGTTAATATAACCAATTGTGTCCTAAGTTTATGCGCGTGTACAGTGTTAGTATAACCAATTATATCTTATGTTTATGCGCGTGTACAGCGTTGATATAACCAATCATATTTTATGTTTGTGCGCGTGTACAGTGACTTTGCAGAATATGTGACTATAAGTATGTGTGTGTTTTAGCAATAAAGGGTCGTCTGCTGTCTGCTCTCAAGATTACAGGCGTCCGTCTACTTCAATCTCCTCATACAACGTGACGGAGCGGGTGGCCCTGCAGAGCAGCCCCGGCGCCCTCGAGCATTTCCACATGAAGCTTTTCCGAGCCCAGCACAACCTCTACCTGGCCGGTTTCGCCCTCCTGCTCTCCTTGTGAGTTGGGGGGGGGGGGGCCAAATCTGGGGGGGGGGTCTGGGGGTTCCGCGGAGCCCAGCTTACCCTGCCTCCCGCAGCCTCCTGCGCCGCCTGGTCACCCTCATCTCGCAGCAGGCCGTGCTGGGCGCTTCCAGCGAAACGTTCTGGAAACAGGCGGAAGGCGCCAGCCAAGCCGCCCGCCGTTACACGGAGGATAATGACGCCTTGTGGAAGGTATGGCGGGAGGTGGGGGGGGGGGGGTCGAAGGAGGCATCCAGGCGCCTCGGGCCCTGACGTGCCCCCCCCCCCGCCAGCAGCTGCAGGAGGCAGGGGGTGACGGGGGCGGCCCGTCGTCCCCCTCCCACGACAAGAACGAGACCCTCAAGGCCAAGGTGGAGAAGCTGAAGGAGGAGCTGGCGGCCAGCAAACGCAGTACGGGCAGGGCTGCAGGGGGGCGTTATGGTGTGGGGGGGTGTTATGGTGTGTGTGTGGGGCGCTGCTGGGTTTTTTTGGGGGTGACCCTGACACAGACAACCCCCCCCCAACAGCTCTGGAGAAGGCGGAGAACAAGGTGCAGGCCATGCGGCGCCAGGCCGAGGGGCTGACGCGGGAGTACGACCGGCTTCTGGACCAGCACGCGCTCCTGCAGGTAGGGAGGGGGGGGGGCACCCCAAACCCCCTACGACCCCCCCCCCAACACCCTTTCGGACCCCGTAACACCCCCTCTGCCTGCCCCCCCCCCCCCCGGCAGCCCATGATGGCCCCTGGGACAAGAAGGAGGAGTGATGAGTCGGCCACGCCCGGCCACACCCACCGGGCCACGCCTTCCCCCCCCCCATCCCAGTTCAGGGAGTGGGGGCAAAACTTGGACAAGGTGTTTCCAGTCCCCCGCCCCTTACCCTGTGTTTGGGGACCTACTGCTCTGTGGCAGCACTCTGGGGGGTGTGGGGCGCGGGGGGGCTCTGAACCCCATTTCAGGGGGTCCGAGCCCCCCCTTTTGCCCCTTCCAGGGGGGGTTTCCCCAGGTGTGCACAGTGGGGGAACTCCCCTCCTCCCCCAAAAACACACCAGCTTCTGCTTCAATAAACATGTGGGATCAGGCCACGCTCGTCTCCACCTCCCACCCTCTCGGGGACCCCCCCCCAGCACCCCAATTTCCCCCCCCCAGGTCCCTTTTTACCCCCCCGTTGTCACCCAGGTACGGAGATCCCCGAGGCTCAGCCATTTTTATTGGCACCATGCACAGGAACGGGGAGCTGGGGGGGGGAGGGGTGCAGCTCGTTTGTCCGTCCGTCCAGGCCCCACGGCCATCGCAGCGTGGGGTTAGTCCGTCCCATCCGTGGGTCCCGTAAGGCTGCAGGGACGGCCGTGGGGGCCGTCTCACCGTGGGGCTGGCCGTCTCGCCGTGGGGCCGGCCGTCTCACCATGGGGCGGGTTCCTCCACGAGCGGGGCACCCCACGCGCTACAAGGCGGCGTGCAGGGCCCGGGCCTGGCCCCGCAGCGCTTCGAATTCCCTCTGCACAAAATCCGTCAAAGCTTTCCGCATTTCCACCTGGGGGGGAGGGGGGGGGAACGAGCCGGGCCCCGTCGAGCCGTGGGGCCGGGAAGAAGAGACCCCACAGAGCCGTGGGGCAGAACGGGGTTGTTTTGTGTGTGTCCCCCCCCCGCCGTGGGGCAGCTCCCCCAGCGCTCACCGTTGACGTACCCTCCGCCCGGAGTCGCTCCAGGAGGGGCCGGACGCTGAACGGTCGCCCCACGACCACCGTAATTCGCTACGGGACAGCGTCAGTAACCCCCCCGCAGCCCCCCCCCCACCCCAAAGCCCACCGCCTGCCCCATAGCCAGCCGCACAGCCCCCCCCCCCCCCCCCAGAGCCACCCTACCCTGCTCTCAGTTAGCGAGGTTTAGGAATACCTCTGTGGTGCCGCTTTTGGGAGTTTCTCCTTGGAAATCGAGGCAAGAGACGCCTTTCCCAAGGTGCAGAAGAAACCGCGTAGACTTGTGCGTACTTTCTAGGTCATGCAAGTAAAGCCAGATGCCAGCCAGAGACCGGGAGCGTGTTTGCATTTCTCCCCGATAAGTCAAATGCCCTATTTTTCATGGGTTTCTCATAGGAATAGGAATCGTGAGCGGGCACAGAAGGGTTTCTGTGCTGGGATACAGGTCATTTTTTTGTCATCGCAGCTTGCACGGTGCCGTTTTGAGCGTTGACAGCGCACCAATGTTTAGCTACTGCTGAGCGGTGCTTATGCAGAACCAAGGGCTTCTCCGTTTCTCGCTCTGCTGCCCCAGTGAGCTGGCTGGGAGGGGACACAGCAGAGACCGCTGCCCCGAGCTGACCGACGAGGTACCACGGTCCGTTCCACGTAGTGTCACGCTCAGCAAGAAATTCGGGACTGGGGGAGTCTTCCCAAGGCAGCCGTCGCACCGAGATGGCTGGGCGTCTGCCTGCTGGTGAGAGGTGGTCGGTGGTTGCTGTCACGTCCGTTGGTTTCCTTTCTTATTCCCTGCGCTTGTTAAACTGTCTTTATCTCGACTCCCTTAGGTGACAGCCTAAGGAAAATGGAGCCTCCTGGGTCTCAGAGTAATTCCAGAGCTAAAGCGGCGACAGACATCGGCTCTGGATCAGATAATACGTGCCGACGCTCATCGCTGACCCAAGAAGACATGCTCCTCCTGTCCTACCCGAGGGTTTCAAATCCAACACGCTTTCTTCCTAAAGCAGGACGCTGCCTTATTTACTTGTAACGCCGTTCCTACGCTCCTTGAGATGCGGCTAGAGGTGGGTTACGCAGACCATCAAGCCGCCGTTTGGGAGCACCAGAGCCTTTTGGGTACTGTTTGTCACCACCGTTTGCGTGAGAAGGGAACTAAAACACAATAGACGGCGAGAAATTTAACCTGCCGTGGAGATAGCTATGGTGAGCAAGTCCGATTTTGTGCTTTACAAAGCATCATTTTTAAAATTCAACCCTGAGTTTCGCAAGTGTAGACCCTTATTTTTATAATGCGAGCCTCAATGTTAGGGCAAAAAGCATCAATTTAAAAGACCAAAGCCTACTTTGGGGGGTGCAAACAGTCATTTTTAAGGTCCAGACCCACATATATGGAGTACAAAAACTAATTTATTAGCTCCAAGGTCCGTTTTTAAGGTTCAGAGACTCATTTTAAGGGCCCAGAGCATCATTTTTAAGCCCCAAAGTCTGATCTGGAAGGACCAAAGCCTCATTTGTAGAGTCTAAATCCGAATTTATACAGTCCAAAGCCTCATTTTTACTTTCCAAACTCTTAGCTTTGCCTTCCAAAGCCTCATTTTAGTTTCCAAAACCTTCATTTTTAGGGTGCAAAGGCTCAGTGTTAGTTTGCATAGTCTCATTTTCAGGGTCCAAAGCCTCTTTTTTAGGATCCAGACAGGCATTTTTAGGGTCCAAGCTGCATCTGGAGTGTCCAAACCCTCATTTGGAGGGTCCAAAGCCCACTTCTAGGGCTCAAAGCCTCATGCTTAGGTCCCAAAGCCTCATTTTTAGGGTCCAAAGCTTTGATTCTAGGGTTGAAGGACTTCAGTTGTAGGCTCCCAACCCTCTTTTTAAGGTACAAACCCCTCACTTAGGGCTCAAAGCCTCATTTCCTTAATGCCCGAGGCATATAATGAGCATCCAAAGACCCATTTGTAGGGTCCAAAGCCCCGTTTTAGGGCCAAAATCCTTGTTTTTAGGCTTTAAAAACGGCCCTTTGGAAATGGTGACTCATATGGGCCCTGGCAATATGAAAGAGGGGTCTCAGCATCCCCGGGCCCCCGCTGCCTGTGGCTGTCTGAACCTCTCCCAGCTCTTTTTGGGAGACGGAGATCGCCGCGGGAAGGGGTTACTGGGAGGAGGTACTGGTCCGGCCGACTTGGGAGGGTCCGTACCAGTTCCTTGTGCTCTTTCTAGTTAGCGCCCAACAAGAAGAGGGTGGAAGACGACCTCCGGCAGAGCCTGCCGTACCTGCGGGACACTCGAGCCACCTTGCCAGCGGTGGCCATCAGGTTCATCGGTGGGCCACAGTCCTTGGCCGCAAGGTCTTGCCGCACGGCACCCGAGGAACCGGAGCTGCGGGATATCTGCGACGGCGAGGAGGGGCTGGTGGGGCAGGGGACGGGGACTGGGCAGGGTGCCGTGGTCTGCAGGGGACTCCTGGGGGTCTCTGCAGGCAGTGGGGGGGTCACGGCTGCTCCGCTGCCTTCTCTTGCGGCCCTCCCGCCCTTGGCGAAAGACCCTGAACTCTCCGTCAGGACTCCGGCAGCGGAGGAGATCTTCGTCCCGATAAGAGAGATGCCAACGTCGGGATGGAGCCTGCAGTCGCTGTGCTGCTGGCCCCTGGTAAGCCCTGAAGAAGTGAAATCCTCCTCTGGAAAACAGCTGTATTTTAATAAATTTAGGGTTTTTTAATAAAGCTGGAACAACAAGCCCAGTCCCATGCTGTCCTTCCCATGGAGAACACCCAGAGCGTGCTGAGCAGACAGCGTCATGCCTGGCTTGTGCTGCTGCCTGCAGGACAGCACAGCGGGACCCAGGGTGTCCTTGTGGAAAAGTCCCAGCTGCTCCGCTGGACCACAGAACCCGGAGAGGAGGAGGAGGAGAGAAGCTTTAGCCCAGCCTGCCTCTCCTGAGACATCTCAGGGCACCCGTGCTCTGCCGAGCTGGCAAATTGTCATTTGTCCTGGCATCTAAACCCTCTCGTTTACAGGGGAGGTGTGCTGGTTTGGGCTGGGATAGAGTTAATTTTCTTCACGGTAGCTGGCATGGGGCAATGTTTCAAGCGGGAACAAGGGGTTATACCAGATGTCCCGAGTGGGGACAGCCCAAAACTACGTAAGCCAAGCGGGGCAGGAACAAAACTGCCACCAGCCACCTCGAGCGGGAATCTGGCAAAGCTGTGGCTGATGGAAAGCTGACAAACCCTGGAGGCAGGAGAAAAGGCGGGTCGCAAGCGGTGTTCCCCAGGGCTCAGGATTGGGGCCGGTTCCAATAGCTTTATCGATGATTTGGACGAGGGGATCGAGTGCTCCCTCAGCAAGTTTGTGGATGACACCAAGTTGGGAGGATGGGTTGATCTGCTGGAGGGTGGGAAGGCTCTACAGAGGGATCTGGACAGGCTGGATCGATGGGCTGAGGCCAATCGTATGAAGTTCTACAAGACCAAGTGCCCGGTCCTGCACTTTGGTCACGGCAACCCCTTGGAATGCTACAGCTTTGGGGAAGAGTGGCCGGAAAGCTGCCCGGCAGAAGAAGACCTGGGGGTGCTGGTTGACAGCCGGCTGAATATGAGCCAGCAGTGTGCCCAGGTGGCCAAGAAGGCCAACGGCATCCTGGCCTGTCTCAGAAATAGTGTGGCCAGCAGGAGCGGGGAGGTGGTTGTCCCCCTGTACTGGGCACTGGTGAGGTGACACCTCGAGTCCTGGCTTCAGTTTTGGGCCCCTCACTACGGGAAAGACATTGAGGTGCTGGAGCGTGTCCAGAGAAGGGCAACCGAGGTGGTGAGGGGTCTGGAGAACAAGGAGAAGGGTCTAGAGAACTTCCAAGGAGCGGCTGAGGGAACCGGGGTGGTTTAGTCTGGAGAAGAGGAGGCTGAGGGGAGACCTCATCGCTCTCTACAATGACCTGAAAGGAGGGTGTAGCGAGGTGGGTGCTGGTCTCTACTCTCAAGTAACTAGGGATAGGAGGAGAGGAAACGGCCTCAAGTTGCGGCAGGGGAGGTTTAGTTTGGATATTAGAAAAAATTTCTTTACTGAAAGGGTTGTCAGGCATTGGACCAGGCTGCCCAGGGAAGTGGTGGAGTCACCATCCCTGGAGGTGTTCAAAAAGCGTGTAGACAAAGCACGACACAGCTGGTTGTACTGGGTCCTCCTGTAGAGAACTCAACTTTTTTACATGTGCTTCCGTGCAACAATATTGTCTCATCTCTTTTCAAATGTCGTCGCCCTGCAGTCGTTGCTGAGGGAATGGCTCCGCCACAAAGGATCCTCTTTCCCCCGGAGAAGATTTACATGGACTGGCAGCAACGATGCAGAGCTGGAGCGGGACTCCACAACTCGGGCAACATGTGTTTCCTCAACTCCGTCCTGCAGTGCCTGACATACACCCCACCTCTGGCCAACTACCTGCTCTCTCGTGAGCACAGCCAGTCGTGGGAGTACTTTTAGGAACAGCTCCTTGTAAATCTGTCGGGCACTTCCCAAGGATTCCAAGAATCTGGAATTTAAGAGAAAAGCAGCCCTTCTTTGCCAATTCCCCGAGTTGGTCGTCTTTGAACACTCAAGCCTAGAAGGCACTTGTCGTATCTAGCTGTGGCCATCTTCACAAGGGCACCCCTTTCTAGCCCCAGGTCTCGGTCCCTATTCCTGCAGGTTAAACCCTCTTTGCTTATTGCACAGAAATATTCTGTCAGTTTAACATCCCTCTGAAGAAAGTTTTCTCTGCGCTAAAATGTCCTGGGCTCGTTGGGATGCTGTCGCCTTGGGAGGAGCGGAGACCGTTCTTTGAACTTCAAAATCCCCACTGGCTTTCCCATTGCTGTGGATGTTTTGCTCACCTAAGGCTCTTGCTTCCCTCCCTTCCTCTTCAGGCCGCCAGCCAGGCTTCTGCATGATGTGCAGAATGGAAAAGCACGTTAACAGCGTCCTGCGCTTCTCAGGCGGTGCCATCTATCCTTCGGCTGTCGTCAGCATTCTCACACGTGAGTCATTTCGGGTGCTTTGACAAGTTTTCTTCTGTTCTTGTAGGAGAAAGCTACTAACTTCTTCTTTTTTAGCAATAGGAAAACATTTCCAGCTTGGCAGGCAGGAAGATGCCCATGAGTTCTTACGTTATGCTATTGGTGCCATGCAGAGAGCTTGTCTGGGTGGAATCAGCAAGTAAGCACAAGCAAATTCCCTTTGCAATGTTCCCGAGCCCTTTGGACTCCTTGGTGCAGTGCCATCAAGGAAAAACTACGCCCAGGGCTTTCACACAAAGCAAAACTCCGGGAGGAGATAACTCTCTGCCTTACCATTTATTTCCAGCTTGGACATCCCTTCCGAATCGACTACCATCGTCCACCAAATATTTGGGGGCTTTCTGAGATCCAGAGGTACTTTTCCACAACCATTGCTCTCCTTGGAATTGTCTGTGTCCTTCTGTCGGCCTGTGATGAACAGCCGATGGTGTGACTGGCGTAGTAGGTATGAAGGACGTAAAGTGGCACAGTCAGTCGACTTCCCCATCGCTGAGCATTTTGAATTTCCTTCCAGTCACGTGCTCGAGCTGCAAAGTGGTTTCTGATTCCTACGAGGCCTTTCTGGATATTCCTCTGGATATCAAAGTAAGAGAGTTTGTAATTGTGCTTCAAGATGTCGCAAGGCCCCTGTAGCTTTCCAGAATCAACACAGTTGCTTTAAAAACGCATACCGTGAACACAAGAGAGCCTGGTGGTGGGTGGCAAGTGGAGTGGAAGGATCCCTCTGCGTCCTTCTTCTTTTTGCCCTCCCTCAACACCCGTCTGACGGGTGGTATTATTTTCATTATTGATGACCCTGCGCACCTTCGGTAGCTGAACTGAGCAGTGGCACAGAGACGTAGCTCTTGATAGCCCCGGGAATTGAGGGAATTGAGGGAAATGTTCGGCATCGTACCCTCTTTCTGCCTCCTTGTGGGCGCTGCTTGAGGGTTCACCTGGGTCTTCTTGTCAACTCCTGATAAGTGTTTGGGCGAGGGCGTTTCCCGGAGATCAGTTCTCTGCTTTCTCACTCCTCCAGGCAGCCTCAACTGTCACCGCAGCGCTGACGGACTTCGTGAAACCCGAGCAGCTAGATGGTGAAAACTGCTTTAAATGCAGCCAGTAAGATGATTATTAACACCATATCAATACTACATCCTGCGTGAAGGTGCTGCACATACTCTAGCATAAGCCATCTTTTCACATAACATAATATATTAACATAATAATTCACATAGGTTAGATGCACGATAATGAGGCACCGATATTTTAATATGGCTCTGTGCATCTGAACAGCCTTAAAACAGCGTAGGGGGGTGTGAGACATGAAAGGATGTCTGGCCTTCTTGGGGCAAGATAGGGTGTATACGAAGGTTGCATTTCAGCACTTGGCTCTGTGCTTGGTTTCAAGGTGTAACAAGACAGTTGCCGCCTCCAAGAGGTTTACAATCCATCGCGCACCCAAGGTTCTCACCGTGTGTCTGAAACGGTTTGAAGATTTCAGCGGCGGGAAGATCAACAAGGTGCGTATGCAACTGGAGCGCAACGTTCCCTTCCTGGAGCGGGATATTTCCCAAAGCAGTACGCTCTTTCACAAGCCGTTCACGTTGAGTTTTTCGCGTTCCCTTCCGGGGAGAGGAGAGTTGTCGCGGGAAGACAAGCACGTACGCTGCTCCGGGAGAGCTGCTTTGGCCGAGAACAGTGTCCTGCCACCCAAACCATTACCTGCTGCTTTGGGGAAAAACCAAGTGTTCATGAGCCCCAAAGATGTATTTATACACCTCTGGTCTTGGAGGGCTATTTCGTGTAGTATTTCAGGATCATTTCCGAGCACTCTCGGTCTCTCTGTAGGTTGTGAAGTACTCCAACTGCTTGGATCTTCGCCCGTACATGTCTCAGACAGACGGAGAACCGCTCTTCTACTCTTTATACGCTGTCCTGGTGCATAGTGGTAACAGGTGTCATTCAGGGCACTATTTCTGCTACACAAAGGTAAAGAGCAACTTCCTTCCACGCACGAGAAAAAGGCGTGCTGAGGAAGACAGACTTTCACGGCAGTGATACCGGCAGCCAAGGATTTGGGGGAGAAGGTCTCCTTAGAGGCTGGGTTGGGTTTGTTTTGGCGTGCTCTTGGTTCTGTAGTTTTCTGCCTGCGTTTTTGTGGAGAAACCATGCGGTTCATCTCCAAATATCATTGCCTTTTTTTTTACAGGCCAGCAACGGGCTGTGGTACGAGATGGACGATTCATCTGTGGATCTTTGTGACAGCAACACGGTTCTCCAGCAGCAAGCCTATTTGCTGTTCTATGTCAGGTAATAACAGAAGAGTACTTAAAGGGAAAGATGGGAAGGGACTTTTTATGAGGGAGTGTAGTGGTAGGACTAGGGGGAACGGTTTTAAACTGAAAGAGGGCAGGTTTAGGTCAGCTGTTAGGAAGAAATTCTTTACGGTGAGGGTGGTGAGACACTGGAAGAGGTTGCCCAGAGCAGTTGTGGATGCCCCTTCCCCGAAAGTGTCCAAGGCCAGGTTGGATGGGGCTTTGAACAACCTCACCCCATGGCAGGGGAGATGGAACAAGATGATCCTTAAGGTCCCTGCCGACCCCAACCATTTTGGGATTCTATGAAATGGAGGCCGTAGGGAGGATAAAGATGAGGTCTTGCTCCAACAGGGGAAGCAAGACCCCAACCAAATTTCAAATTTGTAGGTTTGGATACGTCTTCTCTCTGTCATAGAAACCGCTCCAAGAAAATGGCTGGACCCCAGGGAAAGCTGCAAGAACAGCCCTAAACAGAAATCACTCTTTTTTTTTTTCTCCAGGAGCTCTGATTTAAGGGGAGGAAGGCCTTCTTCCCCACAGATACCATCACATGCCCATGCCTTCCCGAGTCAGTGGGCGGCCGGCAGCAAGAAGGTAGATCCTGTGGGACCACCGGGTCTTCTTCCTAGGACTAAGGTAACTCTGGGGAGATGGATCAGTGGATTTCTTTCCGGGATCTTGGCATCGTTCTCTTTTCCCTCCCACGCTGCAGCTTTCTTCAAAGCTGCAACACTTCTCCCTCTCAAAGCATCCCACCTCAATCCACCCCATTTGTCCACCTTTGGGTCTTCTGCCTTTGCAGCCCTCCAGGAGAAGCTCTGGGACGCCCTTAGCTGTCCCGTCCCACAGTTTCTGGGGGTTCCCCACTGTTCTGGTCCTTTCATGGGGAAAGGTCCGGGCCTTTTCACAGCTCTCTGTGCAGGACGTGGCGGTGGGCATGGAGGATGCTCCAGAGGACTGCAGCTCCTCTACAAGAACCAGAACCAGCCAGTTAAACCAGGCAGATGCGCGGGAGGCATCTGCAGCCTGGGCAGGCAGGCGCAGCACGGCCTCGTGCGCGTCCAGAACCCAACCCGGCTTCCCGTTCCGCTGTCAACTGTTTGACCGTGGGCCGCACACTGCACAACGGGACGACGAGGAGGAGGACGGATTCACCTCCTGTTCCTGCTGCCAGAGGAATGGGGCCAGGGAGAGGGCCTGGAGCAACTTGCCACAACGGGACAAGGATTTCTGCAGCTGCCTCATGGCCACCAAGGACTACAACTACTCAACAAGGAGGAGGACTAGTCCGAGTCACGAACAAGCCCCCAGGACTGACTCAGCTCCGTGGACCTCCAACTCCAGCTCCCGGTGGGCTCCCGCATCCTGGGCTGCTTGGGAGCAAAGATTGCTGCGGGAGAGAGAGTGGAGCCGATCCCCGCTGCGGGGTTATAATGTCTGCAGCCGGTTCGTGGAGAACACGGACGACCGTGGCTCAGCGAGGAGGAGGAGAACTAGTCCTCCGAGTCACGAACAAGCCCCCAGGACTGAGTCAGCTCCGTGGACCTCCAACTCCAGCTCCCGGTGGGCTCCCGCATCCCGGGCTGCTTGGGAGCAAAGATTGCTGCGGGAGAGAGAGCGGAGCCAATCCCTGCGGTGTGGCTGTAAACTCTGCAGATGGTTCGCGGAGTACACGGATGACCGTGGCTCAGCGAGGAGGAGGAGAACTAGTTCTCCGAGTCACGAACAAGTCCCCAGGGATGACTCGCCTCTGTGGACCTCCAACTCCAGCTCCAAGCCGGTTCCCGCATCCCAGGCTGCCTGAGAGCAAAGATTGCTTCAGGAGAGAGAGCGGAACCGATCCCCGCAGTGTGGCTGTAAACTCTGCAGACGGTTCACGGAGTACACAGACAACCGTGGCTCAGCGAGGAGGAGGAGAACTAGTTCTCCGAGTCACGAACAAACCCCCAGGGATGATTCACCTCCGTGGACCTCCAGCTCCCGGTGGGCTCCCACATCCCGGGCTGCTTGGGAGCAAAGATTGCTGCGGGAGAGAGAGCAGAGCCAATCCCTGCGGTGTGGCTGTAAACTCTGCAGATGGTTCGCGGAGTACACGGATGACCGTGGCTCAGCGAGGAGGAGGAGAACTAGTCCTCC
This sequence comes from Harpia harpyja, assembly GCF_026419915.1. Classification (NCBI taxonomy): domain Eukaryota; kingdom Metazoa; phylum Chordata; class Aves; order Accipitriformes; family Accipitridae; genus Harpia; species Harpia harpyja. Next base: position 146,153 of record NW_026293419.1, read on the forward strand.
GAGTCACAAACAAGTCCCCAGGGATGACTCGCCTCTGTGGACCTCCAACTCCAGCTCCAAGCCGGTTCCCGCATCCCAGGCTGCCTGGGAGAAAAGATTGCTTCAGGAGAGAGAGCGGAGCAGATCCCCGCAGTGTGGCTGTAAACTCTGCAGACGGTTCGTGGAATACACGGACGACCGTGGCTCAGCAAGGAGGAGGAGAACTAGTCCTCCGAGTCACGAACAAACCCCCAGGGATGATTCACCTCCGTTGACCTCCAACTCCAGCTCCAAGGCGGTTCCCGCATCCCAGGCTGCCTGGGAGCAAACTCAGCTGCGGGAAAAAGAGCGGAGCCGATCCCCGCGGCGGGGTTATAATCTCCGCAGCCGGTTCGTGGAGTACACGGACAACCATCGCTCCGCAAGAGGAGGAAGAGGTGCGAGAAGAAGTCCTCCACGTCGTGAGCAAGTCCCAAGGGATGATGCGGCCCCAGGACCCTCCAGTGCCCGCTCCAAGCAGGCTCCGGCGCCCAGGGCTGCTCAGGATCAAATCCTGCCGAGGCAGAGCGAGCCAAGCAGATCCCCGCGGCAGGGTTACGATCTCCGGAGCCGGTTCGTGGACGCCACAAACTACGACCCCTCAGCAGGGAGGAGGAGGGCTTCCCTGATGAGGGAGAAACACAACGTCTAACTTCTGCAATGCTGGGGAGGAGGAAGAGGAGGAAGAAGAATCCATCAAGTACCAAAGCAGGGACCAAGCTGCACGAAGGACACCAGCAGCCCACCCTCTCCCTCCTCCCAGTGCTGCCTCTGGCCAGGAAAAGCTCGGAAAGAACTTCCAGAAATTCGGACAACTCTGCCAGCTGGCCCACCTGCCCACAGGTCCCTCGAGGAAGAGCTTCTATCTGTTTTCGGGATCACCCTGCAAAAACAACACTCGGTTAGAGCCAAGAGGCAGAAAAGCCAAAGACAGAATTAAAACCATTTGTTGGCCTTGCATGTGTAATTTATGGGGCGTTTCCTTCTCTGTAGGTTTTGCGGCAATTGGTGGAAATAATACCCGAGAATATATGCCTTCATATATAATTCTAAAATGCTTCTTAAATGCCCCAGCTATTTAAGATGTCGCTGCTACCACCAGGTTCCTCTCCATCACCTGCACAAACCGAGCACTACCAGTCCCACGGGCCAACGCCGACCTCTTCCACAGCAGCGTCCTCCTCGGAAGCGCCACATCGCTTGAAAGCTACGGCTGCCACCCCTTTTGCTCTTCTCACTTCTGCCAATTTAACTCAAATCCTCCGCAGAAAGCCCACGCAGCAGCCGCAAGAGCCGGGAGGGAAACGCACCACCAAGAGACCTCGTGGTACGGCGGGATCTGACCGATCCCACGAAAAACAACAAGCAGAAAAAGGCGTCTTGTGGTTGATATACTGCTGGGCTCGCCCACCACCCCAACCACAATCACCTGGGGAAGGGGAAGGTCGTGGAGAAACGCCGGGGCAAGTCTCCCGCTCCGCCTTGGATCTGCAGCTTGTGAAGCGTGGACAAGACGGACTGTTACTGGAAACAACGATAACACTTTTACCAAAACTTTGTGTATCGCGCTGATGCAAGACGCTTTACATCTTGCGTTGCGAGAAGAACGGTGTCCTTGTTATGCTGACTAGCGGTGGATAAGAAAACCTGTATGTTGCAAAATGTGTAAGATACCAGAGGAAATTGCTTTTGGTCGACCTTGCAATTCCCTGGGAAGATGAGAACCTTAGGCCCTTTTAGATAATTGAGCTTAAAAGCGTCACTGTGGCTTGTGTTAAACGAATGAAAATCAAGACAAGATAGATATTAGAGTTACTAACAAACGTTCTTCAGGATAAACTGTATCAAAACATGTAAAGCGTCCCACTGCGCAGAATCACTAGAAGAGGGTGTACTAGCGGACAAGCGAGGAAGACTATCGAAGACCACCAGAGGGCCCCTGAAGACCACCAAAGATCTCGAGCGCGCCTGCGCCGAGGGCATTTACATATGTCGATGAGTTCCCGGAATTCAGACGAATATGTTAATTACTTCCAGGAAAAATCATGAATATGTATATCCCTTTTGTATCTAATCCCAACCGTTGAAAGAATTGGTGTGCACGATAGTGATTCAAAGCAACTAACTCAATAGCCTGACTAACTATTAAGTAGGTATTCTTTATTGGCAGCGCTGGGTGCACAGGGGGGGATCGTTCCACCTATCGTGCGCACCGTCGGGCCTAATTGTGCAGGTTAAGTACATGTTCTACGTACATATTCACCGGATTTCCAAGAAATGTTATACATATTCATTAGTTTTCCAGGAAAGTATTAGCATATGCAAATGTCCTTTACGCAGGTGCACTGAAGGTCTCTGGCGGTCTTCCGTAGTCTTCCTCACTTGTCTGCTACCTGACCCTCCTCAGGTGACTCTGCGCGGTGTGGTCCTTTGTGGGATACTTGGAAAGTAATGGGCACATAGTGAACAATCCAGACTCGATAGAATTGATCAATTTGTGAGCCAAGGATGTTTTGTAGGCAGCAGGCTTCAAGGACGCTTTGCTTGTGGACACATATTTAGCTAACGGTAGTAAGAGCATTCCAGACGCCTTTAGAAGCCTTGAACAGAATAAACAAGAAGACAAAAAAAAGAAAGATGCCAATTAGAAGAACACAGGTGCGCATTCCACGATAAAGGGAACTTGGCACAAAGAACCTCAGTTCGGCAGCTTATCTTGACCAATTAGACTGAGACAAGTTTCGCATGTTTTAGTTAACGCAACCAATTATGCCTTATGTTTATGCGCGTGTACAGTGTTGATATAACCAATCATTAGGTGTAACTAGGCGCGTGGACAGCTCATGCTAACCAATCTCTAATTTGCTTATGCGTGAACAGTAACTAGAATGAACATATAAACCGAGCTATCTTGGCAATAAAGTGGCAGCTGCTTGATCATATTGATTGCGTGCAGTGTCCGTGACTGCCGCGTCAACAGTCCTTTACATGTTTTGATACATCTTATCCTAAAGAATGCACGTTAGTCCCTAAAAAAATGCTTTTTAGTGCTCTTATTATTTTTCATGGGTGATGTAAAACCATACGGCTAGTTTAAGCTAAATTGTCTACGAGGACGAGAACGAAGGCAGGAGTTCTTATCTTTTCCGGCCCTATCCATTCAAGCAAGGCCTCCGCTTGTGCCTTCCCAACAAGATCGTAAATTCATCAATTTAATTAAGTTTTGTGATCGCTCACGGCTCCCAAGTACCAGCCTCTGGCGGGCTTAACCCTTGACAAACACCAGTCCTTGGTACGTAAAGTTACAGAGAGATAATCATGAAGCAATAAGTGGTTCGTTCTCTATATCGACAGGCACGACAGGCACGACAGGCACGACAGGCACAACCCCCCGCCGCAATAAGGAGCGCCTGCCTTATAAAACTCCAAAATCGAGCCCGAGAGAGTTTCTAAAGTGCTGTGAAATGTATATTGGCTTTCGCAAAACGAGAACACAGAAATTTGCCTAACTACTGCATAAGTTACATCCCAAAAGGATGTTTGCCTCACTGCCACTAAATTAGGCCTTAACACGGGAAATATGTAGTTAATATATTCCAGGCATCAATTGTATTTTATAGTTTGTAGGTAATCAATGGGCACAAGCAGAATATGTAGTTTCTTTTGATGAGGTAAGACATCCTGTAACTCAAGTAAATTAAAGGATGTGTAGATAGATTTGTGAAAACATAGAAAAACAGACATATGGACTCAAGGACAAGTAAAATTGAGAACACAAGTAAGAAGATAAGGAGTGATTTGTTAGCATGAGAACAGCATTTTGGGGGTCAAAGATTATTTGACATGAAAGATACGAGAAGAACAAAGGAAAACCAGGAGTTTAATGTGAAAATATTAAAAAGTGTGACTAGAGGAAAACGACAGGGTGAAAAATGCAGCCAGAGGAAGACTACTGACTTCATCCCTTGCAGATCCCCGAAGGCCCCTCTGAACCACAAGAGATGCGCGCAAGGGGGGGTGGTCTGGGGTGGAGTTATGTTAATAGATACCTGAAATATTAAAATAACCCCTTTGAGATGCCACAAACACAGTGTATATAAAGGCAAGTTTGGGTATAACCGGTGCGCCTCTGGTTTTGACCATGCGCCCAGTGCTGTTTGCCTTTATTCTATAATAAACTTGTAAAATTCAGTGTGAGTGCATTTCTCACAAATTGGTGACCCCGACATGATCACCTTGTCTGCAGGGGCTCCGGAGGACCATGAACGAGGGGCGCCCCGTTGATTTCAGCGGCTCGGGAAAGGACCCTCGGAAGCCCCTCAGAATACAGGTGAAATTTTTCAGCCATATTATAGGGTAAAGGCAAGGACGGAGCTCCCTATCACCGCGGTTGCCCGTAATTCTTGTGCACGAAGACCCGAGTAAGAAAAGGACTGTCAGTATTATTCGGTCGGGCGGGATTGAGGTCGGTGAGTGTGTGACTGAGACGTGGGCCGGATAGTCTCCGGACCTACGAAGTGAGAGCGGAGCCCTTATAACCGCGTTTCCAATCTCCCGCGAGGGACTTGGCCGGTGAAGGGGTGAAGCGAGTGGACTGGAGAGAGTGGACCTCGGGAACATGGGACAGGGGTCGAGCAAACAGACAGGTCCCGGGAAGGAAGGGAGCAAAAAGGTACCTATGGATATACCCCCAGGCAGTCCTCTGGGGATTAAATTATCTAACTGGGATAATAGTCCCTGTACTAAGGGGAAAGACAAAATAAAAATGATACATTACTGTATGATCAAGTGGACTAAAGAGAAGATTAGACCCGATAATTTGTTTTGGCCCCTATACGGGTCCTTTGAGGGGTGGATATGCCAGGCTTTAAATGTTTATGTAAATAGTAAGGAGCCCCTCGATCCAGAAGAAAGTGAATATGCCTCATGCTGGAAAGGGGAAATGTGGCCAACCGGGGTTAATATACTAAAACTTAAAGAACAACAGGAGGTAGACCACTCTAAACGATGGGACCCATTAGACCATTTACCTCCTCCATATAACCCAGTCCCAGGGGCATCTTCACAGGAGGGGGAAGAGGCAGACGATGCCTCCCCAGAGAATATGGGGGCAAGTGATGAGGGAAGATGCCGGGGTGGGAGGGGAAGAAGGGTCCCCCACACTACACCTACGCAAGCCAGGAGACGAACTGCCAACATAATGGTAATAGGTGAGGTTAGTGATTTGGAAGAGGGACCCCCTAAAAAGGATGTGACCCTATTTCCATTACGAGAAGTTCCTTTGGGGGGGGCGCAAGGGGGTATTGGATTTGTCAATGCCCCACTAACCTCCACGGAAGTGCGAAATTTTAAGAAAGAGATGAAAGGTCTCTTAGACGACCCCCTGGGTTTGGCAGAACAATTTGACCAATTTTTAGGTCCAAATATATACACCTGGGAAGAAATGCAGTCTATTATGGGAATTTTATTTTCTTTAGAAGAAAGACAGATGATCCGAGTAGCAGGAATAAAAATATGGGAAAGGGAGAACCAGCAGGGACCCTCAGGGGAACAAAAGATGCCGATAGCCACCCCTAATTGGAACCATAACGAGGGGGTTGGAAGACAGCACCTGAATGATTATCGAAACCTAATAATTAAGGGTATTAAAGAAGCGGCACCTAGGGGACAGAATGTAAATAAAGCTTTTGATAATCAGCAGGGAAAAGATGAAACGCCCACTGATTGGCTGGAAAGGCTCCGGAGGAATATGCAGCAGTACTCAGGCATAGATCTGATGAGCCCTGCAGGACAAACCCTGCTAAGGGTAAATTTTGTGACACATGTGTGGCCAGATATCAGAAAGAAGCTAGAAAAGTTAGAGGATTGGCAGGATCGAGGGCTGCAGGAGTTGCTGCGAGAGGCACAAAAGGTGTATGTACGGAGGGATGCTGAAAAGGCAAAGGCAAAGGCTAAGATTATGGTAGCGACTATGCGAGAGTCTTATTCTGTGGGACGTCCTGAGGGTGCTAAGAAAAACAAGAACCAGGGACCAAGTGCCCTGAGACCAGGCTGAGTTGGGCCACCCGGCTCACAACCCCGACGAGCAAGCAGACAGAAGGGGCCAAATAGGGAGCTTGAGTGCTTTTATTGCGGAAAATCAGGACATTTTAAACGAGAATGTCCTAAAAGGGCAAGAGATCTGAGGACCTTTGCGGAGGAACAACAGGACTAGGGGTGTCAGGGGCTCTTCTTCCTGGGGAATGAACATCGGTTTGAGCCCTTGATAAAATTAAAGGTAGGACCCCAGGAAGAAACGTTAGAATTTTTAGTGGACACAGGGGCAGAGCGCACCTGTGTTACCCGAATCCCAAAAGGGTGCAAAGAAAGTAGCGAAACTATAAAAGTATTGGGGGCAAAAGGGGAGGGATTTAAGGCACCAGTAATTAGAAATGTAATGGTGGAAAGTAAGACCCGTATAGGGGTAGGGGATTTATTAATAGTTCCGGGGGCTGGATGTAATTTGCTAGGATGAGACTTACAACTTCAACTGGGGATAGGGGTGGTGCCAGAGGAAAGACGAATGAAAGTAAGAATACTGCAGTTAACCCCGGAAGATGAGGCACAAATTAAACCCGAAGTCTGGGCCACCGAAGACAACAGAGGGGGATTAAATATTGACCCCATAACAGTTAACACAGAACACCCAGAATACCCCATTAGGGTTCGTCAGTACCCTATTTCCAAGGAAGGGAGAGAAGGATTAAAACCAGTCATAGATGGACTAATTCGGAGTGGGACTTTAGAACCATGCATGTCTCCTCATAATACTCCTATCTTACCGGTAAGGAAAGGGGATGGAAGTTACCGACTGGTCCAGGACCTAAGAGAAGTCAATAAAAGGACCCTGACCCGATTCCCCGTGGTATCCAATCCCTACACCCTCCTTAGCCATATCCCACCAACTCACCAATGGTATAGTGTAATTGATTTAAAGGACGCCTTTTGGGCTTGCCCGTTAGCCAAGGAAAGCAGAGATATATTTGCCTTCGAATGGGAAGACCCTGAGACCCGCCGTAAACAGCAACTGAGGTGGACAAAACTACCACAGGGGTTTACGGAGTCCCCCAACCTGTTTGGGCAAGCCTTAGAGAAATTATTGCAATTTTTTCCTAATAAGGAAGGAACATCAATTATCCAATATGTGGATGATTTGTTAATTTCTGGAGAAACCCAAGAGGAAGTAAGGACAACTACCGTTGCCCTCCTGAATTTTTGGGGTGAACAAGGGTTAAGGGTTTCAAAAAAGAAGCTGCAATTTGTAAAGCAAGAGGTTAAATACCTGGGACATTGGCTAAGTCAAGGGACCAGAAAATTGGATCCTGACAGAATAAAAGGCATTCTCTCTATCCCTCCCCCAACTTCAAAAAGAGAAGTGAGAAAGTTGTTAGGCTTATTGGGATATTGTAGGTTATGGATTGATGGGTATAGCAAAATGGTAAAATTTTTGTATGAAAAATTAACAGCAGGGGACCAGATAATATGGACTGAAAAAGACGACCAAAGACTGGAACAGATTAAAGAAAAACTGAGTAAGGCCCCTGTCTTAAATTTACCATCATTGATGCAACCCTTTCAACTATTTGTGAATGTGGAAAAGGGGGTGGCTTATGGAGTCCTAACCCAAGAGTGGGGGGGTTCTAAAAAACCCATGGCCTACTTATCCAAATTATTAGATCCAGTAAGCAAAGGATGGCCAATATGTATTCAAGCCATAGCAGCCACAGCAATGTTCGTTGAAGAGAGTCGAAAGCTAACCTTCGGGGGTAAACTGATAGTTTATACTCCTCATGCTGTTAGGAATATATTGAACCAGAAGGCAGAGAAATGGCTGACTGACTCCCAAATTTTGAAGTATGAAGCTATATTAATTAATAGTCCTGAACTAGTTATTACTACCAGTACTAGTTTAAATCCAGCCCAATTCTTGTATGGGGACCCTATGGAGCCTCTTGCACATGACTGTTTAGAAGTCATACATTATCGCACCAAAGTACGGGAGGATCTGATGGAACAAGAATTAGAGGAAGGAGAAAAGTATTTTATAGACGGATCCTCTAGATGCATACAGGACAAACGCATATCTGGATATGCAGTGGTCAGTGGCTCAAAAATGCAGACAATAGAGAAAGGGAAAATACCCTCACATTGGTCAGCCCAATCCTGTGAATTATATGCATTGAATCGAGCCTTACGACTTTTAGAAGGGAAAAAGGGAACCATATTTACAGATTCCAAGTATGCATTTGGTGTAGTACATACGTTCGGGAAAATATGGGAAGAACGAGGGTTATTAAACTCGAAAGGGAAGAATTTGGTACATGAAGAATTAATTAGAGGTATTGGAGGCCTTAAAGTGTCCTGAGGAAATAGCGGTAGTACACGTGAGAGGACATCAAAAAGGAGTGTCATTTGTAATAAGGGGAAATAATCTAGCAGACAGCGAAGCCAAAGAAGCCGCAGAGGCGGGAGACGAAAAGGTATTACTTATCCTTACCCCTCCATATGAGGATGGGGTACCTCAGTTTACTGAAAAGGAAGAACAAGACCTACTAAAGACTGGGGGAGAAAAAGATGAGAAAGGGATATGGAAATTGAAAGATGGAAGGCAGATGTTGTCAAAACCCTTAGCTAGATGTATCCTTGAGAAGATACATCAGAATACTCACTGGGGAACCCAAGCCTTGTGTGATCAATTCTTGAGAAAATATGGGTGTGTAGGAATTTTTGAAATAGCAAGGCAGGTGACAAATAGATGTATTACCTGTCAAAAGGTAAATAAGAAAATAATGAGACAGGTTCCAGGGGGAGGACGTAGTTTATCACTGCGACCGTTCCAGGCGATACAAATAGACTTTACGGAACTACCGCCAGTACATCGATGGAGGTACCTTTTAGTATTAGTGGACCACTTGACCCATTGGGTAGAAGCTATGCCTACTGCCCCAGCAACCGCCAATGTGGTATCGAAAATGTTATTGGAAGAAATAATACCCCGATATGGATTAATAAATCGAATTGATTCAGATCGGGGAACCCACTTCACTTCACGAATTGTCCAACAGCTCATGGCAAGTCTAGGGATACGGTGGGAGTTACATACCCCATGGCACCCGCAAAGTTCGGCACGAGTAGAAAGAATGAACCAAACCCTCAAAAGAACTCTAACCAAACTAATGATTGAAACTCAGATGTCATGGGTCAAGTGCTTACCACTAGCACCATTAAGGATTAGAACCCAGCCAAGGTCTGATATAGGAGTCTCTCCTTATGAAATGATGTTTGGACTACCTTACATGATGGGAACGGGGGAAACAATCAGTTACGAGGGAGGGGAGCAACAAGTTAGAAAATATGTACAGACGATTAGAAAAGCCTTACAACAGTTAAAAGCTCAAGGAATGTTATCCCAAACAGTGCCCTTGGATTTTCAGATCCATACTTGTAAGCCTGGGGACTGGGTGCTGATAAAGACATGGAAAGAACAAACTCTGACCCCTCAATGGGAGGGTCCGTTTCAGGTCCCGCTGACTACAGAGACAGCCATTCGTACTGCTGAACGTGGATGGACGCATGCCACCAGGATAAAAGGACCAGTGGAGCCTCCGTTTGAATGGACCTTAACATCAACCCCAGGAGATCTGAAGCTGAAGCTGAGTAAACAACCTTTATGAATAGACCTCCTTCTGACAATCTTGTCCCCAGCCCAGGAAGAGTCCTTTCCCCAGATCCGAGGGGGGGGCACCTCAAAACCCAGAGAAACCAAGGTCTGCCCCCAGGAGAGAAGCAGCAATCCCCCCACAAACTGGTGGTTTGGGGGTGTATCAAGTAACACCTGGGAACAGGACCCTAGCATTAGCATGTGATTTGGATAAAGAAAGCGACCTTTTGTTACCTTCCTTAAGCTACAGAATTCCCTATATTAAGCACCCTGGATCCGGGCATGTGAGATGGGTTTTATGTGAATGTTTGAATGTTTAAGGTGTAATCAAAAATGGTCTTGCGTGTCATATAATAGACAACCCCACTGTAGGAGATGTCACAGTGATGACAAATATTTAGGCCCTACTCGATTGGACAGTGCACAAATTGTGCAACTGTTTTGTGGGTGGAAATTATTGATTCCAGAAAATTGGGAAGTCTTTGATAGCGAATGGTATAAAACCTTGGCATGTTGCGCAGAGAGATTTGCATGGAAATTGTCAAACCAAGGGCACCTAATGTAGGGGGCAAGACCAGATTAACCTCTATACTTGCCACAGTGATCCGGCCACGGGCTGCACTCCCGTCGGGCATAGGAGGTGGAAGTATATGTTCTACTGGACCCCTGCTACTACTCCTCCTCCTAACCGTTAGGGGCAATGCTGCGAACTCTTGCCACAAATGCACTCAATCAATCAAATTGGGGGGAAAAACATTAACCAATCTTGCGTACCATACACATATTAATAAGGTTTGCTATGAGATTCCAAAATTGGAAACTTGCAAAATTGGGAATCTTGAACTTTGGGTAGCGGAAAACTTAGGAAAAGGGGGAATTAAAAATGGGGTGAGCTGCCCGAGAGGGGAGCAGTGGATTTGTTTCACCAAAGCAGGCCACTGGGACATCTCTGATGGCGGGGGTGTACAAGATATGAAAAAAGAAGAAATAGTAAAAAAACGTGTAAAGTCGATCACTCAACCTCAGATTAAACCCCAAAGCTACAGCGATTTGTACAAAAGTATAAGGAACTTGTTGGAAGATGATTTACAGCTCCCTAGGTTAGGACAGAATTTGTTTATAGACCTTGTAGAAAGAATAAGTAAGGAATTAAATGTGACTAACTGCTGGATATGTGGCGGAGCCCTAATGACAGAAGAATGGCCATGGAAAGGGAGTAGTCTAAGGGTTCAAGACATCCTAAGATGGAACCGTACAAAGGTTTCCCGGGATCACAGACCTGAAGGGTGGATATTAAGTTCCACCGTGCCTGGAGACGAGTGTATTTGGAGAACAGGGAAAGGAAAATTTAGGACTCGAGTAGGCACGTCACCTTGTAAAAGAATGAAGGCAACCAATGGATCTAGTGAATGGTGGTGGCCCGAGGCTCCAGACGGCTATTGGTCCGGACCAAACAACTCCAATTGTACGTTTGATAATATGACAGAACTTTTCTGGTGCAATAAAACCCAGGGCAAAGGTAATCCCTTTGAGGGGATAGACGAAATTAAAAGGTATTGGGATAACATCAACAATACCAATATGGAATGGAAAGCCCCAGATGGATTGTTCTGGATTTGTGGTAAACGGGCCTATACGGAGTTATCGAAGGACTGGAAAGGGAGTTGTACGTTGGGAATTTTACAGCCAGGGTTCTTTCTACTCCCATTACAACGAGGGGGAGAATTAGGGGTTCCGATATATGATAATTTACGAAGGAACAAGAGAGATTTCATTGGAGGAACACAAAGGTGGGGAGAGGATGACTGGCCACCAGAGAGAATCATAGAAACTTACGGACCAGCCACATGGGCTCAGGATGGTAGTTGGGGTTATAGGACCCCAATCTATATGTTAAATCGTATAATTAGGTTGCAGGCAGTGGTAGAGGTGATTACCAATAAAACGGCTACGGCACTGGAATTGATAACGAAACAACAGTCACAAACTAGAGCCGCAGTATATCAAAATCGGCTAGCCCTAGATTATTTATTGGCCGAAGAAGGGGGAGTGTGTGGAAAATTCAATTCATCAGATTGTTGCCTGCAAATAGATGATAATGGGGAAGCGGTAAAAGACCTAGCTAAAGACATCAGGAAAATAGCTCATGTGCAAGTACAAAAATGCAAGTCTATGCTTGATAGTAGCTGGTGGGATGGATTACTGGGTGTTGCGTGGGGGAAGAAGGTGGGGTTCTTCCTTCTGTGTGCTGTAGCAGGTCTTTTCTTCCTACCATGTCTTATACCTTGCTTAATACGACTAATTACTAGTAGAGTGCAAGGAATGCAAATTGTTAGCATACCCATGGATCCTAAAAGGGCAAGTCAAAATAATGCTGAAAGAATAATGCTCCTAAAAAGGGGGTATAAAGGAGAAGACCCAATGGAGGAGGCGAAGTTGATTTTCGAAAGGAATGAAAGAATAAAAAGGATTAAGAGAGAGTATAGCTCAAGCCAAATGATGAGGGAAACAGAGGGGGAATTGTGAAATGTATATTGGCTTTCGCAAAACGAGAACACAGAAATTTGCCTAACTACTGCATAAGTTACATCCCAAAAGGATGTTTGCCTCACTGCCACTAAACTAGGCCTTAACACGGGAAATATGTAGTTAATATATTCCAGGCATCAGTTGTATTTTATAGTTTGTAGGTAATAAATGGGCACAAGCAGAATATGTAGTTTCTTTTGATGAGGTAAAAGACATCCTGTAACTCAAGTACTTAAAGGATGTGTAGATAGATTTGTGAAAACATTGAAAAACAGACATATGGACTCAAGGACAAGTAAAATTGAGAACACAAGTAAGAAGATAAGGAGTGATTTGTTAGCATGAGAACAGCATTTTGGGGGTCAAAGATTATTTGACATGAAAGATACGAGAAGAACAAAGGAAAACCAGGAGTTTAATGTGAAAATATTAAAAAGTGTGACTGGAGGAAAACGACAGGGTGAAAAGTGCAGCCAGAGGAAGACTACTGACTTCATCCCTTGCAGATCTCCGAAGGCCACCAGAGGAAGACTACTGACTTCATCCCTTGCAGATCCCCGAAGGCCCCTCCGAACCACAAGAGACACGCGCGCAAGGGGGGGTGGTCTGGGGTGGAGTTATGTTAATAGATACCTGAAATATTAAAATAACCCCTTTGAAATACCACAAACACAGTGTATAAAAAGGCAAGTTTGGATATAACCGGTGCGCCTCTGGTTTTGACCATGCACCCAGCGCTGTTTGCCTTTGTTCTATAATAAACTTGTAAAATTCAGGAAATTCAGCGTGAGTACATTTCTCACAGGTGTCACATACAGAGATAGCACTGGCAACCTTGTTCTCCGACACAGTCACTGCGGCGTTTCCCCAGATCAATATAGCAGCATGCCTTGTGGCAGGATCACCATCGCAAGCGTATCGCGTGCTTTCATCTCCATCTTAATCTATCGGCTGGCACTGGCTCCCTCCAGACTGTAGCCGGGATAAAAGCGATTCAGTTTACAAGAAGCACAGCACCGTGTGAGCCTGCTGTGCGAAGTCCTGTATTTATAAAAATGGCTATAAATAATAAAACTCTGCAGGGACCGCTGACCCACACAGAGGCTGTGTTTTCTGAAGAGGGCGTCTGCGTGAAACCTGCAAACCCAGGACTGCGACCCCCCCTCACCCTGTCCCTTCTCTCCTTCCCTCAGCCGGGCCCGGCTCCAGCTTGGAGCCCCCCCCGGGCAGCCAGCAGGCAGGAGACACCCCCACGCCCGCCCAAGGGCCTCGCTCGCCTCACGGGCAGCCCCAGCCCTCACCTCAGCCGCGACCGCAGAGACCAAAATGGCCGCCCGGCAGCCCCGTGCCCCAGGACTACAGCTCCCAGCATGCCCCGGGAACCTACATGGCCGCCCGGCAGCCCCGTGCCCCAGGACTACAGCTCCCAGCATGCCCCGGGGCGCGCCTTCCTGCTGCCTGACCCTGCAGGGACACCATCCCCGGCCCGGCCCCGCTCCCCGCAGGGCCCGTGGCCGCCTCCCCCGGGGGGGGAGGAGGGGAAGGGGAAGGGGGGACAGAGCGGCAGAGAGAGGTGGGACAGGGCGGTGGGGTGGCCAGAGAGGGGCAGGAGCAGGACAGAGAGAGGGAGAAGGCGTCAGGAGAGCGGAGCGACAGAAGGATGGGACAGGGAGCAGGAGAGAGGGACGGAGGGGAAGGGTGAGAGGAGAAAGGCAGGGAAGAGAGAAAGAAAGGGAGAGGCAGGGACAGAGAGCAAGGGAAGGACGGGAAACAGCCCAGAGAGAGTGAGAAAGAGAGGGATGCGGATCAGGACAAGGAGGGGCAGAAGGACAGAACAGCGATGGCCTCCAGGATGGAGACGGCGGAGGAGCGGAAGGGGATGGGGAGCAGGACGGAGGCCCAGAGAGAAGAGAGAAGGCCCAGCCAGCTGAGCAGGGGATACAGGCAGGAATGAGGGGCCAGGCTGCGGGAGAGAGAGGAATGAGGAAATACAGACAGGGAGCGAGACAGAGAAAGAAAGAGAAAGAAGAAAATAGTGATGGGTTAAAGACAGAGAGGGAGGAATTAAAAAATGGGGGCAGGGAGCCAGACAGAGCACGATGGGGAGAGACCCAAAATGGCAATTCTGGGCAACTGCCCCCGTTTCTTGAGCACTCCCCAGGAACTGCATCACCGGGAGCCTCGAGGAATGTGCTGCCTGCCAAAGCCCAGTCCTGTGCCCTAATATTGGTGGTGAGCGTTGCCTTGCATAGTGGCCAGGACTGAGGGCAAAAAAGGACAGCTGGGGGTAAAAAATTACCCAGCTGGTTTTGGGTTGGTTTTTTTTTTGCTTGATGTTTTTGCTTTTAAAAAGAATACTGTTTAAGCTCTAAATACACACTGCAAGGAAAAAGGAACCAGGCGTACCAGTCTGGACACATTTAAAGCCTGAACCCATTCAACAGCTGCACCAACCACCACTGGCTCCTGCTGCACACACTCCACCGCCTGCCTGCAGGTACAGGCAGCCGCCCTGTTTCTTGAACATTCCCCAGGCACGGCAGCACCAGGCAGCTCAAGAAAACATGCTGCCTGCGAAAACTTGAGAACAGCTTAATTCTGGACAATTTTTCTTCTTTCTAGGCTGGGTTAAAGACTCCTCCATGGAGAGATGGCTCAGGACCATGCCAGGGCCAGTGGCACTGCTTTCTGGATCCCATGGCGGCGATGCGCAAAGGAACGGGTTGTCAAATCCCGGGCCTGGGTACGTGTGTGGGTTTTTCAGGGTTGCCTCTGCCTGATTTTTCCCAGCGAGCCCCAGGCAGTGCCAGCCCCGTGCTGCAGCCCCGGGGCTGAGGCTCAAGGAGCCGGGCATTTCCGCAGGCGCTGCATCCTGCCGGGCCCCACCGCCAGCTGCTGGCTGCCCTGGGCTTCCCCCTGTTCTCTCCAGCTCTGCTTTCTGCCAGCGCCGGGGGCACCCCAGAACAGCCTGCCCGCTCCCCACAGCCCCACTGCCGTCCGCGTCTGCAGCTCATGCGTGGTGTCCACATGCCACAGCTGATTTGGGGGGTGGCAGGTCTCTTTTGTGGCAGCCTGGGAATGGGGGCAAAGCAAATCCCATCCCTCCCTTTCGATCTTTGTCCCCAGGGAGACCCAGTGGAGAAGTACCACGCGCTGGAGAGCGTCCTTCAGGGAGGTGACAGCCGATTGCAGAGCAACGCTGAGAGCCGCCTGACAGCAAAGGCACGCGGTGGCCACGGAGGAGCCCAGGTGAGCTGGTTCTCTTGGAGGCCAGCAAAGCAGCCTTCCTCCGCCCCTGGTTTTGTGAGGTACGGAGCAGTGCAGAGATGTCTCTCAGGCATCCAGGCCTGAGGAGGGTTTCCCAGTGCCCCCGTGAGAGATCCTGCTCCCAGGCAGCATCTCCCCCTAGAGCCGAGGCCGTATCTAGCCCCTCGGAGCTGGGTACGGCTGCGCTGAGGGGTCTCGCAGGGAGGACGGGGTCATCCGCCTGCTGGCTCTGACACAGAAATGATGAGCTGCAGCCCCGTGGCCATGGTTGGCCGGTTCAGCGTCTCCGAGTGCCTTTCTCCCATGGAGCGTTTAAGCCAGGCACTTTTTCAGAGTGTGATGGATGATGTGAAGATGGATGCTGGTGATGTCCTGGTGGCTCTGTCCCACTGCCACTTCAAAGTTGTGATGTGTGAGATCTGGGGCCACCTGCAGGCTCTGGCGGAGATGTCCAGGGAGTTTGTGTTCCATTTTTTGATATCTTAGCGCTACAATGTGCTGGGGTTATGGTATGCTAGCGTTGCAGTGTGCTAGGGCTGTGGGATGGCAGGATTACAGGATGCCAGAGTTCAGGTGAGTTAGGATTAAAGCATGTTACTGTTACGGACCGGCTGTGGGTTTGTTGGCCCTGGGTTCTCGGAGTTATGTTATTTTTGCCTTGTCTTGTGTCCTGGGTGGTGGTTTTTTTTTTTTTTTTTGCTATTCCTTTTTTATCTTGTTTGTCTTTTCAGGGTTTGGATAGGGGCCTTTGGTTTGTGTATGTTTCTTCTGGCTGTTTTTTTTACTGTTCCGGTGGCACAAGGACTCCCCAAAGCGTCTTCGGTACAGCTATATTTTACGTAAGCCACTGTTTTCATGCAACCTCAGCTAGCGTTGTGCTGCTCTTTACAGGATCGAGTGAGTGGTGTTGTCTTTGGCTGTGTGGGCTTAAATGTGTTTCTAATGCGCATGTCAAATAATTACCTGTTAAACAGACTGCCAATCTGACTGAAGCCAATGCTTCCGAAGAAGATGAAATAAAAGCTTTGATGGTACAGTCCTGCCGTGAATACGATCCAATCAAGTAAGTGTTGATTATGTGAAAGCTGTTCTTTGAAGATTATGGGAAAATTGCAGAGATGTGTGTTTTAACAAGAGAGACACATGCCTACCTTTTTCTTTTTTTCCCCCAAAGCTCTTAGTTACATGAAGAAACCCTTGGGCCCACCTCCGCCATCATATACTTGCTTTCTTTGTGGAAGACCTGGCCACTACATGAAGAACTGCCCAACAAATGGGGTATGATTGTGGGGGAATTCTGGTGTTACTCTAGTTTTTAATTGTTTTACCTTGGCAGTTATGTAACAAATACATGAATACTCATATTAAGAATTGTTTCTCTTGGGGTGAAATGCAGAGTTATATGGCAATGTTGCAAAGCCCTTCAAAAGTCAAGGGAAAGCTGGAATTATAAAGGTGAAATTTTCTTTCTAGGTCGTAGACATTAAATACGTCCATAGATCTTTCTCTGTGAACTTTCATGCATATTTTTATATACTTCAGTATTACTGGAAATTTTTCTGTTTGCCACCCTTTTTATTGACAGTTCACAGTTTTTATTATTTTGTATAAAACGAAGGCATTTCTCTTGACCCCATCTATTGAATGTTTGCATGTTTTAATTACACTAAGTCCCTGGTTGAGTATTCATGCCATTTAACGTTAGTCACTGAAGGTATACATGTGAGGTATGAATTCAACCTTCATTTATAGACGGTGAATGTAGGTTTCTCCAGTGACTGATTCAGAGCACCGGCTTAAGCTCTCACTCTGAAATGCGCTTTGGAGGAGGAGCAGTGGGTTTGTGTCTCTTCTCTGAGTGGAGGGTGAGCTAAGGCATATGACAGCCTTAAGGAACCTGACGTTAAGGCAAAGAATGTCACTCGACTTAAAAACTCTGCTCAAGCTTTTGGAACATCCTGGCTATATTCATGTAGGAAAATAAGTATTTCAGTTGAGCAACCCTTACACTAGGTAAAAGGAGAGGATTAAAGGCTTTTGCTGCTTAAAATAATCAGGGAAATGTCATTTGAAGTGTGGGTCTTGAGGTACGTCTGCCTCTCTTTTCTTGAACAGGACAAAAATTTTGAGTCTGTTCCCAGAATTCAAAAGAGCACAGGAATTCCAAGGAGTTTCATGATAGAGGTGAAAGATGCCAATACAAAGGGTGCTATGCTGACAAGCTCTGGAAAATATGGAATACCAACTATTAATACATAAGTATGGAACTAAGTGGACTGACCAAAAAGTGAATGAGAGAAGCCACGCATAAATGTCTGAGTGGCAATGCAACCAAGTTGGTCAGCATCTGTCATTATGGGGGAGGAAGCACTGTCATTGTATCTTAACCTGAAAATCCGTGATACTTTCTAATATTGAAAGAGGGTGGTCCTACTGCTCATGCCCCTGGAAGTTGGCTAAACTTGTGGTATGCTAAGAATCTGTATTTCCGCAAAACTTTTCAGTAGTGTTTACAGTGGAGTTGTTCTCCTTGAAAGCTCATTTTGCTTCTGTTTTCTGTTTCAAAGGCTTCTTGCCAAATTTAGCAGGTAGCTGTTGGACTGAGATTTCCTCCCCCTCTGACTTTTATTAAATCCCCTGTGTGAAACAGACTGAAGTTTTCATGTTGCTAGAAACTGAGAAAATACTACCGCGTGCTGACAAGAGTGGCTGTTTTAAAATGCGCTTGATAGCACTTCTGGTTTTCCATCATGGATCTCCTTTTGTAGAAGCTGTAACATAGACTTCTTCCTTTTATTAAATGTAATTACTCAGAGACTACCTTTATCCTGAGCCTGCAATTTACATTTATCCTCTGGCAAAGGAGAGGTGGGATTCATTTCTAGCTGTCAAAAAAATATTTTCCTAGTCTGAGCTTACTTCTTAGTTGATCCAATGAATGGGAGAGTTCTGCAGAAAGAAAGTTGTTCCTCCCTCCCTCTTACAGTGTTGTGGCTATAGAAAAGTAGTTTAAACTAAGTGCCTATGTTTTAGAAGGCTAATGTGGAGTGAGAAGAATTCCATCTCCTATCTTCCTTTGATAAAATCCAAAGCTTGGAAAAGTTTTCCTTTACCCATCTTTAACTTGTTAAAGCTCCAGGGAAGCTTATGCTAGAGGAAAGAAGGAAAAGCCTCCCTTTTTACCAGAGGAGCCGTACTTGTCCTCCTCAGATGATGATCCTGTTCCAGACAAGTTGTTATGTCTGATTCGTGAGGATATAATGACTGATGCAGCTGTTATTCCCTGCTGTGGAAACACTTATTTTGATGAATGTTAGTGTTACGCCCTTATTTGTTGATTCAAAACATTACATCTGATCTTCTGAAAGCAGAAAGAGGAGATAACCAAGTAGCTTTGTTACCAGTTCTATTTAATATTTAATATGAATTGAATACGAAAGCGCTCTTCTCGTATAAAGGGGAAAAAAAAGCCAGGAAGCTTTCCCCCCTTTTTTACATATCGAGTTAAATCTTCTTTACATGCGGAAGGACGAGTATGAGAAGAGTGGCTAACTGTGCAGGTGATTACAGTGTTAGATATTGAATGCGTTTAGTTTGTCCACAGCCCTTTCTCTCATACAAAATTATATAGCCAACTCTGGTGACTTACAGTGGTCTGCAACAAGCAGATAGTTAAGCATTTAATCCACATTCTTCTCCACGGGAGAGATGGGTAAAACCTTCAGAACTCGAACCTACTAATGGTTTTTTGAACCTACTAATGGTTTTTCGAGATGTGTTTTATTCATTAACCTTGAGGTTGGGGACTTCTCGCTGTACTAGATAGTGGGAAAAAGACTAGTTGAAACATCAAGACACAGCCTATGCTACATCTTCAGATGTTACAATAGTGAAATATCAAAACCGTATAGTTATTTGCCGCATACTAGAAATTTTTTACACTATTAAACATTTATAGCTTCATGCTCTCAATTCAAGAGCATATTCACCCAGTGATCATATATGTGTTTCTATAATTGATTAGAACCCCCAAAACTTCCTTAGTTTGGCTAAATACTATTTTGATTATTCTAATTATACACAGGTATTAGAACAGCATTACTGGAATCTGAGGAACATACATGCCCAGCGTGTCATCAGACAGATGTTTCGCCTGATGCTTTAATTGCCAACAAGTGCCTATGCCAGGTAACACGATGACATTTACGTAAAGTGCTTGTAAGAAAAGGCTATTTGTAAAAAGCTGAAAGGGAAGAAAATATTAATTTACATCGCCTTAAGCAAGGTGTAATTGAATAAGGCTAAATTTACTTTTCAAATACATTATCTGTTGTTGTCACAGAAGCTTACAACTCTTTAGAGGCAATCTGGCAAATTCAGGTCACACTTTTGTTTAACGTGATTGCCTCGCTTTCAAATTCGGCGTTAACACTGAAGTACTTTAAATACAGTTACTCTGAGTTACCAGTCATTAGTATCAGTGTTTAATGGGATGTGTTCATATATCTGTATGTTGGTTTCTTTTAGGACTGGTAGCATTTACAGGAATACACAAGTAATTTTCCTCTGTGAAGGCTTTTGTTCGTATATCTGATGAAGTTTCATCTTACCTTTTTTGTAAATGTTTTTCTGCCTCTAGGCTGTGAACAACTTCAAAAATGGAACTGGCTACACAAAAAGGCTCCATCAGCAGATTTGGCAGCAACAGGAGCAGCAGCCGCCAGTGCCTCCACCACCACTCATGACTTACACCTCCTGCTGCTCTGGTGACTGCCGCTGAACCTTCTACATCTTCCTCTCTGTCCATCAGCAGTTAGTTGGAAGAGAAGGTAAGCTTTCTTCCAACATATGCAGCAATTCTTATATTTTAGTAGAGCTTATTTTCCAACTGTCTGCATTTATTCACAAGGGCTATCAGGTTCCTGTGTGAAGACAGCCAGCAATAGCGAGTTGTCTGGGCCCCCAAGGACTATCAATACCCACCAGTGGTAAGGAACTGTAACTTTAGAATGTCTTTTAAAAAGTTATCTTCAGGTAAACTGAATGGGATTTTTTGCTTTTTCCTCTCTCCACTCCAGAAGGTCATCCAGTGAGAGCCAGTACAATTTGCTCAGCAGGTGGCAGACCAGGCTGGGAACTGTAAGTATTCTACAGAAATTCAATGTATTACTACTTGTAAGCTGTTAAATGAGGCTGTAGCACTTAACTTCTGCAACAGGTGATTCGTAATGAAGTAAGTATGCAGAAGATAGTTGTGGAGAATACAAGTGGTTGTTAATTTTTAAATGGCCTAATTTGAATTTGCTTTAACAAAGGGGGTCTGTGCTTGCAGTAAAATTATTTAAAATAAAACTGCAGTACCTGATTGAAAAGAGGACTCTGAAAAAGGAACTCTTTGGGAGGAAACCATAATTACCTATCAAAATTAAAAACAATTAAAGGATCAGGTGGAAAGCCACCCTTTTGATTACTGGCTGAACAGGGCTGTAGAAATTGATTTCCCAATAGAAGTCAGCCTGCAACATTCTTTTTCTAACAACTTAGTTGACACGGATTGAGCAAATTCTTGGAAAAGTCAACACTGTTATCTTATGACAATTTTGAGTTTCTTCACTTTAGTCAGCCCAAATAGCCAAGCTGCTTTCTCTCAGTTGGAGATAGAGGAGTCTCTTTTATCTATTATTGCAGTGTCAGGTCAGTCCTTCCTTTTGGTATATATGTGTTATAGATAGATTGTAAGGGTGCACTGTGTTTATAAAATCTTAAAGATAAACCAGAACAAAACCCAGGATCCATCCCACAGATTGTCTAAAATCTCCAATTCAGGAAGCAAGAAAATAACAATTCAGGGACAAGAGCAGGCCAAATACATCATCATGAGGCAACAGCATAGGAAGCGTACGTGGCAGAGATAAAAGAAGTTGGAGAGAAGATGAGTTAATATCTGTGCCGTACGGGCTGCCTGCAGCTGCGGCTTGGCACTGCTCTCAGGCTACTGACCCAGCTTCAAGGTGGAAAAAAAAGTGGCTTTCTCTGAATGCTGGCATCAGGAGCAAGGTGCTTTAACTTGCCAGCAGGTGTCTGCAGGCTTTTTTTAGCATGAGTTTGTGTGGTAGGAATGGAAGGTGTAGCTGGTGTTACTTCAGTGAAGGTCAGGGGTTTTGGGGGTTTTCTTGGTTGGTTGGATTTGGTTTGTTTGTTGTTTGGGGGTTTTGTTTTGTTTTGTGCTATCAATTTGGGGGGTTCAGGAGCTGATTTCCATTCATTCCTCCTCCCAAGTGGTGAGGGTGGAAAAGGTTGGAGTGATAAATTTCTACCCAGCTGGAGGCAAGCCGACCTCATGAGTCGGAGAGGCGCATTCACAGTGAAGGCTCATACACCGCCCTGATGGCTGAGGGCAACTCCCTGAACTGTAATAGTGTAAACTTATCCGTTGTCTCTCGGAGTATGCAGGAGAAATGGCTTGCAGCTTTGTGAAGCTATGAACAAGTGACAAAACTTGGAACAAATCAGTTTAACTTCTTGTATAAAATTAGGATCTCTCAGAACAGAAGTACATTGGAGCTGTTCACTATGGTGGAGAAATCATAGCAAGAGTTGGCAAAATACTAAACTGCCAGAGACTTCTCATTTAAACAGAAGGCTGATGGATGAATAGGTAGTATGCCATGCATGCTACTTTTTCTCTTAAGATCTCTTCTTTGTATACGCCTGGCAGCCTGCTACAGTTGAGAGAGAGAAGTAAGATTTTTTATTTTCTATTTTTTTTAATACCAAAAAGGGAACAAATTCTATTGGGCATAAGTAACTCTCTCAATAAAACTTTCCAAGTGCCATTTTCCTCAACTTTTAAGTTGTGAGATCAAATTTTCAGTAATACATCCAAGCAACTGAAAAATACCTGCTATTGCCTAAAAGAATTTGCTCTTAACAATATCTATCATCTAATTGATATTGTCCTTTATGTCAATCTCTAATTATAGTCTCTGTAGGAAGAATGGGGCAATGAAAGGCAGATGGTGGCCTTCTGTACACTGGAAAGATCTTGGATGCTAGCAAAGTCTAAAACCCATTCTTGTGTTGTGCAAACTTTCTGAAGTGCGAGTTGTACACTGCAAGTAATGTGTAAAACATGTAGGAAGTTGCTGCTGTAGGTGTTTTAATTTAGATGTAATGCACAGCAATTAAACATAGGCTTTCCTTCTGCATTTGTTATGAAAATGATAGCATAAGAAGGAAAATATTCATTATGACTATTTTTACTTATGAAGTGGAAGTTGACAATGCC
This sequence comes from Harpia harpyja, assembly GCF_026419915.1. Taxonomy (NCBI): domain Eukaryota; kingdom Metazoa; phylum Chordata; class Aves; order Accipitriformes; family Accipitridae; genus Harpia; species Harpia harpyja. The sequence goes on from NW_026293419.1 coordinate 168,955, forward strand.
TATAAACAAGGCGAGGCAAATTAGGTCAAGGCCTAGTTACACTTGCAAGTAAACAGCCGTTCTGACTGGGGAGACTAGTTGATAGGACCACAGTCCTAATACCCCCCGCTCCAGCTGTTTGGAAAACACATAGAAAAAAGTTTGAAAAATGAGCTCATAGAGAAGGGGGGTGGGGGGAACCCACTAGATGACTAAAAGCCATGTCTGTAGTTGGATAAAGCTACTCTGAGAGAGAGAAATCCATCTTCCCTCAGTGGAAAAGTAAAGGCAACAATTAGAAAATAAGGAGATGTAATAAGCTATCTTTTCAAAATCAAGTGTTGAAGCTGTTCTTTGAGCGTTTCCTCATGCCATTCCAGACGAAGTGGGTCAGATATGTTAAATAGTTCTCAGCATCTCTTGACTAACCCAGCTAATATTTGAAGTTGTCTGTATGTGAAGCAGGAAAATATCTGGTTTGAATAATGGCATCATTAATCCCTTTAGCCTTAGGGTCTGGATATGGACTCTTGTCCTGATCCAATATCGGGGAGGGTTCTTAAACGATCCCAAGAGCGAGTTTAAGACACAAACGAGGTCAGATGCCGTACAACCTTACAAGGTTTATTTCCTATAACAACTGATAATAGCGACAGGACAGAGGGAAGAAGAAAGGAAAAAGAGGCAGACCTAAGCAAGAAAACGGAAGAGATATAGCAAGACTAGTTACCACCACCACGAAGCCAGCAACGTCCCGTTGACTCGGTCTCGATGCAGGTGATGGAGGGTCCAGGTTCCGGGTTCCAGCCAAAGTCCCAGTTCCAAGCGCTGCAGGTTCTCTTCAGTTGCTTTTTCAGTGGCAGTTGCTTTTCAGGTGCTTTTCAGTTTTTTGAGAGAGGAGTACGCAGTTCTTTTATTGTCCCGGTCCCCACGATTTCTCCGAAAAGTCCACCCATTTCCACGGAGCTCATTACCATACGTGCCGCCCCGTGTTCCTCCATGGGCGCATGCCCAGGTGTTCACGGTGGTTTCTTCACCTTGCTCGTGGGCAAGCACAGCTTGGTAGGCACTGCTAGCTTCAGGCAGATATGGTGGTTTCTTCAGGGACATTTTGCGCGTACTCCCCCACAGCAACAGGATGTTGAGGCTCTTTGCAGCAGCAATGTTGAGACAAACATTTCCAGCCAACACAGTCTCTTACACCACCCCGTGGCTCGACATTGCTGTCCTCGTGGTGGCGTGGAGGGTAAAAGTATAGAAAGAGAAAGAGGGAAAAAGTGCATACTACAACGATATAATCAAGTTAACAACTTTCTATCAAAATGACTTCACATAATGCGGCAAAAGAAAAACCAAAGGTCAAGATAAGGTGATTTGGCTTTCCAAGGCTTATTTTACGTTAATACAATATTTCTACATTAGACAACAACATGAACAAACAACAATATCATACCAATTATCCTAATTATAACATTTCTAAGTAAGTTAAACAACAACATCTAATAACTAACAACATCTACTTAACATCAACTAACCGTTATGAATTTAACTAACTCTACAATATCAGAACATACTATAAATTGATTTCAAGGTTACAAAGATTCAATAACAGAACAGGACGGCAATTTACATGGTGAACAGTTACAAGGACAAAAAAGAAGTATTAGAATAACTATTAAGATAACCGTTATCAAAGCAAAGGCTATATGATAAATTGGAATCAACGTGAACACATAGTCATACTCCGTCATTTTTTCGGCAATATACCACAAAGTGGTCACAGCCCTAACAGTCCGCGCGGTCTGCTGGTGTTGGGGTTCGCATGCGTGGCGGGAAAACTACTTTCTGTGCTCCCTTATCCTAAGGTACATGCATCGTCTGGGCCTAGAAACTTCTATCCCAGATTTGAACAAAGGTAAATGAACAATAACACTATATAACAATGATTAACACTATTCTCACCAAACATATAATAAGGTAACCAATAATGATAACAATATTTACTAAAATGTGTCCCAGCCTGGGCCTAGGGAGGTGCTCCTGGTCTTCCGGAACAGGGGGGAGAAGGTGGTTGTCTACATGAACAAGTACAATAACAAGACGGTTTACATGGACACTTAAAAGACAAACACATACATACCACAAAAAAAAGTGTAGCGAGAGCCAACAAAACAGCTGCCACAAAATTCCAAAACCGTGCGGTACACTTACAAGACAAACACATACATATAGCGAAAGCCAACAGAGCAACTGCCACAAAATTAAATATCAAAAGGGTATACATTCTGGCTGATTGCAGAGCTAAAGATGATGGTCTGACTAACCTGAGTGGTGTGGGGGGTGCCTACGCCGTTCCACGCCCCCAGCCCAGAGCGCATGTGCCTAAATAATTGATACAGTTGCGTGCTTTGATTGGCGAACGACACAAATCTGTTTTACACCATCAGGCGAGACAGTAGATACAAATTGCATGTTAGATACGACATGTTGGATTAATTGAATAAAACAAGGAATAATACATGGCACAAACATCAAAGCAACAAATGCACACAACAGATAAAACAGAAGCTGTTTTACCCATGGTGCTCCGGGTAACCAAGACCATAAATCACCGTTCCAGCTGTTCCATGTTTGAACGGGGACATGGGCTAGTTTCCTAATATCTGTCGTCAGTTGAAGAGCTACTTCACCTACATCGTCTATTTCCAAACAACAGTTAGAGACATTTAATTTCCCACATACTCCTCCCTCTTCAGCTAGTGAGTAATCCAAAACCATGCGGTGTTGAAGGATTGCAGTACGCATCTGTTGAGATTGTTGAGTTAAAAGGTCTATGGCATTAGCAGTCTTATTGGTAATAATTTCTAAGACTGCTTGCAATCGAATTATGCGGTTCAAATTGTAAATCGGTCCTCGTGCCCCTGCTATTGGTTCACTGGGATTCCAAGTGGCAGGCCCATAATGCTCAATTATTCTTTTGGGAGGCCACTCATTTTCCCCCCACTTTTGTGTTCCACCTATTTTAACGTCAACAGATTGCTTGCTACGTGCAATCCTTTTGTCCCCTAAATTATCATATAGTCTTACTCCCAATCGAGGACCACCCGCCTCTGGAAGAAGGAAAAACAGAGGTCGGATAATCCCTATATAACAAATCCCTGACCAATTCGCTGGTAGCTGTTTGTAGGCAGTATGTCCACAAATCCAATAATGGCCTTTTTTGGCTTTGGCACCGTTGGCAAATGGTCCAGCTGCAGTCTTTGGGAATTGTAAATAAGTTGTGTTCTCATTTCCCAAAGGGCTATAAAAGGCACTTGGCCTGTTGTTGTTTGTCTGGCTGGTACAATACCAGGCACCAGTGTTGTTCTTCCACTCACAAATTTGATGGTAAATATGGTTTCCAGGCCATCGGAGAAAGAAGGTTTCATTTTTGTTCGACCAAAACCCTTTAAACCCTTTGTTGCGGCTGGTTTCATCAAGCCACATCCATATGTAAACACCTCTCTCTTCATTAGCCAATTGATGTGTGAGTGTCCATTGACACCTGCTTTCTCCGACATTGACCCCTCCCTTCTGGGTGCGATTTAAACAATATCTACCCACAGTAGGAAATTGAATTGGGCATGTTTCACTATCGTCCCAGGTAGTACTATCAGTTTCACTATAATTGCTTACGATTTGTTCTGGAGTGAGGGATGTGGAGGTCCACGGCCAGCTTGACAACCCTAGAGGTCCTCCACAAACCCAACAGTGACTCAGATTAAAGGTTTGGCTTATAGCTTTTGCTAACAAACCAAATTCGTTATCCTTAAAGGGATCATATGGGTTGGGGGGAGGTGGGAGAATTGGCTTCCCTTCACCCTCATAGGTAAATCCCCAACATAACATAATTAAGAGTAACATCGTGTCTGCTCCTCTTCTTCCATGGGTACGTCTGAGCCACTTGCTTCTTCCTGAAAATGAAACAAAAACCAAATTCGCTTCTCGGGTTAGAAAGAGGGAACAATCCATCTAGTATGAATCTCATGAATTTTTCCACAGGCATCTTTTGCCTTCCAGGTATATTTGTTAAGGGGTGTGTCCAACACCAGTGGCACTGTGCCCACTGTGGGAAGTTCAACCAAAACAGGTTGTCCTGGGAAATGAGATGGGTTGCTGGGGTGATCAGGACCATGTGGGGCTGGCATGATTGTTGGAGCTTTTGGACTGAATGCTGTGATCTTTGGACATCCATTTACTCCCCAGCGACTATTAACGCTGGTCACTGCATCCCACACTCTCTCAGCCCATCCTGGCTTATGCGGTTTGAGGAAGCGTTTTAACAGACCATTTGTTCTTTCCACAATTCCATTTGCTTGTGGGTAATACAGAGTATGAAACACCCACGAAATTCCCTCCTGGGCTGCCCATTCCTGGACCACTTTGGCTGTGAAATGTGAGCCGTTATCTGATTGGATTGACTGTGGTTTGGGGAAAATTCCAAACCATTCTTTCAGAGCTTTTATTGTGTTTTCTCCTGTTGCCTTAGCACACGCTTTAGCTTGCGCTAGTCCAGATACTATCCCCACACCTACCAGTATGTAGTACTTTCCCTCTGACCTTCAAAAGGGACCGATATAATCAATCTGCCAAGCCTCCCATAGGCCTTTTCCCTCTCTCAAATGCAGGGGGTCACCCTCCAGCGGGTGTCTGTCCAAACGGACGCGGCACTGTTCGCAGGAAGACACACAAGTTTTACATTCTTCCCTGGTAACTGGCCACCCTCGGGCTTGTGCCTCACAATAGAGGTCCTTAACTCCTGAATGTTTCCGTTTTACATGTAGCCATTCTAACAGACGTTCCCAATTTTCTGCTATCTGGGTACTTTGTAGGAGAGCTAGCTGGGCTAGCTCATCCACTTTGGCATTCCATCGGCTCACCGGGGCGTCATCTGGTTGGTGAGATGCTACCCATGCTACTGCAAATTTCCCTTGTCTGGCAATGGTAAGAATATCCTGCCATTTTTCCTTTTGCCATACAGGTATTCTATTGATCTCCCATCCGTTTTGTTCCCAGAACGGAAGCCAATCAGTGCAACCTTTAAACACAGCATAAGAGATTCTGATGAGAATCCATCAGATTTCTAGATGGAATCAAAATTCCACATTGTTCTGCTTCAGTCCACCTTAGCGCGGTAATTTGTGCCCCAGTATCAATTAAGAAGGTCACCGGTCTTTTCTTTGGTCCTACAGCAACAGTAATCAGTAAATCCCCTTTTGTATTGCAGGTGTGTTGTCTAACAAACATCCATCCTCCGCCTCCCCCCTCACCTTCGGGGGGCGGAGGGTCTAGTTTCCCGCCACCTTCTTCTCCCTAGTCGGCTCATCCTCAAGGTCTATCGAGGGTGGGGCACTAGGAATTGGAACTACGTAAGCCAAGCAGGGCAGGAAGAAAACTGCCGCCAGCCACCTCAAGCGGGAATCTGGCAAAGCTGTGGCTGATGGAAAGCTGACAAACCCTGGAGGCAGGAGAAAAGGCGGGTCGCAAGCGGTGTTCCCCAGGGCTCAGGATTGGGGCTGGTTCCAATAGCTTTACCAATGATTTGGACAAGGGGACCGAGTGCTCCCTCAGCAAGTTTGTGGATGACACCAAGTTGGGAGGATGGGTTGATCTGCTGGAGGGTGGGAAGGCTCTACAGAGGGATCTGGACAGGCTGGATCGATGGGCTGAGGCCAATCGTATGAAGTTCTACAAGGCCAAGTGCCGGGTCCTGCACTTCGGTCACGGCAACCCCTTGGAATGCTACAGCTTTGGGGAAGAGTGGCCGGAAAGCTGCCCGGCAGAAGAAGACCTGGGGGTGCTGGTTGACAGCCGGCTGAATATGAGCCAGCAGTGTGCCCAGGTGGCCACGAAGGCCAACGGCATCCTGGCCTGTATCAGAAATAGTGTGGCCAGCAGGAGCGGGGAGGTGGTTGTCCCCCTGTACTGGGCACTGGTGAGGTGACACCTCGAGTCCTGGCTTCAGTTTTGGGCCCCTCACTACGGGAAAGACATTGAGGTGCTGGAGCGTGTCCAGAGAAGGGCAACCGAGGTGGTGAGGGGTCTGGAGAACAAGGAGAAGGGTCTAGAGAACTTCCGAGGAGCGGCTGAGGGAACCGGGGTGGTTTAGTCTGGAGAAGAGGAGGCTGAGGGGAGACCTCATCGCTCTCTACAATGACCTGAAGGGGGTTTGTAGTGAGGTGGGTGCTGGTCTCTCCTCTCAAGTAACTAGGGATAGGAGGAGAGGAAACGGCCTCAAGTTGCGCCAGGGGAGGTTTAGTTTGGATATTAGAAAAAATTTCTTTACTGAAAGGGTTGTCAGGCATTGGACCAGGCTGCCCAGGGAAGTGGTGGAGTCACCATCCCTGGAGGTGTTCAAAAAGCGCGTAGACAAAGCACGACACAGCTGGTTGTACTGGGTCCTCCTGTAGAGAACTCAACTTTTTTACATGTGCTTCCGTGCAACAATATTGTCTCATCTCTTTTCAAATGTCGTCGCCCTGCAGTCGTTGCTGAGGGAATGGCTCCGCCACAAAGGATCCTCTTTCCCCCGGAGAAGATTTACATGGACTGGCAGCAACGATGCAGAGCTGGAGCGGGACTCCACAACTCGGGCAACATGTGTTTCCTCAACTCCGTCCTGCAGTGCCTGACATACACCCCACCTCTGGCCAACTACCTGCTCTCTCGTGAGCACAGCCAGTCGTGGGAGTACTTTTAGGAACAGCTCCTTGTAAATCTGTCGGGCACTTCCCAAGGATTCCAAGAATCTGGAATTTAAGAGAAAAGCAGCCCTTCTTTGCCAATTCCCCGAGTTGGTCTTCTCTGAACACTCAAGCCTAGAAGGCACTTGCCGTATCTAGCTGTGTTCGTCTTCAGAAGGGCACCCCTTTCTAGCCCCAGGTCTCGGTCCCTATTCCTGCAGGTTAAACCCTCTTTGCTTATTGCACAGAAATATTCTGTCAGTTTAACATCTGTCGTGGTTTAACCCCAGCCAGCAACTAAACACCACGCAGCCGCTCACTCACTCCCCCCTACCCAGTGGGATGGGGGAGAAAATCAGGAAAAGAAGCAAAACCCGTGGGTTGAGATAAGAACGGTTTAATAGAACAGAAAAGAAGAAACTAATAATGATAATGATAACACTCATAAAATGACAACAGCAATAATGAAAGGATTGGAATGTACAAATGATGCGCAGTGCAATTGCTCACCACCCGCCGACCGACACCCCGCCAGTCCCCGAGCGGCGAATCCCTGCCCCCCCTTCCCCGTTCCTATACTAGATGGGATGTCACATGGTATGGAATACACCGTTGGCCAGTTTGGGTCAGGTGCCCTGGCTGTGTCCTGTGCCAACTTCTTGTGCCCCTCCAGCTTTCTCACTGGCTGGGCATGAGAAGCTGAAAAATCCTTGACATTAGTCTAAACACTACTGAGCAACAAATGAAAACATCAGTGTTATCAACATTCTTCACATACTGAACTCAAAACACAGCACTGTACCAGCTACTAGGAAGACAGTTAACTCTATCCCAGCTGAAACCAGGACAACATCCCTCTGAAGAACATTTTCTCTGCGCTAAAATGTCCTGGGCTCGTTGGGATGCTGTCGCCTTGGGAGGAGCGGAGACCGTTCTTAGAACTTCAAAATCCCCACTGGGTTTCCCATTGCTGTGGATGTTTTGCTCACCTAAGGCTCTTGCTTCCCTCCCTTCCTCTTCAGGCCGCCAGCCAGGCTTCTGCATGATGTGTAGAATGGAAAAGCACGTTAACAGCGTCCTGCGCTTCTCAGGCGGTGCCATCTATCCTTCGGCTGTCGTCAGCATTCTCACACGTGAGTCATTTCGGGTGCTTTGACAAGTTTTCTTCTGTTCTTGTAGGAGAAAGCTACTAACTTCTTCTTTTTTAGAAATAGGAAAACATTTCCAGCTTGGCAGGCAGGAAGATGCCCATGAGTTCTTACGTTATGCTATTGATGCCATGCAGAGAGCTTGTCTGGGTGGAATCAGCAAGTAAGCACAAGCAAATTCCCTTTGCAATGTTCCCGAGCCCTTTGGACTCCTTGGTGCAGTGCCATCAAGGAGAAACTACGCCCAGGGCTTTCACACAAAGCAAAACTCCGGGAGGAGATAACTCTCTGCCTTACCATTTATTTCCAGCTTGGACATCCCTTCCGAATCGACTACCATCGTCCACCAAATATTTGGGGGCTTTCTGAGATCCAGAGGTACTTTTCCACAACCATTGCTCTCCCTGGAATTGTCTGTGTCCTTCTGTCGGCCTGTGATGAACAGCCGATGGTGTGACTGGCGTAGTAGGTATGAAGGACGTAAAGCGCCACAGTCAGTCGACTTCCCCATCGCTGAGCATTTTGAATTTCCTTCCAGTCACGTGCTTGAGCTGCAAAGTGGTTTCTGATTCCTACGAGGCCTTTCTGGATATTCCTCTGGATATCAAAGTAAGAGAGTTTAATTGTGCTTCAAGATGTCGCAAGGCCCCTGTAGCTTTCCAGAATCAACACAGTTGCTTTAAAAACGCATACCGTGAACACAAGAGAGCCTGGTGGTGGGTGGGAAGTGGAGTGGAAGGATCCCTCTGCGTCCTTCTTCTTTTTGCCCTCCCTCAACACCCGTCTGACGGGTGGTATTATTTTCATTATTGATGACCCCGCGCACCATCGGTAGCTGAACTGAGCAGTGGCACAGAGACGTAGCTCTTGATAGCCCCGGGAATTGAGGGAATTGAGGGAAATGTTCGGCATCGTACCCTCTTTCTGCCTCCTTGTGGGCGCTGCTTGCAGGTTCACCTGGGTCTTCTTGTCAACTCCTGATAAGTGTTTGGGCGAGGGCGTTTCCCGGAGATCAGTTCTCTGCTTTCTCACTCCTCCAGGCAGCCTCAACTGTCACCGCAGTGCTGATGGACTTCGTGAAACCCGAGCAGCTAGATGGTGAAAACTGCTTTAAATGCAGCCAGTAAGATGATTATTAACACCATATTAATACTAGATCCTGCGTGAAGGTGCTGCACATACTCTAGCATAAGCCATCTTTTCACATAACATAATATATTAACATAATAATTCACATAGGTTAGATGCACGATAATGAGGCACCGATATTTTAATATGGCTCTGTGCATCTGAACAGCCTTAAAACAGCGTAGGGGGGTGTGAGACATGAAAGGATGTCTGGCCTTCTTGGGGCAAGATAGGGCGTATACGAAGGTTGCATTTCAGCACTTGGCTCTGTGCTTGGTTTCAAGGTGTAACAAGACGGTTGCCGCCTCCAAGAGGTTTACAATCCATCGCGCACCCAAGGTTCTCACCGTGTGTCTGAAACGGTTTGAAGATTTCAGCGGCGGGAAGATCAACAAGGTGCGTATGCAACTGGAGCGCAACGTTCCCTTCCCGGAGCGGGATATTTCCCAAAGCAGTACGCTCTTTCACAAGCCGTTCACGTTGAGTTTTTCGCGTTCCCTTCCGGGGAGAGGAGAGTTGCCGCGGGAAGACAAGCACGTACTCTGCTCCGGGAGAGCTGCTTTGGCCGAGAACAGTGTCCTGCCACCCAAACCATTACCTGTTGCTTTAGGGAAAACCCAAGTGTTCATGAGCCCCAAAGATGTATTTATACACCTCTGGTCTTGGAGGGCTATTTCGTGTAGTATTTCAGGATCATTTCCGAGCACTCTCGGTCTCTCCGTAGGTTGTGAAGTACTCCGACTGCTTGGATCTTCGCTCGTACATGTCTCAGACAGATGGAGAACCGCTCTTCTACTCTTTATACGCTGTCCTGGTGCACAGCGGTAACAGGTGTCATTCAGGGCACTATTTCTGCTACACAAAGGTAAAGAGCAACTTCCTTCCACGCACGAGAAAAAGGCGTGCTGAGGAAGACAGACTTTCACGGCAGTGATACCGGCAGCCAAGGATTTGGGGGAGAAGGTCTCCTTAGAGGCTGGGTTGGGTTTGTTTTGGCGTGCTCTTGGTTCTGTAGTTTTCTGCCTGCGTTTTTGTGGAGAAACCGTGCGGTTCATCTCCAGATATCATTGCCTTTATTTTTTACAGGCCAGCAACAGGCTGTGGTACGAGATGGACGATTCATCTGTGGATCTTTGTGACAGCAACACGGTTCTCCAGCAGCAAGCCTATTTGCTGTTCTATGTCAGGTAATAACAGAAGAGTACTTAAAGGGAAAGATGGGAAGGGACTTTTTATGAGGGAGTGTAGTGGTAGGACTAGGGGGAACGGTTTTAAACTGAAAGAGGGCAGGTTTAGGTCAGCTGTTAGGAAGAAATTCTTTACGGTGAGGGTGGTGAGACACTGGAAGAGGTTGCCCAGAGCAGTTGTGGATGCCCCTTCCCCAAAAGTGTCCAAGGCCAGGTTGGATGGGGCTTTGAACAACCTGACCCCTTGGCAGGGGAGATGGAACGAGATGATCCTTAAGGTCCCTGCCGACCCCAACCATTTTAGGATTCTATGAAATGGAGGCCGTAGGGAGGATAAAGATGAGGTCTTGCGCCAACAAGGGAAGCAAGACCCCAACCAAATTTCAAATTTGTAGGTTTGGATACGTCTTCTCTCTGTCATAGAAACCGCTCCAAGAAAATGGCTGGACCCCAGGGAAAGCTGCAAGAACAGCCCTAAACAGAAATCACTTTTTTTTTTTTTCTCCAGGAGCTCTGATTTAAGGGGAGGAAGGCCTTCTTCCCCACAGATACCGTCACATGCCCATGCCTTCCCGAGTCAGTGGGCGGCCGGCAGCAAGAAGGTAGATCCTGTGGGACCACCGGGTCTTCTTCCTAGGACTAAGGTAACTCTGGGGAGATGGATCAGTGGATTTCTTTCCGGGATCTTGGCATCGTTCTCTTTTCCCTCCCGCGCTGCAGCTTTCTTCAAAGCTGCAACGCTTCTCCCTCTTAAAGCATCCCACCTCCATCCACCCCATTTGTCCACCTTTGGGTCTTCTGCCTTTGCAGCCCTCCAGGAGAAGCTCTGGGATGACCTTAGCTTTCCCATCCCACAGTTTCTGGGGGTTCCCCACTGTTCTGTTCCTTTCATGGGGAAAGGTCAGGGCCTTTTCACAGCTCTCTGTGCAGGACGTGGCGGTGGGCATGGAGGATGCTCCAGAGGACTGCAGCTCCTCTACAAGAACCAGGACCAGCCAGTTAAACTAGGCAGATGCGCGGGAGGCATCTGCAGCCTGGGCAGGCAGGCGCAGCACGGCCTCGTGCGCGTCCAGAACTCAACCCGGCTTCCCGTTCCGCTGTCAACTGTTTGACCGTGGGCCGCACGCTGCGCAACGGGACGAGGAGGAGGAGGACGGATTCACCTCCTGTTCCTGCTGCCAGAGGAATGGGGCCAGGGAGAGGGCCTGGAGCAACTTGCCGCAACGGGACAAGGATTTCTGCAGCTGCCTCGTGGCCACCAAGGACTACAACTACTCAGCAAGGAGGAGGACTAGTCCGAGTCACGAACAAGCCCCCAGGGATGACTCGCCTCCGTGGACCTCCAGCTCCCGGTGGGCTCCCGCATCCCGGGCTGCTTGGGAGCAAAGATTGCTGCGGGAGAGAGAGCGGAGCCAATCCCTGCGGTGTGGCTGTAAACTCTGCAGATGGTTTGCGGAGTACACGGATGACCGTGGCTCAGCGAGGAGGAGGAGAACCAGTCCTCCGAGTCACGAGCAAACCCCCAGGGATGACTCACCTCCGTGGACCTCCAGCTCCCGGTGGGCTCCCGCATCCCGGGCTGCTTGGGAGCAAAGATTGCTGCGGGAGAGAGAGCGGAGCCAAACCCTGCGGTGTGGCTGTAAACTCTGCAGATGGATCGTGGAGTACACAGATGACCGTGGCTCAGCGAGGAGGAGGAGAACTAGTTCTCCGAGTAACGAACAAGCCCCCAGGGATGATTCACCTCCGTTGACCTCCAACTCCAGCTCCAAGCCGGTTCCCACATCCCAGGCTGCCTGGGAGCAAACTCAGCTGCGGGAAAAAGAGCGGAGCCGATCCCCACGGCGGGGTTATAATCTCCGCAGCCGGTTCGTGGAGTACACGGACAAGAGGTGCGAGAAGAAGTCCTCCACGTCGTGAGCAAGTCCCAAGGGATGATGCGGCCCCAGGACCCTCCAGTGCCCGCTCCAAGCAGGCTCCGGCACCCAGGGCTGCTCAGGATCAAATCCTGCCGAGGCAGAGCGAGCAAAGCAGATCCCCGTGGCAGGGTTACGATCTCCGGAGCCGGTTCGTGGACGCCACAAACTACGACCCCTCAGCAGGGAGGAGGAGGGCTTCCCTGATGAGGGAGAAACACAACGTCTAACTTCTGCAATGCTGGGGAGGAGGAAGAGGAGGAAGAAGAATCCATCAAGTACCAAAGCAGGGACCAAGCTGCACGAAGGACACCAGCAGCCCACCCTCTCCCTCCTCCCAGTGCTGCCTCTGGCCAGGAAAAGCTCAGAAAGAACTTCCAGAAATTCGGACAACTCTGCCAGCTGGCCCACCTGCCCACAGGTCCCTCGAGGAAGAGCTTCTCTCTGTTTTTGGGATCACCCTGCAAAAACAACACTCGGTTAGAGCCAAGAGGCAGAAAAGCCAAAGACAGAATTAAAAACATTTGTTGGCCTTGCATGTGTAATTTATGGGGCGTTTCCTTCTCTGTAGGTTTTGCGGCAATTGGTGGAAATAATACCCGAGAATATATACCTTCATATATAATTCTAAAATGCTTCCTGTAATACATTAGATACGGGGGTTTCTTTTTAAATCCTTTTATATATAAATGAATATAATTTTTCAATATATATGAAAACGAGAGATTTTTTCTCCACTTCAACACCTCACCCCCATATTTAGTGTTTTAGTATTCTTTTTAACACTCCCCCTCCATCAATGGTCAGGCATTTTTGGGCTGTGATCCCCCTTTTTGGGGGGGACCCCCCCATCCCCCATTCACCTCCTCTCCTCCGCCACATCCCTGCCCCTCCCAGTGTCATTGGGGTGCCCCAAATGATGTCATCACCCCCCCAGACCCCCTCCTTCTAATTCACCCCCCCCCAAAAAAGCACAAACCAAGGGAAAGGACCCCGACCAGCAGCTTGTGACTTTAATAATGCCTTTTACATAGGTACGTGCCTGCTCCCCAAAAGCGGTGGCTCCACTAGAAAAATAAAAGGAGGGCCCCCCCCCACCGCAAACAGTTGCAGCCCCCCCCCTGCCCTTGTCCTGCAGGCTGGCGGCTGCCCCACGGAGGGGGAGCGTGCCAGAGGATGGTGCCACATCTCGCGCTCTGCTCCGCACCGGGACGGGTTCCCCGGGTGGCAAACGTCCCTGGTCCCTCTTGGCCCCGCGCTCTGCTGAGCATCGCGAGATGCTTATGACAGGACATCTGAAAAACAAGCAAAAAAAACCCCCCAAATTGTATTTCAGCTGTATACGGAGGGGTTAAAAGATGGGGTTTTGGTCTGTGGGTGAACACTGGGGGAGAAATAGATAGCCGAGAAAAGCGCAGTCAGCACAGAAAACGGATGGTTTGTTGCCCGTTGCTTGGAATACCTGTTCCTCCGCAAATGTATAAATACCGGGATTTTTCCGAAGAGCAGCGGGCTGGTGTACGGCGAGGCCACCGTTGCCTCCGTGGGGACGCCCACGGAAAGCTGGCGCCTACCGATTGCTGGGCCGAGCTCGCGGTGCAAGACGGCACAAGAATGTACGGATGGTCCGTCTTCCTCACGGTCCTCGGGTCAGGATGTTAATCTGCTTTACAAGATACCCTTAGCATAACGCATCTCTGTCGTCGTTAAATGCTTGCTTTTTCCCTTATAGTCAGCGTGTGTGTGTGTGCGCGTCTTCTCGGGAATCCTCGAAAGCACCCTAAAACATCAGCATATTAAAAAAATAGCACAGAAGAAAGTAGGGGAAATTCCATCAGAATAAGGGGTAGTAGCTGAGCTAAAGGGAGATTCTAGGTAAACAGGTCAGCTCAAAATACAACGCGTCCTTTAAAAGCTAAGAGTGATTTGAACACTTCAAATCAGTATTAAGACGAACTGATACCATTCTGAACTCATTCTTAGCGTAAAAGTAAACACTCTTGCCAGTGTCGGAAGGTGTCTCCTCCCTTCCGCACAGCCCTGCTGCAGGGAGATAATCCTGGGGGGCTGCGGGACGAGGCTGTAACGTCATCAGAATCCACACTTACGGATCCACCACAATAGCTACAGCCCTTGCGCTGCTGCTGCTGCTGCACATCTTGCTTGCTCGGTCAATAAAGCTGAAAGTGAAGTGGAAAACTTCAAAGAGTAAAATGAAAAATAAAGAACAAATCTCCTTAATTCACTTCATACTAAGAAGGTATGCAGATATTTATACACATTCAATAAAATACTTATATGATAAAAGTATTTGGTTTTCCTTTTACATTAGCTTAACTTGCACAGCCATGAATTGACACCATTAAATTAGCCATCTCCAAAATACAGAGTTATTATTTGACTACAGGGTGTTTTGTGTGTTACATGATGCGGAGGGACGCCTGGCCAGCTGTACTGCCCAAGAGAGATGCTACTGACTGCCAGGGAAATGCACCGTTGAAAGCCAGACAGAAATGAAGTACTTTGGAGCACTCTGTCAAAGTATTGGGAAAAAACCCCGTAACATTTAATTGCCTCTCTTTTTAAACATGTAGAACAAATACCTAACTGCTTAAGCGCACCTAATAAATTCTATGCTACAGCTACTGGCAGTTACAGTTTAAACAATGCAAGTCAGTTTGTAAATTATACAATTTTAACTTCTTTTAAAGTTTCATTTATGATGATAGAAAAAATATCAGTGAGATAAGAGATCCCTCCTATGCTTTTACTTTTGGCGGGGTGGAAATTCAAATCCCCAGTGCTGCAATACCTCAGGCTACCAAAAAGGACTGGCAGATTTGTTATTGCTTTTGGCTGTACTGCAGCATGCAGAGGAACGCGTTTTTAAGAGATCTCGACTGTTACAACTGAGAACCCAAAAAGCAGCGATGCAATCAACTTTCAAAAGACGTGCTGTACTTGCGTCTTTGGAAGGAAATTGACTTTTTTTTTGGTTTTTTTTTTCTTTTTTAAGAGTGAACAGTCTTGTTGCTGATGACTTCTACCGCCAAGCACAGCATCGCTGAAGATCTGCTCTGATGGAAAGCTCATAAAATGCAACTTCTTTGAATGAGAAAGATTTCCATTTTGGAAAATCTCTTTCAAACTAAAGTCAAAAACTACACGCTGCAGGGAAGTGGTCCCTCACCTTAGCTTCCAGAGGGCTGGGGGTCTGCATCCATCCTCAACAAAAACCACATCAGCTAACCAGGATAGTCCTGCAGTTGCCAGGTTCTGCTTCATCATCTACAAAAAACCAAAAAACAACAAATAAACCAACCACAACCAAAAAAACCCAGTACCAGCAGTCACGTCAATCAACACAGACCTCTTCCGCGACAAACACCTCCTCAAAAGCAATATGGCCTTCCTGTTAAAGAATTTTCAGATGTGGGTTTCTCTAGGTTTGCTTTATTAACAACTCAGAGTTGGGCCACCACCGCAGTGAATGGCACACTTCCAAAAGTTTCCAAACCTTATATACCCTTTTGCCACCCATTGTCCCAATCCAAAGTCTCTGTAATTTTCCAGCCGATTTTCTGTTCTCATATCGTTATCATTCATCATCTTATCTCATCCATTCTCCATTCTCATGTCTCGGTTCTTCTGAGATTGGTGCTCATAGGCAGAAGGTCTCCGGTCACCATCATCACTTATCTTCTTACACTTCAAAGGTAAATTTGAAGTGTAATGAATCTTTAAAAAAGTAGAAATTTTAGGCGTATCAACATTTTAACCATCAACTCTTACTGCTGTTCCCTGACTCTGCATCCCCAGGCAGAGCGGCTCCAAGCCAAACACACACGTGCGTGGACTGACAATACAGAGAACGCTACAACCAGTGGGACTCAAAAATGAGAGAAAACTCTCAGCAACAAGAATGACTCCCAGACGGGAGATGCTGTCGAGCAAGAAGACCTGCGGGGCTGCAACGGCGAGGTAAGGAGGCTCTATGGGAGCCCCAGAGAAAAAAAAAAGAGTCAAATGTAACAGCCCGCGACAAGAACTTACTGTCAAAACTGGGACAATGGATGCACAAGAAGCCAGGCTGTAAGACCTAAGACCCTAAAGACGTGGAGGAGAAACCCCAGAAAGTAGACCCCACGAAAACAGGGCTCTCAAGAGAAGAGCTGCTGACGCAGCCCTGATACCTACTGCAAGCAGAATGATCCAGAAACATCTACAACACAACGCACACTTTGATTTAAGCTTCAGTTGCAAGACAAGACGCACTTGGCCGACTCTGTGCAGGTGAGGCAAGGCATTCAAGGCTACAGATGCCTACTGAGGGGCACGCCAAACTTGCTGAGCACCAAGAGCATCGAGACCTGCGGAAGGCAGAACGAAGGACACAGACTACACAACAGCACGGGTGGGAACTGCCCTGCCTGGCACACGCGCATATTGCACGGGAGAGTGTCGTGGTTTAACCCCAGCCAGCAACTAAGGACCACGCAGCCGCTCGCTCGCTCCCCACCCACCCAGTGGGATGGGGGAGAAAATCGGGAAAAGAAGTAAAACTCGTGGGTTGAGATAACAACGGTTTCATAGAACAAGAAAGAAGAAACTAATAATGATTATGAGAACACTAATAAAAGGATTGGAATGTACAAATGATGCGCAGTGCAACTGCTCACCGCCCGCCGATCGACATCCAGCCAGTCCCCGAGCGGCGATCCCCCCACACCGACTCCCCCCAGTTGATATACTGGGCATGACGTCCCATGGTATGGAATACTCTGTTGCCCAGTTTGGGCCAGCTGCCCTGGCCGTGTCCTGTGCCAACTTCTTGTGCCCCTCCAGCTTTCTCGCTGGCTGGGCATGAGAAGCTGAAAAATCCTTGACTTTAGACCAAACATTACTTAGCAACAACTGAAAACATCAGTGTTATCAACATTCTTCACATACTGAACCCGAAACATGGCACCGTACCAGCTACTAGGAAGACAATTAACTCTATCCCAGCTGAAACCAGGACAGAGAGACCCCACGCCCTCCATCTGCGCCCAAACACGGCTGATCCTGAAGATCCCTCTCCACCGCACTGACTTCATCCCCAACCCCTGCCTGCCCGAATTCGCAACCTCGCTCCACTCCATGTCCGTCCCCCCCCCATATCATTTGCCCCTCAACTTTGCTTTCAGAGGGCTGCGGGTCAGGTTCCGTCCTCCACAAAGTCTGCCCCAGCTATTTAAGATGTTGCTGCTATCACCACGTTCCTCTCCATCACCTGCACAAACCGAGCACTACCAGTCCCACGGGCCAACGCCGACCTCTTCCACAGCAGCGTCCTCCTCGGAAGCGCCACATCGCTCGAAAGCTACGGCTGCCGCCCCTTTTGCTCTTCTCACTTCTGCCAATTTAACTCAAATCCTCCGCAGAAAGCCCGCGCAGCAGCTGCAAGAGCCGGGAGGGAAACGCACCACCAAGAGACCTCGTGGTACGGCGGGATCTGACCGATCCCATGAAAAACAACAAGCAGAAAAAGGCGTCTTGTGGTTGATATACCGCTGGGCTCGCCCACCACCCCAACCACAATCACCTGGGGAAGGGGAAGGTCATGGAGAAACGCCGGCGCAAGTCTCCCGCTCCGGCTTGGACCTGCAGCTTGTGAAGCGTGGACGAGACGGACTGTTACTGGAAACAACGATAACACTTTTACCAAAACTTTGTGTATCGCGCTGATGCAAGATGCTTTACATCTTGCGTTGCGAGAAGAACGGTGTCCTTGTTATGCTGACTAGCGGTGGATAAGAAAACCTGTATGTTGCAAAATGTGTAAGATACCAGAGGAAATTGCTTTTGGTCGACCTTGCAATTCCCTGGGAAGATGAGAACCTTAGGCCCTTTTAGATAATTGAGCTTAAACGCGTCACTGTGGCTTGTGTTAAACGAATGAAAATCAAGACAAGATAGATATTAGAGTTACTAACGAACGTTCTTCAGGATAAGCTGTATCAAAACATGTAAAACGTCCCACTGCGCAGAATCACTAGAAGAGGGTGTACTAGCGGACAAGCGAGGAAGACTATCGAAGACCACCAGAGGGCCCCTGAAGACCACCAAAGATCTCGAGCGCGCCTGCGCCGAGGGCATTTACATATATCGACGAGTTCCCGGAATTCAGAGGAATATGTTAATTACTTCCAGGAAAAATCATGAATATGTATATCCCTTTTGTATCTAATCCCAACCGTTGAAAGAATTGGTGTGCACGATAGTGATTCAAAGCAACTAACTCAATAGCCTGACTAACTATTAAGTAGGTATTCTTTATTGGCAGCGCTGGGTGCACAGGGGGGGATCGTTCCACCTATCGTGCGCACCGTCGGGCCCAATTGTGCAGGTTAAGTACATGTTCTACGTACATATTCACCGGATTTCCAAGAAATGTTATACATATTCATTAGTATTCCGGGAAAGTATTAGCATATGCAAATGTCCTTTACGCAGGTGCACTGAAGGTCTCTGGCGGTCTTCCGTAGTCTTCCTCACTTGTCTGCTACTTGACCCTCCTCAGGTGACTCTGCGCGGTGTGGTCCTTTGTGGGATACTTGGAAAGTAATGGGCACATAGTGAACAATCCAGACTCGATAGAATTGATCAATTTGTGAGCCAAGGATGTTTTGTAGGCAGCAGGCTTCAAGGACGCTTTGCGTGTGGACACATATTTAGCTAACGGTAGTAAGAGCATTCCAGACGCCTTTAGAAGGCCTTGAACAGAATAAACAAGAAGACAAAAAAAAGAAAGATGCCAATTAGAAGAACACAGGTGCGCATTCCACGATAAAGGGAACTTGGCACAAAGAACCTCAATTCGGCAGCTTATCTTGACCAATTAGACTGAGACAAGTTTCGCATGTTTTAGTTAACGCAACCAATTATGCCTTATGTTTACGCGCATGTACAGTGTTGTTATAACCAATCATTAGGTGTAACTAGGCGCGTGGACAGCTCATGCTAACCAATCTCTAATTTGCTTATGCATGAACAGTAACTAGAATGAACATATAAACCGAGCTATCTTGGCAATAAAGTGGCATCTGCTTGATCATATTGATTGTGTGCAGTGTCCGTGACTTCCACGTCAACACTCATCAAGGCAGGCTCAGACATGATGGCATGAAGAGCAACCTCAAAGAAAAGGGCCTGAGCGTTACGAGGGATGCCATAGCAGCCAGTGGTGGTGATAAAGAGGAACATGGCTATGTGCATATTGGGCTGCACTGGGAGGAGCTTGGCCAGCCAGACAAGGGGAGTTGTCGTCCGTTTTCACTCAGCACTGGTGTGGCCACCTCTGGAACAGTGTGTCCCAGTGTGGGGATCCCCATTCTGGAGGAATGGCAAGACACTGGAGATGAACGGCCTGGCTGAACAGGGAGCTTTTGCTAGGACTCAAGAAAAAAAGAAGAGTTTATCATCTCTGGAGGAAAGGGCGGGAAACTTGGGAGGAGTACGGGGATCTTGTTAGGTCATGCAGAGAGGAAATTAGAAAGGCAAAAGCTCAGCTAGAACTCAATCTGGCCACTGTCATAAGGGACAACAAAAAATGTTTTTACAAATATGCTAACAGTAAGAAGAATCCCAAGGAGAATATCTATCCTTTAATGGATGCAGAAGGGAATGTAGCCACCAGAGATGAGGAAAAGGCTGAGGTACCTAATGCCTTCTTTGCCTCAGTCTTTAATAGGGAGACCAGTTATCCTCAGGGTACTCTGCCCCCTGAGCTGGAAGGCAAGGATGAAGAGCAGAACATACCCCCCTTAATCCAGGAGGAAATAGTGACCTACTATGCTATCTGGACACTCACAAATCTATGGGACCAGATGGGATCCATCCGAGAGTACTGAGGGAACTGGTGGAGGTGCTTGCCAAGCCACTCTCCATCATCTATCAGCAATCCTGGTCACCAGGGGAGGTCCCAGAGGACTGGAGGCTTGCCAATGTGACTCCCATTTATAAGAAGGGTCGGAGGGAGGATGCGGGGAACTACAGACCTGTCAGCCTGACCTCGGTACCAGGGAAGATTATGGAACAGTTTGTCTTGAGAGCGCTCACATGGCAACTCCAGGACTATCAGGGGATCAGGCCCAGTCAGCATGGCTTTACAAAAGGCAGGTCCTGCTTGACCAACCTGATCTCCTTCTATGACCAGGTGACGCACCTAGTGGATGAGGGAAAGGCTGTGGGTGTTGTCTACCTGGACTTCAGCAAGGCCTTGGACACTGTCTCTCATGGCATACTCCCTGAGAAGCTGGCATCTCATGGCTTGGACAAGTGTACTCTTTGCTGGGTGAAAAACTGGCTGGATGGCCGAGCCCAGAGGGTTGTGGTGAATGGGATTAAATCTGATTGGCGGCGGGTCACAAGTGGTGTTCCTCAGGGCTCGGTGTTGGGGTCAGTTCTGTTTAATATCTTTATCGATGATTTGGATGAGGGGATCGAGTGCACCCTCAGCAAGTTTGCAGACGACACCAAGTTGGGAGGATGGGTTCATCTGCTGGAGGGTAGGAAGGCTCTACAGAGGGATCTGGACAGGCTGGATCGATGGGCTGAGGCCAATCGTATGAAGTTTAACAAGGCCAAGTGCCGGGCCCTGCACTTGGGTCACAGCAACCCCATGCAGTGCTACAGGCTTGGGGAAGAGTGGCTGGAAAGCTGCCCAGCAGAAAAAGACCTGGGGGTGCTGGTTGACAGCCGGCTGAATATGAGCCAGCAGTGTGCCCAGGTGGCCACGAAGGCCAACGGCATCCTGGCCTGTCTCAGAAATAGTGTGGCCAGCAGAAGCGGGGAGGTGATTGCTCCCCTGTATTCGGCACTGGCGAGGCCGCACCTTGAGTACTGTGTTTCATTTTGGGCCCCTCACTACAGGGAAGACATTGATGTGCTGGAACGTGTCCAGAGAAGGGCAACCAAGTTGGTGAGGGGCCTGGAGCATAAGCCTTCTGAGGAGCGGCTGAGGGAGCTGGGGCTGTTTAGTCTGGAGAAGAGGAGGCTGAGGGGAGACCTCATCGCTCTCTACAACTACCTGAAGGGGGTTTGTAGTGAGGTGGGTGCTGGTCTCTTCTGTCAGGTGGCTGGTGATAGGACGAGAGGAAATGGCCTCAAGTTGCGGCAAGGGAGATTTGGGTTGGATATTAGGAAAAATTTCTTTACTGAGAGGGTTGTCAGACATTGGAATAGGCTGCCCAGGGAAGTGGTTGAGTCACCATCCCTGGAGGTATTCAAAAAGCACCTAGACAAAGCACTTCAGAACATGGTTTAGTGGGCATGGATGATGGTTGGCCTCGATGATCTTGAAGGTCTTTTTCCAACCTAAACAATTCTATGATTCTATGATCCAGAGGAGGTCTGCCAAGATGGTGCTAGGGGCCATGTGTGGAGAGGCTGGGAGACCTGGGCTTCTTAGGCCTAGTCAATCAGAAGATTTGGGGAGCGTGGTATCATATAGTCCATGATATCTTGAAAGTTGCTTTCAGAGGTGGTGGCACGGGGGAAAGAGCATGAGAAAGGAAAACCAGCAAAACCTGCACTTTGCGAGGTCCAGACTGGACATGAGTAAAAATGAAATGTCACTCCAAGGGTAGTGTTGTGGTGCAACAGGTCACCCAGAGGTAGTCTGGATTAGGAACAGTGTCTGTTTCAAGGAACAGCTGCCGGTGAGGACAGAGACGCATCAGTACAGATAGGAAGGTGCGGGAGGAGCAGGTTGGGTGTCTAAAGCATGAAGAGACACAGGCATAGGCGTGTGGAAGTGTAGGAGAGCCTGTGGTAGAGATGTCCAGGGGTGCTGGCAAGGCTGGAAGTCCCTGACAGAACTGAGGCCTTGGTCCCCTTGGCTATGGCTAATGCCTCTGCCACCAAAGGCTGCAAGGAGACACGTTGTCCTCATGCCACTGGAGCCTCATTGCTTCCTTTTTTCTAATTTTTTTCTAATTTGGGGATCTACTGAAGGAGGCATAGCAGCACTCTCCAATGAATATTGATCCAGGCTGTCTCCTATGGAGCTCTGGAAAGGAAGGAAAAGCAGTCCTTTGAGGTCCATATGGACAACCTTGCTCCTCACCTCCCCAAGCCCACCAGCTCCTGCACTGGCCACCTGGGACTTGCATCACACGCTTTCCCTGGAGAACTGGCTACTGTCAATGGACAGTGGCTGGACAGACCAGGGTTAGTAACAACTCCAAAGCAGATCACCATATGATCTGCTATGAAGAGAATTAACTCCATCCCAGCCAGATGCAGGACAGAGATACAGGGCATACAATGAGGGTGAGGAGTGAACAATGTCTTCTTCCAATGACCTGGGGAAATCTGTGGATCACAGAGCCTGGCTCTGATGGGGGACTCAGTCTCCCTGGTATTCACTGGTCAAGTGAGACAGCAAGATGTAAACAGCCCAGGAGGTTTCTTGTGGTGTTTGTGGAAAGTTCTTAGCACAGCTGCAACACGGGCCACCCAGTCTGATGCTCGCCTGCACCTGGTACTCCCAAAAGAGGATGAGCTGGTCAGGGATGTGAAGAACGGTGTCAGCCTTGCCTGTAGCAACCATGAAATTGTGGTCTCTCAGATCCCCAGGGGCTTGGGGAAGGAGACTAGCAGAGCACAGACCCTGGATATGAGGGAATGAACCTGGCCTGTTGAGGGCACTGGCAGGTGGGATGCCATGGAGGCAGTGTCAGGGCCCTGAGCATATCCATAGGCCTTCATGTCCCTGACCAGCCTCACATCGGGCCTCCACCCACACCTCTGTCTGTGGGCCAGGGAGACCATTGAAGCCCAGGCCTGAGTTTCAGCCCCAGCTTGATCTATGCTGCAGGTGTAGGAGTCTCCAGACACAGCCACAGACACAGCCTTGCCTGTCCATGGACCTTGTTGATTCGGACTTGCAGACTCACTCCCCAGCTTGATCCTTTATGGAGTGTACAATGAAATGACACCATCGCCCTCCAGGTGCCAGACCCCAGCTGATTCACAGAGGCCTAGGGCCTTTCTGCTTCCTTTCTTCCCATCACTTGCTCAGGTTTGGGGAGGAGAGGAAGGAAAAGCAGGTGAGGCTTCTGGATGCCAATGACTGAAATGGTGGAGCAGAACCATCACTTGTGAAATGATCTCAAGGCTATGCTAGGTCAAAAGTGTTATCTTCTGTTCCTATCTCAGAGGCTTTAAATCTTCAGCGGGAACCTGGGAGCTCTGAGATTCTTCCACCTCCCTCTCTTTTAGCAAGTTGATAGTACCCAGTCAGAGGCTTTCTTTCAATTCTGTTTACAGCCTAAAGCACCCCGTGGTCTGGAGATATTCCAGGAAACCTGCATAAGAGTCACACTCCTCTGCACAAGAAGGTGCATGCTCCCAGGAACCTCAGGAGACATGGCAGAGCGATAGCTCTGTTCGGCGAGGTGGTCAAATGCATCATCTCCATTTCGGTAATGGTGGCCTCGATGCCTGCATCACGTGTAAACTCTCTCTGTGGATGCTGACTTTTACTGAGCAACCGGACCTGACCTCAGAGCGGGCCCCACTTTGAGCTGGGCGTTGGACTCGAGACCTCCGGAGCTCCCCTACACTCTCAAATGTCCTGTGATGCAGAGACCTTCACCTCCACCTTAATCTCTTCTCGTAGGGTGTGTGTTAAGTCAAAGGCTCATGGAAGGGTTAGTGGGGAAGAGACTGCTGGGCTTCTCTAGTCCAGCCTCCAGGCTGGCTGTGACTTTGTGGACCTGAAACCTGAAGAGCTCCAGAAGTAAAGATCACAGCAATGCTCCTCCTAGTCCTTTTTATTTTTCCTAAGGCTCAGCCTAACGCTGCCAAGAGGCAGTTTGTGGCTGTTACCTCTGTCATATCATTGGCCACTGCAGAGAGCTTGGCTCTGTCATCTCTCCAGGTTGTTAATAGGGTTGCCCATGCCTCCATTTCAGCAGGATAGAGAGGCAGAGACTCTCCTCACAGCTCGTGCGTTAGGTCCGTACCCCAATTTGGCAGACCTCCTTGGGCCACCTCCACTTTATCTGCTTTTCTTTTGAAATATGAGGCCCACTGGCCCCTATGGAATCCATCATGGTGCCCAGGCTCTTCTCCCCAGGGCACTCTTTAGCTGCTGCATGGAGTCGTTCTGTAGCTTTTCCTTCTAAAACTCCAGGTTTCTGTTGGCCAAATCCCTCAGTGTGGCCAGGTCCCTCTGACTGAACCTCCAACAGTCCAGCTTTTAAAGTACGTGTGCTGATGCTTATCCTGAGTCATGGTGCTCTAACAAGATCACAACTTAAGTAACTGCAGGACGCAGCAGGGTGAGCTCTGGGGTCAGACCAGGGTGCTCAGAGCTTTCTTCCTTTTGTGCTTCAAAAGATCCAAGGGAGGAGCTGACCTTCATCAGGCAGTTCAGGGATCCTGACCAGAAGACCATGGTACCTGGAGGAGTTAGTGATCCATGTAACAGTAAACATGAGCAGAGCCAGGCCTGGGCTGGGCTGTGCTCCACGTACAGCTTGGCCTTCAGGCTGTGTTGTGCTAAGCATATCTCAATGCAGGATAAACTTGATTGTAGCAGAGAAACCTGCAGGAAGCTCCCAGCTGGTACCAGCAATTAGGCCACCTGCATGTCCTTACCTGCATCTAAAACTGCAGAAACAAACATCCCCTTCTGGGACAGTAGGAAAGATGACAAGAATTGTTTTCTTGTAAGAAAACACTGAAAGAGCTCCCAGGACCAAACCGGGATAACCCTTACATGGGTGGGATCTGCACAGCTTGCTGCACAATGATCAAAGGCACTTCCTGATGCAAAACAACACACAAGTCTGCTGCGGGCCTGTCAGGGATGCCAGCAGAGGTGCCCTCACAGCCACCTTCCCAGCCATGTGTCTCCTGCTGGCCCATGAGGTCCTGAGGCACAGCTGACCTCATCACCGCATTCCCACCCATCTCTTCCTTGTGGCCTAGGATCTGATCAGATAAAGGTCACCTCACATTCCTCTTCCAACACCATGGCTCTGCTTTGGGAACTCACCATCCCTGCCCTGCCCCCAGGGACCAAACAGCCTAAATTGGGGTAGGAGAGGGGTTCAAGGTGAGGGGCTTAAAGCATGGGAATGAGGGCTTCAGGTGTTAAGTGTTCAGGTTAGGGTTTAGGGATTAGAGCTCACCTTTCAGGGTTAGGGATTAGGCAAAGGTTTAGGGTGATGGTCTGGTGTTCTGCTTTGGCTGTCTGGTTAGTGTTTAGGGTGTGGGCTCACTTTGTGGATTAGGGGTTCTTCAGGGCAGGGGTGAGGGCTAGGCTTAAGGCCAACTTTTTAATGCTAGCTCTAAGGGTGGGGGATTGGCAGGAGCGATAGGGTAATGTTCACAGGGTAAGAGTAAGATTTAGCTCAGAGGTAAGGCTTGAGGTAAGGGATTAGGGTAGTGGATTCCCAACAGGGTGAGTGGTGCCATTTAGGGGTAGGGTTATGAGCTAATGTTATTGCTTAGAAACAGAGGAAGGGCCAAACAGAAATGGGGAGACAGGAACCTCATGAAATTCAACCAGGGAAAGTGTAAAGTCCTGCCCCTTGGGGGGGGGGGGGGCAATAACTCCAGGCACCACTCTGTGCTGGGGGCAACCCAGCTACCTGCAAAGCTGGAATAGAGTTTTGCAGAAAATGTGCTGGTGGGCACCAAGTTGACCATGAGCCAGCAATGTGCCCTTGCCACAAAGAAGGCTGAGGGTATCCTGGGTTGCATTAGGAGGAGTGTTGCCAGCAGGCTGGTGGGGGGGATCCTTCCCCTTTACTCAGCACTGGTGAGGCCGCACCTGGAGCACTGTGGTCAGTTCTGGGCCCCCCAGGACTAGAGAGACATGGACATATTGGAGAGAGTCCAACAAAAGGCCACTAAGATAATGATGAAGGGACTGGAGCGTCTCTCCTGGCAGGAAAGTCTGCGAGAGCTGGGACTGTTCGGCCTGGAGAAGGGAAGGCTCAGGGGGATCTAATCAGTCAGTAAAAATACCTGAAGGGAGGGTGCAAAGAAGACCGAGCCAGGCTCTTTTCAGTGGTGCCCAGTGACAGGACAAGAGGCCATGGGCACAAAGTGAAACTCAGGAGGTCCCCTCTGAACATCAGGAAACACTTTTTGACTGTGAGGGTGACTAAGCACTGGCACAGGTTATCCAGAGAGTTGTGGAGTCTCCATGCTTGGAGCTATTCAAAAGCCATGTGAACATTGTCCTGGGTGAGCAGCTCTAGGTGGCCCTGCCTGAGGAGGGGTTTGGACCAGATGACCCCAGAGGTGCCTCCTAACCTCAACCATTCTGTCATTCTGTGAAATGCTGTTAAGGATGTCTTAGACCTAGAGGACAAGTCCCACAGAATGAGCAAGACCATCTAAATGAGGCTTCTAGATGAATAGGTGATGCCATCAATATAGAAAAGCAAGCAGCATGGGACAGCAATGGGGAATGCCAATGGTCTGGATTGAGAACTTCCTGGAAAAAGCCAAAGGAAAAGGATGGGTCCTTGGGTGCAAGGTACCCCATGCTCTGGGGGCAAGGTACCTTGTTTGGGACAGCTTCCTTAGCAACACCTGCATCCCCGGAGGGTGATTCCCTGGGCCTGCACCAGGCAGCAGCCGTGTTTCTCAGCAGCACCTTCCCTTTCCTCCCTGGGTATTGACCATGTCTCTCCATTCCACATTCATGGACCCCAAACTACCAGTTGAGGAAACATTTTGGTGAGGGGAAGACCTCCCTGAGGCATGTCTGCACTTTGTGAGTCCCAAGAGCTTGTGCAAACCTCGGGGTGGAGCTCATTTGGTACCCACAATTGTATTGCAGATGGTTGGGGAGCACCATTACCAAGCAGGAAGTGAGAGATCTGGTCCCAGGACAAGATCTGCCTGATGGGGATGGAGCTTACAGCTGCAGTGTCTCCGGGTCATTGCCCCACATAAGGTGTGTTTGATATATGGCCGTGTTCCTGGAAATAATGCCATTTGGGTGACTTAGTCTCACCATCAAAACTAGGCAGGATGAATCCCATCCCTGGCAAAGAGCATGCATAAACTGAAGGAACTGCCCTCCAGTTGCCCAGCTTTGGCCTTGGCATGGGGAGAACCTTCTGGGCCTGAATGGACAAGCACAGCTGTGCCCTGCCTGCAAAGCTCAGGAACTCTTCTCCACTCTTAAAGAAAAAATGAGCACATTTTTCATCAGCTGAAATGCATCAAACACTGTTCCTTCACAGACAATGTTTTCCCATGATGTCAAGGTGGAAATTTCCAGCCCATGTACTATGCTCAGGAGAAGATAGCCTGATCTTCCCCATTACACCCGTGACACTGCTCTGCCTAGTATCCTGTGTATTGACTCTCACCACTCTCTCACGGGTTTCCACATGTCCTGCTTGAACTGACCATTTCTCAAGAAGTCATTCCAGCAGACTGCCTGGACATCTGCATTTCCCAGTGTCCATCCAGCTTTCCTCCTCTCATTGGTCTCTACCCATTCAAACACCTCTCAGCTACCCAGGTGCTGCTCAGAGCTTCAGGTGCTTTAAAGCTTGCCTTGTCTTCCAGTAGTCTGCTTGATGGTCTCTTGAGCCAACTCCTCCATTGTGTTTGTACCTGTTCTCCTGAGTATCTCACTGAAAGTGTTCCACTAAGGTGACCCACAGCAGAAAGTGGACTTCAGTGGAGGAAACGTGGACTTCATACATTATTTTTTAATGCATTGGGGTTTTTGCTACTTTTTTTTTCTAATAATGGCAGGTAAGCAACATTCTTCTGTGATTGTGTGCAGCTGGTTCACCAAATAAAGCCAGTGGGAATCTGTGCAGAAGAGCTGAATCATTCAGCTACAGCCTTTAGTGGGAAAAGCTTGGATCTGAGAAATCATGATGCAAGTGCAGGTGACCACTGAGAGAAATGATGGATGGAGGTGGTGGTGAGGCACCAATGATGATGATGGGGCACAGGACAACGATGTCCCATACATTGTCTGACAGAAACAATCTTACCGTTTCCTACATGTTCACTCATCATCCGCAGATGCTGTGGATCAATATGAATTGGAGAAGGCTGAGATTACGTGTTCTGTAAGCGGCAAGACAGAAAACTGGAAACAGAAGACATCCTGATTTTTTTGTTACTTATCATTTCAATCTTTGCTCGGCTATACTCCTGAAATTTCTCCAATGAGCCACAGAAGACTTGAAGAGTTAGGGAACGTTATGCACAGAGACATGGCTTGTTAGGGTGTTTTGCACGTTAAGGAGCCCTCTGGTGCCCAGTTCCTGAACTGCAGATACTGCAAGCAGGAACAAGCCTCTGACAAAGCGGAAGGCAGAAGAAAACCCCAAGTTTCTGAGGGCGTTGGAGGCCCCACTGAGGGCCAACACTGACAAAGCCATCAAGGAAATGACCAGTCAATGTGTCGGTCCCTGGGGGCAAAATATGCTAAAAATTGGAGACACTGGTTGCAGGTGGCAAAGGCAATATGCTGGTGGCTCTGATCACATGTAAGCCCTTGGTGTTTGTTAATCATCAGAGTGGCCAAGCCCTGGCCCCCAGGGCCTGGTAAAAGAGGTCCTTTCCCTCATGCATTGCTCAGGGCTCTACTGAGGGTCAGTGTGAGTGCGGGTGTGTGTACAACTCGGTGGTAGATTTTGTTGCTTTAAACACAAAGCTGTGGTGTTCTGGGGATTTGGCAATGCCTGTGAGTTCCGCACAACCCGTCCAGCCTCCTTCATAGCCCTGCTGACAGTCCTCAATCACCTGAGATGTCCCAGTCCCAGACTTGTTTGCATCCCCAAATTGGATCCATTCCCCAGCACTGCACTGCCATTCCTCCTGCTGCTGCTGCCCTAAAAATCACAGCTTGAACTATTCCACAGTAGCATGACTGCCACTTGATCCTTCGGGTACCCTTCTGGCCTGTAACACACTCTCGGCTACACATACCCCGGTCACTCGCTGCACTCGCACGAGTCTCCCAAAAGGTTCTCACTTCCCCTGCAGTAATGAGACCTCACTCCAGGAGGTTCATGCATTCTCCAGGCTCATGGATGTTGCCTGAATTCCAAGCAAGTGTGGGTAGTGAAGGAGAGGAAGAGCTGAAGCACCCTTCAGAGCTGCTTCCCATGGCACCACCTGGATCAGTCTCCCAAGTAAGTTGAAGACTTCTCCTCTGGAGTCCAGAGTCTGTGCTCTGCTGCTGACCTTCCTCACTGCCCTTTGGTGTCTGAGACCCCACTGTTGCATGGTCATGACAGCTAAGGCTGACACTGGTGATCACATCCTGACCAGCTTTTCCTTGTGGGCCAGGGTCAGGTCCAGGTGAGCATCAGCCTTGTTGGCCCACCTAGCAGCTCTGTTAAGAAGTTGTCCCAAAGTCCTTCAGGCTGTTGGCACCCTGTTGCTTTGCCTGGCCAGTGAATGCCAGGGCACTTCGAGTCCCTCATAGGCACCTGCTCATTAACCTGGAGAATTCCTTGGCTGCTGACAAAAGACCTTTTCTGTTTCCTCTCCCATCATCAGCTAGTTTGTAACTGCCAGCACAATGTCACTCCTCTGATCCTCAGTGACAAAAGCTAACCCATCCTGTTGCCTGTCACATAGAGGACCTCCATAAATCCAAGCTTCCCCTTCATACAGGGGGCATCCACCCTCCTCATTCTTCTACGTCCATGCTACACCTCCTGGGGTTCCAGCCATCTAAAGGGACATAAGATTATCTGTACAATTGTCCCCTTAGAGTGCTAGACCTAAGGAAGAGCATTTTAAATGATGCCTCACAGAGTCTGAGTGCCTTCCTTACTGGGATCAGAACAGACCAACACTTGCTGGTGAAAAACACTCTCTCAGTACCCTTGATTGCAGCCCCTCTGGTCCCATGGACTGGTAAGGGTGTGGTTTGCTAGGTAAGCCCTGGTGTGATCCTCATCCACCACTGTCCAGAGTCCTGCCTCAAAGCACAAAGGCCTGGGAGACCTTGCTGGTGGTAACTGAGGCAGAGACGACATAGGCAATCTCAGATCTCTCTACACCTACTCTCACTTAATGTGTTAGTGGTCCCATAGTATCTCTCTTTCTTCTTTAACTGTTC
The DNA here is from genome assembly GCF_026419915.1 of Harpia harpyja. Lineage (NCBI taxonomy): Eukaryota > Metazoa > Chordata > Aves > Accipitriformes > Accipitridae > Harpia > Harpia harpyja. The sequence goes on from NW_026293419.1 coordinate 199,150, forward strand.
CTGAAGTAGCAACAGCTCCTCTTCGTGCCCTTGAATTGCCTTTTGAGCGTCAGCTGAGTTTTGGTATGAAGTATGGCTGTGCTTGGAGGATGCTGTCTTTGAAGGCAAGATGTACCCAGGAACACTGTTCAAATGCTCGGGCTGTTCCTCGGTTGGATCATCAAGGGAGTGAGGAAGGACCCCGGTGTGACGTGCTTTGTGATCATGCAATGCCTGCAGCTAATGGGTAGAAGAAGGGATGGAAATTGCATCTCTGATGGCATCTGATGACTGGTGCCTCTGACTGATGGGAACCGTCAATGGCACAAAGGCACCAAATCATACTCTCCGAGATGCCATCTGGGGTGTCTGTCACACACCCTCCCTGATAGAGAATTGCTTTTCCTCTAGGACCTGTGATTCCCAGGCCAGACTGGCATCTCCAGTACCTCTTTGGGCCTGGATATGAACCTTGAATTGAGTAGCTGCTCTGAATTCTGTAACCCAAGGTGGGGCTGAACATGACACAACTGCCAATACATTCAGTCAAGGTCTCATAAATCCAACAGATGGAGAAGACGAAGAGAGAGCCTGAGCTCTCCCTATGGCACATGACTCCATTCCGTTAGAGGAATAGCTCTATAGGCCACCCTGAACATCATGAGGAGGGACAGGTTCCGTTGCCCTTAATTTGGGCACCAGCTGTCATTTCAGTTGGCCAAAGGCAATTCCCAGGAGCCACCAAGAAAAGGTGCTCAGATGTTGTCCTGTCTCTATATCAGCCTGCACATATCTTGGATCTGTCTCTATTACCTGCACATCTCTTTGACCACCTCTGGCACCTCCAATGTCACCAGACATTTGCATCTGAACACCTCACTCCTGGCCTCCATCACCATTCATTAGCATGGGAGCTGAGACAAGGAGCTGACATGCAGATGCCTATTTAATGCAGACCTGCACTGAGGCAAGAGGAATCCCACCTCCTGTGGGTTTGTGGTGGGCATGGGAGGGAGCTGAGTCCCCTTCCAGCTCTAGGAATACAATCCCAGCATGAGATGCCTCCATGGACTCGGCTGACTCCCTTCCCTCAGCAGGGCTGAAGGAGATCCCTGCCTGTCACTGTCTGCGTGTCCTGCCCAATGGTGGCACAAGAAAGAGGCTGCCCAGGGAAGTGGCTGAGTCACCATCCTTGGAGGTATTTAAAAGACACGGTGTTTAGGGACACGGTTTAGTGGTGGACTTGCTAGTGTTATGTTCAAGGTTGGACTTGATGATGTTATGGGTCTTTTCCAACCTAAATGATTCTATGATTCTCAGAAAAGTTGACTCTTGGACCTAAGTCTGTCTCTCAGCAGAGCAATGACCCTGCTGGAAAGCAGTGTCTCTCCCCAGGTGAGGGAGGGAACATCAGTGATTGCTTCAGCCTGTTTCCCAGCAGGTTCCCCTGGAGCCCCAGGGACACCTGGAGGGAGCCCAGAGGGGGCAGAGAAAGTGCTGCCTTGGGCTGGTCCTCTGCTGCTGAGCTGGGCTGGGCTCCTGGCATGGAGGGAGCTCCTGGCAAGCGGGCAGCGCTGCAGAGAGACAGCTCTGCCCAGGAGCAGGGCTGGGGGCACTGCCTGCAGGCATCGAGAGGAGACCTGCAAGGCAGAGAGAGCTTAAAGGCAGTGTGGAGTGGGAGGATGCTGAGAGCTCACTGGGGGAGAAGTCTTCACAGCCCTCTGCATGGTAAGTCTGTGGGTGCAGGGCAATAGAGCTTCAGTTCCTGCAGGGATCTCCGAACACTGGCACAGCTGACAGTGTATGGGATCTGGCAGGAGGACTGTCTTGGTTTCTCTGGTGTAGAGGAGAAGGATGTGCTCCAGAGCAGGGTTTCCTGCTGCGCTGTCAGAGGGACAGGGCATGAGGACTGCCTTCTCCTGGCACCAGCTGCAGGGCTGTGAAGCCGGGTGTGCATCCAGGGGTGCCCAGGGCTGTCCTTCAGAGCAGGGTCCTGGTGTTTCAGGGGCTGAGTGGTGGAGCAGGGACTTTGCTGCCTGCCCCAGGGTCAGCACTCAGCCTGTGCAGGGAACTCCCCATGACAGTGTGGGGAGAAGCTGTGGGTGAAAGAAATGACCCCTGGAAGGGCAGAGCAGGGTGCTTCTGCTGTCGAGAGGGTGCTGTGTGGGTCAGGTTTGCTCACAGCTCCAGCTCAGCCCTGGCCATTTCCGAGGGCACTTTCAAGAAGAACATCAGTATTTTCCCGAAAGGTAAGGAGTCTTTGCTTTGAATTTTTATCATCTTGGTGGGCGTGTGGGCAGTATGAGACTAAAATTTATTTGTCCCCACTGGAGAAGGCACCGAGACTCCAGTTGTCCTTAGGACTTGTCTGAGGTGTTCTTTAGCCTCTGCACACACAGAGATGTCCCTGGGCACTGCCCGGCTGCCAGGAGGGCTCTGCAGGGCAGAGCTGAGTACACAGTGGGTGGGATGGGGTCTGTAAGCAGGGACAGGGAGGAGACAAGGGGACGGAGAAGCAGCTGCCAACAGGGACGGCTCCAGGCAGCAGAGACAGGGGCAGGGAGTGAGAGGGAGCTGCTCCCAGCAATGCCATGAGAGGGGGGATTCAGGCACCTCCCTGCCATCACTGGAGAAAACCCATGGTCTTTCCTCCCACCCAGCAGAGCCTCTGCCCTTACGGCCATGGGGACTCAGTCACCTTCTCAGTGGCTTAGCCCTGAACAGAAGAAATTATCAAATGCCCTACCATCTGTCCCTCTCCTGCCTCCAGCAGCAGCAGCACTGTAGCATTTGTGCATTTTGTTCCTCCTGCCTCTGCTCCTCTTTTTATTATCACTGGACTGGGGTGGGGGCGTGGGATTCAGGTGCACTTCACAGAGCAAGCCTGTTGTCTTGCCATGCAGATTTGTCCATGGGAGTTAAGTGTCCCAATCCCCTCCTAATTCCCAGGCTCCCAGTGATAGAAATGACAAAACTCTCCTTTCAGGACACCCCATCTTTAGGACCTGTGCTTCTTTCCCTGCCAAAAGCACTCCTTAAGTGAGGGTGGGAAACTGGAACAAAATACACAAAACAAAATGCCCTCGGCTCTTCTCGGCTGTTGCCTGAATTGGGAGCGAAAATGCTGAAAAGCTCTTTGATATAACAAGTGGATTTTATCTGTATATCAGCCAATGTCCCCATTTACCTCCTGCTCTAGGGCAGGACTGACTCCTCAGGAGCTCAGAGCAGAGCCCGCTGCTCCCAGTGGCGCCCTCAGTAAGCACCACCAACAACCCATGAAATGGACTGCCAAAGGTCTTCCTGAAATACAAGAGGCAGCTTCAGTGGGGTTTCTTTGCGAAATGTATCAGGTTTTGCTCAGAGAAGTTTCTTCTAACTTGTCACCATCTTTTCCTCTCGAACAGTGCCCCATGCCCAGAAGAAGCTGATGTCCAACAGCAGCTCCATCACTGAGTTCCTCCTCCTGGCATTTGCAGACACACGGCAGCTGCAGCTCTTGCACTTCTGGCTCTTCCTGGGCATCTACCTGGCTGCCCTCCTGGGCAACGGCCTCATCATCACCACTGTAGCCTGCGACCACCACCTCCACACCCCCATGTACTTCTTCCTCCTCAACCTCTCCCTCCTCGACTTGGGCTTCATCTCCACCACTGTCCCCAAATCCATGGCCAATTCCCTGTGGGACACCAGGGCCATCTCCTACTGGGGATGTGCTGCACAGCTCTTTTTTTTCTTTTTCTGTGCTTCAGCAGAGTATTCTCTCCTCACCATCATGGCCTACGACTGCTACGTTGCCATCTGCCAACCCCTGCACTACGGGACCCTCCTGGGCAGCAGAGCTTGTGTCCGCATGGCAGCAGCTGCCTGGGCCAGTGGGTTTCTCTATGCTGTCATGCACACAGCCAATACATTTTCACTACCACTCTGCAAGGGCAATGCTGTGGACCAGTTCTTCTGTGAAATCCCCCAGATCCTCAAGCTCTCCTGCTCACGCTCCTACCTCAGGGAAGTTGGCCTTCTTGTGCTTAGTGCCTGTTTAGCATTTGGTTGTTCTGTTCTCATTCTTTTCTCCTACGTGCAGATCTTCAGGGCGGTCCTGAGGATCCCCTCTGAGCAGGGACGCCACAAAGCCTTTTCCACGTGCCTCCCTCACCTGGCCGTGGTCTCCTTGTTTATCAGCACTGCAGTGTTTGCCTACTTGAAACCCCCCTCCATCTCCTCCCAATCCCTCGATCTGGTGGTGGCAGTTCTGTACTCGGTGGTGCCTCCAGCAGTGAACCCCCTCCTCTACAGCATGAGGAACCAGGAGATCAAGGATGCCCTGTGGAAAATGATGAGCGGGTGTTTTTCAGAAGCAATTAACTGCCTGTTTTCTTCTGCAGAGCAGTCATAATGTATTTCATTACAAGCCCAGGCTGCCTTATCAGGTTCCTTTTTGTGGTGGTAGTGGGGTTTTCTTTGTTTTTCTTATGATCATGTTGTTCACAGTGAAATTTTATTAGCCATCCCATATGTAATTCAATGTCTACCTGTAGAATTTGACCCAGAGGCTGTGTAAATGAGGCGCAGTGCTCTCTCTGTATTTCAACACAATAAAACACCGTGCAGCAACTTGTTTGCCTGAGATACTTCCTCTGAGAACTTGGTGAAGCTGCAGGGCAGTGCGTCTGTGCAGAGGGGAAGGGGAAAATGTTCTCAACACAGCAGCACTGCCAGGGAGAACCAGCGCTTGGTCTTCCCAAAGCTGCTCTCTTTCAACTTCCACGCTGTCCTTCTGAGCCCCTGGTTTGGTGTAAGGCCTGAGTGCTCTGGCAGCTGGGTCACAGTCCTGCAGTGTGGCAGGACTCTCAAGGGAGAATCTTGGTTCTGAGGAATTGCTCTATTTACACCGGCTTTGTCACTCCATCCCCTGCCCCACTTGTCACTGGGACCAGGGTTCCCTCAGCTGCCTTCCTTGTGCTGACAACACATTTAGAGAAGCCCTTCTGGGTGCCCTCAGGGCAGTGCCTGAAGGCTTAGGTCTTTTTCCAAAGGGTCTGCCCTGTGCCCGTTTTCGCGGGACACCCTGGGGAAGCTGTCCCAGGGCAATCATCCTCGACTAGCCCCTCACAACCACCATTTCCAGCACTGGCCTGTCACCCCAGCTTGGAGAGGTTCTGTGTCCCTCCATGGAAGGACACTTGTCGTGGTTTTACCACAGCCAGCAACTAAACACCACGCAGCCGCTCACTCACTCCCCCCCCACCCAGTGGGATGGGGGAGAAAATCGGGAAAAGAAGCAAAACCCGTGGGCTGAGATAAGAACGGTTTAATAGAACAGAAAAGAAGAAACTAATAATGATAATGATAACACTAATAAAATGACAACAGTAATAATGAAAGGATTGGAATGTACAAATGATGCGCAGTGCAATTGCTCACCACCCGCCGACCGACACCCAGCCAGTCCCCCGAGCGGCGATTCCCCCGCGCCCACTTCCCCGTTCCTATACTAGATGGGACGTCACATGGTATGGAATACACCGTTGGCCAGTTTGGGTCAGGTGCCCTGGCTGTGTCCTGTGCCAACTTCTTGTGCCCCTCCAGCTTTCTCGCTGGCTGGGCATGAGAAGCTGAAAAATCCTTGACATTAGTCTAAACACTACTGAGCAACAACTGAAGACATCAGTGTTATCAAAATTCTTCGCATACTGAACTCAAAACATAGCACTGTACCAGCTACTAGGAAGACAGTTAACTCTATCCCAGCTGAAACCAGGACAACACTGAATGAGGAGGTCAAAAGTCCATGTTTGCATTGTACAGAGGAGATGTAAGCATGCAGAACATGGGCGTGAAGCGAAATGAACCCGAGTGAGCACAAACGCCATCAGCTATACCTGGGGGTTCCATGAAGGCTTGTGGCACAGACAGTGCCTCAAGGTCGCTTCACGTTGGGAGTAACATCCCATGGGAAACAGCCTGAATGCAGCACTGGGATGTGCTTCCTGGAACTGAGGTCCCTGTGTCCATTCCTCATGACAACGGGGCATCTCAGAGGAGTGCAGAGCAGGGTGATACACCGCCGGGCTGAGGTGCTTCCCAGCCTCTGGGAGTGGCAGCAGGAGGCCAGAGGGACACTATGACTCCTGCAGTGCGCAGCCTCTGTGAGTGATGGGGAAAGACTGCGTCTCTGAGCATCCCTGGGTGCCTAAGGAGTCCACGAGGCCAACTCAGGTGTGGATGCCTAACAGAACCATGACATTTCTGTGCGTGATTCCAGGAACAAACCCCTTTGGCCCAGTGAGATTCATCTCAGCTGCCTTGGACAGGCTCACTGCAAGTGCTCCTGTCTGCTATGTCACCCTTAGCTGTGATTCTGGATTGTGGTCTCAAAAGTGCCAGAGCAATCAGAGAGGTTCTGGGGTCCTTGGAAAAGGCAGACGTCAAACCCATCTTCAGGAAGGGCAGGAACTAGAACTGGGAGAATGACAGGCTGCTCAGCCTACCTCCGTCCCTGGGAAGGGGGTGGGACATGTCCTGCAGCCATCTCCAGGCACTTGAAGGACAGCAAAGGGATTGCTGAATCAAAATGGGCAAAGAAAAGAAAGGCATGGCGTGTACATGGAATCTTGCAAGGCCTTTGACATGGTCTCCCGTGGTGTCCTTATAGCGAGATTAATGCTGTCTGGGATAGAACTGGACGTTGGCTGGGAAGTTGGCTGGATGATCAAGCCTTATGTCAGTGGTACAAAGTCCTCTGTGCAGCCAGTTACTAGCGGCATCCCTCAGTGACCAGCACTTGGGCCAACACGGTTGAACGCCTTTATTATCGCCCTGTATCATGTGACGGAGTGCACTTTCAGCTCCTGTGAGGATGATACAAAGCTCGGCAGATGCCTTGAACAACCTCACCTGGTTCACCCTGCCTTGAGCAGAAGAGTGAGGCAAGATGAAGTTCAGGGCTCTCTTCAAGCCTGAGCTATTCTATGGTTCACTGAATCTTTCCCTTGGAGAGGATTTTGAAGACAGAATAGGCAGAGGAAGAAAAAAACAAAAGAGACAGAAGAGATACAAAGAAGTGTGTCAAAATAAATACAGGAGTTCCTGTGAAGAATGTTTCTCCACTGAAATCGTTAGTAGAAAATATATTTGAGAAATTTGTTAAAACAAGCATACTTTTATCTGGTCAGGTCCTGGGCCATAAGGAGCATGATGGATGGGAATGGTATTATGAGGCCAATTCTGTCTGAAAAACTCATAATGCAGTAGGAAGGCAATGGCTGTGAAGGGGACTGTGAGGTCAGTTCTGTCTGTGGAGGTGATAGGCCAGCAGCAGGAACATGGCTGGGAAAGTTCCTCTGCCAAAGCACCCCATAGGCCCTATCCACCAAGAGGGCTTGCATATGGGTTGTCATGTCCATTCCGCCTGACTACATGATGGGACAGCAGCAGGCACATGGTCGTATCTATCCGAGAAGCTGAAAGGCCAGCAGCTGCCATGTGATTTAGAAGATCATGGTGAGGTTACTTCTCTCTGGCCAGGTGAAAGACCACAAGAAGGCCAACGGGTTGGGTTCCCTGCTTGAAGGGTAGTTTCTGAGATGGTCGAGCTTTCCTTGGGAGTAGGGAAAAGCAGGAGAGAGAAAAAGAATGCCACAAAGTGGAACTTGGCAGGTGGAGATTGGATGTCAGGGTAAGGAAATGTCACTCGAAGGGTAGTGCTGTGGTGCAAGAGGTCACCCAGAGGGAGTCTGGATCAGCCCATGGCTTTGTCTTTCAAAGAACAGCCAGTGAGGGTGGAGACACACCAGTGAAGGTACGGAATTGCTGAGCGAGAGCAGGGTGGGGAAATGAGATGGGTGTCTACAGCCTGCAGGGACAGAGGGGCAGGTGTGGGACAGTGTGGAGCACCCTGTGGTGGAGATGGCAAAGGGTGTTGGCAAGGCTGGAAGGCACCAACAGAACCCAGATCTTTGTCCCCTTGGCTGTGGCAGTTGTCTGCCACCGAGGTCTATGAGAAGACATGTTGTCGTCATGGCACTGGGCTTTGCTGCCTCCTTGGAATCCCCTGGGGAAGCTGGAAGTTGTTGTACCATTGCTGTCCTTCCCTCGGCCTTGCACACCCCGCATCCCACGGTCCCAGGAGGAGCCCTGAGCTGCGTGTGAGGGACAGGATCCCCTTCCCATTGGCTTGAGGTCAGGGCTTGGCCTTTGTGCTTCATAAAGCAGAGCCAGGGTTTTCTCAGCATCAGAGCCACCAGCACAGTGCCTTGGCCTACCTGGAATCACAGCCTCCAATTATCTGCTCTAACAAGTCCATGGGGAGGTTTTGTCAGTAATGGCCTTCAGTGGGGCCCACTAATGCTTCAAGGTACTTCAGGTGTTTGCTTTTGAAAGGTTTCCTCAGCCTCTTCCCAGTACCTGAAGTTCATGGACTCAGCCCCAAAGACACCATGGGCTCATTAAAATCCCAAAAGCCCTAACAAGCTGTAGGAGTCAGTCAGAAAATCAGCATTGTCTCAACATCGTCATCAGGAACACGAACAGTACGTTATCTGACAACGGCCTGTTTGGTGCGCAGTGGCCGATCCCAAGAACAGAACGTGCGGTACAAGGCTCCGTTAGAGATAACCGCATAGCTACTGTCAAAAAGGATGGATTGCAATTGTTACCATAACATCCATGAAGAAATCATGAACTTTAGACGAACTTTGCTTCATTATAATACCAAAACACACCTCCTGGTCAAAGGCTACCCGCCTCCAAGACTTACCACGCCTTGGACACTGACCCTGTGCCTGCGTAATAGCCTCGCTCGAGAAGGGCGGAGACTCCTGAGGCAGAGGTGGAGCAAGGTGTGTTACTAAGCATAAAAGATGACTTCTGAACAACGGAAATTTGAAGCTTCCCCACCAAGGACCACGACGATCGATGATGCAGCATTAGCTGGACCCGGGACCGTTAGGACGTCTTGAGATCAGCGGTGGTAGCTATAACTTCTCTTTCTCCTCTCTCTAAACTTAACTTTACTTTTCTCCTTTCTTTCACCCATCTCTAACTATCGCATGCCTCTTCACAGACAATACAATAAAGTTTTACTGTGTGATTATTGCTATCCCCTTTGGTGTTGGTCACCTTAATTTTGCACTTTCGAGATCGTAGCAAACGAACCATCACGAGTCCACCGAGTGGACCGTGACATTAAAGTGGCGTCACAGACAGGATCCTGAGAGACAGAGGGGTGCAGGTTTTGTGGGGTTTGTAACAGGGGAAGAACGTTTCGTTCCAGCCGCAACTGGCCCTACACCTGAAAGGGTGAGAGAAGTCCAGAAAGGAAGGAGGGCGATTCGGGATTCCCGCACACCGCACACACCTCAGTGTATTTCACCCCAAACTCGAATTGAGGGCTCTGTCTATCAGCATCAAGTGCAAGGATCTCTTAGTGCAAAAGGGGGAACTGTCCTCTTTAGATGAGGTTGACTACCAGGGGAAGTTGAAGGGACAAGCAGAGAAAGTCTGCACTTGTGAGCAACTAAGTTTTGACTCCCCGAAGTGAGATTTTAGTCCCTTTAGCCACTCGGGGAAGAGGAGGGCGACGCAGCAGTTGTTGCCTGTGTGGTGTAACTAAGTTTGACCTCCCCGAAGTGAGTTTGGCCCTTTGCAGCAAAAATGACTGAAAAGAATGGTTATCAAGACTCTCCATCAGTAAAAAATCTTGACTCGTTTTATGCACTTTTGGCAAAGTATGGAGCTCGACCCTCCCCATCTGGGGAAGAGTGGGCTCGAGACAATTGGGCGAATTTACAGAGTGTAACAGACCAAGTGATTTCTATACATAATGAGGCTGGATCACGGTCAGGCAAGGGCAAAGCGATAATCTGTGCAGTTCTTGGAGCCAGCCTGGTCGCAGCAATTGAAGACCGCTATAAGCGGCGTAGCCAGGAAAAACAAATCATAGAATCCCTTGAAAATTTGGTACAACTTTTGCAGAAAACAACCTCCAACCTGGAAGAGCAGGTAGCAGAGAAAGAGAGAGTAATTAGCTTGTACAAACAGCGAGCAGAGGAAAAGGAGGAAGAGAATCGCTGTCTAAAAGATGCCTTGAAAGAAGGACTTTCAAAGTCTGCTGAATCATTGAATGAGATAGAAATGAAGATGAAAAAGATAGGTATTCGGCAAATAAGTCAGGTATACCCCCAAAAGGAACTAGAGGAAGCAAGGAGACACTTCAGGGAAAACCCCCAAGTGAGGCCTTTGATTAAAGCAGATTATGCTTATATAAATGATGAGGATAATGACCCACATATTACAACTAAAGAGATACCATACACTCCCACCGAATTGGCCAAAATGAAAAGAGAATATGGGCGCCTTCCCAAAGAAGCCGAAACAGAGTATGTGTGGCGTGTATCTTTAACTGGAGGGGACCAAATTCAGTTGAATGAAAGGGAAGCTAGTGGTTACTGGGGCCACGGTGTCTTTTTAACGGCAGGGGATAGACGTGCCCCATGGTCCCTAACCCAGCGGGCTGCCTATTGGGCCGGAGGGCTGAACCCCTTAGACAGGGGAGATCCCCTAGCAATCACAGGCACAGCTGATCAATTGCTAGAAAGTGTGCACAAAGCAGCCTGCCTGCAGATGATACATGAAAGGAAGTTAGTTCCCGGATGTGAATCCCCGATGATGTTGCCGGTGAATCCTGAAATCATGACTCCTTTGATAAGGGGACTCCCAGAATCACTCAAATCTACCGGGATTGTTCTCCAAAGGACCATAGCATCTTTAGACCCTGTAGAAAAGTTGGAGAGCTTTATTAAAGGCAAAAGAGATGAAATTGATGTTGGCACAGATTCACCTCTCAATTATAGCTCGTCTCCTTCCCACTCAAAGCATAAAAGGATGTGGACATGGGGAGATGTAGCACAGGAATTGATAGATTATAGCAGAAAATACGTTCCTATGAGAACTTTGGAGGAGAAATCTAAAGGAATCCGTCAAGTGGGAGCTAAAAATCTACCCCTATCTGTTAGTAAAACTGTAACTGCTCTCACTGACCCCGCCACTGTTGCTGACTACTCCTACTCTAAAACTGGGGGAGGAGGAAGACAGCCCCTGACTCGACAACAATGGTGGGCCTTGGGAATTAAAAAGGGAGTTCCCAGAGATGTGATGGATGGTTTACCCCTTAATAAACTGAGTAAACTGATATCAAAGTGGTATGGTCCGAAACAACACCCACAGCACTTAGGGTCAAATAGAGAAATCTCTCCTGTCATGCCCACAGCCGCCCCCCCACCCCGCGGAGAGCACGGGTGACGGGGAAAGTCAGCAGGGAAACTAGAACCTCCGTTCCTTAGCAGTGGGCAGGGGAACGGAGGATGGATTTATATCCGACAGCTCACTAAAACTAACAGAGGAGATTTATGGATTACAGCTATTGTAGGTCCTAAGCGTGCACCCGTAACCTTTTTAATTGACACCGGTGCACAGATCTCCGCCCTGACTGAGGAAGATGCACAGAGGTGTGGGGTGATTCCCTCTAAGCGAAACGTTTGTGTCCTGAATGCTTTAGGGTCAACAGAAGTTATGAAGGTTGTTCCGGTAAAGCTGATGCTGCCGGGAGAGGAAGGCACGATCACTATTGACATGGTGGTTGGGAACATTCCGACTAACCTGTTAGGAATAGATGCCCTTAAAGGAAGGGGGTGGGAGGATTCAGAAGGATTGTTGTGGACTTTCGGGACACTGCAGCTGAACATCAGGCTACTTCAAACTGCACCCCCTCTACCATTTAGCAAAGTAACTAGTGTTAAACAATATCCCCTCCCCCTGGGAGCAAAGGAAGGTATCAAACCAGTCATGCAGGAGATGCGGGAACAAGGAGTGGTGGTAAATACACATTCTCCTTTTAACTTGCCGGTATGGCCGGTGAAAAACCTAATGGGAAGTGGAGGCTCACAGTAGATTTTCGAAGACCGAATGCATCCAAAGTGACCAGACTTCTAACCCTTTGACCCGGTTTTAAGACCGAGGCCTAGTTTGTGCTTTTTTACAGGACCATGAAGGAACGAGTCATTCCAGTCCTTTTGCTGACAGTGATGACGGTGACAGGCGTGGATGGTGAAGATCTGGATGATAATGTCGTGGCAAAATGATGGACATTAATATATCGCGAGTCCTTGACCTCGCATGAGAGCAATGTAACAATTATAGTTGGAGGTTCAGATTGGATGGGGGAGGATTTAAAATAGACGTTGTAATACCTACTACCCAACCAATTGTTGTGCTTAACCCAAAATCTTTGAAATTGGACCGTATGTGATCAGAAATACGGGCCTACAACAAATGTTGCTTAATCCGGCATGGTCTCTCAAACGAATTGAATTGTCGATGCAGAACAATGTTTCAGACATTCAGCCAGCTTGCTCACCTTTCCTAAAGACTTCTTACGAGGGATGGACAACCTGGCTGCAAAGACGAACTCTTCCCATGAGAAGAACATGGAGAGACCTAACCGGTGTTTTGGCAACAGGATTGGGAGTTCTAAATAGCATCGATTCGGAAGTAATAATGAACAAGTTGGCCACTTCAATTAGTGATTTGGCTAAATTACAACAGCCTTTGCGATCTTCGTTATTGGCTTTGGGGACTAACCAGTGGCTGTTGTCAAATATATTACCAAAATGGGAAAAGGTAAATATAAGGGACCACAAATTGATTACTGACGCACTTGGGGTGGTCCAAAATAACCTCTCTTTGGCTCTCAGTTGTACCCAGGCTCAAATATGGATGCAGTCGGTAGCCGCCTCAATTATAAGAGAAGGTGAAGAAGGTATTCTCCCCACTGAAATTCGGAAAATAATTTGGGACAGTGCCACTGATTTTGAGAAGGAACTCCAATCCTGGTGGAACCTGGTTAACTTTACTTACGATCCCGTTACAAACACAGCTACAACTTTTGTGCTTACTATATATAATGCTACCATATACCCAATCTATCCCGTTATTGCATTAGGGTTGAACCACAACGGAACTATACTCTATCCTTTTGAGCATAGAGTATGGGCCCGAAAGGTGAATGAAAAAATGGCAAACTGTTAATTTGGAATCTTGCATTGTACGGGAACTACAAGGATTTGTTTGTGAAGGTAATGCAATTGAGGCACAAGATATTTGTTTAGACACTGAAAAAAAATATTTGCCATTTTGAGATTCATCCTAATGAAAACCCTGAAACAGTACTCATATATATCGGCAAAGGCTGTGTATGTTTGAGGACTGTTTGTGACTTTCTATCTGTAGACAAGGTAGTTGTAGAGACTAAAAATCATTCAAATTTCTGTGTTTGCAATTTTACTAAGATTGTCGGATGTGACTTTTCCTATTCGGCCCCGGTCACGTCTCACCAACTTTTGCAACTGTATTGGTTTTGTGTGGCAAGGTTTTGGTAGCGGGTGGGGTTACAGGGGTGGCTTCTGTAAGAAGCTGCTGGAAGCTTCCCCTGTGTTCGACAGAGCCCATACCAGCCGGCTCTAAGACAGACCCGCCGCCGGCCAAGGCCGAGCCAATCAGCGATAGTGGTAACGCCTCTGTGATAACATTTTTAAGAAGGAAAAAAAGTTGGGACGGCGGTATTCGGCAGCCGGAGAGAGGAGTGAGAACATGTAAGAGAAACAACCCTGCGGACACCAAGGTCAGTGAAGAAGGAGGGGGAGGAGATGCTCCAGGCGCCGGAGCAGAGATTCCCCTGCAGCCCGTGGTGAAGACCATGGTGAGGCAGGCTGTCCCCCTGCAGTCCATGGAGGTCCACGGTGGAGCAGATATCCACCTGCAGCCCGTGGAGGACCCCACGCCGGAGCAGGTGGGTTCCCGAAGGAGGCTGTGACCCCGTGGGAACCCCGCGCTGGAGCAGGCTCCTGGCAGGACCTGCGGATCTGTGGAGAGAGGAGCCCACGGAGCAGGTTTTCTGGCAGGACTTGTGACCCCGTGGGGGGCTCACGCTGGAGCAGTCTGTGCCTGAAGGACTGCACACCGTGGAAAGGACCCATGCTGGAGCAGTTCGTGAAGAACTGCAGCCCGTGGGAAGGACCCACGTTGGAGAAGTTCGTGGAGGACTGTCTCCCGTGGGTGGGACCCCACGCTGGAGCAGGGGAAGAGTGTGATGAGTCCTCCCCCTGAGGAGGATGAAGCGGCAGAAAATAACGTGTGATGAACTGACCGTAAACCCCATCCCCGTCCCCCTGTGCCGCTGGGGGGGGGTGGTAGAGAATCCGGGAGTGAAGTTGTGCCCGGGAAGAAGGGAGGGGTGGAGGGAAGGTGTTCTGAGATTTGGTTTTATTTCTCATTACCCTACTCCGGTTGATTTGTAATAAATCAAGTTAATTTTTCCCCAAACTGAGTCTGTTTTGCCCGTGACGGTAATTGGTGAGTGATCTCTCCTATCCTTATCTCGACCCACAAGCTCTTTGTTATATTTTCTCTCCCCTGTCCAGTTGAGAAGGAGGGGGAGTGATAGAACAGCTCTGGTGGGCACCTGGCATCCAGCCAGGGTTAACCCATCACAGCAATTTAACTACATGTTGATTCATGAATTGCTACCTATACCCATTGGAATGAATCTCACTTTGGTAAAACAGTTATTACAACACAAGGATTTGGTTGCGATTTTGGAAAAAATTCGGGAAAACGGACAGAAAAACCTTAATAACTGCTCATCACAATGTGAAAGAAATACACCGAGTTTTAGAAAGAGTGCAAAAGGATGCAGAACATAGATGGTGGGACACACTTTTCGTATGGTCGCCTACTACTACAGGCATCCTGAACAAGTTGTGTCACCCCATCGTGGTTCTCTTGATATTGGTTTTGATCAGTTTGGCTTTGTCAGCAGTATTGTATGTCACAGCCTGGAGAATGGTGAATCGGTTAACACGTTTGATGTCTGTATTGAACACATACAATATGCTTGATGTCCCATCCAATGTGGATATCCCCAAATCAATTGATGTTTTGGAACCTCATTAATTCAAACAGCTTTGATTGTAATTGATATCATTGTAGTTGTCTTTCTATCTTCTCTCTCTCTCTCTCTTCTTTTCCTTTTCTTCTTCCTCTTCTTTATCATGCTACCACCAAACAGTCCTGACGTCCTGATGACCATGTTGAGCCACGGGGTGGTGTAGGAGTCAGTCAGAAAATCAGCATTGTCTCAACATCGTCATCAGGAACATGAACAGTACGGACAGAAAATCAGCATTGTCTCAACATCGTCATCAGGAACATGAACAGTACGTTATCTGACAACGGCCTGTTTGGAGTGCAGTGGCCGATCCCAAGAACAGAACGCGTGGTACAAGGCTCTGTTAAAGATAACCGCACAGCTGCAGTGTCCCGAAAGTCCACAACAATCCTTCTGAATCCTCCCACCCCCTTCCTTTAAGGGCATCTATTCCTAACAGGTTAGTCGGAATGTTCCCAACCACCATGTCAATAGTGATCGTGCCTTCCTCTCCCGGCAGCATCAGCTTTACCGGAACAACCTTCATAACTTCTGTTGACCCTAAAGCACGCAGGACACAAACGTTTCGCTTAGAGGGAATCACCCCACACCTCACTGTACAAAAAGGATGGATTGCAATTGTTACCATAACATCCATGAAGAAATAATGAACTTTAGACAAACTTTGCTTCATTATAATACCAAAACACACCTCCTGGTCAAAGGCTACACGCCTCCAAGACTTACCACGCCTCGGACACTGACCCTGTGCCTGCGTAATAGCCTCGCTCGAGAAGGGCGGAGACTCCTGAGGCAGAGGTGGAGCAAGGTGTGTTACTAAGCATAAAAGATGACTTCTGAACAACGGAAATTTGGAGCTTCCCCACCAAGGACCACGACGATCGACGACGCGGCATTAGCTGGACCCGGGACTGTTAGGACGTCTTGAGATCAGCGGTGGTAGCTATAACTTCTCTTTCTCCTCTCTCTAAAATTAACTTTACTCTTTTCTCCTTTCTTTCACCCATCTCTAACTATCGCGTGCCTCTTCACAGGCAATACAATAAAGTTTTACTGTGTGATTATTGCTATCCCCTTTGGTGTTGGTCACCTTAATTTTGCACTTTCGAGATTGTAGCAAACGAACCATCACGAGTCCACCGAGTGGACCGTGACACTCACTACGGGAAAGACATTGAGGTGCTGGAGCGTGTCCGGAGAAGGGCAACCGAGGCGGTGAGGGGTCTGGAGAACAAGGAGAAGGGTCTAGAGAACTTCCGAGGAGCGGCTGAGGGAACCGGGGTGGTTTAGTCTGGAGAAGAGGAGGCTGAGGGGAGACCTCATCGCTCTCTACAACGACCTGAAAGGAGGGTGTAGCGAGGCGGGTGCTGGTCTCTACTCTCAAGTAACTAGGGATAGGAGGAGAGGAAACGGCCTCCAGTTGCACCAGGGGAGGTTTAGTTTGGATATTGGAAAAAATTTCTTTACTGAAAGGGTTGTCAGGCATTGGACCAGGCTGCCCAGGGAAGTGGTGGAGTCACCATCCCTGGAGGTGTTCAAAAAGCGCGTAGACAAAGCACTTCAAGACGTGGTTTAGCCGCGCATTGTTGCCGGTTGGGCTCGATGATCTTGAAGGTCTTTTCCAGCCGAAATGATTCTATGATTCTACGAAATGCGAAGATGCTAAAAAGCCACATACAAACGTTTTTTGGAGCTCGAGGGTGAGAGAGCAGCTGGGTGGGGGCCTGGCAGCCAGCCAAGGTCAACCCAGCGCCGTCGTCGAAGGTGTTTCTTTGGTAGCGCCGGTTCAGAGATAAAAATTCATTGGAAATGAACCCGCAAGAGACCACGTGCTTTGCTACACGACCCTCTCAGACACAGTCCTGTACCTGGGAAGAGTGGAAAAGAAATCCAAGGTCAACCCGGGTGCGAAGAGGCATCCTTACAGCCCCGGGCAGCTTTTTGTTCATCTGGCTGGTGCGGCTCGGGGACGAGGTGGGAGCTCCGGCAGCGGATGAACAGCCCTTGGCCAGCAGCGCGTGGGGAAGCCCAGTGGCTCCCAGCTGCTGGCTACCTGAGGTGGCCGGGCTGTGGCCGCAGCGCGTCCCCGTGCATCCCCGTGTCACAAAGGGGCAGCGATGCGGCACAACGCCCGGCGTTTGTGACCTCACCTGGCCAGGGCTTGGCATCCTGAAGAGCAAGCCAGAGGCAGCCAGTTGGGCTGAGCTGGCCTTCGGGATAGCTCAGCTCTTTCTTCTGCTCTTTGCGTGCCTACTTTTTTTTCCCAACCATTTATCGTTTTCTGCCCGCTTCTCCTCAACTGCCATCCTTGTGCAAAGGTAATTATGATTTGACTTTCAGGACAGATCTAGAGTAGGTAGAAATGGGAAAAATGGTAGAAATACTTTTATGGTTTAAAAGTATAGGCTGGTCTATACCTTCCGAGCTGTAGGTTGAGCTATTGCACCTTGATGGGCTGGCCAGAGATGGGCTATGGGCAGCGTTCCTGTTTGCTAATTCTTATTTCTTTAGGATAAAAAAAATCTTTTCTTTCTTTTTTCTTCTAGGATAGGTAAGTAGGGGGGTGGTAGTGTAGTCTGAGGTGTTGGGCTCAGCCTAGAATGGCAAGAAGCCCAGCCCGACTGATGCGGTAGGAAAGGAGACAGAAAAGGAGCACGGCAAAGGCAGACGTTAAAGTAGCGGCCGAAAGCCGGTCGCTCCTGCGTACAAGGTGGGAAAGTGCGGGCTGGAGAGCCCGAGGACTGCTGCTAATGCCAGCCAGAGGGAAGCAGCACCTTCAGAGAAGGTGACACGCAAAGCAGTCTTTCAAAAAGGCCTTGGTGATTGCCGTCGGTTGGAGTCCTGCGACCAGGGACATCAGAACGCAGCTCTGCAGCAGTTACAAGTACCACCGAAACACTTCTGATGGCGGATCCTGTTCTGTGGGGGTTTTTTTAATCATTTTGTTGAGCTACGATTATTTCTTTGTGATCAGGTGACGGGATTTGCGCTCATCTTGCCTTTCTGGAGCGTGTCCTGACATCCTTTGTCATCCCAAGCATCGCCCTCTGTTCCTGCGAGGAGCGATGGCTGCGATGGGGAACGACTCCTGTGAGTAACAGCTTCAGCGGCAGGCTTGGGTTTTGCGAATCCCCAAACAACGGAGGTGGCTGGTGCTCCATCCCTGAACGTTGAGGTCCTGACGACCGAGAGGGAATTCTGGGGCGTTTCCCGATAGCACCCAGACTTACCCGGGTGTTTTCAATGAGACACAGGGAGACGCGTTTTGTCACTGCTCTGCCACTATGTACGATCTTTGAAAGAAGACATTGCTCGTAGAAAGATCTGACATTAGTAGGGTTACCTTCTGGGCTAGGGACTTGCTTGTTTTCCTGAAATTACAGTCAGGAAAAGGGAAGACTTGATACTGCAGTTCACGACTGTAGAGCGAAAGGAAGGTAGCCCAAGGCACAGAAGTCAGAGGGTGGGTTTGTTGGACTTTATGGAAAGTAAGCAGGGGAACACGTTGTTTTCCAAAACACTGTCTTGAGCAGAAAAATTTCAGTGGCAGTGTTAGGCTCCCCCTGATGCTTCCGGGTTGGATGTTTAAGCTGGTTGTACGGGGTCCTCCTGTAGACAACTCAACTTTTTTACTGGGTTGTACTGGGTCCTCCTTAGAGAACTCAACTTTTTTACATGTGCTTCCGTGCAACAATATTGTCTCATCTCTTTTCAAATGTCGTCGCCCTGCAGTCGTTGCTGAGGGAATGGCTCCGCCACAAAGGATCCTCTTTCCCCCGGAGAAGATTTACATGGACTGGCAGCAACGATGCAGAGCTGGAGCGGGACTCCACAACTCGGGCAACATGTGTTTCCTCAACTCCGTCCTGCAGTGCCTGACATACACCCCACCTCTGGCCAACTACCTGCTCTCTCGTGAGCACAGCCAGTCGTGTGAGTACTTTTAGGAACAGCTCCTTGTAAATCTGTCGGGCACTTCCCAAGGATTCCAAGAATCTGGAATTTAAGAGAAAAGCAGCCCTTCTTTGCCAGTTCCCCGAGTTGGTCTTCTCTGAACACTCAAGCCTAGAAGGCACTTGTCGTATCTAGCTGTGTTCGTCTTTGGAAGGGCACCCCTTTCTAGCCCCAGGTCTCGGTCCCTATTCCTGCAGGTTAAACCCTCTTTGCTTATTGCACAGAAATATTCTGTCAGTTTAACATCCCTCTGAAGAAAGTTTTCTCTGCATTAAAATGTCCTGGGCTCGTTGGGATGCTGTCACCTTGGGAGGAGCGGAGACCGTTCTTTGAACTTCAAAATCCCCACTGGGTTTCCCATTGCTGTGGATGTTTTGCTCACCTAAGGCTCTTGCTTCCCTCCCTTCCTCTTCAGGCCGCCAGCCAGGCTTCTGCATGATGTGCAGAATGGAAAAGCACGTTAACAGCGTCCTGCGCTTCTCAGGCGGTGCCATCTATCCTTCGGCTGTCGTCAGCATTCTCACACGTGAGTCATTTCGGGTGCTTTGACAAGTTTTCTTCTGTTCTTGTAGGAGAAAGCTACTAACTTCTTCTTTTTTAGTAATAGGAAAACATTTCCAGCTTGGCAGGCAGGAAGATGCCCATGAATTCTTACGTTATGCTATTGATGCCATGCAGAGAGCTTGTCTGGGTGGAATCAGCAAGTAAGCACAAGCAAATTACCTTTGCAATGTTCCCGAGCCCTTTGGACTCCTTGGTGCAGTGCCATCAAGGAAAAACTACGCCCAGGGCTTTCACACAAAGCAAAACTCCGGGAGGAGATAACTCTCTGCCTTACCATTTATTTCCAGCTTGGACATCCCTTCCGAATCGACTACCATCGTCCACCAAATATTTGGGGGCTTTCTGAGATCCAGAGGTACTTTTCCACAACCATTGCTCTCCCTGGAATTGTCTGTGTCCTTCTGTCGGCCTGTGATGAACAGCCGATGGTGTGACTGGCGTAGTAGGTATGAAGGACGTAAAGCGCCACAGTCAGTCGACTTCCCCATCGCTGAGCATTTTGAATTTCCTTCCAGTCACGTGCTCGAGCTGCAAAGTGGTTTCTGATTCCTACGAGGCCTTTCTGGATATTCCTTTGGATATCAAAGTAAGAGAGTTTAATTGTGCTTCAAGATGTCGCAAGGCCCCTGTAGCTTTCCAGAATCAACACAGTTGCTTTAAAAACGCATACCGTGAACACAAGAGAGCCTGGTGGTGGGTGGCAAGTGGAGTGGAAGGATCCCTCTGCGTCCTTCTTCTTTTTGCCCTCCCTCAACACCCGTCTGACGGGTGGTATTATTTTCATTATTGATGACCCCGCGCGCCATCGGTAGCTGAACTGAGCAGTGGCACAGAGACGTAGCTCTTGATAGCCCCGCGAATTGAGGGAATTGAGGGAAATGTTCGGCATCGTGCCCTCTTTCTGCCTCCTTTTGGGCGCTGCTTGAGGGTTCACCTGGGTCTTCTTGTCAACTCCTGATAAGTGTTTGGGCGAGGGCGTTTCCCGGAGATCAGTTCTCTGCTTTCTCACTCCTCCAGGCAGCCTCAACTGTCACCGCAGCGCTGACGGACTTCGTGAAACCCGAGCAGCTAGATGGTGAAAACTGCTTTAAATGCAGCCAGTAAGATGATTATTAACACCATATTAATACTAGATCCTGCGTGAAGGTGCTGCACATACTCTAGCATAAGCCATCTTTTCACATAACATAATATATTAACATAATAATTCACATAGGTTAGATGCACGATAATGAGGCACCGATATTTTAATATGGCTCTGTGCATCTGAACAGCCTTAAAACAGCGTAGGGGGGTGTGAGACATGAAAGGATGTCTGGCCTTCTTGGGGCAAGATAGGGCGTATACGAAGGTTGCATTTCAGCACTTGGCTCTGTGCTTGGTTTCAAGGTGTAACAAGACGGTTGCCGCCTCCAAGAGGTTTACAATCCATCGCGCACCCAAGGTTCTCACCGTGTGTCTGAAACGGTTTGAAGATTTCAGCGGCGGGAAGATCAACAAGGTGCGTATGCAACTGGAGCGCAACGTTCCCTTCCTGGAGCGGGATATTTCCCAAAGCAGTACGCTCTTTCACAAGCCGTTCACGTTGAGTTTTTCGCGTTCCCTTCCGGGGAGAGGAGAGTTGCCGCGGGAAGACAAGCACGTACTCTGCTCCGGGAGAGCTGCTTTGGCCGAGAACAGTGTCCTGCCACCCAAACCATTACCTGTTGCTTTAGGGAAAAACCAAGTGTTCATGAGCCCCAAAGATGTATTTATACACCTCTGGTCTTGGAGGGCTATTTCGTGTAGTATTTCAGGATCATTTCCGAGCACTCTCGGTCTCTCCGTAGGTTGTGAAGTACTCCAACTGCTTGGATCTTCGCCCATACATGTCTCAGACAGACGGAGAACCGCTCTTCTACTCCTTATACGCTGTCCTGGTGCACAGCGGTAACAGGTGTCATTCAGGGCACTATTTCTGCTACACAAAGGTAAAGAGCAACTTCCTTCCACGCACGAGAAAAAGGCGTGCTGAGGAAGACAGACTTTCACGGCAGTGATACCGGCAGCCAAGGATTTGGGGGAGAAGGTCTCCTTAGAGGCTGGGTTGGGTTTGTTTTGGCGTGCTCTTGGTTCTGTAGTTTTCTGCCTGCGTTTTTGTGGAGAAACCGTGCAGTTCATCTCCAGATATCGTTGCCTTTTTTTTTACAGGCCAGCAACGGGCTGTGGTACGAGATGGACGATTCATCTGTGGATCTTTGTGACAGCAACACGGTTCTCCAGCAGCAAGCCTATTTGCTGTTCTATGTCAGGTAATAACAGAAGAGTACTTAAAGGGAAAGATGGGAAGGGACTTTTTATGAGGGAGTGTAGTGGTAGGACTAGGGGGAACGGTTTTAAACTGAAAGAGGGCAGGTTTAGGTCAGCTGTTAGGAAGAAATTCTTTACGGTGAGGGTGGTGAGACACTGGAAGAGGTTGCCCAGAGCAGTTGTGGATGCCCCTTCCCCGAAAGTGTCCAAGGCCAGGTGGGATGGGGCTTTGAACAACCTCACCCCATGGCAGGGGAGATGGAACAAGATGATCCTTAAGGTCCCTGCCAACCCCAACCATTTTAGGATTCTATGAAATGGAGGCCGTAGGGAGGATAAAGATGAGGTCTTGCTCCAATAAGGGCAGACCCCAACCAAATTTCAAATTTGTAGGTTTGGATACGTCTTCTCTCTGTCATAGAAACTGCTCCAAGAAAATGGCTGGACCCCAGGGAAAGCTGCAAGAACAGCCCTAAACAGAAATCACTTTTTTTTTTTTTCTCCAGGAGCTCTGATTTAAGGGGAGGAAGGCCTTCTTCCCCACAGATACCATCACATGCCCATGCCTTCCCGAGTCAGTGGGCGGCCGGCAGCAAGAAGGTAGATCCTGTGGGACCACCGGGTCTTCTTCCTAGGACTAAGGTAACTCTGGGGAGATGGATCAGTGCATTTCTTTCCAGGATCTTGGCATCGTTCTCTTTTCCCTCCCACGCTGCAGCTTTCTTCAAAGCTGCAACGCTTCTCCCTCTCAAAGCATCCCACCTCCATCCACCCCATTTGTCCACCTTTGGGTCTTCTGCCTTTGCAGCCCTCCAGGAGAAGCTCTGGGACGCCCTTAGCTGTCCCGTCCCACAGTTTCTGGGGGTTCCCCATTGTTCTGGTCCTTTCATGGGGAAAGGTCAGGGCCTTTTCACAGCTCTCTTTGCAGGACATGGCGGTGGGCATGGAGGATGCTCCAGAGGACTGCAGCTCCTCTACAAGAACCAGGACCAGCCAGTTAAACCAGGCAGATGCGCGGGAGGCATCTGCAGCCTGGGCAGGCAGGCACAGCACGGCCTCGTGCGCGTCCAGAACCCAACCCGGCTTCCCGTTCTGCTGTCAACTGTTTGACCGTGGGCCGCACGCTGCGCAACGGGATGACGAGGAGGAGGACGGATTCACCTCCTGTTCCTGCTGCCAGAGGAATGGGGCCAGGGAGAGGGCCTGGAGCAACCTGCCGCAACGGGACAAGGATTTCTGCAGCTGCCTCGTGGCCACCAAGGACTACAACTACTCAGCAAGGTGGAGGACTAGTCCGAGTCACGAACAAGCCCCCAGGGATGACTCACCTCCGTGGACCTCCAACTCCAGCTCCCGGTGGGCTCCCGCATCCCGGGCTGCTTGGGAGCAAAGATTGCTGCGGGAGAGAGAGCAGAGCCAATCCCTGCGGTGTGGCTGTAAACTCTGCAGATGGTTTGCGGAGTACACGGATGACCGTGGCTCAGTGAGGAGGAGGAGAACTAGTCCTCCGAGTCACGAGCAAACCCCCAGGGATGACTCACCTCCGTGGACCTCCAGCTCCCGGTGGGCTCCCACATCCCAGGCTGCTTGGGAGCAAAGATTGCTGCGGGAGAGAGAGCGGAGCCGATCCCCGCTACGGGGTTATAATCTCTGCAGCCGGTTCGTGGAGAACACGGACGACCGTGGCTCAGCGAGGAGGAGGAGAACTAGTCCTCCGAGTCACGAACAAACCCCCAGGGATGACTCACCTCCGTGGACCTCCAACTCCAGCTCACGGTGGGCTTCCACATCCCGGGCTGCTTGGAAGCAAAGATTGCTGCGGGAGAGAGAGCGGAGCCAATCCCTGCGGTGTGGCTGTAAACTCTGCAGATGGTTTGCGGAGTACACTGATGACCGTGGCTCAGTGAGGAGGAGGAGAACTAGTCCTCCGAGTCACGAGCAAACCCCCAGGGATGACTCACCTCCGTGGACCTCCAGCTCCCGGTGGGCTCCCACATCCCGGGCTGCTTGGGAGCAAAGATTGCTGCGGGAGAGAGAGCGGACCCGATCCCTGCGGTGTGGCTGTAAACTCTGCAGATGGTTCGCGGAGTACACGGATGACCGTGGCTCAGCGAGGAGGAGGAGAACTAGTCCTCCGAGTCACAAACAAGTCCCCAGGGATGACTCGCCTCTGTGGACCTCCAACTCCAGCTCCAAGCCGGTTCCCGCATCCCAGGCTGCCTGGGAGAAAAGATTGCTTCAGGAGAGAGAGCGGAGCCGATCCCCGCAGTGTGGCTGTAAACTCTGCAGACGGTTCGCGGAATACACAGACGACCGTGGCTCAGCGAGGAGGAGGAGAACTAGTCCTCCGAGTCACGAACAAGCCCCCAGGGATGATTCACCTCCGTTGACCTCCAACTCCAGCTCCAAGGCGGTTCCCGCATCCCAGGCTGCCTGGGAGCAAACTCAGCTGCGGGAAAAAGAGCGGAGCCGATCCCCGCGGCGGGGTTATAATCTCCGCAGCCGGTTCGTGGAGTACACGGACAACCATCGCTCCGCAAGAGGAGGAAGAGGTGCGAGAAGAAGTCCTCCACGTCGTGAGCAAGTCCCAAGGGATGATGCGGCCCCAGGACCCTCCAGTGCCCGCTCCAAGCAGGCTCCGGCACCCAGGGCTGCTCAGGATCAAATCCTGCCGAGGCAGAGCGAGCGAAGCAGATCCCTGCGGCAGGGTTACGATCTCCGGAGCCGGTTCGTGGACGCCACAAACTACGACCCCTCAGCAGGGAGGAGGAGGGCTTCCCTGATGAGGGAGAAACACAACGTCTAACTTCTGCAATGCTGGGGAGGAGGAAGAGGAGGAAGAAGAATCCATCAAGTACCAAAGCAGGGACCAAGCTGCACGAAGGACACCAGCAGCCCACCCTCTCCCTCCTCCCAGTGCTGCCTCTGGCCAGGAAAAGCTCGGAAAGAACTTCCAGAAATTCGGACAACTCTGCCAGCTGGCCCACCTGCCCACAGGTCCCTCGAGGAAGAGCTTCTCTCTGTTTTCGGGATCACCCTGCAAAAACAACACTCGGTTAGAGCCAAGAGGCAGAAAAGCCAAAGACAGAATTAAAAACATTTGTTGGCCTTGCATGTGTAATTTATGGGGTGTTTCCTTCTCTGTAGGTTTTGCGGCAATTGGTGGAAATAATACCCGAGAATATATACCTTCATATATAATTCTAAAATGCTTCCTGTAATACATTAGATACGGGGGTTTCTTTTTAAATCCTTTTATATATAAATGAATATAATTTTTCAATATATATGAAAACGAGAGATTTTTTCTCCACTTCAACACCTCACCCCCATATTTAGTATTTTAGGTTTTTTTTTAACACTCCCCCTCCATCAATGGTCAGGCATTTTTGGGCTGCGATCCCCCTTTTTGGGGGGGACCCCCCCCATCCCCCATTCACCTCCTCTCCTCCGCCACATCCCTGCCCCCCGCAGTGACATTGGGGTGCCCCAAATTATGTCAAATTATGTCCCTGGTCCCTCTCGGCCCCGCGCTCTGCTGAGCATCGTGAGATGCTTATGACAGGACATGTGAAAAACAAGCAAAAAAAACCCCCAAATTGTATTTCAGCTGTATACGGAGGGGTTAAAGATGGGGTTTTGGTCCGTGGGTGAACACTGGGGGAGAAATAGATAGCCGAGAAAAGCGCAGTCAGCACAGAAAACGGATGGTTTGTTGCCTGTTGCTTGGAATACCTGTTCCTCCGCAAATGTATAAATACCGGGATTTTTCCGAAGAGCAGCGGGCTGGTGTACGGCGAGGCCACCGTTGCCTCCGTGGGGACGCCCACGGAAAGCTGGCACCTACCGATTGCTGGGCCGAGCTCGCGGTGCAAGACGGCACAAGAATGTACGGATGGTCCGTCTTCCTCACGGTCCTCGGGTCAGGATGTTAATCTGCTTTACAAGATACCCTTAGCATAACGCATTTCTGTCGTCGTTAAATGCTTGCTTTTTCCCTTATAGTCAGTGTGTGTGTGTGTGTGTGCGTCTTCTCGGGAATCCTCGAAAGCACCCTAAAACATCGGCATATTAAAAAAATAGCACAGAAGAAAGTAGGGGAAATTCCATCAGAATAAGGGGTAGTAGCTGAGCTAAAGGGAGATTCTAGGTAAACAGGTCAGCTCAAAATACAACGCGTCCTTTAAAAGCTAAGAGTGATTTGAACACTTCAAATCAGTATTAAGACGAACTGATACCATTCTGAACGCATTCTTAGCGTAAAAGTAAACACTCTTGCCAGTGTCGGAAGGTGTCTCCTCCCCTCCGCACAGCCCTGCTGCAGGGAGATAATCCTGGGGGGCTGCGGGATGAGGCTGTAACGTCATCAGAATCCACGCTTACGGATCCACCCCAATAGCTACAGCCCTTGCACTGCTGCTGCTGCTGCACATCTTGCTTGCTCGGTCAATAAAGCTGAAAGTGAAGTGGAAAACTTCAAAGAGTAAAATGAAAAATAAAGAACAAATCTCCTTAATTCACTTCATACTAAGAAGGTATGCAGATATTTATACACATCCAATAAAATACTTCTATGATAAAAGTATTTGGTTTTCCTTTTGCGTTAGCTTAACTTGCACAGCCGTGAATTAACTCCATTAAATTAGCCATCTCCAAAATAGAGAGTTATTATTTGACTACAGGGTGTTTTGTGTGTTACATGATGCGGAGGGACGCCTGGCCAGCTGTACTGCCCAAGAGAGATGCTACTGACTGCCAGGGAAATGCACCGTTGAAAGCCAGACAGAAATAAAGTACTTTGGAGCACTCTGTCCAAATATTGGGAAAAACCCCGTAACATTTAGTTGCCTCTCTTTTTAAACATGTAGAACAAATACCTAACTGCTTAAGCGCACCTAATAAATTCTATGCTACAGCTACTGGCAGTTACAGTTTAAACAATGCAAGTCAGTTTGTAAATTATACAATTTTAACTTCTTTTAAAGTTTCATTTATGACAGAAAAAAAATCAGTAAGATAAGAGATCCCTCCTATGCTTTTACTTTTGGCGGGGTGGAAATTCAAATCCCCAGTGCTGCAACACCTCAGGCTACCAAAAAGGACTGGCAGATTTGTTATTGCTTTTGGCTGTACTGCAGCATGCAGAGGAACGTGTTTTTAAGAGATCTCGACTGTTACAACTGAGAACCCAAAAAGCAGCGATGCAATCAACTTTCAAAAGACGTGCTGTACTTGCGTCTTTGGAAGGAAATTGACTTTTTTTGGTTTTTTTTTCTTTTTTAAGAGTGAACAGTCTTGTTGCTGATGACTTCTACCGCCAAGTACAGCATCGCTGAAGATCTGCTCTGATGGAAAGCTCATAAAATGCAACTTCTTTGAATGAGAAAGATTTCCATTTTGGAAAATCTCTTTCAAACTAAAGTCAAAAACTACACGCTGCAGGGAAGTGGTCCCTCACCTTAGCTTCCAGAGGCCTGGGGGTCTGCATCCATCCTCAACAAAAACCACATCAGCTAACCAGGATAGTCCTGCAGTTGCCAGGTTCCGCTTCATCATCTACAAAAAACCAAAAAACAACAAATAAACCAACCACAACCAAAAAAACCCAGTACCAGCAGTCACGTCAATCGATACAGACCTCTTCCGCGACAAACACCTCCTCAAAAGCAATATGGCCTTCCTGTTAAAGAATTTTCAGACGTGGGTTTCTCTAGGTTTGCTTTATTAACAACTCAGAGTTGGGCCACCACCGCAGTGAATGGCACACTTCCAAAAGTTTCCAAACCGTATATACCCTTTTGCCACCCATTGTCCCAATCCAAAGTCTCTGTGATTTTCCAGCCAAAGTCTCTGTAGTTTTCCAGCCGATTTTCTGTTCTCATATCGTTATCATTCATCATCTTATCTCATCCATTCTCCATTCTCATGTCTCGGTTCTTCTGAGATTGGTGCTCATAGGCAGAAGGTCTCCGGTCACCATCATCACTTAGCTTCTTACACTTCAAAGGTAAATTTGAAGTGTAATGAATCTTTAAAAAAGTAGAAATTTTAGGCGTATCAACATTTTAACCATAGACTCTTACTGCTGTTCCCTGACTCTGCATCCCCAGGCAGAGCGGCTCCAAGCCAAACACACACGTGCGTGGACTGACAATACAGAGAACGCTACAACCAGTGGGACTCAAAAATGAGAGAAAACTCTCAGCAACAAGAATGACTCCCAGACGGGAGATGCTGTCGAGCAAGAAGACCTGCGGGGCTGCAACGGCGAGGTAAGGAGGCTCTATGGGAGCCCCCGAGAAAAAAAAAAAGAGTCAAATGTAACAGCCCGCGACAAGAACTTACTGTCAAAACTGGGACAATGGATGCACAAGAAGCCAGGCTGTAAGACCTAAGACCCTAAAGACGTGGAGGAGAAACCCCAGAAAGTAGACCCCACGAAAACAGGGCTCTCAAGAGAAGAGCTGCTGACGCAGCCCTGATACCTACTGCAAGCAGAATGATCCAGAAACATCTACAACACAACGCACACTTTGATTTAAGCTTCAGTTGCAAGACAAGACGCACTTGGCTGACTCTGTGCAGGTGAGGCAAGGCATTCAAGGCTACAGATGCCTACTGAGGGGCACGCCAAACTTGCTGAGCACCAAGAGCATCGAGACCTGCGGAAGGCAGAACGAAGGACACAGACTACACAACAGCACGGGTGGGAACTGCCCTGCCTGGCACACGCGCGTATTGCACGGGAGAGTGTTGTGGTTTAACCCCAGCCAGCAACTAAGGACGACACGGCCGCTCGCTCGCTCCCCACCCACCCAGTGGGATGGGGGAGAAAATCGGGAAAAGGAGTAAAACTCGTGGGTTGAGATAACAACGGTTTCATAGAACAAGAAAGAAGAAACTAATAATGATTATGAGAACACTAATAAAAGGATTGGAATGTACAAATGATGCGCAGTGCAACTGCTCACCGCCCGCCGATCAACACCCAGCCAGTCCCCGAGCGGCGATCCCCGCACACCGACTCCCCCCAGTTGATATACTGGGCATGACGTCCCATGGTATGGAATACTCTGTTGCCCAGTTTGGGCCAGCTGCCCTGGCTGTGTCCTGTGCCAACTTCTTGTGCCCCTCCAGCTTTCTCGCTGGCTGGGCATGAGAAGCTGAAAAATCCTTGACTTTAGACCAAACATTACTTAGCAACAACTGAAAACATCAGTGTTATCAACATTCTTCACATACTGAACCCGAAACATGGCACCGTACCAGCTACTAGGAAGACAATTAACTCTATCCCAGCTGAAACCAGGACAGAGAGACCCCACGCCCTCCATCTGCGCCCAAACACGGCCGAACTTGAAGATCCCTCTCCACCGCACTGACTTCATCCCCAACCCCTGCCTGCCCGAATTCGCAACCTCTCTCCGCTCCATGTCCGTCCCCCCCCCATATCTTTTGCCCCTCAACTTTGCTTTCAGAGGGCTGTGGGTCAGGTTCCGTCCTCCACAAAGTCTGCCCCAGCTATTTAAGATGTCGCTGCTATCACCAGGTTCCTCTCCATCACCTGCACAAACCGAGCACTACCAGTCCCACGGGCCAACGCCGACCTCTTCCACAGCAGCGTCCTCCTCGGAAGCACCACATCGCTCAAAAGCTATGGCTGCCACCCCTTTTGGTCTTCTCACTTCTGCCAATTTAACTCAAATCCTCCGCAGAAAGCCCGCGCAGCAGCTGCAAGAGCCGGGAGGGAAACGCACCACCAAGAGACCTCGTGGTATGGCGGGATCTGACCGATCCCACGAAAAACAACAAGCAGAAAAAGGCGTCTTGTGGTTGATATACCGCTGGGCTCGCCCACCACCCCAACCACAATCACCTGGGGAAGGGGAAGGTCGTGGAGAAACGCCGGCGCAAGTCTCCCGCTCCGGCTTGGATCTGCAGCTTGTGAACCGTGGACAAGACAGACTGTTACTGGAAACAACGATAACACTTTTACCAAAACTTTGTGTATCGCGCTGATGCAAGATGCTTTACATCTTGCGTTGCGAGAAGAACGGTGTCCTTGTTATGCTGACTAGCAGTGGATAAGAAAACCTGTATGTTGCAAAATGTGTACGATACCAGAGGAAATTGCTTTTGGTTGACCTTGCAATACCCTGGGAAGATGAGAACCTTAGGCCCTTTTAGATAATTGAGCTTAAAAGCGTCACTGTGGCTTGTGTTAAACGAATGAAAATCAAGACAAGATAGATATTAGAGTTACTGACGAACGTTCTTCAGGATAAACTGTATCAAAACATGTAAAGCGTCCCACTGCGCAGAATCACTAGAAGAGGGTGTACTAGCGGACAAGCGAGGAAGACTATCGAAGACCACCAGAGGGCCCCTGAAGACCACCAAAGATCTCGAGCGCGCCTGCGCCGAGGGCATTTACATATGTCGATGAGTTCCCGGAATTCAGACGAATATGTTAATTACTTCCAGGAAAAATCATGAATATGTATATCCCTTTTGTATCTAATCCCAACCGTTGAAAGAATTGGTGTGCACGATAGTGATTCAAAGCAACTAACTCAATAGCCTGATTAACTATTAAGTAGGTATTCTTTATTGGCAGCGCTGGGTGCACAGGGGGGGATCGTTCCACCTATCGTGCGCACCGTCGGGCCCAATTGTGCAGGTTAAGTACATGTTCTATGTACATATTCACCGGATTTCCAAGAAATGTTATACATATTCATTAGTTTTCCGGGAAAGTATTAGCATATGCAAATGTCCTTTACGCAGGCGCACTGAAGGTCTCTGGCGGTCTTCCGTAGTCTTCCTCACTTGTCTGCTACCTGACCCTCCTCAGGTGACTCTGCGCGGTGTGGTCCTTTGTGGGATACTTGGAAAGTAATGGGCACATAGTGAACAATCCAGACTCGATAGAATTGATCAATTTGTGAGCCAAGGATGTTTTGTAGGCAGCAGGCTTCAAGGACGCTTTGCGTGTGGACACATATTTAGCTAACGGTAGTAAGAGCATTCCAGACGCCTTTAGAAGGCCTTGAACAGAATAAACAAGAAGACAAAAAAAAGAAAGATGCCAATTAGAAGAACACAGGTGCGCATTCCACGATAAAGGGAACTTGGCACAAAGAACCTCAATTCGGCAGCTTATCTTGACCAATTAGACTGAGACAAGTTTCGCATGTTTTAGTTAATGCAACCAATTATGCCTTATGTTTATGCGCGTGTACAGTGTTGATATAACCAATCATTAGGTGTAACTAGGCGCGTGGACAGCTCATGCTAACCAATCTCTAATTTGCTTATGCATGAACAGTAACTAGAATGAACATATAAACCGAGCTATCTTGGCAAGAAAGTGGCAGCTGCTTGATCATATTGATTGCGTGCAGTGTCCGTGACTGCCGCGTCAACAGTCCTTTACATGTTTTGATACATCTTATCTTAAAGAATGCACGTTAGTCCCTAAAAAAATGCTTTTTAGTGCTCTTATTATTTTTCATGGGTGATGTAAAACCATACGGCTAGTTTAAGCTAAATTGTCTACGAGGACGAGAACGAAGGCAGGAGTTCTTATCTTTTCCGGCCCTATCCATTCAAGCAAGGCCTCCGCTTGTGCCTTCCCAACAAGATCGTAAATTCATCAATTTAATTAAGTTTTGTGATCGCTCACGGCTCCCAAGTACCAGCCTCTGGCGGGCTTAACCCTTGACAAACACCAGTCCTTGGTACGTAAAGTTACAGAGAGATAATCGCGAAGCAATAAGCGGTTCGTTCTCTATATCGACAGGCACGACAGGCACGACAGGCACGACAGGCACGACCCCCCGCCGCAAGAAGGAGCGCCTGCCTTATAAAACTCCAAAATCGAGCCCGAGAGAGTTTCTAAAGTGCTGTGAAATGTATATTGGCTTTCGCAAAACGAGAACACAGAAATTTGCCTAACTACTGCATAAGTTACATCCCAAAAGGATGTTTGCCTCACTGCCACTAAATTAGGCCTTAACACGGGAAATATGTAGTTAATATATTCCAGGCATCAATTGTATTTTATAGTTTGTAGGTAATCAATGGGCACAAGCAGAATATGTAGTTTCTTTTGATGAGGTAAGACATCCTGTAACTCAAGTACTTAAAGGATGTGTAGATAGATTTGTGAAAACATAGAAAAACAGACATATGGACTCAAGGACAAGTAAAATTGAGAACACAAGTAAGAAGATAAGGAGTGATTTGTTAGCATGAGAACAGCATTTTGGGGGTCAAAGATTATTTGACATGAAAGATACGAGAAGAACAAAGGAAAACCAGGAGTTTAATATTGAAAATATTAAAATACTAATTATTATTAAAAAAAAGTGAAAATATTAAAAAGTGTGACTGGAGGAAAACGACAGGGTGAAAAGTGCAGCCAGAGGAAGACTACTGACTTCATCCCTTGCAGATCTCCGAAGGCCACCAGAGGAAGACTACTGACTTCATCCCTTACAGATCCCTGAAGGCCCCTCCGAACCACAAGAGACGCGCGCAAGGGGGGGTGGTCTGGGGTGGAGTTATGTTAATAGATACCTGAAATATTAAAATAACCCCTTTGAAATACCACAAACACAGTGTATAAAAAGGCAAGTTTGGATATAACCGACGCGCCTCTGGTTTTGACCATGCGCCCAGCGCTGTTTGCCTTTGTTCTATAATAAACTTGTAAAATTCAGGAAATTCAGCGTGAGTGCATTTCTCACAGGTGTCACATACAGAGATAGCACTGGCAACCTTGTTCTCCGACAGAGTCACTGCGGCGTTTCCCCAGATCAATATAGCAGCATGCCTTGTGGGAGGATCACCATCGCAAGTGTATCGCGTGCTTTCATCTCCATCTTAATCTATCGGCTGGCACTGGCTCCCTCCAGACTGTAGCCGGGATAAAAGCGATTCAGTTTACAAGAAGCACAGCACCGTGTGAGCCTGCTGTGCGAAGTCCTGTATTTATAAAAATGGCCATAAATAATAAAACTCTGCAGGGACCGCTGACCCACATAAACACTGTGTTTTCTGAAGAGGGCGTCTGCGTGAAACCTGCAAACCCAGGACTGCGACCCCCCTCACCCTGTCCCTTCTCTCCTTCCCTCAGCCGGGCCCGGCTCCAGCTTGGAGCCCCCCCCGGGCAGCCAGCAGGCAGGAGACACCCCCACGCCCGCCCAAGGGCCTCCCTCGCCTCACGGGCAGCCCCAGCCCTCACCTCAGCCGCGACTGCAGAGACCAAAATGGCCGCCCGGCAGCCCCGTGCCCCAGGACTACAGCTCCCAGCATGCCCCGGGAACCTACATGGCCGCCCGGCAGCCCCGTGCCCCAGGACTACAGCTCCCAGCATGCCCCGGGGCGCGCCTTCCTGCTGCCTGACCCTGCAGGGACACCATCCCCGGCCCGGCCCCGCCCCCCGCAGGGCCCCTGGCCGCTTCCCCCGGGGGGGGAGGAGGGGAAGGGGAAGGGGGGACAGAGCGGCAGAGAGAGGTGGGACAGGGCGGTGGGGTGGCCAGAGAGGGGCAGGAGCAGGACAGAGAGAGGGAGAAGGCGTCAGGAGAGCGGAGCGACAGAAGGATGGGACAGGGAGCAGGAGAGAGGGACGGAGGGGAAGGGTGAGAGGAGAAAGGCAGGGAAGAGAGAAAGAAGGGGAGAGGCAGGGACAGAGAGCAAGGGAAGGACGGGAAACAGCCCAGAGAGAGTGAGAAAGAGAGGGATGCGGATCAGGACAAGGAGAGGCAGAAGGACAGAACAGCGATGGCCTCCAGGATGGAGACGGCGGAGGAGCGGAAGGGGATGGGGAGCAGGACGGAGGCCCAGAGAGAAGAGAGAAGGCCCAGCCAGCTGAGCAGGGGATCCAGGCAGGAATGAGGGGCCAGGCTGCGGGAGAGAGAGGAATGAGGAAATACAGACAGGGAGCGAGACAGAGAAAGAAAGGGAAAGAAGAAAATAGTGATGGGTTAAAGACAGAGAGGGAGGAATTAAAAAATGGGGGCAGGGAGCCAGACAGAGCACGATGGGGAGAGACCCAAAATGGCAATTCTGGGCAACTGCCCCCGTTTCTTGAGCACTCCCCAGGAACTGCATCACCGGGAGCCTCGAGGAATGTGCTGCCTGCCAAAGCCCAGTCCTGTGCCCTAATATTGGTGGTGAGCGTTGCCTTGCATAGTGGCCAGGACTGAGGGCAAAAAAGGACAGCTCGGGTAAAAAATTACCCAGCTGGTTTTGGGTTGGTTTTTTTTTGCTTGATGTTTTTGCTTTTAAAAAGAATACTGTTTAAGCTCTAAATACACACTGCAAGGAAAAAGGAACCAGGCGTACCAGTCTGGACACATTTAAAGCCTGAACCCATTCAACAGCTGCACCAACCACCACTGGCTCCTGCTGCACACACTCCACCGCCTGCCTGCAGGTACAGGCAGCCGCCCTGTTTCTTGAACATTCCCCAGGCACGGCAGCACCAGGCAGCTCAAGAAAACATGCTGCCTGCGAAAACTTGAGAACAGCTTAATTCTGGACAATTTTTCTTCTTTCTAGGCTGGGTTAAAGACTCCTCCATGGAGAGATGGCTCAGGACCATGCCAGGGCCAGTGGCACTGCTTTCTGGATCCCATGGCGGCGATGCGCAAAGGAACGGGTTGTCAAATCCCGGGCCTGGGTACGTGTGTGGGTTTTCAGGGTCGCCTCTGCCTGATTTTTCCCAGCGAGCCCCAGGCAGTGCCAGCCCCGTGCTGCAGCCCCGGGGCTGAGGCTCAAGGAGCCGGGCATTTCCGCAGGCGCTGCATCCTGCCGGGCCCCACTGCCAGCTGCTGGCTGCCCTGGGCTTCCCCCTGTTCTCTCCAGCTCTGCTTTCTGCCAGCGCCGGGGGCACCCCAGAACAGCCTGCCCGCTCCCCACAGCCCCACTGCCGTCCGCGTCTGCAGCTCATGCGTGGTGTCCACATGCACAGCTGATTTGGGGGGTGGCAGGTCTCTTTTGTGGCAGCCTGGGAATGGGGGCAAAGCAAACCCCATCCCTCCCTTTCGATCTTTGTCCCCAGGGAGACCCAGTGGAGAAGTACCACGCGCTGGAGAGCGTCCTTCAGGGAGGTGACAGCCGATTGCAGAGCAACACTGAGAGCCGCCTGACAGCAAAGGCACGCGGTGGCCATGGAGGAGCCCAGGTGAGCTGGTTCTCTTGGAGGCCAGCAAAGCAGCCTTCCTCCGCCCCTGGTTTTGTGAGGTACGAAGCAGTGCAGAGATGTTTCTCAGGCATCCAGGCCTGAGGAGGTGTGTCGTGGTTTAACCCCAGCCAGCAACTAAACACCACGCAGCCGCTCACTTACTCCCCCCCACCCAGTGGAATGGGGGAGAAAATCTGGAAAAGAAGCAAAACCCGTGGGTTGAGATAAGAACGGTTTAATAGAACAGAAAAGAAGAAACTAATAATGATAATGATAACACTAACAAAATGACAACAGCAATAATGAAAGGATTGGAATGTACAAATGATGCGCAGTGCAATTGCTCACCACCTGCCGACCGACACCCAGCCAGTCCCCGAGCGGTGAATCCCTGCCCCCCCCACTTCCCCGTTCCTATACTGGATGGGACGTCACATGGTATGGAATACACCGTTGGCCAGTTTGGGTCAGGTGCCCTGGCTGTGTCCTGTGCCAACTTCTTGTGCCCCTCCAGCTTTCTCACTGGCTGGGCATGAGAAGCTGAAAAATCCTTGGCATTAGTCTAAACACTACTGAGCAACAACTGAAAACATCAGTGTTATCAACATTCTTCGCTCTGAACTCAAAACATAGCACTGTACCAGCTACTAGGAAGACAGTTAACTCTATCCCAGCTGAAACCAGGACAGGAGGGTTTCCCAGTGCCCCTGTGAGAGATCCTGCTCCCAGGCAGCATCTCCCCCTAGAGCCGAGGCCGTATCTAGCCCCTCGGAGCTGGGTACGGCTGCGCTGAGGGGTCTCGCAGGGAGGACAGGGTCATCCGCCTGCTGGCTCTGACACAGAAATGATGAGCTGCAGCCCCGTGGCCATGGTTGGCCGGTTCAGCGTCTCCGAGTGCCTTTCTCCCATGGAGCGTTTAAGCCAGGCACTTTTTCAGAGTGTGATGGATGATGTGAAGATGGATGCTGGTGATGTCCTGGTGGCTCTGTCCCACTGCCACTTCAAAGTTGTGATGTGTGAGATCTGGGGCCACCTGCAGGCTCTGGCGGAGATGTCCAGGGAGTTTGTGTTCCATTTTTTGATATCTTAGCGCTACAATGTGCTCGGGTTATGGTATGCTAGCGTTGCAGTGTGCTAGGGCTGTGGGATGGCAGGATTACAGGATGCCAGAGTTCAGGTGAGTTAGGATTAAAGCATGTTACTGTTACGGACCGGCTGTGGGTTTGTTGGCCCTGGGTTCTCGGAGTTAAGTTATTTTTGCCTTGTCTTGTGTCCTGGGTGGTGTTTTTTTTTTTTTTTTTGCTATTCCTTTTTTATCTTGTTTGTCTTTTCAGGGTTTGGATAGGGGCCTTGGGCTTGTGTATGTTTCTTCTGGCTGGTTATTTTACTGTTCCGGTGGTTTGTGTTGCGTTTTCTGTCTCAAAACCACCATTTGTGGTCTGATATGTCTGACCAGGTCAGACAGTGTTACTTCTGGTGCAGTCTGACTCATTTCCAATGAGTCAGGAAGTTGGTAGGTAGGTAGGTACGGAGGACTTGGAGTCAATTGCGAAAAACTACCGGATGGCTAATGGGCACCTATCCCACTCATCCCTCCACAATTCTGTATTGCTGCGGACTTTACCAGCCATTGTCGTGGACTCTGAGCCTGTACTGCAGTGAAGTCAAGGCAGGTAGTGAAAAAAAAAAAGAGTGCTTTTGACGGCATTTGACCTCGTTTGTGTCTTAATCTCGCTCCTGGGATCCTATCGAAACCTTCCCCGACATTGGATCGGGACAGTCCCGTGCTAGGTTTTCACCTGCAAACACTTCCGTGTACTTCTTCCTGCATCTGCTTTTGTCCCTGTAAAACCTACAGCTGGTCTCTGGGTCTTTTGCTTTGTAGTTAATGATATTATTTTGTAGTTTAGTTCACCTGCATTTCTCTCTTTCTCTCTGTCCTGTGAAAATTAACTCTATCGCAGCTGAACCCAGGACACTCTCTCACTCCCTCTGTTTTGGATAGCTGAATAATCTAGCAACCTGTTAAGCAGAAGATTAACCAGGCGCATATTCCTGTACTAAAGAATGCAATGTAGGAGTGAAAGGCAGAAGCGTCTCAATCGGACACATGTAAAAATGCAATGTCATTGACAGTTTCGGCCGTGTTTGGCAGTGGTGGTTGCCGTAGCCCTGTGCTAGCTCCGTGCTTCTAGCTCAAGCTCGGTGCAAAGGTTGCCTGTGAGTTTCTTGCTTGGTTCTGCCTGTGCCTTTAGTTGGCGTGGGGTCAATGTTTTTGGCTGGTGTGTGGCTTCATACCTTATCTGGTAGGCTGATTTGTCTGCTTTGGGAAGATTTTGAGCTGTTGAACAGGTGGGACTGAGAGCAGGGAAGGCATCTGGCTTTGGACTCTTGTGTGATTTCGTTAGTGCAAGGACACTGACTACTTTTTGGCTTATCCCTGTCGCCAGCCAATGTCTCAGGTGCCCAGGGACATTGAAAACAGGCAAAGACTCATTTATAGAAGTTGTTTCTATTAATAGCATGTCCCTTCTCCCCAGGGAAGGTGTTGTGCACCTGCAGATTGCATGCAAATATTCACCACTGGATTTGTCTTCATGATGGCATTTATGCTCTTTTAAAACAGCGGTGTTGTGTTGTGGACCAGGTTTTCGAAAACATGCCACATTTGCCTATTTACAATTGATGGGCATTTTCTTCAAGAGCACCCGCTCGGCTTTTGGCAGCCTGACCTCACTGGGCTCTTTAGTTTGCCAACCAGGAACAAGTTCACCCACTATTGAACAAGCCATGTTTTCACAGAGCGCCATATTTAAAAGTTGTACCTTCGTGTAAAGCCTTCAGAACAAGTCTGTCGTGCTTTAGGTGTCAGAGCATGGCAGTTAGCAACTCTGTAATTGCTGTAGCTATCAATGTATGCAATTGAAACAACACCTGCTTTTTATTACAGTAACAGAAGCTTACACCTTTTGTAGCAGGCACGAATCGTAAAGGCACAACGCCCTAGCCTGCAGTTTTCTGCTTCTCAGAGAGTTATTAACAACAGCGTTTTCTCCCCCTTGTCACACACAGTTCAGTATCTCCGTTTTCTTGAACCGGTGACTCTGACTATGGAAGCACTTCAATGTGCTAGCAAATGTCTACATTCATTCCCCATTAAAAACAGCATTTCAGCATGTTCCAAAATCCCACAGAACAGACAAGATTTCAAGGTCCATATGTCCTCTATCAGCTGGGGACATCTCCCCTGAAGCAGCTGCACATACTTAACTTGCATGAGGCACTAACACATGTCAGGCTGTGCCAAGCACAGTCAAAGGAAGCTCAGGCCTGCTGCTAAAAACCCTGTGTAGCCATCACCACACTCTGGTTCCTGCTCTCTACCCCGCCTTTTGTCTCTCGTCTTCGTACTGCCAACCCCAAACCCACAGGAGGGGCGCTTTGCTGCACATCCACCTGTGAGCAACCCATGCCAACCTAATAGAAATAAGAAACATCACTCTGCCTACGGGTTTGGATCTGGTCACTGAAGAACTCCAAGTTAGCATTACTTAGGAAAAACAAACAAACAAGGAACATTAAAGACAGTCATGTAGTAGTGGGGCTCTGGGAATTTTGAGTCAACCTTCTAGTATCAGACACAGGGAGAGCGGTCTTACTCTCCAGTATCAGCTCTGTGGTGAAAACTGCAGGGAGCTTCTAAGCATCGTTACATCCTGAATGCTGCAAATCCCAAAGCTAAAACAGCCCATGCTTGCAGAGGACTTTGAAATGCTCGTTTTTATTTCCATGCACTTGTGCTAAGTGTTTTCACTCTTTAAGATAATGGCTATTTGTCCCAACGCTATTTTGTAAAAATCCAGTGACAGGAGGCAATCTTCCTATCTCCTAGGATACATAGGTTTTGTTCAAATATGATAAAGCTACAGAGATATTAATTTATTCTCTTGAAATAGTCTTTTTGTGTATATATGCCCGCATATATATGTATGTCTGTATGTATTGTTAGCTAATGAAACAAAAAGTACAAGGTTAGTTTAAAAATTCAGCTAACAGCATTATATGGTTTTATGCAGAGACAGAGCTTTTCAGCTCCTGCCAATTAGCATATCTCTGACTCTAATCAAGCAGTTTAAACTGGCTGAAAACCTAGCCCAAAAAGCGACACTGAATTTTCTAACTTAATTTCAAGCTACAAATGGGACCCTCTTGTTAGGTTATTTAATTTTCTTTTTAAAGGATAAAGGAGTAGTAAGGAGTCATGTTTTCCAAAATCTGTGGCTGCAAAAGTTCCTGAGATGAGGAAGTTTGGTTTTATCCTGATTCCTTCATGCTTTGCTTCTTAAAGAAAAAAAAAAAAAAAAAAAAAAGACACAGGGAAATGAAGTATTGAGGATAAGACTTGAAGTGAAGATGAATGAACAGCAAACGTCAAACAAAATAAGCAGAATAGGAGGAGGAGAAGGAGGAGGAGGATGAACCATAGGAAGAGCAGGATGAAGAACATAAGAACCAGAAGAACAGGAAGAACAAGAGCAGGCAGAGGAGGAGTATGAGGACGAACATAATAAGGAAAGAAGGAAGGACAAGGGGAGGAGGAGGAAGAACAGGAGGTAGAGGAGTAAGAAATGGAGGAAAAGAATGAACAGGAGGAGGAGAAACAGGAGGAGGAAGAAGAGCAGGAGGAGGAACGAGGGGAAGAGAAACAGGAGAAGAAGGGGAGGAGGAGGAGGAGGAGGAAGAACAGGAAGAACAGGAGGAAGAAGAACACGAGGAAGAGAGGAAAGAAGAGGAGGTGAAGGAAGAGGAGGAAGAACAGGATAAGGAGGGGGAGAATACAGAAAGAATGAGGAGGAAGAAAATAGGAGGAGAAAGAAAAGGAGAAGGGGGATGAGGAGAAATGAGAACAGAATGAGGAAAAAGAAGAACAGGAGGAGGAGAAGGAAGATGAGGGGCAAAAGGAGGAGGAAGAAGAGCAGAAGGAGATGGAAGAGGAGGAGGAGGAGGAAGAATAACAGGAGGACAAGGAGGAGGAGAAGAAAGAGGAGGAGGAGTGGGAAAAGGATGAGGAAGAAGAGCTGGAAGAGGACGAGGAGGACGATGATGAAGAACCAGAGGAGGAGCAGCAGGAGGAGGAAGAAAAGGGAAGAGGAAGAGGAGGAGGAGGAGAAGGAGAAGGAGGAAACACCTCCAAATTCAGTCTAGAGTGTCAGCACATCAAAATTCTTGGATGGAGCTCCTGCTACATCCATTTGTCCATGGGGATTCATTAAATCCAAGCCTACTGGTGAAGCCATTACTCACAGGAGTCGTTCCAGGTCATGGCCATCACTCCTCTTGGGAACAGACAGGAAAGCTCTGGATGACAAAGGCTCTCAGGTCATGCTGCAGAAACAGAAGACCAGTGTGAGAAGATCCCCATCACCTGATCGCACAGAAGTAATTCTAGCTCAATGAAATGACTATTGAAAACGAAACACACAGAACAGCATCCACCATCAAATCTCCTTCAGTGGTAGTTTTTGCAGAGCTGCAGGCTGATGACCGTACCACCACTGTCACAGGACCCCAGAAGAAATAATAACTGGCAAACAGTAACTCTACCCATTGCCCGTATCTACCTAGCCTTTAAAGGTAGAATAGCTCAGCCTACAGCTCTGGAGGTATAGGCCAGCCTATACATATATCCTGTGACTACCTACTCGATGATCTGTCCAGAAAGTCAAATCATAATGATCTTTGAATGAGCACGGAATTGGGGGCGGGGGGGAAGGGGGGAGAAAGGAAGACATTGGTGGCAAAAAGGGAAAGTGCAGGCACACAATTAAAAAAGAAAGGAGGCGAGTTATCC
Source organism: Harpia harpyja (assembly GCF_026419915.1). Taxonomy (NCBI): domain Eukaryota; kingdom Metazoa; phylum Chordata; class Aves; order Accipitriformes; family Accipitridae; genus Harpia; species Harpia harpyja. The sequence continues at coordinate 239,983 of NW_026293419.1, forward strand.
TGAAGGCCAGCTCAGCCCAACTCACTGTCGCTGGTGAAAAGCTGTGCAGCTGGGAGGAAAAAGACGTGACTTTGGTGCGGGGATGCACACCAATGTCTAAGTTGAGATCTGAAACAGCAGAAAAACCTCGACACGGCTCCTTTTCGCTTTCCTCAAACCTGTGTGCATGCTGTGACTTCCTTGTTTCCCTGAAGTCCTCCCAGACTAGCAGGGAAGTGGTTTCTGTCCAGTCCATGTGCCATGCAGAGAAACAGTTCTGACCACTAAGGGGGTAGCAAATACCTACTGCATCTGCAGAAGCAAAGGGGCAGACGCACCTCAGCTGCGGAGATGCCCGAAGCTGCCCCGAGCCCCAGGAGCCCCTGGCACCTGGACATCTGCCTGGCCCTGAAGCTGTGTGGGGCCTGCCAGCACTGGGGAGCCCCAGGGACAGAAGCGAAGGCCGGTGGCCAGCCTCCGTGGGGAGAGTGCCGGGGGCTCCGTCCTTCCTTCTGGGCCACGCCAGGACGCGGCGTCTCTCCTCCTCATCGCCTGGGGGAAGGCGAGGCCTGAGGAAGGCCCCGGGTGCTGGGCTCAGCACGGGCGGTGTGACCGGGGCAGAGCCCTGTCTCCTGTGAGCTGCGCACACACCTCACAAGCGCTGCCGAGGGAACGGCTCCGGACCGAAGGGCCCTTCCCGAAGGCCGCGCGCTGCCGAGGGAACGGCTCCGGACCGAAGGGCCCTTCCCGAAGGCCATCTCTCCGCAGGCCCGGTGCCCCGGCGCGCTGAGGAGCAGCTGCGGGGGGGCGGGCTCTGTGAGGAGAGGCAGCCCCTGCCCGCCCAGCAACAGCTGTGCCATTGGCCACGGCTGAGCCAATCAGCGGAGCCGGAGGCGGCCTGTCAGTCACAGCCGGCCTGGGGCAGGGCCGGAGGGGGCAGAGGCGGAGTGGCCTGAGGAGAACTGGGGGAGAGACGGGCTGGGGGCAGCCGGGGCGAGGGGGGTCCAGGGAAAGGGCCAGGGGAGCTGCAGAAGCAGCAGCAGGTATCTCCCAGGGCGGAGGGGCCTGGGGGGAGACCTCGGTGATCACCCAGGGGCCCTGCCGTGGCCCAGTTGAGTGCTCAGCCCCAGGGACGGCCCCACGACCAGGGTCAGAGCGGTTCCTGCTGCTGCCCCGAGGGTCGCCAGCCCGAGCCCTGAGAGCTGGAGGTCGGTGCTTCATGTCCGCGGGCCAGGGGAAGGCAGGGCGGCCTCCTCTCCATGCTTTGGAGCAGGCGTGCTCTGGTGCCCTTGCTGTCCCCAGGCCTCCCTGTGGGTCTCGTGCTCGTGGACAGCCCCATCATAAATGGGGATTTCCAGAGACGGAAGTCGTTTCTCCCTCCTGGTGAGAGCACACGCCGGGGCTTTGCTGTCAGAGAAGCAAGTGGGGAGCGCTCCTGGTTGGATGCAGCTGCCTTGGCAGATGCTTGTGCTCCTCTGTCGGCCCCGAGGTCTGATGCATGCCTTTCCCCCCACCCAAGCTGTGCTGCCAGCTGTCACGAGTCCTGATGTAGGATCCTGCCGACTGCGCCAATCTCTCGCCAAGGGGCGGAATGCACCTCGCTCAGGAGGAGAGAAGCATCAATCTGTTTTATTGAGGTAAAATAATAATTTGACAGAGTTCAATAAATTTTTGGAATTTAACAAAGTTTAACAGTGGTTTCCCGAGGTTCAGTAAGTTGGATGGCAAGGTTCACCTTATTAATTACTGCATGGAAGAAACATAGAAAGGAGAATTGAGTTAGAATCGAGCTGGAATGATTCACACAGAGACCGGAGACGCAGAAGGGTAAAGAAGACCGTCCTGTTGAGTCACGAGGTTCAGAGGGGACCCCCTTGCTTTCTCAACTCCTTTTGGAGCCTAGGTGCGGCTCGGTCCAATCTTAGTCTCAGACTTGGACAACAGTTTATGTCTAATGGAATTATCTATACAAAGTTTATAATAGTTAATATTAAGTAGCTACATGGATCAGTAATGTTTCGTTAGTATTAATCCAGCATGCTATCAGTCACTTAGCAAAGATCTGCCATTGAGAACAGGTGTCTCTGCCTCGAGGAGCAACCTTGAGAGGCGTCCCAGCTCAAGGGGAGATCACTGCCGTGCAGCCACGCTGCCTAGCAGGGAGAGCTGAAAGAGGGCTCACTTAGGCTGTCGTATTTATGGGATAAAGTGGCTGGCTCCTAGTCAAATTACACGTGATAGGAAGGGTATGGATGAGACTCCTTGTACCCGCAACTTTCTTTGCTCCTTGATAAATGAGTCTTGGAAAAGCCACCCGCTATTCCTGTGTTAATCGCATGATGAGTGTTCCAAGGTCATATGCATCGGTGCTCACTGGGTCACTCGGCTCCTTTGTGGGTTTTCAGAGAAGAGATTGAAACTAGAGGAGTTCTTGGCCCGGCTATGGCTCAGGCCTTTACCTCCTTTGGAGCCTGTACCAACCTATGGCTAGTTTGGTTATGGGGTCGAGCGTAGCTGTCACACCGGCTTTTGGGAAATGAGGGTACATGTGACCCTGTGTGAGGTCAAGTTAGAACATGCTTTGCAATTTGTGTATTTACTGCAGTGAATTTTCTGCTCTTCCTGGCTGTCTTCTGTGGTTTTCAGCCTGCCTTCGCTTCCACAGAAAGAAATATTGTGTGTATGAAAGAGGCCGTTATGAACCTTCCCTTGCGGGGGGGTGTGTGTGCGTGCTCTGCTTCTGAATTACAATCTGTATTATTTATGCCAATGTTCGAAATATCTTTCTAATTCCCTGGTTTAAGTATTCTGACCGTACTCCAGCTACATTTTACTATGCACAACTCCCACCAACCATCAGTTTTTATTTCAAGTTGTTTTTCATGAAATAACACACATTGCATCCACAATCCTGTGTTGCTGGTACATGGTTTTCTTTACAGTTTTCCAGCTGTATTCTTCCTCCCCATGATAAACAGTGTTGCCAGTATTTCTTTTTATCTTAGAATACACATGGTAAGGATGGTTGCTGGATGTCTCATCCTTTTTAAGGCCGTGAAGACACATTCCAGCAAGGCCTTTTCCCAGGTATTCAGGGACGCAAGACATGCCTATCCCCATCAGCTCTGTGGAGGATTTAAGAGAGATTGTGCACCTGAAGGTTAAACAATGCTTCTGTGTCAGAAGCTGAATTTCAGCAAGCAAAAGCAACCTCCCCAAATCTTAAGTTGTGTGTCATTTTAATGCTGCAAAATGTAAATAATGATCCTTGCATACATCTTTCTCAATTAAGCGTACAGTGGAAGTCTCCTCCTTCAACTAGTCTGGAGCTTAGAAGTCAGCTTAAAAATACTGGATAGTGTAATTTTTGCTGCACATGGCCTACGTCCACGTGGAAGAAAATTGGATTAGTTACACAAGTCTTTATGTAAGGCACAAAGAGAGCGTAAGGTTTTGAGTGCCCAAGGATGTTCTTTTCAGGTAGATTAACAGGCACATATACACCCTGTAATGGCACAAGGACTCCCCAAAGCGTCTTCAGTACAGCTATATTTTACGTAAGCCACTGTTTTCATGCAACCTCAGCTAGCGTTGTGCTGCTCTTTACAGGATCAAGTGAGTGGTGTTGTCTTTGGCTGTGTGGGCTTAAATGTGTTTCTAATGCGCATGTCAAATATTTACCTGTTAAACAGACTGCCAATCTGACTGAAGCCAATGCTTCCGAAGAAGATGAAATAAAAGCTTTGATGGTACAGTCCTGCCGTGAATACGATCCAATCAAGTAAGTGTTGATTATGTGAAAGCTGTTCTTTGAAGATTATGGGAAAATTGCAGAGATGTGTGTTTTAACAAGAGAGACACATGCCTACCTTTTTCTTTTCTTCCCCAAAAGCTCTTAGTTACATGAAGAAACCCTTGGGCCCACCTCCGCCATCATATACTTGCTTTCTTTGTGGAAGACCTGGCCACTACATGAAGAACTGCCCAACAAATGGGGTATGATTGTGGGGGACTTCTGGTGTTACTCTAGTTTTTAATTGTTTTACCTTGGCAGTTACGTAACAAATACATGAATACTCATATTAAGAATTGTTTCTCTTGGGGTGAAATGCAGAGTTATATGGCAATGTTGCACAGCCCTTCAAAAGTCAAGGGAAAGCTGGAATTATAAAGGTGAAATTTTCTTTCTAGGTCGTAGACATTAAATACGTCCATAGATCTTTCTCTGTGAACTTTCATGCATATTTTTATATACTTCAGTATTACTGGAAATTTTTCTGGTTTCCACTCTTTTTATTGACAGTTCACAGTTTTTATTATTTTGTATAAAACGAAGGCATTTCTCTTGACCCCATCTATTGAATATTTGCATGTTTTAATTACACTAAGTCCCTGGTTGAGTATTCATGCCATTTAACGTTAGTCACTGAAGGTGTACATGTGAGGTATGAATTCAACCTTCATTTATAGACGGTGAATGTAGGTTTCTCCAGTGACTGATTCAGAGCACCGGCTTAAGCTCTCACTCTGAAATGCGCTTTGGAGGAGGAGCAGTGGGTTTGTGTCTCTTCTCTGAGTGGAGGGTGAGCTAAGACATATGACAGCCTTAAGGAACCTGAAGTTAAGGCAAAGAATGTCACTCGACTTAAAAACTCTGCTCAAGCTTTTGGAACATCCTGGCTATATTCATGTAGGAAAATAAGTATTTCAGTTGAGCAACCCTTACACTAGGTAAAAGGAGAGGATTAAAGGCTTTTGCTGCTTAAAATAATCAGGGAAATGTCATTTGAAGTGTGGGTCTTGAGGTACGTCTGCCTCTCTTTTCTTGAACAGGACAAAAATTTTGAGTCTGTTCCCAGAATTAAAAAGAGCACAGGAATTCCAAGGAGTTTCATGATAGAGGTGAAAGATGCCAATACAAAGGGTGCTATGCTGACAAGCTCTGGAAAATATGGAATACCAACTATTAATACATAAGTATGGAACTAAGTGGACTGACCAAAAAGTGAATGAGAGAAACCACGCATAAATGTCTGAGTGGCAATGCAACCAAGTTGGTCAGCATCTGTCATTATGGGGGAGGAAGCACTGTCATTGTATCTTAACCTGAAAATCTGTGATACTTTCTAATATTGAAAGAGGGTGGTCCTACTGCTCATGCCCCTGGAAGTTGGCTAAACTTGTGGTATGCTAAGAATCTGTATTTCCGCAAAACTTTTCAGTAGTGTTTACAGTGGAGTTGTTCTCCTTGAAAGCTCATTTTGCTTCTGTTTTCTGTTTCAAAGGCTTCTTGCCAAATTTAGCAGGTAGCTGTTGGACTGAGATTTCCTCCCCCTCTGACTTTTATTAAATCCCCTGTGTGAAACAGACTGAAGTTTTCATGTTGCTAGAAACTGAGAAAATACTACCGCGTGCTGACAAGAGTGGCTGTTTTAAAATGCGCTTGATAGCACTTCTGGTTTTCCATCATGGATCTCCTTTTGTAGAAGCTGTAACATAGACTTCTTCCTTTTATTAAATGTAATTACTCAGAGACTACCTTTATCCTGAGCCTGCAATTTACATTTGTCCTCTGGCAAAGGAGAGGTGGGATTCATTTCTAGCTGTCAAAAAAATATTTTCCTAGTCTGAGCTTACTTCTTAGTTGATCCAATGAATGGGAGAGTTCTGCAGAAAGAAAGTTGTTCCTCCCTCCCTCTTACAGTGTTGTGGCTATAGAAGAGTAGTTTAAACTAAGTGCCTATGTTTTAGAAGGCTAATGTGGAGTGAGAAGAATTCCATCTCCTATCTTCCTTTGATAAAATCCAAAGCTTGGAAAAGTTTTCCTTTACCCATCTTTAACTTGTTTCTTTTTCCTTCCCCACCCCTCCTCCAGGGAAGCTTATGCTAGAGGAAAGAAGGAAAAGCCTCCCTTTTTACCAGAGGAGCCGTACTTGTCCTCCTCAGATGATGATCCTGTTCCAGACAAGTTGTTATGTCTGATTCGTAAGGATATAATGACTGATGCAGCTGTTATTCCCTGCTGTGGAAACACTTATTTTGATGAATGTTAGTGTTACTCCCTTATTTGTTGATTCAAAACATTACATCTGATCTTCTGAAAGCAGAAAGAGGAGATAACCAAGTAGCTTTGTTACCAGTTCTATTTAATATTTAATATGAATTGAATACGAAAGCGCTCTTCTCGTATAAAGGGGAAAAAAAAGCCAGGAAGCTTTCCCCCCTTTTTTACATATCGAGTTAAATCTTCTTTACATGCGGAAGGACGAGTATGAGAAGAGTGGCTAACTGTGCAGGTGATTACAATATTAGATATTGAATGCGTTTAGTTTGTCCACAGCCCTTTCTCTCATACAAAATTATATAGCCAACTCTGGTGACTTACAGTGGTCTGCAACAGGCGGATAGTTAAGCATTTAATCCACATTCTTCTCCACGGGAGAGTTGGTTAAAACCTTCAGAACTCGAACCTACTAATGGTTTTTCGAGATGTGTTTTATTCATTAACCTTGAGGTTGGGGACTTCTCGCTGTACTAGATAGTGGGAAAAAGACTAGTTGAAACATCAAGACACAGCCTATGCTACATCTTCAGATGTTACAATAGTGAAATATCAAAACCGTATAGTTATTTGCCGCATACTAGAAATTTTTTACACTATTAAACATTTATAGCTTCATGCTCTCAGTTCAAGAGCATATTCACCCAGTAATCATATATGTGTTTCTATAATTGATTAGAACCCCCAAAACTTCCTTAGTTTGGCTAAATACTATTTTGATTATTCTAATTATACACAGGTATTAGAACAGCATTACTGGAATCTGAGGAACATACATGCCCAGCGTGTCATCAGACAGATGTTTCGCCTGATGCTTTAATTACCAACAAGTGCCTATGCCAGGTAACACGATGACATTTACGTAAAGTGCTTGTAAGAAAAGGCTATTTGTAAAAAGCTGAAAGGGAAGAAAATATTAATTTACATCTCCTTAAGCAAGGTGTAATTGAATAAGGCTAAATTTACTTTTCAAATACATTATCTGTTGTTGTCACAGAAGCTTACAACTCTTTAGAGGCAATCTGGCAAATTCAGGTCACACTTTTGTTTAACGTGATTGCCTCGCTTTCAAATTCGGCGTTAACGCTGAAGTACTTTAAATACAGTTACTCTGAGTTACCAGTCATTCGTATCAGTGTTTAATGGGATGTGTTCATATATCTGTATGTTGGTTTCTTTTAGGACTGGTAGCATTTACAGGAATACACAAGTAATTTTCCTCTGTGAAGGCTTTTGTTCGTATATCTGCTGAAGTTTCATCTTACCTTTTTTGTAAATGTTTTTCTGCCTCTAGGCTGTGAACAACTTCAAAAATGGAACTGGCTACACAAAAAGGCTCCATCAGCAGATTTGGCAGCAACAGCAGCAGCAGCCGCCACCGCCTCCACCACCACTCATGACTTACACCTCCTGCTGCTCTGGTGACTGCTGCTGAACCTTCTACATCTTCCTCTCTGTCCGTCAGCAGTTAGTTGGAAGAGAAGGTAAGCTTTCTTCCAACATATGCAGCAATTCTTATAATTTAGTAGAGCTTATTTTCCAACTGTCTGCATTTATTCACAAGGGCTATCAGGTTCCTGTGCGAAGACAGCCAGCAATAGCAAGTTGTCTGGGCCCCCAAGGACTATCAATACCCACCAGTGGTAAGGAACTGTAACTTTAGAATGTCTTTTAAAAAGTTATCTTCAGATAAACTGAATGGGATTTTTTGCTTTTTCCTCTCTCCACTCCAGAAGGTCATCCAGTGAGAGCCAGAACAATTTGTTCAGCAGGTGGCAGACCAGGCTGGGACCTGTAAGTATTCTACAGAAATTCAATGTATTACTACTTGTAAGCTGTTAAATGAGGCTGTAGCACTTAACTTCTGCAACAGCTGATTCGTAATGAAGTAAGTATGCAGAAGATAGTTGTGGAGAATACAAGTGGTTGTTAATTTTTAAATGGCCTAATTTGAATTTGCTTTAACAAAGGGGATCTGTGCTTGCAGTAAAATTATTTAAAATAAAACTGCAGTACCTGATTGAAAAGAGGACTCTGAAAAAGGAACTCTTTGGGAGGAAACCATAATTACCTATCAAAATTAAAAACAATTAAAGGATCAGGTGGAAAGCCACCCTTTTGATTACTGGCTGAACAGGGCTGTAGAAATTGATTTCCCAATAGAAGTCAGCCTGCAGCATTCTTTTTCTAACAACTTAGTTGACACGGATTGAGCAAATTCTTGGAAAAGTCAACACTGTTATCTTATGACAATTTTGAGTTTCTTCACTTTAGTCAGCCCAAATAGCCAAGCTGCTTTCTCTCAATTGGAGAGAGAGGAGTCTCTTTTATCTATTATTGCAGTGTCAGGTCAGTCCTTCCTTTTGGTATATATGTGTTATAGATAGATTTATTAAAGATAAACCAGAACAAAACCCAGGATCCATCCCACAGATTGTCTAAAATCTCCAGTTCAGGAAGCAAGAAAATAACAATTCAGGGACAAGAGCAGGCCAAATACATCATCATGAGGCAACAGCATAGGAAGCGTACATGGAAGAGATAAAAGAAGTTGGAGAGATGAGTTAATATCTGTGCCGTACAGGCTGCCTGCAGCTGCGGCTTGGCACTGCTCTCAGGCTACGGACCCAGCTTCAAGGTGGAAAAAAAAGTGGCTTTCTCTGAATGCTGGCATCAGGAGCAAGGTGCTTTAACTTGCCAGCAGGTGTCTGCAGGCTTTTTTTAGCATGAGTTTGTGTGGTAGGAATGGAAGGTGTAGCTGGTGTTACTTCAGTGAAGGTCAGGGGTTTTGGGGGTTTTCTTGGTTGGTTGGATTTGGTTTGTTTGTTGTTTGGGGGTTTTGTTTTGTTTTGTGCTATCAATTTGGGGGGGTCAGGAGCTGATTTCCGTTCATTCCTCCTCCCAAGTGGTGAGGGTGGAAAACGTTGGAGTGATAAATTTCTACCTGGCTGGAGGCAAGCCGACCTCATGAGTCGGAGAGACACATTCACAGTGAAGGCTCATACACCGCCCTGATGGCTGAGGGCAACTCCCTGAACTGTAATAGCGTAAACTTATCCGTTGTCTCTCGGAGTATGCAGGAGAAATGGCTTGCAGCTTTGTGAAGCTATGAACAAGTGACAAAACTTGGAACAAATCAGTTTAACTTCTTGTATAAAATTAGGATCTCTCAGAACAGAAGTACATTGGAGCTGTTCACTATGGTGGAGAAATCATAGCAAGAGTTGGTAAAATATTAAACTGCCAGAGACTTCTCATTTAAACAGAAGGCTGATGGATGAATAGGTAGTATGCCATGCATGCTACTTTTTCTCTTCAGATCTCTTCTTTGTATATGCCTGGCAGTCTGGTACAGTTGAGAGAGAGAAGTAAGATTTTTTATTTTCTATATTTTTAAAACCAAAAAGGGAACAAATTCTATTGGGCATAAGTAACTCTCTCAATAAAACTTTCCAAGTGCCATTTTCCTCAACTTTTAAGTTGTGAGATCAAATTTTCAGTAATACATCCAAGCAACTGAAAAATATCTGCTATTGCCTAAAAGAATTTGCTCTTAACAATATCTATCTAATTGATATTGTCCTTTATGTCAATCTCTAATTATAGTCTCTGTAGGAAGAATGGGGCAATGAAAGGCAGATGGTGGCCTTCTGTACACTGGAAAGATCTTGGATGCTAGCAAAGTCTAAAACCCATTCTTGTGTTGTGCAAACTTTCTGAAGTGCGAGTTGTACACTGCAAGTAATGCGTAAAACATGTAGGAAGTTGCTGCTGTAGGTGTTTTAATTTAGATGTAATGCACAGCAATTAAACATAGGCTTTCCTTCTGTATTTGTTATGAAAATGATAGCATAAGAAGGAAAATATTCATTATGACTATTTTTACTTATAAAGTAGAAGTTGACAATGCCTATAAACAAGGCGAGGCAAATTAGGTCAAGGCCTAGTCACACTTGCAAGTAAACAGCCGTTCTGACTGGGGAGACTAGTTGATAGGACCACAGTCCTAATACCCCCCGCTCCAGCTTTTTGGAAAACACATAGAAAACAGTTTGAAAAATGAGCTCATAGAGAAGGGGGGCGGGGGGAACCCACTAGATGACTAAAAGCCATGTCTGTAGTTGGATAAAGCTACTCTGAGAGAGCGAAATCCATCTTCCCTCAGTGGAAAAGTAAAGGCAACAATTAGAAATAAGGAGATGTAATAAGCTATCTTTTCAAAATCAAGTGTTGAAGCTGTTCTTTGAGCATTTCCTCATGCCATTCCAGACGAAGTGGGTCAGATATGTTAAATAGTTCTCAGCATCTCTTGACTAACCCAGCTAATATTTGAAGTTGTCTGTATGTGAAGTAGGAAAATATCTGGTTTGAATAATGGCATCATTAATCCCTTTAGCCTTAGGGTCTGGATATGGACTCTTGTCCCGATCCAGTATTGGGGAGGGTTCTCAAACGATCCCAAGAGCAAGATTAAGACACAAACGAGGTCAGATGCCGTACAACCTTACAAGGTTTATTTCCTATAACAACTGATAATAGCGACAGGACAGAGGGAAGAAGAAAGGAAAAAGAGGCAGACCTAAGCAAGAAAACGGAAGAGATATAGCAAGACTAGTTACCACCACCACGAAGCCAGCAACATCCCGTTGACTCGGTCTCGATGCAGGTGATGGAGGGTCCAGGTTCCGGGTTCCAGCCAAAGTCCCAGTTCCAAGCGCTGCAGGTTCTCTTCAGTTGCTTTTCAGTGGCAGTTGCTTTTCAGGTGCTTTTCAGTTTTTTGAGAGAGGAGTACGCAGTTCTTTTATTGTCCCGGTCCCCACGATTTCTCCGAAAAGTCCACCCATTTCCACGGAGCTCATTACCATATGTGCCGCCCTGTGGTCCTCCATGGGCGCATGCCCAGGTGTTCACGGTTGTTTCTTCACCTTGCTCATGGGCAAGCACAGCTTGGTAGGCACTGCTAGCTTCAGGCAGATATGGTGGTTTCTTCAGGGACATTTTGCGCGTACTCCCCCACAGCAACAGGATGTTGAGGCTCTTTGCAGCAGCAATGTTGAGACAAACATTTCCAGCCAACACAGTCTCTTACACCACCCCGTGGCTCGACATTGCTGTCCTCGTGGTGGCGTGGAGGGTAAAAGTATAGAAAGAGAAAGAGGGAAAAAGTGCATACTACAACGATATAATCAAGTTAACAACTTTCTATCAAAATGACTTCACATAATGCGGCAAAAGAAAAACCAAAGGTCAAGATAAGGTGATTTGGCTTTCCAAGGCTTATTTTACGTTAATACAATATTTCTACATTAGACAACAACATGAACAAACAACAATATCATACCAATTATCCTAATTATAACATTTCTAAGTAAGTTAAACAACAACATCTAATAACTAACAACATCTACTTAACATCAACTAACCGTTATGAATTTAACTAACTGTACAATATCAGAACATACTATAAATTGATTTCAAGGTTACAAAGATTCAATAAAAGAACAGGACGGCAATTTACATGGTGAACAGTTACAAGGACAAAAAAGAAGTATTAGAATAACTATTAAGATAACCGTTATCAAAGCAAAGGCTATATGATAAATTGGAATCAACGTGAACACATAGTCATACTCCGTCATTTTTTCGGCAATATACCACAAAGTGGTCACAGCCCTAACAGTCCGCGCGGTCTGCTGGTGTTGGGGTTCACATGCGTGGCGGGAAAACTACTTTCTGTGCTCCCTTATCCTAAGGTACATGCATCGTCTGGGCCTAGAAACTTCTATCCCAGATTTGAACAAAGGTAAATGAACAATAACACTATATAACAATGATTAACACTATTCTCACCAAACATATAATAAGGTAACAATAATGATAACAATATTTACTAAAAGGTGTCCCAGCCTGGGCCTAGGGAGGTGCTCCTGGTCTTCCGGAACAGGGGGGAGAAGGTGGTTGTCTACATGAACAAGTACAATAACAAGACGGTTTACATGGACACTTACAAGACAAACACATACATACCACAAAAAAAAGTATAGCGAGAGCCAACAAAACAGCTGCCACAAAATTCCAAAACCGTGCGGTACACTTACAAGACAAACACATACATATAGCGAAAGCCAACAGAGCAACTGCCACAAAATTAAATATCAAAAGGGTATACGTTCTGGCTGATTGCAGAGCTAAAGATGATGGTCTGACTAACCTGAGTGTGTGGGGGTGCCTACGCAGTTCCACGCCCCCAGCCCAGAGCGCATGTGCCTAAATAATTGATACAGTTGCGTGCTTTGATTGGCGAACGACACAAATCTGTTTTACACCATCAGGCGAGACAGTAGATACAAATTGCATGTTAGATATGACATGTTGGATTAATTGAATAAAACAAGGAATAGTACATGGCACAAACATCAAAGCAACAAATGCACACAACAGATAAAACAGAAGCTGTTTTACCCACGGTGCTCCGGGTAACCAAGACCATAAATCACCGTTCCAGCTGTTCCATGTTTGAACGGGGACATGGGCTAGTTTCCTAATATCTGTGGTCAGTTGAAGAACTACTTCACCTACATCGTCTATTTCCAAACAACAGTTAGAGACATTTAATTTCCCACATACTCCTCCCTCTTCAGCTAGTGAGTAATCCAAAACCATGCGGTGTTGAAGGATTGCAGTACGCATCTGTTGAGATTGTTGAGTTAAAAGGTCTATAGCATTAGCAGTCTTATTGGTAATAATTTCTAAGACTGCTTGCAATCGAATTATGCGGTTCAAATTGTAAATCGGTCCTCGTGCCCCTGCTATTGGTTCACTGGGATTCCAAGTGGCAGGCCCATAATGCTCAATTATTCTTTTGGGAGGCCACTCATTTTCCCCCCACTTTTGTGTTCCACCTATTTTAACGTCAACAGATTGCTTGCTACGTGCAATCCTTTTGTCCCCTAAATTATCATATAGTCTTACTCCCAATCGAGGACCACCCGCCTCTGGAAGAAGGAAAAACAGAGGTCGGATAATCCCTATATAACAAATCCCTGACCAATTCGCTGGTAGCTGTTTGTAGGCAGTATGTCCACAAATCCAATAATGGCCTTTTTTGGCTTTGGCACCGTTGGCAAATGGTCCAGCTGCAGTCTTTGGGAATTGTAAATAAGTTGTGTTCTCATTTCCCAAAGGGCTATAAAAGGCGCTTGGCCTGTTGTTGTTTGTCTGGCTGGTACAATACCAGGCACCAGTGTTGTTCTTCCACTCACAAATTTGATGGTAAATATGGTTTCCAGGCCATCGGAGAAAGAAGGTTTCATTTTTGTTCGACCAAAACCCTTTAAACCCTTTGTTGCGGCTGGTTTCATCAAGCCACATCCATATGTAAACACCTCTCTCTTCATTAGCCAATTGATGTGTGAGTGTCCATTGACACCTGCTTTCTCCGACATTGACCCCTCCCTTCTGGGTGCGATTTAAACAATATCTACCCACAGTAGGAAATTGAATTGGGCATGTTTCACTATCGTCCCAGGTAGTACTATCAGTTTCACTATAATTGCTTACGATTTGTTCTGGAGTGAGGGATGTGGAGGTCCACGGCCAGCTTGACAACCCTAGAGGTCCTCCACAAACCCAACAGTGACTCAGATTAAAGGTTTGGCTTATAGCTTTTGCTAACAAACCAAATTCGTTATCCTTAAAGGGATCATATGGGTTGGGGGGAGGTGGGAGAATTGGCTTCCCTTCACCCTCATAGGTAAATCCCCAACATAACATAATTAAGAGTAACATCGTGTCTGCTCCTCTTCTTCCATGGGTACGTCTGAGCCACTTGCTTCTTCCTGAAAATGAAACAAAAAACAAATTCGCTTCTCGGGTTAGAAAGAGGGAACAATCCATCTAGTATGAATCTCATGAATTTTTCCACAGGCATCTTTTGCCTTCCAGGTATATTTGTTAAGGGGTGTGTCCAACACCAGTGGCACTGTGCCCACTGTGGGAAGTTCGACCAAAACAGGTTGTCCTGGGAAATGAGATGGGTTGCTGGGGTGATCAGGACCATGTGGGGCTGGCATGATTGTTGGAGCTTTTGGACTGAATGCTGTGATCTTTGGACATCCATTTACTCCCCAGCGACTATTAACGCTGGTCACTGCATCCCACACTCTCTCAGCCCATCCTGGCTTATGCGGTTTGAGGAAGCGTTTTAACAGACCATTTGTTCTTTCCACAATTCCATTTGCTTGTGGGTAATACAGAGTATGAAACACCCACGAAATTCCCTCCTGGGCTGCCCATTCCTGGACCACTTTGGCTGTGAAATGTGAGCCGTTATCTGATTGGATTGACTGTGGTTTGGGGAAAATTCCAAACCATTCTTTCAGAGCTTTTATTGTGTTTTCTCCTGTTGCCTTAGCACACGCTTTAGCTTGCACTAGTCCAGATACTATCCCCACACCTACCAGTATGTAGTACTTTCCCTCTGACCTTCAAAAGGGACCGATATAATCAATCTGCCAAGCCTCCCATAGGCCTTTTCCCTCTCTCAAATGCAGGGGGTCACCCTCCAGCGGGTGTCTGTCCAAACGGACGCGGCACTGTTCGCAGGAAGACACACAAGTTTTACATTCTTCCCTAGTAACTGGCCACCCTCGGGCTTGTGCCTCACAATAGAGGTCCTTAACTCCTGAATGTTTCCGTTTTACATGTAGCCATTCTAACAGACGTTCCCAATTTTCTGCTATCTGGGTACTTTGTAGGAGAGCTAGCTGGGCTAGCTCATCCACTTTGGCATTCCATCGGCTCACCGGGGCGTCATCTGGTTGGTGAGATGCTACCCATGCTACTGCAAATTTCCCTTGTCTGGCAATGGTAAGAATATCCTGCCATTTTTCCTTTTGCCATACAGGTATTCTATTGATCTCCCATCCGTTTTGTTCCCAGAACGGAAGCCACTCAGTGCAACCTTTAAACACAGCATAAGAGTCAGTATAGATAGAGACAGAAGCAGCAGATTGAGCCTCGTGCTGGAAGACGCTCCACACGGCAATTAGTTCTCCTACTTGTGCACTACCCACCCCTTCAGTAATGATCTGTTCCTTGGTATCTACTCGAAGTGCCACAGCTCGATATTTCCAAATTTTTCCCTCCCGCTTCGACGAGGCATCCATGAACCAGACATTTTGCAATTGTCCAGAAAACAGAGGAGCTACTTGTATTACAGGCAAAAGCTCGGAGGTTTCTCTATCTGGGCTTACCTCATCTTGTATATTTAACACTTTTGTGGCTCCTTCTGATACAGAAAAGATTTCACAGTAGTGTTCTATTTGTGCATACCACTTCGCAGAGAGGCTCTCTGGGCCACCCCGTCAGGGGGTGGAGTTCCTGCCAAAACTGCTTTGATCACTTTAAATGGACCTCTGAGCACTATAGGTTGTTGCCGGATGGTCCGTTCGGCTTCTCTCAGAGCTAAACTAACTACAAATAGACCTTTTTCCCAAGTTATACACCTTTTTTCAGCATCTTTAAAGCTATGAGAATAAAAACCAATGGGCCAAACAGGCCCCTCTGGACCCTTTTGCCACAAATGGATTGACAGTCCAGTCTTGGCAAACCCCCACTCAATTTGAACCGGGTCTGTTGGGTGAATGGGACCAAGGGCCTGATAGGCATTCGCTTCAAACACCAACAGCTGTAAAGCCTCGTCATGGACCGGAGTCCATTCCCACTGAGCTCTCTTTCGCAACAGGTCATACAGGGGTCTAGCAAGAATTGAGAAGTCAGGAATGTGTTCCTCCAAAACACAAGCAACCCTAGTGCATGCTGTAAGTCTTTCTTTGACTCTGGCATCTTGATCTGATCAAGAGAGGAAAGAGTATCTGGTGGGATACACGTCATGCCTCCCTTCCACCAGATTCCTAAAAATTTTACCTCATTTGAAGGGGTTTGGATCTTCTCAGGTGGAATTGCCAACCCTATACTTTCCAAATGGGTGATGATGTTGTTCTGGGTTTCTCTAACTTCTTCTACCTGCCTCCCTCCTATGAGCATATCATCTATATATTGATAGATCTTTACCTCTGCTTTTATGGGAATTGTTTCCAGCTCTTGTGCTAGAGCATGGTGAGCCAGCGTGGGGGAGTGCTTGTATCCTTGAGGCAATCGTGTAAAGGTGTACTGTTGTCCTTCCCAGGTGAAGGCAAAGCGATCCTGGTCCTCAGGTTGTAAAGGGACCATAAAAAACATCATATCCTTAACATCGATCGTTGCCATGACAGGGTGGGATTGTTCCTGAATGGCAGCTATCAATTCAGCAATGTTTGGTACAGCAGCTGTTAGTGGACCTGTGTTGGCATTGAGCCTCCTGTAATCTATTGTCAATCTCCATTTGCCGTTTGGTTTTCGGACTGACCATGCTGGAGAGTTGAAGGGGGAGTGAGTGGGAACTACAACCCCTTGTTTCTTTAAATCCTCCAGAACTGGCGTAATTCCTTCTCTTGCTCCTAGAGGCACTGGGTAGGGTTTAACATTTGTCAATTTGGAAGGGGGGAGGGTAGGTGCTGTTTGCAATAGATGCACCTCCATGCTGGATGTTTTGGCTAACTGCCTAATCTGAGGGACACCAAAAGACCATGAGTTTCCCTGGGTGTCACGCCACTGTCTACCCTTCAAAACATCTATACCTAGGAGATTCATCTGGAAAGATCCTACGGCCACCATGGTATTGACAGGGTTTTCCTCCCCTGGCAACCATAGTGTCACCGGAGTCATAGGCACTGACTGTGTTTTTCCCAAGGCATTTAAGACAATCAGATTTCTAGATGGAATCGAAATTCCACATTGTTCTGCTTCAGTCCACCTTAGCGCGGTAATTTGTGCCCCAGTACCAATTAAGAAGGTCACCGGTCTTTTCTTTGGTCCTACAGCAACAGTAATCAGTAAATCCCCTTTGGTATTGCAGGTGAGTTGTCTAACAAACATCCATCCTCCGCCTCCCCCCTCAACTTCGGGGGGCGGAGGGTCTAGTTTCCCGCCACCTTCTTCTCCCTAGTCGGCTCGTCCTCAAGGTCTATCGAGGGTGGGGCACTAGGAATTGGTTTGGAAACAGCCCTTTGCCCTGACCATTTCTGCACAAGTTGCTCCAATCTTTGGGTCGGGAGCCCATCCATCAAGTCCCGGGGAATGCCTTTCTGAAGCCCTAGCTGCCACAGTCCCTGTTGACTTAGGGGTCTCTCTCTTCCAGGGGGTAATTGCTGCCCACTAAGTCGCCGTACGATCTTGTTTTCAGTTCTTTGAGACAATCCCCCAACGCGGCCATATTTTCTCCCAAAATTAATCAATTCCTGAGCTATCTCTCCCCATGTCCACACTTTCCTCCCTGACTGCCGATGATCAGGGGACATTTTCCCCTCCAGAGTGGACATAGTCCTTTCTCCATCGGGGGTGTTTTGAATTCTCCCTTGCAATTGGATCCCAATGGGTTTCAGAGAGTCGGGAAGTCCCCATATCAGAGGAGTCATCCTCTCCAGGTCCACAGGCATCATCATCAGGGAGCCCTGGTGGGGCTTGAGCTCCCGATCATACATCATCTGGAGACATGCCGCCTTTTGCACACTTTCCACTAGCTGATCCACCGTACCGGTTATGGCAAGGGGATCTCCCCTCTCCAAGGGGTTCAGCCCTCCGGCCCAATACTCAGCTCTCTGAGTCAATGACCACGGGGCTCGGTGATCGCCAGTAGTTAGAAACACACCTGGACCCCAATATCCTTCTGCTTCTTCCTCTGACAACAAAATTCCATCCCCTCCTGACAAAGACACTCTCCACACATACTCTGTCTCTGATTCCTTTGCTGTCCTTGCAAAATCTTTTTTCGGCTTTGCTAATTCAGTTGCCTTAAATGGGACTTCTTTGGTGATAACCTGAGGACGGTCATCGCTATTGTCCTCATACACATACTCTGTTTTAATCAGTGGATACATATGTGGGAGGCTTTCTACGGTTTCCTTTGCCCTCTGCAAATCCCCCTGGGGGTAGATTTTCTGTATCCCTTTCTCCGCAGGCGTCACTTCTACCTCTGCCTGTGTATCCACCTCTCTCAATTCCTTCTTTAAAATCCTAGTAAGGTTCCTTTCCTCCTCCAACAACTGTTTACTTTCTTTCAATTGCTCCTGCAGACCTTTGATCATATCACTTTGACCAGACTTCTGCTTCCTCTCTTCCATCGCAGCTGCCAGACTCGCTCCCAGGACCACACAAATTATAGCTTTTCCTTTCCCCTTGTTAACCTTAGCTTCCTTCTGCAAGATTCTTATCCTATCCACCACAGTCTGTGGTTGAAACCAGTGGTTTTTCGCCCAATCTTGTCCCTGGAGTGAGGGGCAAGATCGGTGCGCCTCTAAAACATCATATAGTTTCTCTATTCCTTCAACCCGTGAGGGCACAAAAATCACAAACATCAACAGTTTCCTGAGCATCCATTTTCTCTAACACAAATCAGGGGGCCTGCGTTCTGAGAGGGTCACAACTTAACAACAAATTCCCCCTATTCTCTCTCAGGAGGGCACACTTTACAGTTACAGACCAACACAAATCAAAGGGGGTTACGTCTTGAGAGGGTCCCACAGTACTACCGAATTCCCCCTTTTCACTCTCAAGAGGACACACTTCAAAGTTACACACTAACTCAGAGGAGGATTACGTCCTGAGAGGGCCACACATGAGTATCCAAATTCCCCCTATTCGCTCTCAGGAGCCAGACTGCACATTAACACAAAGGTTCCACAACAAAGTAGTGCAGCACTCTCATCTCTGGGCATCCTGTCCGTGACGCCAATTTAAAAAAAGTCCCAATCCAATATCGGGGAGGGTTCTTAAACGATCCCAAGAGCGAGATTAAGACACAAACGAGGTCAGATGCCGTACAACCTTACAAGTTTTATTTCCTGTAACAACTGGTAATAGCGATAGGACGGAGGGAAGAAGAAAGGAAAAAGAGGCAGACCTAAGCAAGAAAACAGAAGAGATATAGCAAGACTAGTTACCACCACCATGAAGCCAGCAACGTCCCGTTGACTCGGTCTCGATGCAGGTGATGGAGGGTCCAGGTTCCGGGTTCCAGCCAAAGTCCCAGTTCCAAGCGCTGCAGGTTCTCTTCAGTTGCTTTTCAGTGGCAGTTGCTTTTCAGGTGCTTTTCAGTTTTCTGAGAGAGGAGTACGCAGTTCTTTTATTGTCCCGGTCCCCACGATTTCTCCGAAAAGTCCACCCATTTCCACGGAGCTCATTACCATACGTGCCGCCCCGTGTTCCTCCATGGGCGCATGCCCAGGTGTTCACGGTGGTTTCTTCACCTTGCTCGTGGGCAAGCACAGCTTGGTAGGCACTGCTAGCTTCAGGCGGATATGGTGGTTTCTTCAGGGACATTTTGCGCGTACTCCCCCACAGCAACAGGATGTCGAGGCTCTTTGCAGCAGCAATGTCGAGACAAACATTTGCAGCCAACACAGCCTCTTGCAACTCTTTGACAAGCATGATGAGTTGTAGAGACCTTTTTAATGTGTCTCCCCCTTTTGCTACTAGTGTTTCTGTAGAGACCCTTGATCCATTAAGTACAGTCCTCACCTCCTGTCCCACTCCTTTCTCTCCCCTGGTTTCATCTAGTAATGCAAAGTAGGGGTTTCTTTCTCCATTTTTCACTTTCCAAAGCAAGGGTTCTGTGGTGTACAAAAAAAAAAAAGCTCATGCTGCTTTTAATTTAATATTGGCCTGCCATGTCAGTCCTGTGCTGCTTCTGACTGCAAAGAAGTCTAAGCAGACAGGGCAAGCAGAGAGGGTTGGAGGTGAAAATGATGCCTTGTTGTGCTTGGAGTTCCAGGGGCAGTAACCTTGTGGGCCTCCAAACCCAGGTGCCTGGTGTCCTGCTCAGCCTAACTGGGCAGTGAGCTAGCTAAAGCAGGTTTGAGCACCTTCTACAAACGCAGCTTGACTTGTGCTGCTCTGCATGCTGACATACAGCTCTTGGATTTAGATTAAAACAGATGTATGTACAGCTAAGCCTCTGAACTATAAAAATCAAACACTGTGTTTAAGAGCACAAGGCTCTGCTAGCAACATTAGCTGCAGATTGGTTGATGTTTTCATTCATCCTCTTCCATAAACAAAACCAAGGTAATGCTGAATTTGCTGCAACAGCTCTGTTTAACAGACCACTTTGTTATATGTCCTTCCTCTACAATCAACTATAATGTCCTTCCAGAATCAGTAGAAGCACAGCAAAGACATTGAACTAAAAGAAGCCAGTGTTAAATTGTCTTGTTTAATGTTAGCAGGAAGCTGATGGGAATATCCTTAAATCAAAACTGACATGAAACACATTTCATGTGTCCAAAACTTGTGCTGTATGTAGTGTCACCCTTTGTGGATTTCAAACTTTTTCTCATTTCCTGGCCATCAGTTCTAACTGTCTAGCACAATGCAAATAAGCTGTCTTAAGAGGTTAGCAACTTGGATCTTTTCTTATATCCACAAATGTTTTTTTAAAAAAAGTAGTTGTGACTTCTAAGTTAGGTCAAGTTATCTAAAAACCAGAAGCAGGATCTTTTTTCCCTGATTTATGTTAATGCTGGGCAAAAGAGCAGAAGCTGATTTGGAAACCCGTAAGTGGAAGGGTGTTTTCCAGTAACATGGTTGGTTTGTTGGTTTTTTTTCTTTTATGGATGTCGTGGTTTAACCCCAGCCAGCAACTAAGCACCACGCAGCCGCTCACTCACTCCCCCCCCAACCTGCACCCAGTGGGATGGGGGAGAAAATCGGGAAAAGAAGTAAAACTCGTGGGTTGAGATAAGAACGGTTTAATAGAACAGAAAAGAAGAAACTAATAATGATAATGATAACACTAATAAAATGACAACAGTAATAATAAAAGGATTGGAATGTACAAATGATGCGCAGTGCAATTGCTCACCACCCGCCGACCGACACCCAGCTAGTCCCCGAGTGGCGATCGCCCGCCCCCACTGTGGACACATATTTAGCTAACGGTCGCAAGAGCATTCCAGATGCCTTTAGAAGACCTTGAACAGAATAATCAAGAAGACAAAAAAAGAAAGATGCCAATTAGAAGAACACAGGTGCACATTCCAAGATAAAGGGAACTTGGCACAAAGAACCGCAATTCGGCAGTTTATCTTGACCAATTAGACTGAGACAAGTTTCGCGTGTTTTAGTTAATATAACCAATTGTGTCCTAAGTTTATGCGCGTGTACAGTGTTAGTATAACCAATTATATCTTATGTTTATGCGCGTGTACAGCGTTGATATAACCAATCATATTTTATGTTTGTGCGCGTGTACAGTGACTTTGCAGAATATGTGACTATAAGTATGTGTGTGTTTTAGCAATAAAGGGTCGTCTGCTGTCTGCTCTCAAGATTACAGGCGTCCGTCTACTTCAATCTCCTCATACAACGTGACGGAGCGGGTGGCCCTGCAGAGCAGCCCCGGCGCCCTCGAGCATTTCCACATGAAGCTTTTCCGAGCCCAGCGCAACCTCTACCTGGCCGGTTTCGCCCTCCTGCTCTCCTTGTGAGTTGGGGGGGGGGGGGCCAAATCTGGGGGGGGGGGCCTGGGGGTTCCGCGGAGCCCGGCTTACCCTGCCTCCCGCAGCCTCCTGCGCCGCCTGGTCACCCTCATCTCGCAGCAGGCCGTGCTGGGCGCTTCCAGCGAAACGTTCTGGAAACAGGCGGAAGGCGCCAGCCAAGCCGCCCGCCGTTACACGGAGGATAACGACGCCTTGTGGAAGGTATGGCGGGAGGTGGGGGGGGGGGGTCGAAGGAGGCATCCAGGCGCCTCGGGCCCTGACGTTCCCCCCCCCCCCCGCCAGCAGCTGCAGGAGGCAGGGGGTGACGGGGGCGGCCCGTCGTCCCCCTCCCACGACAAGAACGAGACCCTCAAGGCCAAGGTGGAGAAGCTGAAGGAGGAGCTGGCGGCCAGCAAACGCAGTACGGGCAGGGCTGCAGGGGGGCGTTATGGTGTGGGGGGGTGTTATGGTGTGTGTGTGGGGCGCTGCTGGGTTTTTTTGGGGGTGACCCTGACACAGACAACCCCCCCCCAACAGCTCTGGAGAAGGCGGAGAACAAGGTGCAGGCCATGCGGCGCCAGGCCGAGGGGCTGACGCGGGAGTACGACCGGCTTCTGGACCAGCACGCGCTCCTGCAGGTAGGGAGGGGGGGGGGCACCCCAAACCCACTACGACCCCCCCCCAACACCCTTTCGGACCCCTTAACACCCCCTCTGCCTGCCCCCCCCCCCCCGGCAGCCCATGATGGCCCCTGGGACAAGAAGGAGGAGTGATGACTCGGCCACGCCCGGCCACACCCACCGGGCCACGCCTTCCCCCCCCCCCATCCCAGTTCAGGGAGTGGGGGCAAAACTTGGACAAGGTGTTTCCAGCCCCCCGCCCCTTACCCTGTGTTTGGGGACCCCCTGCTCTGTGGCAGCACTCCGGGGGGGTGGGGGGCGCGGGGGGGGCTCTGAACCCCATTTCAGGGGGTCCAAGCCCCCCCTTTTGCCCCTTCCGGGGGGGGTTCCCCAGGTGTGCACAGTGGGGGAACTCCCCTCCCCCCCCAAAAACACACCAGCTTCTGCTTCAATAAACATGTGGGATCAGGCCACGCTCGTCTCCACCTCCCACCCTCTCGGGGACCCCCCCCCAGCACCCCAATTTCCCCCCCCCCAGGTCCCTTTTTACCCCCCCGTTGTCACCCAGGTATGGAGATCCCCGAGGCTCAGCCATTTTTATTGGCACCATGCACAGGAACGGGGAGCTGGGGGGGGAGGGGTGCAGCTCGTTTGTCCGTCCGTCCAGGCCCCACGGCCATCGCAGCGTGGGGTTAGTCCGTCCCATCCGTGGGTCCCGTAAGGCTGCAGGGACGGCCGTGGGGGCCGTCTCACCGTGGGGCTGGCCGTCTCGCCGTGGGGCCGGCCGTCTCGCCGTGGGGCGGGTTCCTCCGCAAGCGGGGCGCCCCACGCGCTACAAGGCGGCGTGCAGGGCCTGGGCCTGGCCCCGCAGCGCTTCTAATTCCCTCTGCACAAAATCCGTCAAAGCTTGCCGCATTTCCACCTGGGGGGGAGGGGGGGGGAACGAGCCGGGCCCTGTCGAGCCGTGGGGCCGGGAAGAAGAGACCCCACAGAGCCGTGGGGCAGAACGGGGTCGTTTTGTGTCCCCTCCCCCCCGCCATGGGGCAGCTCCCCCAGCGCTCACCGTTGACGTACCCTCCGCCCGGAGTCGCTCCAGGAGGGGCCGGACGCTGAACGGTCGCCCCACAACCACCGTAATTCGCTACGGGACAGCGTCAGTAACCCCCCCGCAGCCCCCCCCCACCCCAAAGCCCACCGCCTGCCCCATAGCCAGCCGCACAGCCCCCCCCCCCCCCCCAAAGCCACCCTACCCTGCTCTCAGTTAGCGAGGTTTAGGAATACCTCTGTGGTGCCGCTTTTGGGAGTTTCTCCTTGGAAATCGAGGCAAGAGACGCCTTTCCCAAGGTGCAGAAGAAACCGCGTAGACTTGTGCGTACTTTCTAGGTCATGCAAGTAAAGCCAGATGCCAGCCAGAGACCGGGAGCGTGTTTGCATTTCTCCCCGATAAGTCAAATGCCCTATTTTTCATGGGTTTCTCATAGGAATAGGAATCGTGAGCGGGCACAGAAGGGTTTCTGTGCTGGGATACAGGTCATTTTTTTGTCATCGCAGCTTGCACGGTGCCGTTTTGAGCGTTGACAGCGCACCGATGTTTAGCTACTGCTGAGCGGTGCTTATGCAGAACCAAGGGCTTCTCCGTTTCTCGCTCTGCTGCCCCAGCGAGCTGGCTGGGAGGGGACACAGCAGAGACCGCTGCCCCGAGCTGACCGACGAGGTACCACGGTCCGTTCCACGTAGTGTCACGCTCAGCAAGAAATTCGGGACTGGGGGAGTCTTCCCAAGGCAGCCGTCTCACCGAGATGGCTGGGTGTCTGCCTGCTGGTGAGAGGTGGTCGGTGGTTGCTGTCACGTCCGTTGGTTTCCTTTCTTATTCCCTGCGCTTGTTAAACTGTCTTTATCTCGACTCCCTTAGGTGACAGCCTAAGGAAAATGGAGCCTCCTGGGTCTCAGAGTAATTCCAGAGCTAAAGCGGCGACAGACATCGGCTCTGGATCAGATAATACGTGCCGACGCTCATCGCTGACCCAAGAAGACATGCTCCTCCTGTCCTACCCGAGGGTTTCAAATCCAACACGCTTTCTTCCTAAAGCAGGACGCTGCCTTATTTACTTGTAACGCCGTTCCTACGCTCCTTGAGATGCGGCTAGAGGTGGGTTACGCAGACCATCAAGCCACCGTTTGGGAGCACCAGAGCCTTTTGGGTACTGTTTGTCACCACGGTTTGCGTGAGAAGGGAACTAAAACACAATAGACGGCGAGAAATTTAACCTGCCGTGGAGATAGCTACGGTGAGCAAGTCCGATTTTGTGCTTTACAAAGCATCATTTTTAAAATTCAACCCTGAGTTTTGCAAGTGTAAACCCTTATTTTTATAATGCGAGCCTCAATGTTAGGGCAAAAAGCATCAATTTAAAAGACCAAAGCCTACTTTGGGGGGTGCAAACAGTCATTTTTAAGGTCCAGACCCACATATATGGAGTACAAAAACTAATTTATTAGCTCCAAGGTCCGTTTTTAAGGTTCAGAGACTCATTTTAAGGGCCCAGAGCATCATTTTTAAGCCCCAAAGTCTGATCTGGAAGGACCAAAGCCTCATTTGTAGAGTCTAAATCCGAATTTATACAGTCCAAAGCCTCATTTTTACTTTCCAAACTCTTAGCTTTGCCTTCCAAAGCCTCATTTTAGTTTCCAAAACCTTCATTTTTAGGGTGCAAAGGCTCAGTGTTAGTTTGCATAGTCTCATTTTCAGGGTCCAAAGCCTCTTTTTTAGGATCCAGACAGGCATTTTTAGGGTCCAAGCTGCATCTGGAGTGTCCAAACCCTCATTTGGAGGGTCCAAAGCCCACTTCTAGGGCTCAAAGCCTCATGCTTAGGTCCCAAAGCCTCATTTTTAGGGTCCAAAGCTTTGATTCTAGGGTTGAAGGACTTCAGTTGTAGGCTCCCAACCCTCTTTTTAAGGTACAAACCCCTCACTTAGGGCTCAAAGCCTCATTTCCTTAATGCCCGAGGCATATAATGAGCATCCAAAGACCCATTTGTAGGGTCCAAAGCCCCAGTTTAGGGCCAAAATCCTTGGTTTTAGGCTTTAAAAACGGCCCTTTGGAAATGGTGACTCATATGGGCCCTGGCAATATGAAAGAGGGGTCTCAGCATCCCCGGGCCCCCGCTGCCTGCGGCTGTCTGAACCTCTCCCAGCTCTTTTTGGGAGACGGAGATCGCCGCGGGAAGGGGTTACTGGGAGGAGGTACTGGTCCGGCCGACTTGGGAGGGTCCGTACCAGTTCCTTGTGCTCTTTCTAGTTAGCGCCCAACAAGAAGAGGGTGGAAGACGACCTCCGGCAGAGCCTGCCGTACCTGCGGGACACTCGAGCCACCTTGCCAGCGGTGGCCATCAGGTTCATCGGTGGGCCACAGTCCTTGGCCGCAAGGTCTTGCCGCACGGCACCCGAGGAACCGGAGCTGCAGGATATCTGCGACGGCGAGGAGGGGCTGGTGGGGCAGGGGACGGGGACTGGGCAGGGTGCCGTGGTCTGCAGGGGACTCCTGGGGGTCTCTGCAGGCAGTGGGGGGGTCACGGCTGCTCCGCTGCCTTCTCTTGCGGCCCTCCCGCCCTTGGCGAAAGACCCTGAACTCTCCGTCAGGACTCCAGCAGCGGAGGAGATCTTCATCCCGATAAGAGAGATGCCAACGTCGGGATGGAGCCTGTAGTCGCTGTGCTGCTGGCCCCTGGTAAGCCCTGAAGAAGTGAAATCCTCCTCTGGAAAACAGCTGTATTTTAATAAATTTAGGGTTTTTTAATAAAGCTGGAACAACAAGCCCAGTCCCATGCTGTCCTTCCCATGGAGAACACCCAGAGCGTGCTGAGCAGACAGCGTCATGCCTGGCTTGTGCTGCTGCCTGCAGGACAGCACAGCGGGACCCAGGGTGTCCTTGCGGAAAAGTCCCAGCTGCTCCGCTGGACCACAGAACCCAGAGAGGAGGAGGAGGAGAGAAGCTTTAGCCCAGCCTGCCTCTCCTGAGACATCTCAGGGCACCCGTGCTCTGCCGAGCTGGCAAATTGTCATTTGTCCTGGCATCTAAACCCTCTCGTTTACAGGGGAGGTGTGCTGGTTTGGGCTGGGATAGAGTTAATTTTCTTCACGGTAGCTGGCATGGGGCAATGTTTCAAGCGGGAACAAGGGGTTATACCAGATGTCCCGAGTGGGGACAGCCCAAAACTACGTAAGCCAAGCGGGGCAGGAACAAAACTGCCACCAGCCACCTCGAGCGGGAATCTGGCAAAGCTGTGGCTGATGGAAAGCTGACAAACCCTGGAGGCAGGAAAAAAGGCGGGTCGCAAGCGGTGTTCCCCAGGGCTCAGGATTGGGGCCGGTTCCAATAGCTTTATCGATGATTTGGACGAGGGGATCGAGTGCTCCCTCAGCAAGTTTGTGGATGACACCAAGTTGGGAGGATGGGTTGATCTGCTGGAGGGTGGGAAGGCTCTACAGAGGGATCTGGACAGGCTGGATCGATGGGCTGAGGCCAATCGTATGAAGTTCTACAAGGCCAAGTGCCGGGTCCTGCACTTCGGTTACGGCAACCCCTTGGGATGCTACAGCTTTGGGGAAGAGTGGCCGGAAAGCTGCCCAGCAGAAGAAGACCTGGGGGTGCTGGTTGACAGCCGGCTGAATATGAGCCAGCAGTGTGCCCAGGTGGCCACGAAGGCCAACGGCATCCTGGCCTGTATCAGAAATAGTGTGGCCAGCAGGAGCGGGGAGGTGGTTGTCCCCCTGTACTGGGCACTGGTGAGGTGACACCTTGAGTCCTGGCTTCAGTTTTGGGCCCCTCACTACGGGAAAGACGTTGAGGTGCTGGAGCGTGTCCAGAGAAGGGCAACCGAGGTGGTGAGGGGTCTGGAGAACAAGGAGAAGGGTCTAGAGAACTTCCGAGGAGCGGCTGAGGGAACCGGGGTGGTTTAGTCTGGAGAAGAGGAGGCTGAGGGGAGACCTCATCGCTCTCTACAACGACCTGAAAGGAGGGTGTAGCGAGGTGGGTGCTGGTCTCTACTCTCAAGTAACTAGGGATAGGAGGAGAGGAAACAGCCTCAAGTTGCGCCAGGGGAGGTTTAGTTTGGATATTAGAAAAAATTTCTTTACTGAAAGGGTTGTCAGGCATTGGACCAGGCTGCCCAGGGAAGTGGTGGAGTCACCATCCCTGGAGGTGTTCAAAAAGTGTGTAGACAAAGCACGACACAGCTGGTTGTACTGGGTCCTCCCGTAGAGAACTCAACTTTTTTACATGTGCTTCCGTGCAACAATATTGTCTCATCTCTTTTCAAATGTCGTCGCCCTGCAGTCGTTGCTGAGGGAATGGCTCCGCCACAAAGGATCCTCTTTCCCCCGGAGAAGATTTACATGGACTGGCAGCAACGATGCAGAGCTGGAGCGGGACTCCACAACTCGGGCAACATGTGTTTCCTCAACTCCGTCCTGCAGTGCCTGACATACACCCCACCTCTGGCCAACTACCTGCTCTCTCGTGAGCACAGCCAGTCGTGTGAGTACTTTTAGGAACAGCTCCTTGTAAATCTGTCGGGCACTTCCCAAGGATTCCAAGAATCTGGAATTTAAGAGAAAAGCAGCCCTTCTTTGCCAATTCCCCGAGTTGGTCGTCTTTGAACACTCAAGCCTAGAAGGCACTTGTCGTATCTAGCTGTGGCCGTCTTCACAAGGGCACCCCTTTCTAGCCCCAGGTCTCGGTCCCTATTCCTGCAGGTTAAACCCTCTTTGCTTATTGCACAGAAATATTCTGTCAGTTTAACATCCCTCTGAAGAAAGTTTTCTCTGCGCTAAAATGTCCTGGGCTCGTTGGGATGCTGTCGCCTTGGGAGGAGCGGAGACCGTTCTTTGAACTTCAAAATCCCCACTGGCTTTCCCATTGCTGTGGATGTTTTGCTCACCTAAGGCTCTTGCTTCCCTCCCTTCCTCTTCAGGCCGCCAGCCAGGCTTCTGCATGATGTGCAGAATGGAAAAGCACGTTAACAGCGTCCTGCGCTTCTCAGGCGGTGCCATCTATCCTTCGGCTGTCGTCAGCATTCTCACACGTGAGTCATTTCGGGTGCTTTGACAAGTTTTCTTCTGTTCTTGTAGGAGAAAGCTACTAACTTCTTCTTTTTTAGCAATAGGAAAACATTTCCAGCTTGGCAGGCAGGAAGATGCCCATGAGTTCTTACGTTATGCTATTGGTGCCATGCAGAGAGCTTGTCTGGGTGGAATCAGCAAGTAAGCACAAGCAAATTCCCTTTGCAATGTTCCCGAGCCCTTTGGACTCCTTGGTGCAGTGCCATCAAGGAAAAACTACGCCCAGGGCTTTCACACAAAGCAAAACTCCGGGAGGAGATAACTCTCTGCCTTACCATTTATTTCCAGCTTGGACATCCCTTCCGAATCGACTACCATCGTCCACCAAATATTTGGGGGCTTTCTGAGATCCAGAGGTACTTTTCCACAACCATTGCTCTCCTTGGAATTGTCTGTGTCCTTCTGTCGGCCTGTGATGAACAGCCGATGGTGTGACTGGCGTAGTAGGTATGAAGGACGTAAAGCGGCACAGTCAGTCGACTTCCCCATCGCTGAGCATTTTGAATTTCCTTCCAGTCACGTGCTCGAGCTGCAAAGTGGTTTCTGATTCCTACGAGGCCTTTCTGGATATTCCTCTGGATATCAAAGTAAGAGAGTTTGTAATTGTGCTTCAAGATGTCGCAAGGCCCCTGTAGCTTTCCAGAATCAACACAGTTGCTTTAAAAACGCATACCGTGAACACAAGAGAGCCTGGTGGTGGGTGGCAAGTGGAGTGGAAGGATCCCTCTGCGTCCTTCTTCTTTTTGCCCTCCCTCAACACCCGTCTGACGGGTGGTATTATTTTCATTATTGATGACCCTGCGCACCATCGGTAGCTGAACTGAGCAGTGGCACAGAGACGTAGCTCTTGATAGCCCCGGGAATTGAGGGAATTGAGGGAAATGTTCGGCATCGTACCCTCTTTCTGCCTCCTTGTGGGCGCTGCTTGAGGGTTCACCTGGGTCTTCTTGTCAACTCCTGATAAGTGTTTGGGCGAGGGCGTTTCCCGGAGATCAGTTCTCTCCTTTCTCACTCCTCCAGGCAGCCTCAACTGTCACTGCAGCGCTGACGGACTTCGTGAAACCCGAGCAGCTAGATGGTGAAAACTGCTTTAAATGCAGCCAGTAAGATGATTATTAACACCATATCAATACTACATCCTGCGTGAAGGTGCTGCACATACTCTAGCATAAGCCATCTTTTCACATAACATAATATATTAACATAATAATTCACATAGGTTAGATGCACGATAATGAGGCACCGATATTTTAATATGGCTCTGTGCATCTGAACAGCCTTAAAACAGCGTAGGGGGGTGTGAGACATGAAAGGATGTCTGGCCTTCTTGGGGCAAGATAGGGCGTATACAAAGGTTGCATTTCAGCACTTGGCTCTGTGCTTGGTTTCAAGGTGTAACAAGACAGTTGCCGCCTCCAAGAGGTTTACAATCCATCGCGCACCCAAGGTTCTCACCGTGTGTCTGAAACGGTTTGAAGATTTCAGCGGCGGGAAGATCAACAAGGTGCGTATGCAACTGGAGCGCAACGTTCCCTTCCTGGAGCGGGATATTTCCCAAAGCAGTATGCTCTTTCACAAGCCGTTCACGTTGAGTTTTTCGCGTTCCCTTCCGGGGAGAGGAGAGTTGCCGCGGGAAGACAAGCACGTACGCTGCTCCGGGAGAGCTGCTTTGGCCGAGAACAGTGTCCTGCCACCCAAACCATTACCTGCTGCTTTGGGGAAAAACCAAGTGTTCATGAGCCCCAAAGATGTATTTATACACCTCTGGTCTTGGAGGGCTATTTCGTGTAGTATTTCAGGATCATTTCCGAGCACTCTCGGTCTCTCCGTAGGTTGTGAAGTACTCCAACTGCTTGGATCTTCGCCCGTACATGTCTCAGACAGACGGAGAACCGCTCTTCTACTCCTTATACGCTGTCCTGGTGCATAGCGGTAACAGGTGTCATTCGGGGCACTATTTCTGCTACACAAAGGTAAAGAGCAACTTCCTTCCACGCACGAGAAAAAGGCGTGCTGAGGAAGACAGACTTTCACGGCAGTGATACCGGCAGCCAAGGATTTGGGGGAGAAGGTCTCCTTAGAGGCTGGGTTGGGTTTGTTTTGGCGTGCTCTTGGTTCTGTAGTTTTCTGCCTGCGTTTTTGTGGAGAAACCGTGCGGTTCATCTCCAGATATCATTGCCTTTTTTTTTACAGGCCAGCAACGGGCTGTGGTACGAGATGGACGATTCATCTGTGGATCTTTGTGACAGCAACATGGTTCTCCAGCAGTAAGCCTATTTGCTGTTCTATGTCAGGTAATAACAGAAGAGTACTTAAAGGGAAAGATGGGAAGGGACTTTTTATGAGGGATTGTAGTGGTAGGACTAGGGGGAACGGTTTTAAACTGAAAGAGGGCAGGTTTAGGTCAGCTGTTAGGAAGAAATTCTTTACGGTGAGGGTGGTGAGACACTGGAAGAGGTTGCCCAGAGCAGTTGTGGATGCCCCTTCCCCAAAAGTGTCCAAGGCCAGGTTGGATGGGGCTTTGAACAACTCACCCCATGGCAGGGGAGATGGAACAAGATGATCCTTAAGGTCCCTGCCGACCCCAACCATTTTGGGATTCTATGAAATGGAGGCCGTAGGGAGGATAAAGATGAGGTCTTGCTCCAACAGGGGAAGCAAGACCCCAACCAAATTTCAAATTTGTAGGTTTGGATACGTCTTCTCTCTGTCATAGAAACCGCTCCAAGAAAATGGCTGGACCCCAGGGAAAGCTGCAAGAACAGCCCTAAACAGAAATCACTCTTTTTTTTTTTCTCCAGGAGCTCTGATTTAAGGGGAGGAAGGCCTTCTTCCCCACAGATACCATCACATGCCCATGCCTTCCCGAGTCAGTGGGCGGCCGGCAGCAAGAAGGTAGATCCTGTGGGACCACCTTCTTCCTAGGACTAAGGTAACTCTGGGGAGATGGATCAGTGGATTTCTTTCCGGGATCTTGGCATCGTTCTCTTTTCCCTCCCACGCTGCAGCTTTCTTCAAAGCTGCAACGCTTCTCCCTCTCAAAGCATCCCACCTCAATCCACCCCATTTGTCCACCTTTGGGTCTTCTGCCTTTGCAGCCCTCCAGGAGAAGCTCTGGGACACCCTTAGCTGTCCCGTCCCACAGTTTCTGGGGGTTCCCCACTGTTCTGGTCCTTTCATGGGGAAAGGTCCGGGCCTTTTCACAGCTCTCTGTGCAGGACGTGGCGGTGGGCATGGAGGATGCTCCAGAGGACTGCAGCTCCTCTACAAGAACCAGGACCAGCCAGTTAAACCAGGCAGATGCGCGGGAGGCATCTGCAGCCTGGGCAGGCAGGCGCAGCACGGCCTCGTGCGCGTCCAGAACCCAACCCGGCTTCCCGTTCCGCTGTCAACTGTTTGACCGTGGGCCGCACGCTGCACAACGGGACGACGAGGAGGAGGACGGATTCACCTCCTGTTCCTGCTGCCAGAGGAATGGGGCCAGGGAGAGGGCCTGGAGCAACTTGCCACAACGGGACAAGGATTTCTGCAGCTGCCTCATGGCCACCAAGGACTACAACTACTCAGCAAGGAGGAGGACTAGTCCGAGTCACGAACAAGCCCCCAGGACTGACTCAGCTCCGTGGACCTCCAACTCCAGCTCCCGGTGGGCTCCCGCATCCCGGGCTGCTTGGGAGCAAAGATTGCTGCGGGAGAGAGAGCGGAGCCGATCCCCGCTGCAGGGTTATAATGTCTGCAGCCGGTTCGTGGAGAACACGGACGACCGTGGCTCAGCGAGGAGGAGGAGAACTAGTCCTCCGAGTCACGAACAAGCCCCCAGGACTGACTCAGCTCCGTGGACCTCCAACTCCAGCTCCCGGTGGGCTCCCGCATCCCGGGCTGCTTGGGAGCAAAGATTGCTGCGGGAGAGAGAGCGGAGCCAATCCCTGCGGTGTGGCTGTAAACTCTGCAGATGGTTCGCGGAGTACACGGATGACCGTGGCTCAGCGAGGAGGAGGAGAACTAGTCCTCCAAGTCACAAACAAGTCCCCAGGGATGACTCGCCTCTGTGGACCTCCAACTCCAGCTCCAAGCCGGTTCCCGCATCCCAGGCTGCCTGGGAGCAAAGATTGCTTCAGGAGAGAGAGCGGAGCCGATCCCCGCAGTGTGGCTGTAAACTCTGCAGACGGTTCGTGGAATACACAGACGACCGTGGCTCAGTGAGGAGGAGAACTAGTTCTCCGAGTCACGAACAAACCCCCAGGGATGATTCACCTCCGTTGACCTCCAACTCCAGCTCCAAGGCGGTTCCCGCATCCCAGGCTGCCTGGGAGCAAACTCAGCTGCGGGAAAAAGAGCGGAGCCGATCCCCGCGGCGGGGTTATAATCTCCGCAGCCGGTTCGTGGAGTACACGGACAACCATCGCTCCGCAAGAGGAGGAAGAGGTGCGAGAAGAAGTCCTCCACGTCGTGAGCAAGTCCCAAGGGATGATGCGGCCCCAGGACCCTCCAGTGCCCGCTCCAAGCAGGCTCCGGCACCCAGGGCTGCTCAGGATCAAATCCTGCCGAGGCAGAGCGAGCCAAGCAGATCCCCGCGGCAGGGTTACGATCTCCGGAGCCGGTTCGTGGACGCCACAAACTACGACCCCTCAGCAGGGAGGAGGAGGGCTTCCCTGATGAGGGAGAAACACAACGTCTAACTTCTGCAATGCTGGGGAGGAGGAAGAGGAGGAAGAAGAATCCATCAAGTACCAAAGCAGGGACCAAGCTGCACGAAGGACACCAGCAGCCCACCCTCTCCTTCCTCCCAGTGCTGCCTCTGGCCAGGAAAAGCTCGGAAAGAACTTCCAGAAATTCGGACAACTCTGCCAGCTGGCCCACCTGCCCACAGGTCCCTCGAGGAAGAGCTTCTCTCTGTTTTCGGGATCACCCTGCAAAAACAACACTCGGTTAGAGCCAAGAGGCAGAAAAGCCAAAGACAGAATTAAAAACATTTGTTGGCCTTGCATGTGTAATTTATGGGGCGTTTCCTTCTCTGTAGGTTTTGCGGCAATTGGTGGAAATAATACCCGAGAATATATGCCTTCATATATAATTCTAAAATGCTTCTTAAATGCCCCAGCTATTTAAGATGTCGCTGCTACCACCAGGTTCCTCTCCATCACCTGCACAAACCGAGCACTACCAGTCCCACGGGCCAACGCCGACCTCTTCCACAGCAGCGTCCTCCTCGGAAGCGCCACATCGCTTGAAAGCTACGGCTGCCACCCCTTTTGCTCTTCTCACTTCTGCCAATTTAACTCAAATCCTCCGCAGAAAGCCCACGCAGCAGCTGCAAGAGCCGGGAGGGAAACGCACCACCAAGAGACCTCGTGGTACGGCGGGATCTGACCGATCCCACGAAAAACAACAAGCAGAAAAAGGCGTCTTGTGGTTGATATACCGCTGGGCTCGCCCACCACCCCAACCACAATCACCTGGGGAAGGGGAAGGTCGTGGAGAAACGCCGGCGCAAGTCTCCCGCTCCGGCTTGGACCTGCAGCTTGTGAAGCGTGGACAAGACGGACTGTTACTGGAAACAACGATAACACTTTTACCAAAACTTTGTGTATCGCGCTGATGCAAGATGCTTTACATCTTGCGTTGCGAGAAGAACGGTGTCCTTGTTATGCTGACTAGCGGTGGATAAGAAAACCCGTATGTTGCAAAATGTGTAAGATACCAGAGGAAATTGCTTTTGGTCGACCTTGCAATTCCCTGGGAAGATGAGAACCTTAGGCCCTTTTAGATAATTGAGCTTAAAAGCGTCACTGTGGCTTGTGTTAAACGAATGAAAATCAAGACAAGATAGATATTAGAGTTACTAACAAACGTTCTTCAGGATAAACTGTATCAAAACATGTAAAGCGTCCCACTGCGCAGAATTACTAGAAGAGGGTGTACTAGTGGACAAGCGAGGAAGACTATCGAAGACCACCAGAGGGCCCCTGAAGACCACCAAAGATCTCGAGCACGCCTGTGCCGAGGGCATTTACATATGTCGACGAGTTCCCGGAATTCAGATGAATATGTTAATTACTTCCAGGAAAAATCATGAATATGTATATCCCTTTTGTATCTAATCCCAACCGTTGAAAGAATTGGTGTGCACGATAGTGATTCAAAGCAACTAACTCAATAGCCTGACTAACTATTAAGTAGGTATTCTTTATTGGCAGCGCTGGGTGCACAGGGGGGGATCGTTCCACCTATCGTGCACACCGTCGGGCCTAATTGTGCAGGTTAAGTACATGTTCTACGTACATATTCACCGGATTTCCAAGAAATGTTATACATATTCATTAGTTTTCCAGGAAAGTATTAGCATATGCAAATGTCCTTTACGCAGGTGCACTGAAGGTCTCTGGCGGTCTTCCGTAGTCTTCCTCACTTGTCTGCTACCTGACCCTCCTCAGGTGACTCTGCGCAGTGTGGTCCTTTGTGGGATACTTGGAAAGTAACGGGCACATAGTGAACAATCCAGACTCGATAGAATTGATCCATTTGTGAGCCAAGGATGTTTTGTAGGCAGCAGGCTTCAAGGACGCTTTGCTTGTGGACACATTTAGCTAACGGTAGTAAGAGCATTCCAGACGCCTTTAGAAGGCCTTGAACAGAATAAACAAGAAGACAAAAAAAAGAAAGATGCCAATTAGAAGAACACAGGTGCGCATTCCACGATAAAGGGAACTTGGCACAAAGAACCTCAGTTCGGCAGCTTATCTTGACCAATTAGACTGAGACAAGTTTCGCATGTTTTAGTTAACGCAACCAATTATGCCTTATGTTTATGCGCGTGTACAGTGTTGATATAACCAATCATTAGGTGTAACTAGGCGCGTGGACAGCTCATGCTAACCAATCTCTAATTTGCTTATGCGTGAACAGTAACTAGAATGAACATATAAACCGAGCTATCTTGGCAATAAAGTGGCAGCTGCTTGATCATATTGATTGCGTGCAGTGTCCGTGACTGCCGCGTCAACACTCCTTTACATGTTTTGATATATCTTATCCTAAAGAATGCACGTTAGTCCCTAAAAAATGCTTTTTAGTGCTCTTATTATTTTTCATGGGTGATGTAAAACCATACGGCTAGTTTAAGCTAAATTGTCTACGAGGACGAGAACGAAGGCAGGAGTTCTTATCTTTTCCGGCCCTATCCATTCAAGCAAGGCCTCCGCTTGTGCCTTCCCAACAAGATCGTAAATTCATCAATTTAATTAAGTTTTGTGATCGCTCACGGCTCCCAAGTACCAGCCTCTGGCGGGCTTAACCCTTGACAAACACCAGTCCTTGGTACGTAAAGTTACAGAGAGATAATCATGAAGCAATAAGCGGTTCGTTCTCTATATCGACAGGCACGACAGGCACGACAGGCACGACAGGCACAACCCCCCGCCGCAATAAGGAGCTCCTGCCTTATAAAACTCCAAAATCGAGCCCGAGAGAGTTTCTAAAGTGCTGTGAAATGTATATTGGCTTTCGCAAAACGAGAACACAGAAATTTGCCTAACTACTGCATAAGTTACATCCCGAAAGGATGTTTGCCTCACTGCCACTAAATTAGGCCTTAACACGGGAAATATGTAGTTAATATATTCCAGGCATCAATTGTATTTTATAGTTTGTAGGTAATCAATGGGCACAAGCAGAATATGTAGTTTCTTTTGATGAGGTAAGACATCCTGTAACTCAAGTAATTAAAGGATGTGTAGATAGATTTGTGAAAACATAGAAAAACAGACATATGGACTCAAGGACAAGTAAAATTGAGAACACAAGTAAGAAGATAAGGAGTGATTTGTTAGCATGAGAACAGCATTTTGGGGGTCAAAGATTATTTGACATGAAAGATACGAGAAGAACAAAGGAAAACCAGGAGTTTAATGTGAAAATATTAAAAAGTGTGACTAGAGGAAAACGACAAGGTGAAAAGTGCAGCCAGAGGAAGACTACTGACTTCATCCCTTGCAGATCCCCGAAGGCCCCTCTGAACCACAAGAGATGCGCGCAAGGGGGGGTGGTCTGGGGTGGAGTTATGTTAATAGATACCTGAAATATTAAAATAACCCCTTTGAGATGCCACAAACACAGTGTATATAAAGGCAAGTTTGGGTATAACCGGTGCGCCTCTGGTTTTGACCATGCGCCCAGTGCTGTTTGCCTTTGTTCTATAATAAACTTGTAAAATTCAGGAAATTTTGTGTGAGTGCATTTCTCACAAATTGGTGACCCCGACATGATCACCTTGTCTGCAGGGGCTCCGGAGGACCATGAACGAGGGGCGCCCCGTTGATTTCAGCGGCTCGGGAAAGGACCCTCGGAAGCCCCTCAGAATACAGGTGAAATTTTTCAGCCATATTATAGGGTAAAGGCAAGGACGGAGCTCCCTATCACCGCGGTTGCCCGTAATTCTTGTGCACGAAGACCCGAGTAAGAAAAGGACTGTCAGTATTATTCGGTCGGGCGGGATTGAGGTCGGTGAGTGTGTGACTGAGACGTGGGCCGGATAGTCTCCGGACCTACGAAGTGAGAGCGGAGCCCTTATAACCGCGTTTCCAATCTCCCGCGAGGGACTTGGCCGGTGAAGGGGTGAAGCGAGTGGACTGGAGAGAGTGGACCTCGGGAACATGGGACAGGGGTCGAGCAAACAGACAGGTCCCGGGAAGGAAGGGAGCAAAAAGGTACCTATGGATATACCCCCAGGCAGTCCTCTGGGGATTAAATTATCTAACTGGGATAATAGTCCCTGTACTAAGGGGAAAGACAAAATAAAAATGATACATTACTGTATGATCAAGTGGACTAAAGAGAAGATTAGACCCGATAATTTGTTTTGGCCCCTATACGGGTCCTTTGAGGGGTGGATATGCCAGGCTTTAAACGTTTATGTAAATAGTAAGGAGCCCCTCGATCCAGAAGAAAGTGAATATGCCTCATGCTGGAAAGGGGAAATGTGGCCAACCGGGGTTAATATACTAAAACTTAAAGAACAACAGGAGGTAGACCACTCTAAACGATGGGACCCATTAGACCATTTACCTCCTCCATATAACCCAGTCCCAGGGGCATCTTCACAGGAGGGGGAAGAGGCAGACGATGCCTCCCCAGAGAATATGGGGGCAAGTGATGAGGGAAGATGCCGGGGTGGGAGGGGAAGAAGGGTCCCCCACACTACACCTACGCAAGCCAGGAGACGAACTGCCAACATAATGGTAATAGGTGAGGTTAGTGATTCGGAAGAGGGACCCCCTAAAAAGGATGTGACCCTATTTCCATTACGAGAAGTTCCTTTGGGGGGGGCGCAAGGGGGTATTGGATTTGTCAATGCCCCACTAACCTCCATGGAAGTGCGAAATTTTAAGAAAGAGATGAAAGGTCTCTTAGACGACCCCCTGGGTTTGGCAGAACAATTTGACCAATTTTTAGGTCCAAATATATACACCTGGGAAGAAATGCAGTCTATTATGGGAATTTTATTTTCTTTAGAAGAAAGACAGATGATCCGAGTAGCAGGAATAAAAATATGGGAAAGGGAGAACCAGCAGGGACCCTCAGGGGAACAAAAGATGCCGATAGCCACCCCTAATTGGAACCATAACGAGGGGGTTGGAAGACAGCACCTGAATGATTATCGAAACCTAATAATTAAGGGTATTAAAGAAGCGGCACCTAGGGGACAGAATGTAAATAAAGCTTTTGATAATCAGCAGGGAAAAGATGAAACGCCCACTGATTGGCTGGAAAGGCTCCGGAGGAATATGCAGCAGTACTCAGGCATAGATCTGATGAGCCCTGCAGGACAAACCCTGCTAAGGGTAAATTTTGTGACACATGCGTGGCCAGATATCAGAAAGAAGCTAGAAAAGTTAGAGGATTGGCAGGATCGAGGGCTGCAGGAGTTGCTGCGAGAGGCACAAAAGGTGTATGTACGGAGGGATGCTGAAAAGGCAAAGGCAAAGGCTAAGATTATGGTAGCGACTATGCGAGAGTCTTATTCTGTGGGACGTCCTGAGGGTGCTAAGAAAAACAAGAACCAGGGACCAAGTGCCCTGAGACCAGGCCGAGTTGGGCCACCCGGCTCACAACCCCGACGAGCAAGCAGACAGAAGGGGCCAAATAGGGAGCTTGAGTGCTTTTATTGCGGAAAATCAGGACATTTTAAACGAGAATGTCCTAAAAGGGCAAGAGATCTGAGGACCTTTGCGGAGGAACAACAGGACTAGGGGTGTCAGGGGCTGTTCTTCCTGGGGAATGAACATCGGTTTGAGCCCTTGATAAAATTAAAGGTAGGACCCCAGGAAGAAACGTTAGAATTTTTAGTGGACACAGGGGCAGAGCGCACCTGTGTTACCCGAATCCCAAAAGGGTGCAAAGAAAGTAGCGAAACTATAAAAGTATTGGGGGCAAAAGGGGAGGGATTTAAGGCACCAGTAATTAGAAATGTAATGGTGGAAAGTAAGACCCGTATAGGGGTAGGGGATTTATTAATAGTTCCGGGGGCTGGATGTAATTTGCTAGGATGAGACTTACAACTTCAACTGGGGATAGGGGTGGTGCCAGAGGAAAGACGAATGAAAGTAAGAATACTGCAGTTAACCCCGGAAGATGAGGCACAAATTAAACCCGAAGTCTGGGCCACCAAAGACAACAGAGGGGGATTAAATATTGACCCCATAACAGTTAACATAGAACACCCAGAATACCCCATTAGGGTTCGTCAGTACCCTATTTCCAAGGAAGGGAGAGAAGGATTAAAACCAGTCATAGATGGACTAATTCGGAGTGGGACTTTAGAACCATGCATGTCTCCTCATAATACTCCTATCTTACCGGTAAGGAAAGGGGACGGAAGTTACCGACTGGTCCAGGACCTAAGAGAAGTCAATAAAAGGACCCTGACCCGATTCCCCGTGGTATCCAATCCCTACACCCTCCTTAGCCATATCCCACCAACTCACCAATGGTATAGTGTAATTGATTTAAAGGACGCCTTTTGGGCTTGCCCGTTAGCCAAGGAAAGCAGAGATATATTTGCCTTCGAATGGGAAGACCCTGAGACCCGCCGTAAACAGCAACTGAGGTGGACAAAACTACCACAGGGGTTTACGGAGTCCCCCAACCTGTTTGGGCAAGCCTTAGAGAAATTATTGCAATTTTTTCCTAATAAGGAAGGAACATCAATTATCCAATATGTGGATGATTTGTTAATTTCTGGAGAAACCCAAGAGGAAGTAAGGACAACTACCGTTGCCCTCCTGAATTTTGGGGGTGAACAAGGGTTAAGGGTTTCAAAAAAGAAGCTGCAATTTGTAAAGCAAGAGGTTAAATACCTGGGACATTGGCTAAGTCAAGGGACCAGAAAATTGGATCCTGACAGAATAAAAGGCATTCTCTCTATCCCTCCCCCAACTTCAAAAAGAGAAGTGAGAAAGTTGTTAGGCTTATTGGGATATTGTAGGTTATGGATTGATGGGTATAGCAAAATGGTAAAATTTTTGTATGAAAAATTAACAGCAGGGGACCAGATAATATGGACTGAAAAAGACGACCAAAGACTGGAACAGATTAAAGAAAAACTGAGTAAGGCCCCTGTCTTAAATTTACCATCATTGATGCAACCCTTTCAACTATTTGTGAATGTGGAAAAGGGGGTGGCTTATGGAGTCCTAACCCAAGAGTGGGGGGGTTCTAAAAAACCCATGGCCTACTTATCCAAATTATTAGATCCAGTAAGCAAAGGATGGCCAATATGTATTCAAGCCATAGCAGCCACAGCAATGTTCGTTGAAGAGAGTCGAAAGCTAACCTTCGGGGGTAAACTGATAGTTTATACTCCTCATGCTGTTAGGAATATATTGAACCAGAAGGCAGAGAAATGGCTGACTGACTCCCAAATTTTGAAGTATGAAGCTATATTAATTAATAGTCCTGAACTAGTTATTACTACCAGTACTAGTTTAAATCCAGCCCAATTCTTGTATGGGGACCCTATGGAGCCTCTTGCACATGACTGTTTAGAAGTCATACATTATCGCACCAAAGTACGGGAGGATCTGATGGAACAAGAATTAGAGGAAGGAGAAAAGTATTTTCTAGACGGATCCTCTAGATGCATACAGGGCAAACGCATATCTGGATATGCAGTGGTCGGTGGCTCAAAAATGCAGACAATAGAGAAAGGGAAAATACCCTCACATTGGTCAGCCCAATCCTGTGAATTATATGCATTGAATCGAGCCTTACGACTTTTAGAAGGGAAAAAGGGAACCATATTTACAGATTCCAAGTATGCATTTGGTGTAGTACATACGTTCGGGAAAATATGGGAAGAACGAGGGTTATTAAACTCGAAAGGGAAGAATTTGGTACATGAAGAATTAATTAGAGGTATTGGAGGCCTTAAAGTGTCCTGAGGAAATAGCGGTAGTACACGTGAGAGGACATCAAAAAGGAGTGTCATTTGTAATAAGGGGAAATAATCTAGCAGACAGCGAAGCCAAAGAAGCCGCAGAGGCGGGAGACAAAAAGGTATTACTTATCCTTACCCCTCCATATGAGGATGGGGTACCTCAGTTTACTGAAAAGGAAGAACAAGACCTACTAAAGACTGGGGGAGAAAAAGATGAGAAAGGGATATGGAAATTGAAAGATGGAAGGCAGATGTTGTCAAAACCCTTAGCTAGATGTATCCTTGAGAAGATACATCAGAATACTCACTGGGGAACCCAAGCCTTGTGTGATCAATTCTTGAGAAAATATGGGTGTGTAGGAATTTTTGAAATAGCAAGGCAGGTGACAAATAGATGTATTACCTGTCAAAAGGTAAATAAGAAAATAATGAGACAGGTTCCAGGGGGAGGACGTAGTTTATCACTGCGACCGTTCCAGGCGATACAAATAGACTTTACGGAACTACCTCCAGTACATCGGTGGAGGTACCTTTTAGTATTAGTGGACCACTTGACCCATTGGGTAGAAGCTATGCCTACTGCCCCAGCAACCGCCAATGTGGTATCGAAAATGTTATTGGAAGAAATAATACCCCGATATGGATTAATAAATCGAATTGATTCAGATCAGGGAACCCACTTCACGAATTGTCCAACAGCTCATGGCAAGTCTAGGGATACGGTGGGAGTTACATACCCCATGGCACCCGCAAAGTTCGGCACGAGTAGAAAGAATGAACCAAACCCTCAAAAGAACTCTAACCAAACTAATGACTGAAACTCAGATGTCATGGGTCAAGTGCTTACCACTAGCACCATTAAGGATTAGAACCCAGCCAAGGTCTGATATAGGAGTCTCTCCTTATGAAATGATGTTTGGACTACCTTACATGATGGGAACGGGGGAAACAATCAGTTACGAGGGAGGGGAGCAACAAGTTAGAAAATATGTACAGACGATTAGAAAAGCCTTACAACAGTTAATAGCTCAAGGAATGTTATCCCAAACAGTGCCCTTGGATTTTCAGATCCATACTTGTAAGCCTGGGGACTGGGTGCTGATAAAGACATGGAAAGAACAAACTCTGACCCCTCAATGGGAGGGTCCGTTTCAGGTCCCGCTGACTACAGAGACAGCCATTCGTACTGCTGAACGTGGATGGACGCATGCCACCAGGATAAAAGGACCAGTGGAGCCTCCGTTTGAATGGACCTTAACATCAACCCCAGGAGATCTGAAGCTGAAGCTGAGTAAACAACCTTTATGAATAGACCTCCTTCTGACAATCTTGTCCCCAGCCCAGGAAGAGTCCTTTCCCCAGATCCGAGGGGGGGGCACCTCAAAACCCAGAGAAACCAAGGTCTGCCCCCAGGAGAGAAGCAGCAATCCCCCCACAAACTGGTGGTTTGGGGGTGTATCAAGTAACACCTGGGAACAGGACCCTAGCATTAGCATGTGATTTGGATAAAGAAAGCGACCTTTTGTTACCTTCCTTAAGCTACAGAATTCCCTATAGTAAGCACCCTGGATCCGGGCATGTGAGATGGGTTTTATGTGAATGTTTGAATGTTTAAGGTGTAATCAAAAATGGTCTTGCGTGTCATATAATAGACAACCCCACTGTAGGAGATGTCACAGTGATGACAAATATTTAGGCCCTACTCGATTGGACAGTGCACAAATTGTGCAACTGTTTTGTGGGTGGAAATTATTGATTCCAGAAAATTGGGAAGTCTTTGATAGCGAATGGTATAAAACCTTGGCATGTTGCGCAGAGAGATTTGCATGGAAATTGTCAAACCAAGGGCACCTAATGTAGGGGGCAAGACCAGATTAACCTCTATACTTGCCACAGTGATCCGGCCACGGGCTGCACTCCCGTCGGGCATAGGAGGTGGAAGTATAAGTTCTACTGGACCCCTGCTACTACTACTCCTCCTAACCGTTAGGGGCAATGCTGCGAACTCTTGCCACAAATGCACTCAATCAATCAAATTGGGGGGAAAAACATTAACCAATCTTGCGTACCATACGCATATTAATAAGGTTTGCTATGAGATTCCAAAATTGGAAACTTGCAAAATTGGGAATCTTGAACTTTGGGTAGCGGAAAACTTAGGAAAAGGGGGAATTAAAAATGGGGTGAGCTGCCCGAGAGGGGAGCAGTGGATTTGTTTCACCAAAGCAGGCCACTGGGACATCTCTGATGGCGGGGGTGTACAAGATATGAAAAAAGAAGAAATAGTAAAAAAACGTGTAAAGTCGATCACTCAACCTCAGATTAAACCCCAAAGCTACAGCGATTTGTACAAAAGTATAAGGAACTTGTTGGAAGATGATTTACAGCTCCCTAGGTTAGGACAGAATTTGTTTATAGACCTTGTAGAAAGAATAAGTAAGGAATTAAATGTGACTAACTGCTGGATATGTGGCGGAGCCCTAATGACAGAAGAATGGCCATGGAAAGGGAGTAGTCTAAGGGTTCAAGACATCCTAAGATGGAACCGTACAAAGGTTTCCTGGGATCACAGACCTGAAGGGTGGATATTAAGTTCCACCGCGACTGGAGATGAGTGTATTTGGAGAACAGGGAAAGGAAAATTTAGGACTCGAGTAGGCACGTCACCTTGTAAAAGAATGAAGGCAACCAATGGATCTAGTGAATGGTGGTGGCCCGAGGCTCCAGACGGCTATTGGTCCAGACCAAACAACTCCAATTGTACGTTTGATAATATGACAGAACTTTTCTGGTGCAATAAAACCCAGGGCAAAGGTAATCCCTTTGAGGGGATAGACGAAATTAAAAGGTATTGGGATAACATCAACAATACCGATATGGAATGGAAAGCCCCAGATGGATTGTTCTGGATTTGTGGTAAACGGGCCTATACGGAGTTATCGAAGGACTGGAAAGGGAGTTGTACGTTGGGAATTTTACAGCCAGGGTTCTTTCTACTCCCATTACAACGAGGGGGAGAATTAGGGGTTCCGATATATGATAATTTACGAAGGAACAAGAGAGATTTCATTGGAGGAACACAAAGGTGGGGAGAGGATGACTGGCCACCAGAGAGAATCATAGAAACTTACGGACCAGCCACATGGGCTCAGGATGGTAGTTGGGGTTATAGGACCCCAATCTATATGTTAAATCGTATAATTAGGTTGCAGGCAGTGGTAGAGGTGATTACCAATAAAACGGCTACGGCACTGGAATTGATAACGAAACAACAGTCACAAACTAGAGCCGCAGTATATCAAAATCGGCTAGCCCTAGATTATTTATTGGCCGAAGAAGGGGGAGTGTGTGGAAAATTCAATTCATCAGATTGTTGCCTGCAAATAGATGATAATGGGGAAGCGGTAAAAGACCTAGCTAAAGACATCAGGAAAATAGCTCATGTGCAAGTACAAAAATGCAAGTCTATGCTTGATAGTAGCTGGTGGGATGGATTACTGGGTGTTGCGTGGTGGAAGAAGGTGGGGTTCTTCCTTCTGTGTGCTGTAGCAGGTCTTTTCTTCCTACCATGTCTTATACCTTGCTTAATACGACTAATTACTAGTAGCGTGCAAGGAATGCAAATTGTTAGCATACCCATGGATCCTAAAAGGGCAAGTCAAAATAATGCTGAAAGAATAATGGTCCTAAAAAGGGGGTATA
This sequence comes from Harpia harpyja, assembly GCF_026419915.1. Classification (NCBI taxonomy): domain Eukaryota; kingdom Metazoa; phylum Chordata; class Aves; order Accipitriformes; family Accipitridae; genus Harpia; species Harpia harpyja. Next base: position 284,474 of record NW_026293419.1, read on the forward strand.
AAGGAGAAGACCCAATGGAGGAGGCGAAGCTGATTTTCGAAAGGAATGAAAGAATAAAAAGGATTAAGAGAGAGTATAGCTCAAGCCAAATGATGAGGGAAACAGAGGGGGAATTGTGAAATGTATATTGGCTTTTGCAAAACGAGAACACAGAAATTTGCCTAACTACTGCATAAGTTACATCCCGAAAGGATGTTTGCCTCACTGCCACTAAATTAGGCCTTAACACGGGAAATATGTAGTTAATATATTCCAGGCATCAATTGTATTTTATAGTTTGTAGGTAATCAATGGGCACAAGCAGAATATGTAGTTTCTTTTGATGAGGTAAGACATCCTGTAACTCAAGTAATTAAAGGATGTGTAGATAGATTTGTGAAAACATAGAAAAACAGACATATGGACTCAAGGACAAGTAAAATTGAGAACACAAGTAAGAAGATAAGGAGTGATTTGTTAGCATGAGAACAGCATTTTGGGGGTCAAAGATTATTTGACATGAAAGATACGAGAAGAACAAAGGAAAACCAGGAGTTTAATATTGAAAATATTAAAATACTAATTATTATTAAAAAAAAGTGAAAATATTAAAAAGTGTGACTGGAGGAAAACGACAGGGTGAAAAGTGCAGCCAGAGGAAGACTACTGACTTCATCCCTTGCAGATCTCCGAAGGCCCCTCCGAACCACAAGAGACACGCGCAAGGGGGGGTGGTCTGGGGTGGAGTTATGTTAATAGATACCTGAAATATTAAAATAACCCCTTTGAAATACCACAAACACAGTGTATAAAAAGGCAAGTTTGGGTATAACCGGTGCGCCTCTGGTTTTGACCATGCACCCAGCGCTGTTTGCCTTTGTTCTATAATAAACTTGTAAAATTCAGGAAATTCAGCGTGAGTACATTTCTCACAGGTGTCACATACAGAGATAGCACTGGCAACCTTGTTCTCCGACAGAGTCACTGCGGCGTTTCCCCAGATCAATATAGCAGCATGCCTTGTGGGAGGATCACCATCGCAAGTGTATCGCGTGCTTTCATCTCCATCTTAATCTATCGGCTGGCACTGGCTCCCTCCAGACTGTAGCCGGGATAAAAGCGATTCAGTTTACAAGAAGCACAGCACCGTGTGAGCCCGCTGTGCGAAGTCCTGTATTTATAAAAATGGCTATAAATAATAAAACTCTGCAGGGACCGCTGACCCACACAGAGGCTGTGTTTTCTGAAGAGGGCGTCTGCGTGAAACCTGCAAACCCAGGACTGCGACCCCCCTCACCCTGTCCCTTCTCTCCTTCCCTCAGCCGGGCCCGGCTCCAGCTTGGAGCCCCCCCCGGGCAGCCAGCAGGCAGGAGACACCCCCACGCCCGCCCAAGGGCCTCCCTCGCCTCACGGGCAGCCCCAGCCCTCCCCTCAGCCGCGACTGCAGAGACCAAAATGGCCGCCCGGCAGCCCCGTGCCCCAGGACTACAGCTCCCAGCATGCCCCGGGAACCTACATGGCCGCCCGGCAGCCCCGTGCCCCAGGACTACAGCTCCCAGCATGCCCCGGGGCGCGCCTTCCTGCTGCCTGACCCTGCAGGGACACCATCCCCGGCCCGGCCCCGCTCCCCGCAGGGCCCGTGGCCGCTTCCCCCGGGGAGGGAGGAGGGGAAGGGGAAGAAGGGGAAGAAGGGGAAGGGGAAGGGGGGACAGAGCGGCAGAGAGAGGTGGGACAGGGCGGTGGGGTGGCCAGAGAGGGGCAGGAGCAGGACAGAGAGAGGGAGAAGGCGTCAGGAGAGCGGAGCGACAGAAGGATGGGACAGGGAGCAGGAGAGAGGGACGGAGGGGAAGGGTGAGAGGAGAAAGGCAGGGAAGAGAGAAAGAAAGGGAGAGGCAGGGACAGAGAGCAAGGGAAGGACGGGAAACAGCCCAGAGAGAGTGAGAAAGAGAGGGATGCGGATCAGGACAAGGAGGGGCAGAAGGACAGAACAGCGATGGCCTCCAGGATGGAGACGGCGGAGGAGCGGAAGGGGATGGGGAGCAGGACGGAGGCCCAGAGAGAAGAGAGAAGGCCCAGCCAGCTGAGCAGGGGATACAGGCAGGAATGAGGGGCCAGGCTGCGGGAGAGAGAGGAATGAGGAAATACAGACAGGGAGCGAGACAGAGAAAGAAAGGGAAAGAAGAAAATAGTGATGGGTTAAAGACAGAGAGGGAGGAATTAAAAAATGGGGGCAGGGAGCCAGACAGAGCACGATGGGGAGAGACCCAAAATGGCAATTCTGGGCAACTGCCCCCGTTTCTTGAGCACTCCCCAGGAACTGCATCACCGGGAGCCTCGAGGAATGTGCTGCCTGCCAAAGCCCAGTCCTGTGCCCTAATATTGGTGGTGAGCGTTGCCTTGCATAGTGGCCAGGACTGAGGGCAAAAAAGGACAGCTCGGGTAAAAAATTACCCAGCTGGTTTTGGGTTGGTTTTTTTTTGCTTGATGTTTTTGCTTTTAAAAAGAATACTGTTTAAGCTCTAAATACACACTGCAAGGAAAAAGGAACCAGGCGTACCAGTCTGGACACATTTAAAGCCTGAACCCATTCAACAGCTGCACCAACCACCACTGGCTCCTGCTGCACACACTCCACCGCCTGCCTGCAGGTACAGGCAGCCACCCTGTTTCTTGAACATTCCCCAGGCACGGCAGCACCAGGCAGCACAAGAAAACATGCTGCCTGCGAAAACTTGAGAACAGCTTAATTCTGGACAATTTTTCTTCTTCCTAGGCTGGGTTAAAGACTCCTCCATGGAGAGATGGCTCAGGACCATGCCAGGGCCAGTGGCACTGCTTTCTGGATCCCATGGCGGCGATGCGCAAAGGAACGGGTTGTCAAATCCCGGGCCTGGGTACGTGTGTGGGTTTTCAGGGTCGCCTCTGCCTGATTTTTCCCAGCGAGCCCCAGGCAGTGCCAGCCCCGTGCTGCAGCCCCGGGGCTGAGGCTCAAGGAGCCGGGCATTTCCGCAGGCGCTGCATCCTGCCGGGCCCCACCGCCAGCTGCTGGCTGCCCTGGGCTTCCCCCTGTTCTCTCCAGCTCTGCTTTCTGCCAGCGCCGGGGGCACCCCAGAACAGCCTGCCCGCTCCCCACAGCCCCACTGCCGTCCGCGTCTGCAGCTCATGCGTGGTGTCCACATGCCACAGCTGATTTGGGGGGTGGCAGGTCTCTCTTGTGGCAGCCTGGGAATGGGGGCAAAGCAAACCCCATCCCTCCCTTTCGATCTTTGTCCCCAGGGAGACCCAGTGGAGAAGTACCACGCGCTGGAGAGCGTCCTTCAGGGAGGTGACAGCCGATTGCAGAGCAACGCTGAGAGCCGCCTGACAGCAAAGGCACGCGGTGGCCACGGAGGAGCCCAGGTGAGCTGGTTCTCTTGGAGGCCAGCAAAGCAGCCTTCCTCCGCCCCTGGTTTTGTGAGGTACGGAGCAGTGCAGAGATGTTTCTCAGGCATCCAGGCCTGAGGAGGGTTTCCCAGTGCCCCCGTGAGAGATCCTGCTCCCAGGCAGCATCTCCCCCTAGAGCCGAGGCCGTATCTAGCCCCTCGGAGCTGGGTATGGCTGCGCTGAGGGGTCTCGCAGGGAGGACGGGGTCATCCGCCTGCTGGCTCTGACACAGAAATGATGAGCTGCAGCCCCGTGGCCATGGTTGGCCGGTTCAGCGTCTCCGAGTGCCTTTCTCCCATGGAGCGTTTAAGCCAGGCACTTTTTCAGAGTGTGATGGATGATGTGAAGATGGATGCTGGTGATGTCCTGGTGGCTCTGTCCCACTGCCACTTCAAAGTTGTGATGTCTGAGATCTGGGGCCACCTGCAGGCTCTGGTGGAGATGTCCAGGGAGTTTGTGTTCCATTTTTTGATATCTTAGCACTACAATGTGCTGGGGTTATGGTATGCTAGCGTTGCAGTGTGCTAGGGCTGTGGGATGGCAGGATTACAGGATGCCAGAGTTCAGGTGAGTTAGGATTAAAGCATGTTACTGTTACGGACCGGCTGTGGGTTTGTTGGCCCTGGGTTCTCGGAGTTATGTTATTTTTGCCTTGTCTTGTGTCCTGGGTGGTGGGGTTTTTTTTTTTTTTGCTATTCCTTTTTTATCTTGTTTGTCTTTTCAGGGTTTGGATAGGGGCCTTTGGTTTGTGTATGTTTCTTCTGGCTGTTTTTTTTACTGTTCCGGTGGCACAAGGACTCCCCAAAGCGTCTTCGGTACAGCTATATTTTACGTAAGCCACTGTTTTCATGCAACCTCAGCTAGCATTGTGCTGCTCTTTACAGGATCGAGTGAGTGGTGTTGTCTTTGGCTGTGTGGGCTTAAATGTGTTTCTAATGCGCATGTCAAATAATTACCTGTTAAACAGACTGCCAATCTGACTGAAGCCAATGCTTCCGAAGAAGATGAAATAAAAGCTTTGATGGTACAGTCCTGCCGTGAATACGATCCAATCAAGTAAGTGTTGATTATGTGAAAGCTGTTCTTTGAAGATTATGGGAAAATTGCAGAGATGTGTGTTTTAACAAGAGAGACACATGCCTACCTTTTTCTTTTTTTCCCCCAAAGCTCTTAGTTACATGAAGAAACCCTTGGGCCCACCTCCGCCATCATATACTTGCTTTCTTTGTGGAAGACCTGGCCACTACATGAAGAACTGCCCAACAAATGGGGTATGATTGTGGGGGACTTCTGGTGTTACTCTAGTTTTTAATTGTTTTACCTTGGCAGTTATGTAACAAATACATGAATACTCATATTAAGAATTGTTTCTCTTGGGGTGAAATGCAGAGTTATATGGCAATGTTGCACAGCCCTTCAAAAGTCAAGGGAAAGCTGGAATTATAAAGGTGAAATTTTCTTTCTAGGTCGTAGACATTAAATACGTCCATAGATCTTTCTCTGTGAACTTTCATGCATATTTTTATATACTTCAGTATTACTGGAAATTTTTCTGTTTGCCACTCTTTTTATTGACAGTTCACAGTTTTTATTATTTTGTATAAAACGAAGGCATTTCTCTTGACCCCATCTATTGAATATTTGCATGTTTTAATTACACTAAGTCCCTGGTTGAGTATTCATGCCATTTAACGTTAGTCACTGAAGGTATACATGTGAGGTATGAATTCAACCTTCATTTATAGACGGTGAATGTAGGTTTCTCCAGTGACTGATTCAGAGCACCGGCTTAAGCTCTCACTCTGAAATGCGCTTTGGAGGAGGAGCAGTGGGTTTGTGTCTCTTCTCTGAGTGGAGGGTGAGCTAAGGCATATGACAGCCTTAAGGAACCTGAAGTTAAGGCAAAGAATGTCACTCGACTTAAAAACTCTGCTCAAGCTTTTGGAACATCCTGGCTATATTCATGTAGGAAAATAAGTATTTCAGTTGAGCAACCCTTACACTAGGTAAAAGGAGAGGATTAAAGGCTTTTGCTGCTTAAAATAATCAGGGAAATGTCATTTGAAGTGTGGGTCTTGAGGTACGTCTGCCTCTCTTTTCTTGAACAGGACAAAAATTTTGAGTCTGTTCCCAGAATTCAAAAGAGCACAGGAATTCCAAGGAGTTTCATGATAGAGGTGAAAGATGCCAATACAAAGGGTGCTATGCTGACAAGCTCTGGAAAATATGGAATACCAACTATTAATACATAAGTATGGAACTAAGTGGACTGACCAAAAAGTGAATGAGAGAAGCCACGCATAAATGTCTGAGTGGCAATGCAACCAAGTTGGTCAGCATCTGTCATTATGGGGGAGGAAGCACTGTCATTGTATCTTAACCTGAAAATCTGTGATACTTTCTAATATTGAAAGAGGGTGGTCCTACTGCTCATGCCCCTGGAAGTTGGCTAAACTTGTGGTATGCTAAGAATCTGTATTTCCGCAAAACTTTTCAGTAGTGTTTACAGTGGAGTTGTTCTCCTTGAAAGCTCATTTTGCTTCTGTTTTCTGTTTCAAAGGCTTCTTGCCAAATTTAGCAGGTAGCTGTTGGACTGAGATTTCCTCCCCCTCTGACTTTTATTAAATCCCCTGTGTGAAACAGACTGAAGTTTTCATGTTGCTAGAAACTGAGAAAATACTACCGCGTGCTGACAAGAGTGGCTGTTTTAAAATGTGCTTGATAGCACTTCTGGTTTTCCATCATGGATCTCCTTTTGTAGAAGCTGTAACATAGACTTCTTCCTTTTATTAAATGTAATTACTCAGAGACTACCTTTATCCTGAGCCTGCAATTTACATTTATCCTCTGGCAAAGGAGAGGTGGGATTCATTTCTAGCTGTCAAAGAAATATTTTCCTAGTCTGAGCTTACTTCTTAGTTGATCCAATGAATGGGAGAGTTCTGCAGAAAGAAAGTTGTTCCTCCCTCCCTCTTACAGTGTTGTGGCTATAGAAAAGTATTTTAAACTAAGTGCCTATGTTTTAGAAGGCTAATGTGGAGTGAGAAGAATTCCATCTCCTATCTTCCTTTGATAAAATCCAAAGCTTGGAAAAGTTTTCCTTTACCCATCTTTAACTTGTTAAAGCTCCAGGGAAGCTTATGCTAGAGGAAAGAAGGAAAAGCCTCCCTTTTTACCAGAGGAGCCGTACTTGTCCTCCTCAGATGATGATCCTGTTCCAGACAAGTTGTTATGTCTGATTCGTGAGGATATAATGACTGATGCAGCTGTTATTCCCTGCTGTGGAAACACTTATTTTGATGAATGTTAGTGTTACTCCCTTATTTGTTGATTCAAAACATTACGTCTGATCTTCTGAAAGCAGAAAGAGGAGATAACCAAGTAACTTTGTTACCAGTTCTATTTAATATTTAATATGAATTGAATACGAAAGCGCTCTTCTCGTATAAAGGGGAAAAAAAAGCCAGGAAGCTTTCCCCCCTTTTTTACATATCGAGTTAAATCTTCTTTACATGCAGAAGGACGAGTATGAGAAGAGTGGCTAACTGTGCAGGTGATTACAGTGTTAGATATTGAATGCGTTTAGTTTGTCCACAGCCCTTTCTCTCATACAAAATTATATAGCCAACTCTGGTGACTTACAGTGGTCTGCAACAAGCAGATAGTTAAGCATTTAATCCACATTCTTCTCCATGGGAGAGATGGGTAAAACCTTCAGAACTCGAACCTACTAATGGTTTTTTGAACCTACTAATGGTTTTTCGAGATGTGTTTTATTCATTAACCTTGAGGTTGGGGACTTCTCGCTGTACTAGATAGTGGGAAAAAGACTAGTTGAAACATCAAGACACAGCCTATGCTACATCTTCAGATGTTACAATAGTGAAATATCAAAACCGTATAGTTATTTGCCGCATACTAGAAATTTTTTACACTATTAAACATTTATAGCTTCATGCTCTCAATTCAAGAGCATATTCACCCAGTGATCATATATGTGTTTCTATAATTGATTAGAACCCCCAAAACTTCCTTAGTTTGGCTAAATACTATTTTGATTATTCTAATTATACACAGGTATTAGAACAGCATTACTGGAATCTGAGGAACATACATGCCCAGCGTGTCATCAGACAGATGTTTCGCCTGATGCTTTAATTACCAACAAGTGCCTATGCCAGGTAACACGATGACTTTTACGTAAAGTGCTTGTAAGAAAAGGCTATTTGTAAAAAGCTGAAAGGGAAGAAAATATTAATTTACATCGCCTTAAGCAAGGTGTAATTGAATAAGGCTAAATTTACTTTTCAAATACATTATCTGTTGTTATCACAGAAGCTTACAACTCTTTAGAGGCAATCTGGCAAATCCAGGTCACACTTTTGTTTAGCGTGATTGCCTCGCTTTCAAATTCGGCGTTAACACTGAAGTACTTTAAATACAGTTACTCTGAGTTACCAGTCATTAGTATCAGTGTTTAATGGGATGTGTTCATATATCTGTATGTTGGTTTCTTTTAGGACTGGTAGCATTTGCAGGAATACACAAGTAATTTTCCTCTGTGAAGGCTTTTGTTCGTATATCTGCTGAAGTTTCATCTTACCATTTTGTAAATGTTTTTCTGCCTCTAGGCTGTGAACAACTTCAAAAATGGAACTGGCTACACAAAAAGGCTCCATCAGCAGATTTGGCAGCAACAGCAGCAGCAGCCGCCACCGCCTCCACCACCACTCATGACTTACACCTCCTGCTGCTCTGGTGACTGCCGCTGAACCTTCTACATCTTCCTCTCTGTCCATCAGCAGTTAGTTGGAAGAGAAGGTAAGCTTTCTTCCAGCATATGCAGCAATTCTTATATTTTAGTAGAGCTTATTTTCCAACTGTCTGCATTTATTCACAAGGGCTATCAGGTTCCTGTGCGAAGACAGCCAGCAATAGCAAGTTGTCTGGGCCCCCAAGGACTATCAATACCCACCACTGGTAAGGAACTGTAACTTTAGAATGTCTTTTAAAAAATTATCTTCAGATAAACTGAATGGGATTTTTTGCTTTTTCCTCTCTCCACTCCAGAAGGTCATCCAGTGAGAGCCAGTACAATTTGCTCAGCAGGTGGCAGACCAGGCTGGGACCTGTAAGTATTCTACAGAAATTCAATGTATTACTACTTGTAAGCTGTTAAATGAGGCTGTAGCACTTAACTTCTGCAACAGGTGATTCGTAATGAAGTAAGTATGCAGAAGATAGTTGTGGAGAATACAAGTGGTTGTTAATTTTTAAATGGCCTAATTTGAATTTGCTTTAACAAAGGGGATCTGTGCTTGCAGTAAAATTATTTAAAATAAAACTGCAGTACCTGATTGAAAAGAGGACTCTGAAAAAGGAACTCTTTGGGAGGAAACCATAATTACCTATCAAAATTAAAAACAATTAAAGGATCAGGTGGAAAGCCACCCTTTTGATTACTGGCTGAACAGGGCTGTAGAAATTGATTTCCCAATAGAAGTCAGCCTGCAGCATTCTTTTTCTAACAACTTAGTTGACACGGATTGAGCAAATTCTTGGAAAAGTCAACACTGTTATTTTATGACAATTTTGAGTTTCTTCACTTTAGTCAGCCCAAATAGCCAAGCTGCTTTCTCTCAATTGGAGAGAGAGGAGTCTGTTTTATCTATTATTGCAGTGTCAGGTCAGTCCTTCCTTTTGGTATATATGTGTTATAGATAGATTTATTAAAGATAAACCAGAACAAAACCCAGGATCCATCCCACAGATTGTCTAAAATCTCCAGTTCAGGAAGCAAGAAAATAACAATTCAGGGACAAGAGCAGGCCAAATACTTCATCATGAGGCAACAGCATAGGAAGCGTACGTGGCAGAGATAAAAGAAGTTGGAGAGAAGATGAGTTAATATCTGTGCCGTACGGGCTGCCTGCAGCTGCGGCTTGGCACTGCTCTCAGGCTACTGACCCAGCTTCAAGGTGGAAAAAAAAGTGGCTTTCTCTGAATGCTGGCATCAGGAGCAAGGTGCTTTAACTTGCCAGCAGGTGTCTGCAGGCTTTTTTTAGCATGAGTTTGTGTGGTAGGAATGGAAGGTGTAGCTGGTGTTACTTCAGTGAAGGTCAGGGGTTTTGGGGGTTTTCTTGGTTGGTTGGATTTGGTTTGTTTGTTGTTTGGGGGTTTTGTTTTGTTTTGTGCTATCAATTTGGGGGGTTCAGGAGCTGATTTCCATTCATTCCTCCTCCCAAGTGGTGAGGGTGGAAAAGGTTGGAGTGATAAATTTCTACCCGGCTGGAGGCAAGCTGACCTCATGAGTCGGAGAGGCGCATTCACAGTGAAGGCTCATACACCACCCTGATGGCTGAGGGCAACTCCCTGAACTGTAATAGTGTAAACTTATCCGTTGTCTCTCGGAGTATGCAGGAGAAATGGCTTGCAGCTTTGTGAAGCTATGAACAAGTGACAAAACTTGGAACAAATCAGTTTAACTTCTTGTATAAAATTAGGATCTCTCAGAACAGAAGTACACTGGAGCTGTTCACTATGGTGGAGAAATCATAGCAAGAGTTGGCAAAATATTAAACTGCCAGAGACTTCTCATTTAAACAGAAGGCTGATGGATGAATAGGTAGTATGCCATGCATGCTACTTTTTCTCTTCAGATCTCTTCTTTGTATATGCCTGGCAGTCTGGTACAGTTGAGAGAGAGAAGTAAGATTTTTTATTTTCTATATTTTTAAAACCAAAAAGGGAACAAATTCTATTGGGCATAAGTAACTCTCTCAATAAAACTTTCCAAGTGCCATTTTCCTCAACTTTTAAGTTGTGAGATCAAATTTTCAGTAATACATCCAAGCAACTGAAAAATACCTGCTATTGCCTAAAAGAATTTGCCCTTAACAATGTCTATCTAATTGATATTGTCCTTTATGTCAATCTCTAATTATAGCCTCTGTAGGAAGAATGGGGCAATGAAAGGCAGATGGTGGCCTTCTGTACACTGGAAAGATCTTGGATGCTAGCAAAGTCTAAAACCCATTCTTGTGTTGTGCAAACTTTCTGAAGTGCGAGTTGTACACTGCAAGTAATGCGTAAAACATGTAGGAAGTTGCTGCTGTAGGTGTTTTAATTTAGATGTAATGCACAGCAATTAAACATAGGCTTTCCTTCTGCATTTGTTATGAAAATGATAGCATAAGAAGGAAAATATTCATTATGACTATTTTTACTTATGAAGTGGAAGTTGACAATGCCTATAAACAAGGCGAGGCAAATTAGGTCAAGGCCTAGTTACACTTGCGAGTAAACAGCTGTTCTGACTGGGGAGACTAGTTGATAGGACCACAGTCCTAATACCCTCCGCTCCAGCTTTTTGGAAAACACATAGAAAAAAGTTTGAAAAATGAGCTCATAGAGAAGGGGGGCGGGGGGAACCCACTAGATGACTAAAAGCCATGTCTGTAGTTGGATAAAGCTACTCTGAGAGAGAGAAATCCATCTTCCCTCAGTGGAAAAGTAAAGGCAACAATTAGAAATAAGGAGATGTAATAAGCTATCTTTTCAAAATCAAGTGTTGAAGCTGTTCTTTGAGCATTTCCTCATGCCATTCCAGACGAAGTGGGTCAGATATGTTGAATAGTTCTCAGCATCTCTTGACTAACCCAGCTAATATTTGAAGTTGTCTGTATGTGAAGTAGGAAAATATCTGGTTTGAATAATGGCATCATTAATCCCTTTAGCCTTAGGGTCTGGATATGGACTCTTGTCCCGATCCAATATCGGGGAGGGTTCTTAAACGATCCCAAGAGCAAGATTAAGACACAAACGAGGTCAGATGCCGTACAACCTTACAAGTTTTATTTCCTATAACAACTGATAATAGCGACAGGACAGAGGGAAGAAGAAAGGAAAAAGAGGCAGACCTAAGCAAGAAAACAGAAGAGATATAGCAAGACTAGTTACCACCACCACGAAGCCAGCAACATCCCGTTGACTCAGTCTCGATGCAGGTGATGGAGGGTCCAGGTTCCGGGTTCCAGCCAAAGTCCCAGTTCCAAGCGCTGCAGGTTCTCTTCAGTTGCTTTTCAGTGGCAGTTGCTTTTCAGGTGCTTTTCAGTTTTTTGAGAGAGGAGTACGCAGTTCTTTTATTGTCCCGGTCCCCATGATTTCTCCGAAAAGTCCACCCATTTCCACGGAGCTCATTACCATATGTGCCGCCCTGTGGTCCTCCATGGGCGCATGCCCAGGTGTTCACGGTGGTTTCTTCACCTTGCTCGTGGGCAAGCACAGCTTGGTAGGCACTGCTAGCTTCAGGCGGATATGGTGGTTTCTTCAGGGACATTTTGCGCGTACTCCCCCACAGCAACAGGATGTTGAGGCTCTTTGCAGCAGCAATGTTGAGACAAACATTTCCAACCAACACAGCCTCTTGCAACTCTTTGACAAGCATGATGAGTTGTAGAGACCTTTTTAATGTGTCTCCCCCTTTTGCTACTGTGTTTCTGTAGAGACCCTTGATCCATTAAGTACAGTCCTCACCTCCTGTCCCACTCCTTTCTCTCCCCTGGTTTCATCTAGTAATGCAAAGTAGGGGTTTCTTTCTCCATTTTTCACTTTCCAAAGCAAGGGTTCTGTGGTGTAAAAAAAAAAAAGCTCATGCTGCTTTTAATTTAATATTGGCCTGCCATGTCAGTCCTGTGCTGCTTCTGACTGCAAAGAAGTCTAAGCAGACAGGGCAAGCAGAGGGTTGGAGGTGAAAATGATGCCTTGTTGTGCTTGGAGTTCCAGGGGCAGTAACCTTGTGGGCCTCCAAACCCAGGTGCCTGGTGTCCTGCTCAGCCTAACTGGGCAGTGAGCTAGCTAAAGCAGGTTTGAGCACCTTCTACAAACAGAGCTTGACTTGTGCTGCTCTGCATGCTGACATACAGCTCTTGGATTTAGATTAAAACAGATGTATGTACAGCTAAGCCTCTGAACTATAAAAATCGACCACTGTGTTTAAGAGCACAAGGCTCTGCTAGCAACATTAGCTGCAGATTGGTTGATGTTTTCATTCATCCTCTTCCATAAACAAAACCAAGGTAATGCTGAATTTGCTGCAACAGCTCTGTTTAACAGACCACTTTGTTATATGTCCTTCCTCTACAATCAACTATAATGTCCTTCCAGAATCAGTAGAAGCACAGCAAAGACATTGAACTAAAAGAAGCCAGTGTTAAATTGTCTTCTTTAATGTTAGCAGGAAGCTGATGGGAATATCCTTAAATCAAAACTGATATGAAACACATTTCATGTGTCCAAAACTTGTGCTGTATGTAGTGTCACCCTTTGTGGATTTCAAACTTTTTCTCATTTCCTGGCCATCAGTTCTAACTGTCTAGCACAATGCAAATAAGCTGTCTTAAGAGGTTAGCAACTTGGATCTTTTCTTATATCCACCAATGTTTTTTTAAAACAAGTAGTTGTGACTTCTAAGTTAGGTCAAGTTATCTAAAAACCAGAAGCAGGATCTTTTTTCCCTGATTTATGTTAATGCTGGGCAAAAGAGCAGAAGCTGATTTGGAAACCTGTAAGTGGAAGGGTGTTTTCCAGTAACATGGTTGGTTTGTTGGTTTTTTTTCTTTTATGGATGTCGTGGTTTAACCCCAGCCAGCAACTAAGCACCACGCAGCCGCTCACTCACTCCCCCCCCAACCTGCACCCAGTGGGATGGGGGAGAAAATCGGGAAAAGAAGTAAAACTCGTGGGTTGAGATAAGAACGGTTTAATAGAACAGAAAAGAAGAAACTAATAATGATAATGATAACACTAATAAAATGACAACAGTAATAATAAAAGGATTCGAATGTACAAATGATGTGCAGTGCAATTGCTCACCACCCGCCGACCGACACCCAGCTAGTCCCCGAGTGGCGATCCCCCACCCCCACTGTGGACACATATTTAGCTAACAGTCACAAGAGCATTCCAGATGCCTTTAGAAGACCTTGAACAGAATAAACAAGAAGACAAAAAAAGAAAGATGCCAATTAGAAGAACACAGGTGCACATTCCAAGATAAAGGGAACTTGGCACAAAGAACCGCAATTCGGCAGTTTATCTTGACCAATTAGACTGAGACAAGTTTCGCGTGTTTTAGTTAATATAACCAATTGTGTCCTAAGTTTATGCGCGTGTACAGTGTTAGTATAACCAATTATATCTTATGTTTATGCGCGTGTACAGCGTTGATATAACCAATCATATTTCATGCTTGTGCATGTACAGTGACTTTGCAGAATATGTGACTATAAGTATGTGTGTGTTTTAGCAATAAAGTGTTGTCTGCTGTCTGCTCTCAAGATTACAGGCGTCCGTCTACTTCAATCTCCTCAAATGGTGACCCCGACGTGATTGCGGGCCGAGAAAACACTGGAATTGCTGGAAGTGTGTCCGGAGGAGACTCTAGCCGAACGATCGTCTAGCCAGCTGGACTGAGCGGACAACCTTTTCCCGGGAGATCAATCACCCTGCTCGTTTGGAAGTAAGGTGAGCGGCTAAGAGGATTAAAATGGGTGCCCAGATGTCTGTGGAAGAAGGGGCAATTGTACGAATGCTTTCGCATATCCTCTCCGTGAGAGGGATTAAGTATGATTCAAATACTTTAGGTATGATGCTGAAGTGGCTTAAGGACCATGGAGCCCCCACTTCGAATGTAGAAGTCTTTGAAGTTAAAAATTGGGAAGAAATGGGAAAAGTAATTTGGGACTTTGTATCGCGTGGGGACGTGAAGGCTCAGAAAATCTCTGCTATGTGGAGATTGGTGCTGGAAACATTGAAAGCCCTTAAGGCAGAAAAGGAGATGGCTGCTGCTGTAAAAAATTTCAATTGAAGATACCCCGGAAAAAAAGAGAAATGTGTGTGGTGAGGTGGTAAATAATTCGGACAGTGATGAGGAATTAAACACCGAGGGAGATGTCACTAATGGAGGCAACGATCAACCTTTAAGTAACCTGCCTCTCGAGCAGAGACCTATCCCCTCTGCACCTCCCTATGAGACAGATACATCCCCAGGAGAAGCTATAAAAAAGCGATGGAAGGACATAAATGATAAAATGTTAACCGAAGGTCTAAATCCTGTGGCTTTTCCAGTTACAGTCAGGCAGAATGCCCCAAACGTGTGGCAACCTTTCAATTGGGATTTAGTAAAAGAAGTACGGAAAACAGTAATGGCTAATGGACTGTCTGCTCCGTTTAGTCAGGCGTTATTGGAGAATATATTTTCTGGTCAAATTTTAACGGGCTTTGACTGTACACAATTGGCTACAATGATTTTAACCCCGACTCAGCGTCTATTATGGAAGGTGAAATGGGCAGAATTATGTGATTTAGCGGCACTGAGAAATTTGGACCGCCCAGAAGGAGATCCGAGGTATATGATCACTTCTGCTCAAATGATGGGGACTGGTGACTTTGCAGATGTTAATAGGCAAGCGAGGCTACCGGTGGAAGTATTACAAGAACCAGCTTCCTTAGCTCTGAAGGCAATGGTAACCTTGCCTGAAGCTGGAAAGTCAGAACAATCATTTACAAGTGTAAGGCAGGGTAATACGGAACCTTATCTGTCCTTTATTGATCGTCTGCGAGATGCTATTGAAAAGCAAATAGATAATGCTGATGCCAAAGAAGCATTGATAATAAAATTGGCTGTGGAAAATGCAAATGCAGACTGTAAAAAAATACTACAGTCGATGCCAGGAAGAGTGACGCTCGTAGATATGATAGAGGCCTGTAACAAAGTTGGGTCTTTGGAGCATAAAACTACATTAATGGCCAATGCTTTTGCTGTAGCCATGCGAATGGATACAAAAAATGTTAAGAAATGCTATAAATGTGGACAACCGGGACATTTGCAATTTCAGCGTAAAGAAGGGCGAAACAAAGTGGAAGCTGGGCCTAATATATGCCCTCGTTGTCATAAAGAGAGACATTATGCTAACCAATGTAGATCTCGTTTCACAAATGAAGGTGTAGCTCTGCCACCTCGAGGTACCCCATCGATGGGAAACTACAAGAAGAGTGCGAGGAGCGGTGCGATGACCCCAACAGCTCCGAAAGGATCCCAGAACAGCGCCAAGAAGGATGTCTGGCAGAATTGCCAGCCCGAACAGCTGGAAGTGCCGGAGTGGATGTCTCAACAATAGAAACCATTCTACTATGGAACTCTCAGGTACACCGTGTGCCAGTAAACGCACAAGGACCATTAGGTAATGGGCTTAGTGCCCTGTTGTTGGGATGGTCTAGTATAACATTACAAGGAATTTTTGTGCTTCCCGGGGTGATTGATGGGGACTACACAGGTCGCATTTATGCTATGATTTGGACGCCGTCTCCACCAGTATCGATACAGGAAGGAAGCAGAATTGCACAGCTAGTCCCTTTTAAAGCAAATGTACCATGTAAGGTTAATCAACAGCGTGGCAATGCAGGGTTTGGATCTACGGGATTAGAAGCTCAAATTATGTGGTCAAGGGAGGTCAATAAAACAAAACCTAGTATATCAGCAGAGTTACAAAATGCAAAGAACAGGCCAGAAAAAATAAAATGACAAGCTTTAGTGGACACTGGAGCAGATGTAACAGTTCTGTCGTGGGAGGACTGGCCTGTTACTTGGGAGCTTTCTGAGATGGATTCAAAACTGTTCGGTGTGGGAGGATTATCAAAAACTCGACAAAGCAAATATATGATTCAATTGATTTGTCAGAATTCAGTTTCTTATATCAAACCTTATGTAACCAATATCCCTATGAACCTGATAGGCAGGGATGCATTAAGTCAAATGGGATGTGTGCTTAGTACAGGAGACAATTTTGTGGCGCGGCCATTGATGGGCGACCACGCCTAAAACTGAAATGGAAAACAGAGGAACCGATTTGGGTAGATCAATGGCCGCTGACTGAATCTAAGGTCGCCATCTTGAAACAGTTAGTACAGGAGCAATTGGAACAAGGGCACTTGGTGAATACCACGAGCCCTTGGAATACACCAGTTTTTGTCATTCCAAAACAATCTGGGAAATGGAGACTATTGCATGATTTAAGAAAGATAAATGAAGTAGTGGAAAATATGGGAGCCCTTCAATTAGGGTTACCCACGCCTACTCTGATTCCACAAGGATGGACCATTTTGATTATTGATTTAAAGGATTGTTTCTTTACAATATATTTAGACCCAAAAGATGCGGAAAAATTTGCCTTTTCTATCCCCACCATAAACAAACAGGAACCCATGGAACGTTATCACTGCGTAGTTCTGCCACAAGGAATGAAAAATTCTCCAACCATATGCCAATCCTATGTATCCCAAGCTCTAAAAGGGTTTAGACAACAAAATCCAGACTTGATTATTTATCACTATATGGATGATATCTTGATAGCAGGGAGAAGAGAGTTATCCGAAAAGCTCAAAGAATTGACTACACAATTGTCTGATTTTGGTTTAAAAATAGCACCAGAAAAGGTACAAAAAATGCAACCATGGAAATATTTAGGCTGGAAGATTTTAGAAAAAACTATCGTTCCACAAAAACTGGAAATTACAGACAAGATTGAAACATTGAATGATGTGCAAAAATTACTGGGGACAATCAATTGGGTTCGAACACTGTTGGGAATAGATAATGAGCTTCTGACCCCTTTATTTGAAATGTTACGAGGTGACACTACCTTAACGGCACCTCGACAATTGACTCCTCAAGGTAAACAAGCATTACAAAAGATAGCAGATCTAATATCCCAGAGTCAGGCTTTTAGAATTAAAGAAAATCTTGACATTAATCTTAGCATTTTAAACCGAGAAAAACAACCCCTCGGGATCATATATCAATGGGAGGGAAGTCACAAAGACTTGTTAATAATAGAATGGATCTTTTTAGCTCACCAGGCCCAAAAACCCATATTTTCTCGAACTGAAATGATTTCAGAATTAATTATAAAGGGGAGACGTCGGATTATTGAGATTTGTGGACAAGAACCACACACGATTGTCGTTCCTTTGACTCAAGGATATTTACAATGGTGTCTACAGAATAGTCTAACTTTACAAATTGCTTTTGCAGATTTCGAAGGAAAGATAGATATTCATCTTCCTGCACACAAAATGTTTACCTTGCTACAAAATATACAACTAGAAGAAAAAGAATTGTGTGCAGAGTTACCTACTGATGGTCCTACAGTATATACGGATGGCAGTGGAAAAACAGGAAAGGCAGTAGTAGTTTGGAAAGAAGGTCAGGTATGGAAAAATCACATTGTCACATGTGAAGGCTCCCCCCAAGTGGTGGAACTTCAAGCTGTAATAGAAGTATTTAAAAAGTGGCAGGATGTTGAGGTCAATATTATTGCTGATTCTTTAGATGTGGTAGGTGTAGTAAAACGCTTGAGATGGGCTTATTTGAAAGAAATTGATAACATCACATTGTTTGAAAAATTTAAGATGTTGCTATTTCTGTTAAACCAACGGACAAAGTGTTATTATATAATGCATGTGTGAAGTCACACCAGTTTGCCTGGATGGATCACAGAAGGGAATAAACGAGCTGATTTGCTAGCTAATCCTGTATGGACCGGGCCACCCTCCAATAAACTTCTACAGGCACGTGGAGCTCATAGTTTTTTCCACCAACCAGTGAAAGTATTAGCCAAACAGTTTCAGATTTCTGTAGCAGATGCCAACGCCATCATTCAATCCTGTGCTGAGTGCCAGAAATTATCTGGGCACGGAGATGGCGCTGTAAATCCTAGGGGTCTGCAGTCCTTGCAATTGTGGCAGACTGATGTGACTCATGTACCAGCTTTTGGAAAATTGTGTTATGTTCATGTTTCTGTTGATACATATTCCTTGATGATATGGGCCACAGCACTTGCGGGCGAAACAAGCCGACATCTACAAACACACTTACGACAAGCATTTGCAGTAATGGGTGTCCCGGCCCAGATAAAAACAGATAATGGACCATGTTTTATAGCACAACGGACTCGGGAATTTTTTCAGCAATGGGGAGTTACTCATATTACTGGCATTCCTCATTCTCCCACAGGTCAAGCTATAATCGAACGTACTCATAAAGTATTAAAAGACTTTTTGGAAAAACAAAAAAAGGGGGAATTAGGGGAACCTCCTTCAAATAGACTCATGAAAGCAATAAATGTGATGAATTTTTTGACCCTGCGTGGAGAGTCAGTTGTCCCCCCTGTAGTTCGGCATTTTCAAACAATGAATAGTGGGATTCAAAATATTGATAATGGGTGGAAAGTCTGGGTTAAAAATATGGAGCGTCAGCAATGGGAGGGACCTTTTAAAGTAATAACGTGGGGCCGAGGTTATGCTTGTGTCATTACAGAAAATGGGCTGAAGTGGATTCCAACTAAATGGACGAAACCTTATGCTGAGATTGATATGGAACACGCTGACTGTAGTAAGCAGCATGACAGTGGCACCGGTGATTGATCCACATCATTTAACACCGTGGGACAGTAAGAATGTTTGGGTGACACTGACAAAAGCTATTAATCAAACCTCTTTTTGTGTGTCATTGGCATTAACTGAACAGTCTTTTATTCTTATGTATTTTATTAGGTATAATGTTGCTTTTGCCGTGTTTAATTAGCTGTGTTCATAGGTTTTTGCAAAGGGCAATACAGCATGTTGTTACTTGTCGAAAAACAAAAAAGGGGGAATTGTGGACACATATATAGCTAACGGTCGCAAGAGCATTCCAGATGCCTTTAGAAGACCTTGAACAGAATAAACAAGAAGACAAAAAAAGAAAGATGCCAATTAGAAGAACACAGGTGCACATTCCAAGATAAAGGGAACTTGGCACAAAGAACCGCAATTCGGCAGTTTATCTTGACCAATTAGACTGAGACAAGTTTCGCGTGTTTTAGTTAATATAACCAATTGTGTCCTATGTTTATGCGCGTGTACAGTGTTAGTATAACCAATTATATCTTATGTTTATGCGCGTGTACAGCGTTGATATAACCAATCATATTTTATGTTTGTGCGCGTGTACAGTGACTTTGCAGAATATGTGACTATGTGTGTGTGTTAGCAATAAAGGGTCGTCTGCTGTCTGCTCTCAAGATTACAGGCGTCCGTCTACTTCAATCTCCTCATACGACGTGACGGAGCGGGTGGCCCTGCAGAGCAGCCCCGGCGCCCTCGAGCATTTCCACATGAAGCTTTTCCGAGCCCAGCACAACCTCTACCTGGCCGGTTTTGCCCTCCTGCTCTCCTTGTGAGTTTGGGGGGGGGGGGGCAAATGTGGGGGGGGGGGTCTGGGGGTGCCGCGGAGCCCGGCTTACCCTGCCTCCCGCAGCCTCCTGCGCCGCCTGGTCACCCTCATCTCGCAGCAGGCCGTGCTGGGCGCTTCCAGCGAAACGTTCTGGAAACAGGCGGAAGGCGCCAGCCAAGCCGCCCGCCGTTACACGGAGGATAACGATGCCTTGCGGAAGGTATGGCGGGAGGCGGGGGGGGGGGCGAAGGAGGCATCCAGGCGCCTCGGGCCCTGACGTGCCCCCCCCCCCCGCCAGCAGCTGCAGGAGGCAGGGGGTGACGGGGGCGGCCCGTCGTCCCCCTCCCACGACAAGAACGAGACCCTCAAGGCCAAGGTGGAGAAGCTGAAGGAGGAGCTGGCGGCCAGCAAACGCAGTACGGGCAGGGCTGCGGGGGGGCATTATGTTGTGGGGGGGGCGTTACGGTGTGTGTGGGGGGCACTGCTGGTTTATTTGGGGGTGACCCTGACACAGACAACCCCCCCCAACAGCTCTGGAGAAGGCGGAGAACGAGGTGCAGGCCATGCGGCGCCAGGCCGAGGGGCTGACGCGGGAGTACGACCGGCTTCTGGACCAGCACGCGCGCCTGCAGGTAGGGAGGGGGGGGGCACCCCAAACCCCCTACGACCCCCCCCCCCAACCCCCTTTCAACCCCCCCCCAACCCCCTTTCGTACCCCTTAACACCCGCTCTGCCTGCCCCCCCCCCTCCCCAGCAGCCCATGATGGCCCCTGGGACAAGAAGGAGGAGTGATGACTCGGCCAAGCCTGGCCACACCCACCGGGCCACGCCTTCCCCCCCCCCATCCCAGTTCAGGGAGTGGGGGCAAAACTTGGACAAGGTGTTTCCAGCCCCCCGGCCCTTACCTTCTGTTTGGGGACCCCCTGCTCTGTGGCAGCACTCCGGGGGGTGGGGGGCGCGGGGGGGCTCTGAACCCCGTTTCAGGGGGTCCGAGCCCCCCCTTTTGCCCCTTCCAGGGGGGTTTCCCCAGGTGTGCACAGTGGGGGAATTCCCCCCCCCCCCCCAAAAACACACCAGCTTCTGCTTCAATAAACATGTGGGATCAGGCCACGCTCGTCTCCACCTCCCACCCTCTCGCGGACCCCCCCCCCAGCACCCCAATTTCCCCCTCCCCCAGGTCCCTTTTTACCCCCCCGTTGTCACCCAGGTACGGAGATCCCCGAGGCTCAGCCATTTTTATTGGCACCATGCACAGGAACGGGGAGCTGGGGGGGGGAGGGGGGCAGCTCGTTTGTCCGTCCGTCCAGGCCCCACGGCCATTGCAGCGTGGGGTTAGTCCGTCCCATCTGTGGGTCCCGTAAGGCTGCAGGGACGGCCGTGGGGGCCGTCTCACCGTGGGGCTGGCCGTCTCGCCGTGGGGCCGGCCGTCTCACCGTGGGGCGGGTTCCTCCACGAGCGGGGCACCCCACGCGCTACAAGGCGGCGTGCAGGGCCCGGGCCTGGCCCCGCAGCGCTTTGAATTCCCTCTGCACAAAATCCGTCAAAGCTTTCCGCATTTCCACCTGGGGGGGAGGGGGGGGGAACGAGCCGGGCCCCGTCGAGCCGTGGGGCCGGGAAGAAGAGACCCCACAGAGCCGTGGGGCAGAACGGGGTCGTTTTGTGTCCCCCCCCCCCCCGCCGTGGGGCAGCTCCCCTAGCGCTCACCGTTGACGTAGCCTCCGCCCAGAGTCGCTCCAGGAGGGGCCGGACGCTGAACGGTCGCCCCACGACCACCGTAATTCGCTACGGGACAGCGTCAGTAACCCCCCAGCAGCCCCCCCCCACCCCAAAGCCCACCGCCTGCCCCATAGCCAGCCGCACAGCCCCCCCCCCCCCCCCCAAAGCCACCCTACCCTGCTCTCAGTTAGCGAGGTTTAGGAATACCTCTGTGGTGCCGCTTTTGGGAGTTTCTCCTTGGAAATCGAGGCAAGAGACGCCTTTCCCAAGGTGCAGAAGAAACCGCGTAGACTTGTGCGTACTTTCTAGGTCATGCAAGTAAAGCCAGATGCCAGCCAGAGACCGGGAGCGTGTTTGCATTTCTCCCCGATAAGTCAAATGCCCTATTTTTCATGGGTTTCTCATAGGAATAGGAATCGTGAGCGGGCACAGAAGGGTTTCTGTGCTGGGATACAGGTCATTGTTTTGTCATCGCAGCTTGCACGGTGCCGTTTTGAGCGTTGACAGCGCACCAATGTTTACCTACTGCTGAGCGGTGCTTATGCAGAACCAAGGGCTTCTCCGTTTCTCGCTCTGCTGCCCCAGTGAGCTGGCTGGGAGGGGACACAGCAGAGACCGCTGCCCCGAGCTGACCGACGAGGTACCACGGTCCGTTCCACGTAGTGTCACGCTCAGCAAGAAATTCGGGACTGGGGGAGTCTTCCCAAGGCAGCCGTCGCACCGAGATGGCTGGGCGTCTGCCTGCTGGTGAGAGGTGGTCGGTGGTTGCTGTCACGTCCGTTGGTTTCCTTTCTTATTCCCTGCGCTTGTTAAACTGTCTTTATCTCGACTCCCTTAGGTGACAGCCTAAGGAAAATGGAGCCTCCTGGGTCTCAGAGTAATTCCAGAGCTAAAGCGGCGACAGACATCGGCTCTGGATCAGATAATACGTGCCGACGCTCATCGCTGACCCAAGAAGACATGCTCCTCCTGTCCTACCCGAGGGTTTCAAATCCAACACGCTTTCTTCCTAAAGCAGGACGCTGCCTTATTTACTTGTAACGCCGTTCCTACGCTCCTTGAGATGCGGCTAGAGGTGGGTTACACAGACCGTCAAGCCGCCGTTTGGGAGCACCAGAGCCTTTTGGGTACTGTTTGTCACCACGGTTTGCGTGAGAAGGGAACTAAAACACAATAGACGGCGAGAAATTTAACCTGCCGTGGAGATAGCTATGGTGATACGATCCCGTTACAAACACAGCTACAACTTTTGTGCTTACTATATATAATGCTACCATATACCCAATCTATCCCGTTATTGCATTAGGGTTGAACCACAACGGAACTATACTCTATCCTTTTGAGCATAGAGTATGGGCCCGAAAGGTGAATGAAAAAATGGCAAACTGTTAATTTGGAATCTTGCATTGTACGGGAACAACAAGGATTTGTTTGAGGCACAAGATATTTGTTTAGACACTGAACAAAATATTTGCCATTTTGAGATTCATCCTAATGAAAACCCTGAAACAGTACTCATATATATCGGCAAAGGCTGTGTATGTTTGAGGACTGTTTGTGACTTTCTATCTGTAGACAAGGTAGTTGTAGAGACTAAAAATCATTCAAATTTCTGTGTTTGCAATTTTACTAAGATTGTCGGATGTGACTTTTCCTATTCGGCCCCGGTCACGTCTCACCAACTTTTGCAATTTAACTACATGTTGATTCATGAATTACTACCTATACCCATTGGAATGAATCTCGCTTTGGTAAAACAGTTATTACAACACAAGGATTTGGTTGCGATTTTGGAAAAAATTAGGGAAAACGGACAGAAAACCTTAATAACTGTTCATCACAATGTGAAAGAAATACACCGAGTTTTAGAAAGAGTGCAAAAGGATGCAGAAC
The DNA here is from genome assembly GCF_026419915.1 of Harpia harpyja. Lineage (NCBI taxonomy): Eukaryota > Metazoa > Chordata > Aves > Accipitriformes > Accipitridae > Harpia > Harpia harpyja. Next base: position 307,758 of record NW_026293419.1, read on the forward strand.
ATAGATGGTGGGACACACTTTTCGTATGGTCGCCTACTACTACAGGCATCCTGAACAAGTTGTGTCACCCCATCGTGGTTCTCTTGATATTGGTTTTGATCAGTTTGGCTTTGTCAGCAGTATTGTATGTCACAGCCTGGAGAATGATGAATCGGTTAACACGTTTGATGTCTGTATTGAACACATACAATATGCTTGATGTCCCATCCAATGTGGATATCTCCAAATCAATTGATGTTTTGGAACCTCATTAATTCAAACAGCTTTGATTGTAATTGATATCATTGTAGTTGTCTTTCTATCTTCTCTCTCTCTCTCTCTCTCTCTTCTTTTCCTTTTCTTCTTCCTCTTCTTTATCATGCTACCACCAAATGGTCCTGATGTCCTGATGACCATGTTGAGCCACGGGGTGGTGTAAGAGTCAGTCAGAAAATCAGCATTGTCTCAACATCGTCATCAGGAACATGAACAGTACGTTACCTGACAACGGCCTGTTTGGAGTGCAGTGGCCAATCCCAAGAACAGAACGCGTGGTACAAGGCTCTGTTAAAGATAACCGCACAGCTGCAGTGTCCCGAAAGTCCACAACAATCCTTCTGAATCCTCCCACCCCCTTCCTTTAAGGGCATCTATTCCTAACAGGTTAGTCGGAATGTTCCCAACCACCATGTCAATAGTGATCGTGCCTTCCTCTCCTGGCAGCATCAGCTTTACCGGAACAACCTTCATAACTTCTGTTGACCCTAAAGCATTCAGGACACAAACGTTTCGCTTAGAGGGAATCACCCCACACCTCACTGTACAAAAAGGATGGATTGCAACTGTTACCATAACATCCATGAAGAAATAATGAACTTTAGACAAACTTTGCTTCATTATAATACCAAAACACACCTCCTGGTCGAAGGCTACACGCCTCCAAGACTTACCACGCCTCGGACACTGACCCTGTGCCTGCGTAATAGCCTCGCTCGAGAAGGGCGGAGACTCCTGAGGCAGAGGTGGAGCAAGGTGTGTTACTAAGCATAAAAGATGACTTCTGAACAACGGAAATTTGGAGCTTCCCCACCAAGGACCACGACGATCGACGACGCAGCATTAGCTGGACCCAGGACTGTTAGGACATCTTGAGATCAGCAGTGGTAGCTATAACTTCTCTTTCTCCTCTCTCTAAAATTAACTTTACTCTTTTCTCCTTTCTTTCACCCATCTCTAACTATTGCGTGCCTCTTCACAGGCAATACAATAAAGTTTTACTGTGTGATTATTGCTATCCCCTTTGGTGTTGGTCACCTTAATTTTGCACTTTTGAGACTGTAGCAAACGAACCATCACGAGTCCACCGAGTGGACCGTGACACTCACTACGGGAAAGATGTTGAGGTGCTGGAGCGTGTCCGGAGAAGGGCAACCGAGGTGGTGAGGGGTCTGGAGAACAAGGAGAAGGGTCTAGAGAACTTCCGAGGAGCGGCTGAGGGAACCGGGGTGGTTTAGTCTGGAGAAGAGGAGGCTGAGGGGAGACCTCATCGCTCTCTACAACGACCTGAAAGGAGGGTGTAAGCGAGGTGGGTGCTGGTCTCTACTCTCAAGTAACTAGGGATAGGAGGAGAGGAAATGGCCTCAAGTTGCACCAGGGGAGGTTTAGTTTGGATATTAGAAAAAATTTCTTTACTGAAAGGGTTGTCAGGCATTGGACCAGGCTGCCCAGGGAAGTGGTGGAGTCACCATCCCTGGAGGTGTTCAAAAGCGCGTAGACAAAGCACTTCAAGACGTGGTTTAGCGCGCATTGTTGCCGGTTGGGCTCGACGATCTTGAAGGTCTTTTCCAACCGAAATGATTCTATGATTCTACGAAATGCGAAGGTGCTAAAAAGCCACATACAAACGTTTTTTGGAGCTCGAGGGTGAGAGAGCAGCTGGGTGGGGGCCTGGCAGCCAGCCAAGGTCAACCCAGCGCCGTCGTCGAAGGTGTTTCTTTGGTAGCGCCGGTTCAGAGATAAAAATTCATTGGAAATGAACCCGCAAGAGACCACGTGCTTTGCTACACGACCCTCTCAGACACAGTCCTGTACCTGGGAAGAGTGGAAAAGAAATCCAAGGTCAACCCGGGTGTGAAGAGGCATCCTTACAGCCCCAGGCAGCTTTTTGTTCATCTGGCTGGTGCGGCTCGGGGACGAGGTGGGAGCTCCGGCAGCGGATGAACAGCCCTTGGCCAGCAGCGCGTGGGGAAGCCCAGTGGCTCCCAGCTGCTGGCTACCTGAGGTGGCTGGGCTGTGGCCGCAGCGCGTCCCCGTGCATCCCCGTGTCACAAAGGGGCAGCGATGCGGCACAACGCCCGGCGTTTGTGACCTCACCTGGCCAGGGCTTGGCATCCTGAAGAGCAAGCCAGAGGCAGCCAGTTGGGCTGAGCTGGCCTTCGGGATAGCTCAGCTCCTTCTTCTGCTCTTTGCGTGCCTACTTTTTTTTCCCAACCATTTATCGTTTTCTGCCCGCTTCTCCTCAACTGCCATCCTTGTGCAAAGGTAATTATGATTTGACTTTCAGGACAGATCTAGAGTAGGTAGAAATGGGAAAAATGGTAGAAATACTTTTATGGTTTAAAAGTATAGGCTGGTCTATACCTTCCGAGCTGTAGGTTGAGCTATTGCACCTTGATGGGCTGGCCAGAGATGGGCTATGGGCAGCGTTCCTGTTTGCTAATTCTTATTTCTTTAGGATAAAAAAAATCTTTTCTTTCTTTTTTCTTCTAGGATAGGTAAGTAGGGGGGTGGTAGTGTAGTCTGAGGTGTTGGGCTCAGCCTAGAATGGCAAGAAGCCCAGCCCGACTGATGCGGTAGGAAAGGAGACAGAAAAGGAGCACGGCAAAGGCAGACGTTAAAGTAGCGGCCGAAAGCCGGTCGCTCCTGCGTACAAGGTGGGAAAGTGCGGGCTGGAGAGCCCGAGGACTGCTGCTAATGCTAGCCAGAGGGAAGCAGCACCTTCAGAGAAGGTGACACGCAAAGCAGTCTTTCAAAAAGGCCTTGGTGATTGCCGTCGGTTGGAGTCCTGCGACCAGGGACATCAGAACGCAGCTCTGCAGCAGTTACAAGTACCACCGAAACACTTCTGATGGCGGATCCTGTTCTGTGGGGGTTTTTTTAATCATTTTGTTGAGCTACGATTATTTCTTTGTGATCAGGTGACGGGATTTGCGCTCATCTTGCCTTTCTGGAGCGTGTCCTGACATCCTTTGTCATCCCAAGCATCGCCCTCTGTTCCTGCGAGGAGCGATGGCTGCGATGGGGAACGACTCCTGTGAGTAACAGCTTCAGCGGCAGGCTTGGGTTTTGCGAATCCCCAAACAACGGAGGTGGCTGGTGCTCCATCCCTGAACGTTGAGGTCCTGACGACCGAGAGGGAATTCTGGGGCGTTTCCCGATAGCACCCAGACTTACCCGGGTGTTTTCAATGAGACACAGGGAGACGCGTTTTGTCACTGCTCTGCCACTATGTACGATCTTTGAAAGAAGACATTGCTCGTAGAAAGATCTGACATTAGTAGGGTTACCTTCTGGGCTAGGGACTTGCTTGTTTTCCTGAAATTACAGTCAGGAAAAGGGAAGACTTGATACTGCAGTTCACGACTGTAGAGCGAAAGGAAGGTAGCCCAAGGCACAGAAGTCAGAGGGTGGGTTTGTTGGACTTTATGGAAAGTAAGCAGGGGAACACGTTGTTTTCCAAAACACTGTCTTGAGCAGAAAAATTTCAGTGGCAGTGTTAGGCTTCCCCTGATGCTTCCGGGTTGGATGTTTAAGCTGGTTGTACGGGATCCTCCTGTAGACAACTCAACTTTTTTACTGGGTTGTACTGGGTCCTCCCTTAGAGAACTCAACTTTTTTACATGTGCTTCCGTGCAACAATATTGTCTCATCTCTTTTCAAATGTCGTCGCCCTGCAGTCGTTGCTGAGGGAATGGCTCCGCCACAAAGGATCCTCTTTCCCCCGGAGAAGATTTACATGGACTGGCAGCAACGATGCAGAGCTGGAGCGGGACTCCACAACTCGGGCAACATGTGTTTCCTCAACTCCGTCCTGCAGTGCCTGACATACACCCCACCTCTGGCCAACTACCTGCTCTCTCGTGAGCACAGCCAGTCGTGTGAGTACTTTTAGGAACAGCTCCTTGTAAATCTGTCGGGCACTTCCCAAGGATTCCAAGAATCTGGAATTTAAGAGAAAAGCAGCCCTTCTTTGCCAATTCCCCGAGTGGGTCTTCTCTGAACACTCAAGCCTAGAAGGCACTTGCCGTATCTAGCTGTGTTCGTCTTCAGAAGGGCACCCCTTTCTAGCCCCAGGTCTCGGTCCCTATTCCTGCAGGTTAAACCCTCTTTGCTTATTGCACAGAAATATTCTGTCAGTTTAACATCCCTCTGAAGAAAGTTTTCTCTGCGTTAAAATGTCCTGGGCTCGTTGGGATGCTGTCACCTTGGGAGGAGCGGAGACCGTTCTTAGAACTTCAAAATCCCCACTGGCTTTCCCATTGCTGTGGATGTTTTGCTCACCTAAGGCTCTTGCTTCCCTCCCTTCCTCTTCAGGCCGCCAGCCAGGCTTCTGCATGATGTGCAGAATGGAAAAGCACGTTAACAGCGTCCTGCGCTTCTCAGGCGGTGCCATCTATCCTTCGGCTGTCGTCAGCATTCTCACACGTGAGTCATTTCGGGTGCTTTGACAAGTTTTCTTCTGTTCTTGTAGGAGAAAGCTACTAACTTCTTCTTTTTTAGTAATAGGAAAACATTTCCAGCTTGGCAGGCAGGAAGATGCCCATGAATTCTTACGTTATGCTATTGATGCCATGCAGAGAGCTTGTCTGGGTGGAATCAGCAAGTAAGCACAAGCAAATTACCTTTGCAATGTTCCCGAGCCCTTTGGACTCCTTGGTGCAGTGCCATCAAGGAAAAACTACGCCCAGGGCTTTCACACAAAGCAAAACTCCGGGAGGAGATAACTCTCTGCCTTACCATTTATTTCCAGCTTGGACATCCCTTCCGAATCGACTACCATCGTCCACCAAATATTTGGGGGCTTTCTGAGATCCAGAGGTACTTTTCCACAACCATTGCTCTCCCTGGAATTGTCTGTGTCCTTCTGTTGGCCTGTGATGAACAGCCGATGGTGTGACTGGCGTAGTAGGTATGAAGGACGTAAAGCGCCACAGTCAGTCGACTTCCCCATCGCTGAGCATTTTGAATTTCCTTCCAGTCACGTGCTCGAGCTGCAAAGTGGTTTCTGATTCCTATGAGGCCTTTCTGGATATTCCTTTGGATATCAAAGTAAGAGAGTTTAGTTGTGCTTCAAGATGTCGCAAGGCCCCTGTAGCTTTCCAGAATCAACACAGTTGCTTTAAAAACGCATACCGTGAACACAAGAGAGCCTGGTGGTGGGTGGGAAGTGGAGTGGAAGGATCCCTCTGCGTCCTTCTTCTTTTTGCCCTCCCTCAACACCCGTCTGACGGGTGGTATTATTTTCATTATTGATGACCCCGCGCGCCATCGGTAGCTGAACTGAGCAGTGGCACAGAGACGTAGCTCTTGATAGCCCCGGGAATTGAGGGAATTGAGGGAAATGTTCAGCATCGTGCCCTCTTTCTGCCTCCTTGTGGGTGCTGCTTGAGGGTTCACCTGGGTCTTCTTGTCAACTCCTGATAAGTGTTTGGGCGAGGGCGTTTCCCGGAGATCAGTTCTCTCCTTTCTCACTCCTCCAGGCAGCCTCAACTGTCACCGCAGCGCTGACGGACTTCATGAAACCCGAGCAGCTAGATGGTGAAAACTGCTTTAAATGCAGCCAGTAAGATGATTATTAACACCATATTAATACTAGATCCTGCGTGAAGGTGCTGCACATACTCTAGCATAAGCCATCTTTTCACATAACATAATATATTAACATAATAATTCACATAGGTTAGATGCACGATAATGAGGCACCGATATTTTAATATGGCTCTGTGCATCTGAACAGCCTTAAAACAGCGTAGGGGGGTGTGAGACATGAAAGGATGTCTGGCCTTCTTGGGGCAAGATAGGGCGTATACGAAGGTTGCATTTCAGCACTTGGCTCTGTGCTTGGTTTCAAGGTGTAACAAGACGGTTGCCGCCTCCAAGAGGTTTACAATCCATCGCGCACCCAAGGTTCTCACCGTGTGTCTGAAACGGTTTGAAGATTTCAGCGGCGGGAAGATCAACAAGGTGCGTATGCAACTGGAGCGCAACGTTCCCTTCCTGGAGCGGGATATTTCCCAAAGCAGTACGCTCTTTCACAAGCCGTTCACGTTGAGTTTTTCGCGTTCCCTTCCGGGGAGAGGAGAGTTGCCGCGGGAAGACAAGCACGTACTCTGCTCCGGGAGAGCTGCTTTGGCCGAGAACAGTGTCCTGCCACCCAAACCATTACCTGTTGCTTTAGGGAAAAACCAAGTGTTCATGAGCCCCAAAGATGTATTTATACACCTCTGGTCTTGGAGGGCTATTTCGTGTAGTATTTCAGGATCATTTCCGAGCACTCTCGGTCTCTCCGTAGGTTGTGAAGTACTCCAGCTGCTTGGATCTTCGCCCATACATGTCTCAGACAGACGGAGAACCGCTCTTCTACTCCTTATACGCTGTCCTGGTGCACAGCAGTAACAGGTGTCATTCAGGGCACTATTTCTGCTACACAAAGGTAAAGAGCAACTTCCTTCCACGCATGAGAAAAAGGCGTGCTGAGGAAGACAGACTTTCACGGCAGTGATACCGGCAGCCAAGGATTTGGGGGAGAAGGTCTCCTTAGAGGCTGGGTTGGGTTTGTTTTGGCGTGCTCTTGGTTCTGTAGTTTGCTGCTTGCATTTTTGTGGAGAAACCGTGCAGTTCATCTCCAGATATCGTTGCCTTTTTTTTTACAGGCCAGCAACGGGCTGTGGTACGAGATGGACGATTCATCTGTGGATCTTTGTGACAGCAACACGGTTCTCCAGCAGCAAGCCTATTTGCTGTTCTATGTCAGGTAATAACAGAAGAGTACTTAAAGGGAAAGATGGGAAGGGACTTTTTATGAGGGAGTGTAGTGGTAGGACTAGGGGGAACGGTTTTAAACTGAAAGAGGGCAGGTTTAGGTCAGCTGTTAGGAAGAAATTCTTTACGGTGAGGGTGGTGAGACACTGGAAGAGGTTGCCCAGAGCAGTTGTGGATGCCCCTTCCCCGAAAGTGTCCAAGGCCAGGTTGGATGGGGCTTTGAACAACCTCACCCCATGGCAGGGGAGATGGAACAAGATGATCCTTAAGGTCCCTGCCGACCCCAACCATTTTAGGATTCTATGAAATGGAGGCCGTAGGGAGGATAAAGATGAGGTCTTGCTCCAACAAGGGAAGCAAGACCCCAACCAAATTTCAAATTTGTAGGTTTGGATACGTCTTCTCTCTGTCATAGAAACCGCTCCAAGAAAATGGCTGGACCCCAGGGAAAGCTGCAAGAACAGCCCTAAACAGAAATCACTCTTTTTTTTTTCTCCAGGAGCTCTGATTTAAGGGGAGGAAGGCCTTCTTCCCCACAGATACCATCACATGCCCATGCCTTCCCGAGTCAGTGGGCGGCTGGCAGCAAGAAGGTAGATCCTGTGGGACCACCGGGTCTTCTTCCTAGGACTAAGGTAACTCTGGGGAGATGGATCAGTGCATTTCTTTCCAGGATCTTGGCATCGTTCTCTTTTCCCTCCCACGCTGCAGCTTTCTTCAAAGCTGCAACGCTTCTCCCTCTCAAAGCATCCCACCTCGATCCACCCCATTTGTCCACCTTTGGGTCTTCTGCCTTTGCAGCCCTCCAGGAGAAGCTCTGGGACGCCCTTAGCTGTCCCGTCCCACAGTTTCTGGGGGTTCCCCACTGTTCTGGTCCTTTCATGGGGAAAGGTCAGGGCCTTTTCACAGCTCTCTTTGCAGGACGTGGCGGTGGGCATGGAGGATGCTCCAGAGGACTGCAGCTCCTCTACAAGAACCAGGACCAGCCAGTTAAACCAGGCAGATGCGCGGGAGGCATCTGCAGCCTGGGCAGGCAGGCGCAGCACGGCCTCGTGCGCGTCCAGAACCCAACCCGGCTTCCCGTTCCGCTGTCAACTGTTTGACCGTGGGCCGCACGCTGCGCAACGGGACGACGAGGAGGAGGACGGATTCACTTCCTGTTCCTGCTGCCAGAGGAATGGGTCCAGGGAGAGGGCCTGGAGCAACTTGCCGCAACGGGACAAGGATTTCTGCAGCTGCCTCGTGGCCACCAAGGACTACAACTACTCAGCAAGGAGGAGGACTAGTCCGAGTCACGAACAAGCCCCCAGGGATGACTCACCTCCGTGGACCTCCAACTCCAGCTCCCGGTGGGCTCCCGCATCCCGGGCTGCTTGGGAGCAAAGATTGCTGCGGGAGAGAGAGCGGAGCCGATCCCCGCTACATGGTTATAATCTCTGCAGCCGGTTCGTGGAGAACACGGACGACCGTGGCTCAGCGAGGAGGAGGAGAACTAGTCCTCCGAGTCACGAACAAACCCCCAGGGATGACTCACCTCCGTGGACCTCCAACTCCAGCTCACGGTGGGCTCCCGCATCCCGGGCTGCTTGGAAGCAAAGATTGCTGCGGGAGAGAGAGCGGAGCCGATCCCTGCGGTGTGGCTGTAAACTCTGCAGATGGTTTGTGGAGTACACTGATGACCGTGGCTCAGCGAGGAGGAGGAGAACTAGTCCTCCGAGTCACAAACAAGTCCCCAGGGATGACTCGCCTCTGTGGACCTCCAACTCCAGCTCCAAGCCGGTTCCCGCATCCCAGGCTGCCTGGGAGCAAAGATTGCTTCAGGAGAGAGAGCGGAGCCGATCCCCGCAGTGTGGCTGTAAACTCTGCAGACGGTTCGCGGAATACACAGACGACTGTGGCTCAGCGAGGAGGAGGAGAACTAGTCCTCCGAGTCACGAACAAACCCCCAGGGATGATTCACCTCCGTTGACCTCCAGCTCCACCTCCAAGCCGGTTCCCGCATCCCAGGCTGCCTGGGAGCAAACTCAGCTGCGGGAAAAAGAGCGGAGCCGATCCCCGCGGCGGGGTTATAATCTCCGCAGCCGGTTCGTGGAGTACACGGACAACCATCGCTCCGCAAGAGGAGGAAGAGGTGCGAGAAGAAGTCCTCCACGTCGTGAGCAAGTCCCAAGGGATGATGCGGCCCCAGGACCCTCCAGTGCCCGCTCCAAGCAGGCTCCGGCACCCAGGGCTGCTCAGGATCAAATCCTGCCGAGGCAGAGCGAGCCAAGCAGATCCCTGCGGCAGGGTTACGATCTCTGGAGCCGGTCCGTGGACGCCACAAACTACGACCCCTCAGCAGGGAGGAGGAGGGCTTCCCTGATGAGGGAGAAACACAACGTCTAACTTCTGCAATGCTGGGGAGGAGGAAGAGGAGGAAGAAGAATCCATCAAGTACCAAAGCAGGGACCAAGCTGCACGAAGGACACCAGCAGCCCACCCTCTCCCTCCTCCCAGTGCTGCCTCTGGCCAGGAAAAGCTCGGAAAGAACTTCCAGAAATTCGGACAACTCTGCCAGCTGGCCCACCTGCCCACAGGTCCCTTGAGGAAGAGCTTCTCTCTGTTTTCGGGATCACCCTGCAAAAACAACACTCGGTTAGAGCCAAGAGGCAGAAAAGCCAAAGACAGAATTAAAAACATTTGTTGGCCTTGCATGTGTAATTTATGGGGTGTTTCCTTCTCTGTAGGTTTTGCGGCAATTGGTGGAAATAATACCCGAGAATATATACCTTCATATATAATTCTAAAATGCTTCCTGTAATACATTAGATACGGGGGTTTCTTTTTAAATCCTTTTATATATAAATGAATATAATTTTTCAATATATATGAAAACGAGAGATTTTTTCTCCACTTCATCACCTCACCCCCATATTTAGTGTTTTAGTTTTTTTTTTAACACTCCCCCTCCATCAATGGTCAGGCATTTTTGGGCTGCGATCCCCCTTTTTGGGGGGGACCCCCCCATCCCCCATTCACCTCCTCTCCTCCGCCACATCCCTGCCCCCTGCAGTGACATTGGGGTGCCCCAAATGATGTCATCACCCCCCCAGACCCCCTCCTTCTTATTCCCCCCCCCCCAAAAAAAGCACAAACCAAGGGAAAGGACCCCGACCAGCAGCTTGTGACTTTAATAATGCCTTTTACATAGGTACGTGCCTGCTCCCCAAAAGCGGTGGCTCCACTAGAAAAATAAAAGGAGGGTCCCCCCCCACCGCAAACAGTTGCAGCCCCCCCCCAGCCCTTGTCCTGCAGGCTGGTGGCTGCCCCAAGGAGGCGGAGCGTGCCAGAGGATGGTGCCACATCTCGCGCTCTGCTCCGCACCGGGACGGGTTCCCCGGGTCGCAAACGTCCCTGGTCCCTCTCGGCCCCGCGCTCTGCTGAGCATCGTGAGATGCTTACGACAGGACATGTGAAAAACAAGCAAAAAAACCCCCCCAAATTGTATTTCAGCTGTATACGGAGGGGTTAAAAGATGGGGTTTTGGTCCGTGGGTGAACACTGGGGGAGAAATAGATAGCCGAGAAAAGCGCAGTCAGCACAGAAAACGGATGGTTTGTTGCCCGTTGCTTGGAATACCTGTTCCTCCGCAAATGTATAAATACCGGGATTTTTCCGAAGAGCAGCGGGCTGGTGTACAGCAAGGCCACCGTTGCCTCCGTGGGGACGCCCACGGAAAGCTGGCACCTACCGATTGCTGGGCCGAGCTCGCGGTGCAAGACGGCACAAGAATGTACGGATGGTCCGTCTTCCTCACGGTCCTCGGGTCAGGATGTTAATCTGCTTTACAAGATACCCTTAGCATAACGCATCTCTGTCGTCGTTAAATGCTTGCTTTTTCCCTTATAGTCAGTGTGTGTGTGTGTGTGTGCGTCTTCTCGGGAATCCTCGAAAGCACCCTAAAACATCAGCATATTAAAAAAATAGCACAGAAGAAAGTAGGGGAAATTCCACCAGAATAAGGGGTAGTAGCTGAGCTAAAGGGAGATTCTAGGTAAACAGGTCAGCTCAAAATACAACGCGTCCTTTAAAAGCTAAGAGTGATTTGAACACTTCAAATCAGTATTAAGACGAACTGATACCATTCTGAACGCATTCTTAGCGTAAAAGTAAACACTCTTGCCAGTGTCGGAAGGTGTCTCCTCCCCTCCGCACAGCCCTGCTGCAGGGAGATAATCCTGGGGGGCTGCGGGATGAGGCTGTAACGTCATCAGAATCCACGCTTACGGATCCACCACAATAGCTACAGCCCTTGCGCTGCTGCTGCTGCTGCACATCTTGCTTGCTCGGTCAATAAAGCTGAAAGTGAAGTGGAAAACTTCAAAGAGTAAAATGAAAAATAAAGAACAAATCTCCTTAATTCACTTCATACTAAGAAGGTATGCAGATATTTATACACATCCAATAAAATACTTCTATGATAAAAGTATTTGGTTTTCCTTTTGCGTTAGCTTAACTTGCACAGCCATGAATTGACTCCATTAAATTAGCCATCTCCAAAATACAGAGTTATTATTTGACTACAGGGTGTTTTGTGTGTTACATGATGCGGAGGGACGCCTGGCCAGCTGTACTGCCCAAGAGAGATGCTACTGACTGCCAGGGAAATGCACCATTGAAAGCCAGACAGAAATAAAGTACTTTGGAGCACTCTGTCCAAATATTGGGAAAAAACCCCGTAACATTTAGTTGCCTCTCTTTTTAAACATGTAGAACAAATACCTAACTGCTTAAGCGCACCTAATAAATTCTATGCTACAGCTACTGGCAGTTACAGTTTAAACAATGCAAGTCAGTTTGTAAATTATACAATTTTAACTTCTTTTAAAGTTTCATTTATGGTGATAGAAAAAATATCAGTAAGATAAGAGATCCCTCCTATGCTTTTACTTTTGGCGGGGTGGAAATTCAAATCCCCAGTGCTGCAACACCTCAGGCTACCAAAAAGGACTGGCAGATTTGTTATTGCTTTTGGCTGTACTGCAGCATGCAGAGGAACGTGTTTTTAAGAGATCTCGACTGTTACAACTGAGAACCCAAAAAGCAGCGATGCAATCAACTTTCAAAAGACGTGCTGTACTTGCGTCTTTGGAAGGAAATTGACTTTTTTTGTTTTTTTTTTCTTTTTTAAGAGTGAACAGTCTTGTTGCTGATGACTTCTACCGCCAAGTACAGCATCGCTGAAGATCTGCTCTGATGGAAAGCTCATAAAATGCAACTTCTTTGAATGAGAAAGATTTCCATTTTGGAAAATCTCTTTCAAACTAAAGTCAAAACCTACACGCTGCAGGGAAGTGGTCCCTCACCTTAGCTTCCAGAGGGCTGGGGGTCTGCATCCATCCTCAACAAAAACCACATCAGCTAACCAGGATAGTCCTGCAGTTGCCAGGTTCCACTTCATCATCTACAAAAAACCAAAAAACAACAAATAAACCAACCACAACCAAAAAACCCCAGTACCAGCAGTCACGTCAATCGATACAGACCTCTTCCGCGACAAACACCTCCTCAAAAGCAATATGGCCTTCCTGTTAAAGAATTTTCAGACGTGGGTTTCTCTAGGTTTGCTTTATTAACAACTCAGAGTTGGGCCACCACCGCAGTGAATGACACTTCCAAAAGTTTCCAAACCTTACATACCCTTTTGCCACCCATTGTCCCAATCCAAAGTCTCTGTGATTTTCCAGCCAAAGTCTCTGTAGTTTTCCAGCCAATTTTCTGTTCTCATATCGTTATCATTCATCATCTTATCTCATCCATTCTCCATTCTCATGTCTCGGTTCTTCTGAGATTGGTGCTCATAGGCAGAAGGTCTCCGGTCACCATCATCACTTATCTTCTTACACTTCAAAGGTAAATTTGAAGTGTAATGAATCTTTAAAAAAGTAGAAATTTTAGGCGTATCAACATTTTAACCATAGACTCTTACTGCTGTTCCCTGACTCGGCATCCCCAGGCAGAGCGGCTCCAAGCCAAACACACACGTGCGTGGACTGACAATACAGAGAACGCTACAACCAGTGGGACTCAAAAATGAGAGAAAACTCTCAGCAACAAGAATGACTCCCAGACGGGAGATGCTGTTGAGCAAGAAGACCTGTGGGGCTGCAACGGCGAGGTAAGGAGGCTCTATGGGAGCCCCAGAGAAAAAAAAAAGAGTCAAATGTAACAGCCCGCGACAAGAACTTACTGCCAAAACTGGGACAATGGATGCACAAGAAGCCAGGCTGTAAGCCCTAAAGACGTGGAGGAGAAACCCCAGAAAGTAGACCCCACGAAAACAGGGCTCTCAAGAGAAGAGCTGCTGATGCAGCCCTGATACCTACTGCAAGCAGAATGATCCAGAAACATCTACAACACAACGCACACTTTGATTTAAGCTTCAGTTGCAAGACAAGACGCACTTGGCTGACTCTGTGCAGGTGAGGCAAGGCATTCAAGGCTACAGATGCCTACTGAGGGGCACGCCAAACTTGCTGAGCACCAAGAGCATCGAGACCTGCGGAAGGCAGAACGAAGGACACAGACTACACAACAGCACGGGTGGGAACTGCCCTGCCTGGCACACGCGTGTATTGCACGGGAGAGTGTTGTGGTTTAACCCCAGCCAGCAACTAAGGACCACACGGCCGCTCGCTTGCTCCCCACCCACCCAGTGGGATGGGGGAGAAAATCAGGAAAAGGAGTAAAACTCGTGGGTTGAGATAACAACGGTTTCATAGAACAAGAAAGAAGAAACTAATAATGATTATGAGAACACTAATAAAAGGATTGGAATGTACAAATGATGCGCAGTGCAACTGCTCACCGCCCGCCGATCGACACCCAGCCAGTCCCCGAGCGGCGATCCCCCCACACCGACTCCCCCCAGTTGATATACTGGGCATGACGTCCCATGGTATGGAATACTCTGTTGGCCAGTTTGGGCCAGCTGCCCTGGCTGTGTCCTGTGCCAACTTCTTGTGCCCCTCCAGCTTTCTCGCTGGCTGGGCATGAGAAGCTGAAAAATCCTTGACTTTAGACCAAACATTACTTAGCAACAACTGAAAACATCAGTGTTATCAACATTCTTCACATACTGAACCCGAAACATGGCACCGTACCAGCTACTAGGAAGACAATTAACTCTATCCCAGCTGAAACCAGGACAGAGAGACCCCACGCCCTCCATCTGCGCCCAAACACGGCCGAACCTGAAGATCCCTCTCCACCGCACTGACTTCATCCCCAACCCCTGCCTGCCCGAATTCGCAACCTCTCTCCGCTCCATGTCCGTCCATCCCCCATATCTTTTGCCCGTCAACTTTGCTTTCAGAGGGCTGCGGGTCAGGTTCCGTCCTCCACAAAGTCTGCCCCAGCTATTTAAGATGTCGCTGCTATCACCAGGTTCCTCTCCATCACCTGCACAAACCGAGCACTACCAGTCCCACAGGCCAACGCCGACCTCTTCCACAGCAGCATCCTCCTCGGAAGCGCCACATCGCTCAAAAGCTATGGCTGCCACCCCTTTTGCTCTTCTCACTTCTGCCAATTTAACTCAAATCCTCCGCAGAAAGCCCGCGCAGCAGCTGCAAGAGCCGGGAGGGAAACGCACCACCAAGAGACCTCGTGGTACGGCGGGATCTGACCGATCCCACGAAAAACAACAAGCAGAAAAAGGCGTCTTGTGGTTGATATACCGCTGGGCTCGCCCACCACCCCAACCACAATCACCTGGGGAAGGGGAAGGTCGTGGAGAAACGCCGGGGCAAGTCTCCCGCTCCGCCTTGGACCTGCAGCTTGTGAAGCGTGGACAAGACGGACTGTTACTGGAAACAACGATAACACTTTTACCAAAACTTTGTGTATCGCGCTGATGCAAGATGCTTTACATCTTGCGTTGCGAGAAGAACGGTGTCCTTGTTATGCTGACTAGCGGTGGACAAGAAAACCTGTATGTTGCAAAATGTGTAAGATACCAGAGGAAATTGCTTTTGGTCGACCTTGCAATTCCCTGGGAAGATGAGAACCTTAGGCCCTTTTAGATAATTGAGCTTAAAAGCGTCACTGTGGCTTGTGTTAAACAAATGAAAATCAAGACAAGATAGATATTAGAGTTACTGACGAACGTTCTTCAGGATAAGCTGTATCAAAACATGTAAAGCGTCCCACTGCGCAGAATCACTAGAAGAGGGTGTACTAGCGGACAAGCGAGGAAGACTATCGAAGACCACCAGAGGGCCCCTGAAGACCACCAAAGATCTCGAGCGCGCCTGCGCCGAGGGCATTTACATATATCGAGGAGTTCCCGGAATTCAGACGAATATGTTAATTACTTCCAGGAAAAATCATGAATATGTATATCCCTTTTGTATCTAATCCCAACCGTTGAAAGAATTGGTGTGCACGATAGTGATTCAAAGCAACTAACTCAATAGCCTGATTAACTATTAAGTAGGTATTCTTTATTGGCAGCGCTGGGTGCACAGGGGGGGATCGTTCCACCTATCGTGCGCACCGTCGGGCCCAATTGTGCAGGTTAAGTACATGTTCTACGTACGTATTCACCGGATTTCCAAGAAACGTTATACATATTCATTAGTTTTCCAGGAAAGTATTAGCATATGCAAATGTCCTTTACGCAGGCGCACTGAAGGTCTCTGGCGGTCTTCCGTAGTCTTCCTCACTTGTCTGCTACCTGACCCTCCTCAGGTGACTCTGCGCAGTGTGGTCCTTTGTGGGATACTTGGAAAGTAATGGGCACATAGTGAACAATCCAGACTCGATAGAATTGATGAATTTGTGAGCCAAGGATGTTTTGTAGGCAGCAGGCTTCAAGGACGCTTTGCTTGTGGACACATATTTAGCTAACGGTAGTAAGAGCATTCCAGACGCCTTTAGAAGGCCTTGAACAGAATAAACAAGACGACAAAAAAAAGAAAGATGCCAATTAGAAGAACACAGGTGCGCATTCCACGATAAAGGGAACTTGGCACAAAGAACCTCAATTCGGCAGCTTATCTTGACCAATTAGACTGAGACAAGTTTCGCATGTTTTAGTTAACGCAACCAATTATGCCTTATGTTTACGCGCGTGTACAGTGTTGTTATAACCAATCATTAGGTGTAACTATGCGCGTGGACAGCTCATGCTAACCAATCTCTAATTTGCTTATGCGTGAACAGTAACTAGAATGAACATATAAACCGAGCTATCTTGGCAATAAAGTGGCAGCTGCTTGATCATATTGATTGTGTGCAGTGTCCGTGACTGCCGCGTCAACACTCATCAAGGCAGGCTCAGACATGATGGGATGAAGAGCAACCTCACAGAAAAGGGCCTGAGCGTTACGAGGGATGCCATAGCAGCCAGTGGTGGTGATAAAGAGGAACATGGCTATGTGCATATTGGGCTGCACTGGGAGGAGCTTGGCCAGCCAGACAAGGGGAGTTGTCGTCCGTTTTCACTCAGCACTGGTGTGGCCACCTCTGGAACAGTGTGTCCCAGTGTGGGGATCCCCATTCTGGAGGAATGGCAAGACACTGGAGATGAACGGCCTGGCTGAACAGGGAGCTTTTGCTAGGACTCAAGAAAAAAAGAAGAGTTTATCATCTCTGGAGGAAAGGGCGGGAAACTTGGGAGGAGTACGGGGATCTTGTTAGGTCATGCAGAGAGGAAATTAGAAAGGCAAAAGCTCAGCTAGAACTCAATCTGGCCACTGTCATAAGGGACAACAAAAAATGTTTTTACAAATATGCTAACAGTAAAAAGAATCCCAAGGAGAATATCTATCTTTTAATGGATACAGAAGGGAATGTAGCCACCAGAGATGAGGAAAAGGCTGAGGTACCTAATGCCTTCTTTGCCTCAGTCTTTAATAGGGAGACCAGTTATCCTCAGGGTACTCTGCCCCCTGAGCTGGAAGGCAAGGATGAAGAGCAGAACATACCCCCCCTTAATCCAGGAGGAAATAGTGACCTACTATGCTATCTGGACACTCACAAATCTATGGGACCAGATGGGATCCATCCGAGAGTACTGAGGGAACTGGTGGAGGTGCTTGCCAAGCCACTCTCCATCATCTATCAGCAATCCTGGTCAACAGGGGAGGTCCCAGAGGACTGGAGGCTTGCCAATGTGACTCCCATTTATAAGAAGGGTCGGAGGGAGGATCCGGGGAACTACAGGCCTGTCAGCCTGACCTCGGTACCAGGGAAGATTATGGAACAGTTTGTCTTGAGAGCGCTCACATGGCAAGTCCAGGGCTATCAGGGGATCAGGCCCAGTCAGCATGGGTTTACAAAAGGCAGGTCCTGCTTGACCAACCTGATCTCCTTCTATGACCAGGTGACGCACCTAGTGGGTGAGGGAAAGGCTGTGGATGTTGTCTACCTGGACTTCAGCAAGGCCTTGGACACTGTCTCTCATGGCATACTCCCTGAGAAGCTGGCAACTCATGGCTTGGACAAGTGTACTCTTTGCTGGGTGAAAAACTGGCTGGATGGCCGAGCCCAGAGGGTTGTGGTGAATGGGATTAAATCTGATTGGCGGCGGGTCACAAGTGGTGTTCCTCAGGGCTCGGTGTTGGGGTCAGTTCTGTTTAATATCTTTATCGATGATTTGGATGAGGGGATCGAGTGCACCCTCAGCAAGTTTGCAGACGACACCAAGTTGGGAGGATGGGTTGATCTGCTGGAGGGTAGGAAGGCTCTACAGAGGGATCTGGACAGGCTGGATCGATGGGCTGAGGCCAATCGTATGAAGTTTAACAAGGCCAAGTGCCGGGCCCTGCACTTGGGTCACAGCAACCCCATGCAGTGCTACAGGCTTGGGGAAGAGTGGCTGGAAAGCTGCCCAGCAGAAAAAGACCTGGGGGTGCTGGTTGACAGCCGGCTGAATATGAGCCAGCAGTGTGCCCAGGTGGCCACGAAGGCCAACAGCATCCTGGCCTGTCTCAGAAATAGTGTGGCCAGCAGAAGCGGGGAGGTGATTGCTCCCCTGTATTCGGCACTGGCGAGGCCGCACCTTGAGTACTGTGTTTCATTTTGGGCCCCTCACTACAGGGAAGACATTGATGTGCTGGAACGTGTCCAGAGAAGGGCAACCAAGTTGGTGAGGGGCCTGGAGCATAAGCCTTCTGAGGAGCGGCTGAGGGAGCTGGGGCTGTTTAGTCTGGAGAAGAGGAGGCTGAGGGGAGACCTCATCGCTCTCTACAACTACCTGAAGGGGGTTTGTAGTGAGGTGGGTGCTGGTCTCTTCTGTCAGGTGGCTGGTGATAGGACGAGAGGAAATGGCCTCAAGTTGCGGCAAGGGAGATTTGGGTTGGATATTAGGAAAAATTTCTTTACTGAGAGGGTTGTCAGACATTGGAATAGGCTGCCCAGGGAAGTGGTTGAGTCACCATCCCTGGAGGTATTCAAAAAGCACCTAGACAAAGCACTTCAGAACATGGTTTAGTGGGCATGGATGATGGTTGGCCTCGATGATCTTGAAGGTCTTTTTCCAACCTAAACAATTCTATGATTCTATGATCCAGAGGAGGTCTGCCAAGATGGTGCTAGGGGCCATGTGTGGAGAGGCTGGGAGACCTGGGCTTCTTAGGCCTAGTCAATCAGAAGATTTGGGGAGCGTAGTATCATGTAGTCCATGATAGCTTGAAAGTTGCTTTCAGAGGTGGTGGCACGGGGGAAAGAGCATGAGAAAGGAAAACCAGCAAAACCTGCACTTTGCGAGGTCCAGACTGGACATGAGTAAAAATGAAATGTCACTCCAAGGGTAGTGTTGTGGTGCAACAGGTCACCCAGAGGTAGTCTGGATTAGGAACAGTGTCTGTTTCAAGGAACAGCTGCTGGTGAGGACAGAGACACATCAGTACAGATCGGAAGATGCGGGAGGAGCAGGTTGGGTGTCTAAAGCATGAAGAGACACAGGCATAGGCGTGTGGAAGTGTAGGAGAGCCTGTGGTAGAGATGTCCAGGGGTGCTGGCAAGGCTGGAAGTCCCTGACAGAACTGAGGCCTTGGTCCCCTTGGCTATGGCTAATGCCTCTGCCACCAAAGGCTGCAAGGAGACACGTTGTCCTCATGCCACTGGAGCCTCATTGCTTCCTTTTTTCTAATTTTTTTCTAATTTGGGGCTCTACTGAAGGAGGCATAGCAGCACTCTCCAATGAATATTGATCCAGGCTGTCTCCTATGGAGCTCTGGAAAGGAAGGAAAAGCAGTCCTTTGAGGTCCATATGGACAACCTTGCTCCTCACCTCCCCAAGCCCACCAGCTCCTTCACTGGCCACCTGGGACT
The DNA here is from genome assembly GCF_026419915.1 of Harpia harpyja. Lineage (NCBI taxonomy): Eukaryota > Metazoa > Chordata > Aves > Accipitriformes > Accipitridae > Harpia > Harpia harpyja. The sequence goes on from NW_026293419.1 coordinate 327,096, forward strand.
TGCATCACACGCTTTCCCTGGAGAACTGGCTACTGTCAATGGACAGTGGCTGGACAGACCAGGGTTAGTAACAACTCCAAAGCAGATCACCATATGATCTGCTATGAAGAGAATTAACTCCATCCCAGCCAGATGCAGGACAGAGATACAGGGCATACAATGAGGGTGAGGAGTGAACAATGTCTTCTTCCAATGACCTGGGGAAATCTGTGGATCACAGAGCCTGGCTCTGATGGGGGACTCAGTCTCCCTGGTATTCACTGGTCAAGTGAGACAGCAAGATGTAAACAGCCCAAGAGGTTTCTTGTGGTGTTTGTGGAAAGTTCTTAGCACAGCTGCAACACGGGCCACCCAGTCTGATGCTCGCCTGCACCTGGTACTCCCAAAAGAGGATGAGCTGGTCAGGGATGTGAAGAACGGTGTCAGCCTTGCCTGTAGCAACCATGAAATTGTGGTCTCTCAGATCCCCAGGGGCTTGGGGAAGGAGACTAGCAGAGCACAGACCCTGGATATGAGGGAATGAACCTGGCCTGTTGAGGGCACTGGCAGGTGGGATGCCATGGAGGCAGTGTCAGGGCCCTGAGCATATCCATAGGCCTTCATGTCCCTGACCAGCCTCACATCGGGCCTCCACCCACACCTCTGTCTGTGGGCCAGGGAGACCATTGAAGCCCAGGCCTGAGTTTCAGCCCCAGCTTGATCTATGCTGCAGGTGTAGGAGTCTCCAGACACAGCCACAGACACAGCCTTGCCTGTCCATGGACCTTGTTGATTCGGACTTGCAGACTCACTCCCCAGCTTGATCCTTTATGGAGTGTACAATGAAATGACACCATCGCCCTCCAGGTGCCAGACCCCAGCTGATTCACAGAGGCCTAGGGCCTTTCTGCTTCCTTTCTTCCCATCACTTGCTCAGGTTTGGGGAGGAGAGGAAGGAAAAGCAGGTGAGGCTTCTGGATGCCAATGACTGAAATGGTGGAGCAGAACCATCACTTGTGAAATGATCTCAAGGCTATGCTAGGTCAAAAGTGTTATCTTCTGTTCCTATCTCAGAGGCTTTAAATCTTCAGCGGGAACCTGGGAGCTCTGAGATTCTTCCACCTCCCTCTCTTTTAGCAAGTTGATAGTACCCAGTCAGAGGCTTTCTTTCAATTCTGTTTACAGCCTAAAGCACCCCGTGGTCTGGAGATATTCCAGGAAACCTGCATAAGAGTCACACTCCTCTGCACAAGAAGGTGCATGCTCCCAGGAACCTCAGGAGACATGGCAGAGCGATAGCTCTGTTCGGCGAGGTGGTCAAATGCATCATCTCCATTTCGGTAATGGTGGCCTCGATGCCTGCATCACGTGTAAACTCTCTCTGTGGATGCTGACTTTTACTGAGCAACCGGACCTGACCTCAGAGCGGGCCCCACTTTGAGCTGGGCGTTGGACTTGAGACCTCCGGAGCTCCCCTACACTCTCAAATGTCCTGTGATGCAGAGACCTTCACCTCCACCTTAATCTCTTCTCGTAGGGTGTGTGTTAAGTCAAAGGCTCATGGAAGGGTTAGTGGGGAAGAGACTGCTGGGCTTCTCTAGTCCAGCCTCCAGGCTGGCTGTGACTTTGTGGACCTGAAACCTGAAGAGCTCCAGAAGTAAAGATCACAGCAATGCTCCTCCTAGTCCTTTTTATTTTTCCTAAGGCTCAGCCTAACGCTGCCAAGAGGCAGTTTGTGGCTGTTACCTCTGTCATATCATTGGCCACTGCAGAGAGCTTGGCTCTGTCATCTCTCCAGGTTGTTAATAGGGTTACCCATGCCTCCACTTCAGCAGGATAGAGAGGCAGAGACTCTCCTCACAGCTCGTGCGTTAGGTCCGTACCCCAATTTGGCAGACCTCCTTGGGCCACCTCCACTTTATCTGCTTTTCTTTTGAAATATGAGGCCCACTGGCCCCTATGGAATCCATCATGGTGCCCAGGCTCTTCTCCCCAGGGCACTCTAGCTGCTGCATGGAGTCGTTCTGTAGCTTTTCCTTCTAAAACTCCAGGTTTCTGTTGGCCAAATCCCTCAGTGTGGCCAGGTCCCTCTGACTGAACCTCCAACAGTCCAGCTTTTAAAGTACGTGTGCTGATGCTTATCCTGAGTCATGGTGCTCTAACAAGATCACAACTTAAGTAACTGCAGGACACAGCAGGGTGAGCTCTGGGGTCAGACCAGGATGCTCAGAGCTTTCTTCCTTTTGTGCTTCAAAAGATCCAAGGGAGGAGCTGACCTTCATCAGGCAGTTCAGGGATCCTGACCAGAAGACCATGGTACCTGGAGGAGTTAGTGATCCATGTAACAGTAAACATGAGCAGAGCCAGGCCTGGGCTGGGCTGTGCTCCACGTACAGCTTGGCCTTCAGGCTGTGTTGTGCTAAGCATATCTCAATGCAGGATAAACTTGATTGTAGCAGAGAAACCTGCAGGAAGCTCCCAGCTGGTACCAGCAATTAGGCCACCTGCATGTCCTTACCTGCATCTAAAACTGCAGAAACAAACATCCCCTTCTGGGATAGTAGGAAAGATGACAAGAATTGTTTTCTTGTAAGAAAACACTGAAAGAGCTCCCAGGACCAAACCAGGATAACCCTTACATGGGTGGGATCTGCACAGCTTGCTGCACAATGATCAAAGGCACCTCCTGATGCAAAACAACACACAAGTCTGCTGCGGGCCTGTCAGGGATGCCAGCAGAGGTGCCCTCACAGCCACCTTCCCAGCCATGTGTCTCCTGCTGGCCCATGACATCCTGAGGCACAGCTGACCTCATCACAGCATTCCCACCCATCTCTTCCTTGTGGCCTAGGATCTGATCAGATAAAGGTCACCTCACATTCCTCTTCCAACACCATGGCTCTGCTTTGGGACCTCACCATCCCTGCCCTGCCCCCAGGGACCAAACAGCCTAAGTTAGGGTAGGAGAGGGGTTCAAGGTGAGGGGCTTAGAGCATGGGAATGAGGGCTTCAGGTGTTAAAGTGTTCAGGTTAGGGTTTAGGGATTAGAGCTCACCTTTCAGGGTTAGGGATTAGGCAAAGGTTTAGGGTGATGGTCTGGTGTTCTGCTTTGGCTGTCTGGTTAGTGTTTAGGGTGTGGGCTCACTTTGTGGATTAGGGGTTCTTCAGGGCAGGGGTGAGGGCTAGGCTTAAGGCCAACTTTTTAATGCTAGCTCTAAGGGCGGGGGATTGGCAGGAGCAATAGGGTAACGTTCACAGGGTAAGAGTAAGATTTAGCTCAGAGGTAAGGCTTGAGGTAAGGGATTAGGGTAGTGGATTCCCAACAGGGTGAGTGGTGCCATTTAGGGGTAGGGTTATGAGCTAATGTTGTTGCTTAGAAACAGAGGAAGGGCCAAACAGAAATGGGGAGACAGGAACCTCATGAAATTCAACCAGGGAAAGTGTAAAGTCCTGCCCCTGGGAGGGGGGCAATAACTCCAGGCACCACTCTGTGCTGGGGGCAACCCAGCTACCTGCAAAGCTGGAATAGAGTTTTGGAGAAAATGTTCTGGTGGGCACCAAGTTGACCATGAGCCAGCAATGTGCCCTTGCCACAAAGAAGGCTGAGGGTATCCTGGGTTGCATTAGGAGGAGTGTTGCCAGCAGGCTGGTGGGGGGGATCCTTCCCCTTTACTCAGCACTTGTGAACCCACACCTGCAGCACTGTGGTCAGTTCTGGGCCCCCCAGAGAGTCCAACGAAAGGCCACTAAGATAATGATGAAGGGACTGGAGCGTCTCTCCTGGCAGGAAAGTCTGCGAGAGCTGGGACTGTTCAGCCTGGAGAAGGGAAGGCTCAGGGGGATCTAATCAGTCAGTAAAAATACCTGAAGGGAGGGTGCAAAGAAGATCGAGCCAGGCTCTTTTCAGTGGTGCCCAGTGACAGGACAAGAGGCCATGGGCACAAAGTGAAACTCAGGAGGTCCCCTCTGAACATCAGGAAACACTTTTTGACTGTGAGGGTGACTAAGCACTGGCACAGGTTGCCCAGAGAGGTTGTGGAGTCTCCATGCTTGGAGCTATTCAAAAGCCACCTGAACACTGTCCTGGGTGAGCAGCTCTAGGTGGCCCTGCCTGAGGAGGGGTTTGGACCAGATGACCCCAGAGGTCCCTCCTAACCTAAACCATTTTGTCATTCTGTGAAATGCTGTTAAGGATGTCTTAGACCTAGAGGACAAGTCCCACAGAATGAGCAAGACCATCTAAATGAGGCTTCTAGATGAATGGGTGATGCCATCAATATAGAAAAGCAAGCAGCATGGGAGAGCAATGGAGAATGCCAATGGTCTGGATTGAGAACTTCCTGGAAAAAGCCAAAGGAAAAGGATGGGTCCTTGGGTGCAAGGTACCCCATGCTCTGGGGGCAAGGTACCTTGTTTGGGACAGCTTCCTTAGCAACACCTGCATCCCCCAAGGGTGATTCCCTGGGCCTGCACCAGGCAGCAGCCGTGTTTCTCAGCAGCACCTTCCCTTTCCTCCCTGGGTATTGACCATGTCTCTCCATTCCACATTCATGGACCCCAAACTACCAGTTGAGGAAACATTTTGGTGAGGGGAAGACCTCCCCGAGGCATGTCTGCACTTTGTGAGTCCCAAGAGCTTGCGCAAACCTCGGGGTGGAGCTCATTTGGTACCCACATTTGTATTGCAGATGGTTGGGGAGCACCATTACCAAGCAGGAAGTGAGAGATCTGGTCCCAGGACAAGATCTGCCTGATGGGGATGGAGCTTACAGCTGCAGTGTCTCTGGGTCATTGCCCCACATAAGGTGTGTTTGATATATGGCCGTGTTCCTGGAAATAATGCCATTTGGGTGACTTAGTCTCACCATCAAAACTAGGCAGGATGAATCCCATCCCTGGCAAAGAGCATGCATAAACTGAAGGAACTGCCCTCCAGTTGCCCAGCTTTGGCCTTGGCATGGGGAGAACCTTCTGGGCCTGAATGGACAAGCACAGCTGTGCCCTGCCTGCAAAGCTCAGGAACTCTTCTCCACTCTTAAAGAAAAAATGAGCACATTTTTCGTCAGCTGAAATGCATCAAACACTGTTCCTTCACAGACAATGTTTTCCCATGATGTCAAGGTGGAAATTTCCAGCCCATGTACAATGCTCAGGAGTAGAAATATTGATCTTCCCCATTACACCCGTGACACTGCTCTGCCTAGTATCCTGTGTACTGACTGTCACCACTCTCTCACGGGTTTCCACATGTCCTGCTTGAACTGACCATTTCTAAAGAAGTCATTCCAGCAGACTGCCTGGACATCTGCATTTCCCAGTGTCCATCCAGCTTTCCTCCTCTCATTGGTCTCTACCCATTCAAACACCTCTCAGCTACCCAGGTGCTGCTCAGAGCTTCAGGTGCTTTAAAGCTTGCCTTGTCTTCCAGTAGTCTGCTTGATGGTCTCTTGAGCCAACTCCTCCATTGTGTTTGTACCTGTTCTCCTGAGTATCTCACTGAAAGTGTTCCACTAAGGTGACCCACAGCGGAAAGTGGACTTCCGTGGAGGAAACGTGGACTTCATACATTATTTTTTAATGCATTGGGTTTTTTGCTACTTTTTTTTTTAATAATGGCAGGCAAGCAACATTCTTCTGTGATTGTGTGCAGCTGGCTCTCCAAATAAAGCCAGTGGGAATCTGTGCAGAAGAGCTGAATCATTCAGCTACAGCCTTTAGTGGGAAAAGCTTGGATCTGAGAAATCATGATGCAAGTGCAGGTGACCACTGAGAGAAATGATGGATGGAGGTGGTGGTGAGGGACCAATGATGACGATGGGGCACAGGACAATGATGTCCCATACATTGTCTGACAGAAACAATCTTACCGTTTCCTCCATGTTCAGACGTCATCCGCAGATGCTGTGGATCAATATGAATTGGAGAAGGCTGAGATTACGTGTTCTGTAAGCGGCAAGACAGAAAACTGGAAACAGAAGAAATCCTGATTTTTTTGTTACTTATCATTTCAATCTTCTCTGCTCGGCTATACTCCTGAAATTTCTCCAATGAGCCACAGAAGACTTGAAGAGTTAGGGAACGTTGTGCACAGAGACATGGCTTGTTAGGGTGTTTTGCACGTTAAGGAGCCCTCTGGTGCCCAGTTCCTGAACTGCAGATACTGCAAGCAGGAACAAGCCTCTGACAAAGCGGAAGGCAGAAGAAAACCCCAAGTTTCTGAGGGCGTTGGAGGCCCCACTGAGGGCCAACACTGACAAAGCCATCAAGGGAATGACCAGTCAATGTGTCGGTCCCTGGGGGCAAAATATGCTAAAAATTGGAGACACTGGTTGCAGGTGGCAAAGGCAATATGCTGGTGGCTCTGATCACATGTAAGCCCTTGGTGTTTGTTAATCATCAGAGTGGCCAAGCCCTGGCCCCCAGGGCCTGGTAAAAGAGGTCCTTTCCCTCATGCATTGCTCAGGGCTCTACTGAGGGTCAGTGTGAGTGCGGGTGTGTGTACAACTCGGTGGTAGATTTTGTTGCTTTAAACACAAAGCTGTGGTGTTCTGGGGATTTGGCAATGCCTGTGAGTTCCGCACAACCCGTCCAGCCTCCTTCATAGCCCTGCTGACAGTCCTCAGTCACCTGAGATGTCCCAGTCCCAGACTTGTTTGCATCCCCAAATTGGATCCATTTCCCAGCACTGCACTGCCATTCCTCCTGCTGCTGCTGCCCTAAAAATCACAACTTGAACTATTCCACAGTAGCATGACTGCCACTTGATCCTTCGGGTACTCTTCTGGCCTGTAACACACTCTCTGCTATGCACGCCCCGGTCTCTCGCTGCACTCGCACGAGTCTCCCAAAATGTTCTCACTTCCCCTGCAGTAATGAGACCTCACTCCAGGAGGTTCATGCATTCTCCAGGCTCATGGATGTTGCCTGAATTCCAGGCAAGTGTGGGTAGTGAAGGAGAGGAAGACAGGAAGGTCAGCTCACGGCCATGAGGAGCAGTGTTCAGCTACCCCCAGCAATGGGCATTCCCCATATGCCAGGCTGAGGCATGATGGAAACTTCTCATATAAGCCCTGGTTTGTGCAGGGTCCTGCAGCCACACTGCCAGGGCACACCTACTCCTCCTCCACCTACAGACATCAACCGCTTTCTGTTGCTGGGCTCAGGCGTGGTTGTAAGGATTTGCTAAAGCCCTGAACCATCTCATTGCTTTTTGAGGACTTCACCCTCTCTCACATCACTACACACTTCCAATCACTGCCTAATATCTAACTGACAAGTTAAAAAGCTCTCAAGGCTTTTCTTGGGTAATAACCATGTTTCTCCATTCACCATTCATGGATCTGAGAAACATCACTTAGAGGAAACACCTCAAGATGTGTGAGGGAAGGACCTCCCTGAGGCACCTCTGTGCTCTTAGAGGTCTGAGAGCTTTTGCAAGGCTCCAGGAGTTCATTTGGTGCCATGCATGTGGTGTTCCTTTCTTGAAGCACAAAGCCGTGACATGATCCAGACTCCCTCAGGGTGGCCTATTGTAACACAGCACTTCTTCATGTCGGTAAACTTCAGTTCTTTAATTTCATTAATTTCATTCCTGTCATTCAGTCTTACTTGACAAGGTAGCTCTTAATTTCACAGTGTGTAACCTCTGGCATGAAGTTATTAGACCAGTGATTTTTCTCTTATTCCTGACTGTTAGCATTTAATGGCAAGAGATCTCTCCTGAGGGGAATGCTTCTTTGCATGGGTACTTGGAGAGACCGTTCCTTTGCTTGGAGGAGGCTGGCCTGTCATGCCTCTCAGATTTGCTCATGCTCCTTCGCCCTTCAGATCTGCTTCCCATGGCACCACCTGGATCAGTCTCCAAGTAAGTCGAAGACTTCTCCACTGGAGTCCAGAGTCTGTTCCCTGCTGCTGACCTTCCTCACTGCCCTTTGGTGTCTGAGACCCCACTGTTTCATGGTCATGAAGCCAAGGGTGACGCTGGTGATCACATCCTGACCAGCTTTTCCTTGTTGGCCAGGGTCACATCCAGGTAAGCATCACCATCACTGGCCCGCCTAGCAGCTCTGTTAAGAAGTTGTCCGAAAGTCCTTCAGGCTGTTGGCACCCTGTTGCTTTGCCTGGCCAGTGAATGCCAGGGCACTTCCAGTCCCCCATAGGCACCTTCTCGTTAACCTGGAGACTTCCTCAGCTGCTAACAAAAGAACTTTTCTCTTTCCACTCCCATGATCAAGTAGTTTGTAACTGCCAGCACAATGTCACTCTTACTGACTCTTCTGATCCTCAGTGACAAAAGCTAACCCAACCTGTTGCCTGTCACATAGAGCATCCCCATAAATCCAAGCTTCCCCTTCATACAGGGGGCATCCACCCTCTTCATCCTTCCTGCTGATTTGGTACCCCTCCTGGGGTTCCAGCCATCTAAAGGGACATAAGATTATCTGTACAATTGTCCCTTAGAGTGCTAGACCTAAGGAAGAGCATTTTAAATGATGCCTCACAGAGTCTGAGTGCCTGCCTTACTGGGATCACAACAGACCAACACTTCCTGGTGAAAACCACTCTCTCAGTACCCTTGATTGCAGCTCCGCTGGTCCCACGGAGTTGTAAGGGTGTGGTTTGCTAGGTAAGCCCTGGCATGATCCTCATCCACCACTGGTTGTTCCCCTTTCCCTTCCAGAGTCCTGCCTCAAAGCACAAAGGCCTGGGAGAACTTTCTGGTGGTCACTGAGGCAAAGAGGACAGAGGCTATGTCAGATCTCTCTACACCTACTCTCACTTAATGTAGCAGAGGTCCCGTAGTATCTCTCTTTCTTCTCTAGCTGTTCCTGAAGTAGCAACATTTCCTCCTGGTGCCCTTGAATTGCCTTTTGAGCGTCAGCTGAGTTTTGGTATGAAGTATGGCTGTGCTTGGAGGATGCTGTCTTTGAAGGCAAGATGTACCCAGAAACACTGTTGAAATGCTTGGGCTGTTCCATGGTTGGATCATCAAGGGAGTGAGGAAGGACCCTGGTGTGATGTGCTTTGTGATCAGGCAATGCCTGCAGCTAATGGGTAGAAGAAGGGACAGAATTTGCATCTCTGATGGCATCTGGTGACTGGTGCCTCTCCCTGATGGGAACCGTCAATGGCACAAAGGCACCAAATCATACCATTCGAGATGCCATCTTGGTTATCTGTCGCACACCCTCCCTGAAGGAGAATTGCTTTTGGTGTGGGACCTGTGATTTCTGTGCCAGCCCTGGCATCTCCTGTAGCTCTGGGCGCCTGGTTCTGAACCGTGAATTGAGTAGCTGATCTGAATTCTGTAACCCAAGGTGGGGCTGAGCATGAGACAACTGCCAATATTGTCAGCCAAGACCTAGTAAATACAAAACGATGCAGAAGATCTCTCCCTATGGCACATGACTCCATTCCATCGGAGGAATACCTCTATAGGCCACCCTGAACATCATGAGGAGGGAGAGGTTCCATTGCCCTTAATTTGGGCATCAGCTGTCATTTCAGTTGGCCAAAGGTAATTCCCAGGAGCTGCAAAGAAGATGCACTCAGATGTTGTCCTGTCTCTATATCAGCCTGCACATAACTTGGATCTGTCTCCATTACCTGCACATCTCTTTGACCACCTCTGGCACCTCCAATGTCACCAGACATTTGCATCTGAACACCTCACTCCTGGCCTCCATCACCATTACTTAGCATGGGAGCTGAGACAAGGAGCTGACATGCAGGTGCCTATTTAATGCAGACCTGCACTGAGGCAAGAGGAATCCCACCTCCTGTGGGTTTGTGGTGGGCATGGGAGGGAGCTGAGTCCCCTTCCAGCCCCAGGACTACAATCCCAGCATGAGATGCCTCCATGGACTTGGCTGACTCCCTTCCCTCAGCAGGGCTGAAGGAGATCCCTGCCTGTCACTGTCTGCGTGTCCTGCCCAATGATGGAACAAGAAAGAGGCTGCCCAGGGAAGTGCTTGAGTCACCATCCTTGGAGGTATTTAAAAGACACGGTGTTTAGGGACATGGTTTAGTGCTGGACTTGCTAGTGTTAGGTTCACGATTGGACTTGATGATGTTATGGGTCTTTTCCAACTGAAAAGATTCTATGATTCTCAGACCAGTTGATTCTTGGACCTAAGTCTGTCTCTCAGCAGAGCAATGACCCTGCTGGAAAGCAGTGTCTCTCCCCAGGTGAGGGAGGGAACATCAGTGATTGCTTCAGCCTGTTTCCCAGCAGGTTCCCCTGGAGCCCCAGGGACACCTGGAGGGAGCCCAGAGGGGGCAGAGAAAGTGCTGCCTTGGGCTGGTCCTCTGCTGCTGAGCTGGGCTGGGCTCCTGGGACAGAGGGAGCTCCTGGCAAGCGGGCAGCGCTGCAGAGAGACAGCTCTGCCCAGGAGCAGGGCTGGGGGCACTGCCTGCAGGCGTCGAGAGGAGACCTGCAAAGCAGAGAGACCTTAAAGGCAGTGTGGAGTGGGAGGATGCTGAGAGCTCACTGGGGGAGAAATCTTCACAGCCCTCTGCATGGTAAGTCTGTGGGTGCAGGGCAATAGAGCTTCAGTTCCTGCAGTGATCTCCGAACACTGGCACAGCTGACAGTGTATGGGATCTGGCAGGAGGACTGTCTTGGTTTCTCTGGTGTAGAGGAGAAGGATGTGCTCCAGAGCAGGGCTTCCCTGCTGCGCTGTCAGAGGGACAGGGCATGAGGACTGCCTTCTCCTGGCACCAGCTGCAGGGCTGTGAAGCCGGGTGTGCATCCAGGGGTGCCCAGGGCTGTCCTTCAGAGCAGGGTCCTGGTGTTTCAGGGGCTGAGTGTTGGAGCAGGGACTTTGCTGTCTGCCAGGGTCAGGACTCAGCCTGTGCAGGGAAATCCCCATGGCAGTGTAGGGAGAAGCTGTGGGTGAAAGAAAAGACCCTTGGAAGGGCAGAGCAGCGTTCTTCTGCTGTCGAGAGGGTGCTGCATGTGTCACGTTTGCTCACAGCTCCAGCTTAGCCCTGGGCATTTCCAAGGGGACTTTCAAGAAGAACGTCAAGGCAGCATTCTCCTGAAAGGTAAGAGTCTTTGCTTTGAATTTTTATCATCCTGGTATGGGTGGGCAGTGTGACAATAAAATTTATTTGTCCCCTCTAGAGAAGGCACTGAGATTCCAGTTGTCCTTAGGACTTGTCTGAGGTGCTCCTTAGCCCCTGCACACACAGAGATGCCCCTGGGCAGTGCCCGGCTGCCAGGAGGGGTCTGCATGGCAGAGCTGAGCACACAGCGGGTGGGATGGGGTCTGTGAGCAGGGACAGGGAGGAGACAAGGGGATGGAGAAGCAGCTGCTGACAGGGACAGCGCCAGGCAGCAGAGACAGGGGCAGGGAGTGAGAGGGAGCTGCTCCCAGCAATGCCATGGGAGGGGGGGATTCAGGCACCTCCCTGCCATCAGTGGGGAAAACCCATGGTCTTTGCTCCCACCCAGCAGATCCTCTGCCCTTATGGCCATGGGGACTCAGTCACCTTCTCAGTGGCTTAGCCCTGAACAGAAGAAATTATCAAATGCCCTACCATCTGTCCCTCTCCTGCCTCCAGCAGCAGCAGAACTGTAGCATTTGTGCATTTTCTTCTTCCTGCCACTGCTCCTCTTTTTATTGTCACTGGACTGGGGTGGGGGCGTGGGATTCAGGTGCACTTTACAGAGCAAGCCTGTTGTCTTGCCATGCAGATTTGTCCATGGGAGTTAAGTGTCCCAATCCCCTCCTAATTCCCAGGCTCCCAGTGATAGAAATGACAAAACTCTCCTTTCAGGACACCCCATCTTTAGGACCTGTGCTTCTTTCCCTGCCAAAAGCACTCCTTAAGTGAGGGTGGGAAACTAGAACAAAATATACAAAACAAAATACCCTCAGCTCTTCTCTGCTGTTGCCTGAATTGGGAGTGAAAATGTTGAAAAGCTCTTTGACGTTACAAGTGGATTTTATGTGTATATCAGCCAATGTCCCCATTTACCTCCTGCTCTAGGGCAGGACTGACTCCTCAGGAGCTCAGAGCAGAGCCCGCTGCTCCCAGTGGCGCCCTCAGTCAGCACCACCAACAACCCATGAAATGGACTGCCAAAGGTCTTCCTGAAATACGAGACAGCTTCAGTGGGGTTTCTTTGTGAAATGCATCAGCTTTTGCTCAGAGAAGTTTCTTCTAACTCGTCACTGTCTTTCCCTCTTGAACAGTGCCCCATGCCCGGAAGAAGCTGATGTCCAACAGCAGCTCCATCACTGAGTTCCTCCTCCTGGCATTTGCAGACACACGGCAGCTGCAGCTCTTGCACTTCTGGCTCTTCCTGGGCATCTACCTGGCTGCCCTCCTGGGCAATGGCCTCATCATCACCACTGTAGCCTGCGACCACCGCCTCCACACCCCCATGTACTTCTTCCTCCTCAACCTCTCCCTTCTTGACCTGGGCTCCATCTCCACCACTGTTCCCCAAATCCATGGCCAATTCCCTGTGGGACAGCAGGGTCATGTCCTACTGGGGATGTGCTGCACAGGTCTTTTTCTTTGTCTTCTTCATCGCAGCAGAGTATTGTGTCCTCACCATCATGGCCTACGACCGCTACGTTGCCATCTGCAAACCCCTGCACTATGGGACCCTCCTGGGCAGCAGAGCTTGTGTCCACATGGCAGCAGCTGCCTGGGCCAGTGGGTTTCTCTATACTCTGCTGCACACGGCCAATACATTTTCACTACCACTCTGTCAAGGCAATGTTGTGGGCCAGTTCTTCTGTGAAATCCCCCAGATCCTCAAGCTCTCCTGCTCATGGTCCTACCTCAGGGAAGTTGGGCTTCTTGTGCTTAGTGCCTGTTTAGCATTTGGTTGTTTTGTTTTCATTCTTTTCTCCTACGTGCAGATCTTCAGGGCTGTGCTGAGGATCCCCTCTGAGCAGGGACGCCACAAAGCCTTTTCCACAAGCCTCCCTCACCTGGCTGTGGTCTCCCTGTTTGTCAGCACTGGCATGTTTGCCTACCTGAAGCCCCCATCCCTCACCTCCCCACTTCTAGACCTGGTGGTGGCAGTTCTGTACTCGGTGGTGCCTCCAGCAGTGAACCCGCTCCTCTACAGCATGAGGAACCAGGAGCTCAAGGATGCCCTGTGGAAAATGATGAGCGGGTGCTTTTCAGAAGCAATTACCTGCCTGTTTTCTTTTGCAGAGCATTTATAATGTAAATCATTATAGGCCCAGCCTGTCTTCTCAGGATATTGTTGTTGTTCCTGGTGGGTTCTTTGTTCTGATAATGTTCTGCACAATGACATTTTATGATTCATCCCACTTCTAATTCAATGTCTACCTCTAGAATTTGACCCAGAGGCTGTGTAAAAGAGGCGCAGTGCTCTCTCTGTATTTCAGCATAATAAACACCCTGCAGTGACTTGTTTGCCTGAGATCCTTCCGCTCAGTCTTGGTGAAGCTGCAGGGTATTGATTTTGTGCAGAGGGGAAGGGGAAAAGAGACTTAGCACAGCAAAACTGAGAGGGAGCACCAGCGCTTGGTCTTTCCAGAGCTGCTCTCTTTCTACTCCCACACTGTCCTTCTGAGCCCCTGGGTTGGTGTAAGGCCTGAGTGCTCTGGCAGCTGGGTCACAGTCCTGCTGTGTGACAGGACACTCAAGGGAGAATCTTGGTTCTGAGGAATTGCTCTATTTACACTGGCTTTGTCACTCTATGCCCTGCCCCGCTGACAGTTGGGACCAGGGGTTCCCTCAGCTGCCTTCCTTGTGCTGACAACACATTTAGAGAAGCCCTTCTGGGTGCCCTCCCCATGCATGGCCATTTCCAGCCACCGCTGAGCTCTGGCTTTGCTGGCTCCATCCCTGCGCCCACAGGCCAGGTGTCTGTCTGCCTCCTGGGCAGGCTGTTCCCCCTCCAGCCTCCCTGCTCTTCCTTCTCCTGTTGGACCTCCTAAGTCAGGGGGGCCCCTGTTCATCCACGCTGACGTCTTGCCAGGCCCTGCTCAACTCCCTGTGCATCATCAGGCTGTCTTCTTCCTGGGCTTTGAGGATGTTGTCCCTGAAGACCCAGGAGGGACTCACAGCCCCTTTGTCCTCCAGGACAGTCCAAGCAGATCCTCAGCTAATGGAAATCAGCTCTCCTGCAGTCCCTCACTGTCATTCTCCTAGTTGTCCTACTTCTCCACCATCTCATGGTGGTAGCAGCCATGGCTGCCCTCCTCCTTCCCATCCCCAGCCAGATCCACCCTGTCTGTCAGGAAGAGACCAGCCCTAGACAGCTCATTGAGTGTCTCTGTCAAAATGCTGTCTTTTGCACCCTGCAGGAATCTCCTGGCTTGCCTATGCCCAGCCCTGCTGCCCTCCCAGAAGACTGTGGGGTGCTTCAACTCGCCATGTCATCGAGGACCCGTGACCGTGAGGCTTCCTCCAAGGCAAGGCTCTGTGCACGCCAGCCTCCCCTTTGCACAGAGCTCCCCTCCACCTCCTCACCTTCCGCCTGCCTTCCTGAGGAGCTGCACGGTCCACTTGGTGGACTCGTGATGGTTCGTTTGCTACGATCTCGAAAGTGCAAAATTAAGGTGACCAACACCAAAGGGGATAGCAATAATCACACAGTAAAACTTTATTGTATTGTCTGTGAAGAGGCACGCGATAGTTAGAGATGGGTGAAAGAAAGGAGAAAAGTAAAGTTTAGAGAGAGGAGAAAGAGAAGTTATAGCTACCACCGCTGATCTCAAGACGTCCTAACGGTCCCGGGTCCAGCTAATGCTGCGTCGTCGATCGTCATGGTCCTTGGTGGGGAAGCTTCCAATTTCCGTTGTTCAGAAGTCATCTTTTATGCTTAGTAACACACCTTGCTCCACCTCTGCCTCAGGAGTCTCCGCCCTTCTCGAGCGAGGCTATTACGCAGGCACAGGGTCAGTGTCCGAGGCGTGGTAAGTCTTGGAGGTGTGTTTTGGTATTATAATGAAGCAAAGTTCGTCTAAAGTTCATGATTTCTTCATCGATGTTATGGTAACAATTGCAATCCATCCTTTTTGGACAGTAGCTGTGCAGTTATCTTTAACGGAGCCTTGTACCACACGTTCTGTTCTTGGGATCGGCCACTGCACTCCAAACAGGCCGTTGTCAGATAACGTACTGTTCACGTTCCTGATGACGATGTTGAGACAATGCTGATTTTCTGTCCGTACTGTTCATGTTCCTGATGATGATGTTGAGACAATGCTGATTTTCTGACCGACTCCTACAGGAGCCCTTGGCACCCATGGCTGCCCTCCCACCACTCCAGCTGTCCCACCAGGGCTCTGCAGTCCCCGTGGGGTGGGGGAGCACGTTGCTGCCTGCCCAGCAGAAACGAGAGTGCTGGTGAGGGGAGAGGAGAGGCAGGTAAAGGGGAAGGGTTGTGGGAGGTTGTCTGGGAGGTGACTCCTGTTGCCAGAAGAGGATGATGCAAGGAGAGGCATGGTAGGTGGGAGGTGGATTTTGAAGTCACTTCTTTGGAAACAACCCAATTGGCCAGGTGCTGAGTCAGGCCCAGTGATGTCACCTGGAGTGTCGGAAAACCCTCCCAGCAGTGCTGAGATCTTGGGAGAGGGGAGATGCAGAGGAAGGTGAAGGTGGCATGGCTGGGAGGTGGAGTGTGAGGCCATTTCTCTTGCTGCTTGACTTGCAGCATCACAAATCCCAACGTGGCACAGATGGCAGCTCATTCAGTGGAGAGGGGTAGAGGTAGGCAGAGCCAACATGGTTGGGCTGTTGCTTGTGATGTTACCTCATGACAGCAATGTGAGTGGCCAGGAGCAGGCAGGCATCATGGGGTCATCAAGGACACCAGCTGGGAAGACTACAGACAGATGACTGATGACTGGGCCCTTGGTGAGGCCCTGCCCTGGGGTGAAGCTCTCTGTATGTGACATGGGAACTTATAGGGCATGGCAGGAGAAATTGCAGGATGTGACAGAGAAGAGCGTGAGAAGGGACCAGCAGTATGGGCAGCACCCTGTGTCCTGGCTGGGTCTCACAGGTGGCTGCAGATGTGAGAAGTGGCCAAACTGCACAGAGAGGAGCACCGGGGACCTTCTGGGCAGTCTTGTCTTGCAAGGCCATCAGTGCCTGGGGAAGCCATCAGGGATGCCCTTGAAGTCCCAGAGGGCATGTTGCAAATACTCTGATCAAGAAATTAGAATTTGATTATCTACAAGAGTTAGGTTTGATTAAGAAGTAGAAAATTGTGAAGCATAATGTATAGGAGTGTTAAGTTTGAAATGTAGTCGTGGAAACTTTAGGAACTGTGTTCTGTGTTACCATAGGAACCTTAGTATTGTTAAGTTTGAAATAAGCTAACCATAGAAACTTCACCAGGAACTTACTGGTTTTCTTATGTTTTGTTTCAAGAAACTATGGAAACTGTCATGGACACCAGTTTGCTGCTTGGAAACGGCCTTACCCTTCTCATCTCGATTTGAGTATCGAGGATTGCAATCAGTAGAGCTAAGTGAAATACACCAAAGATTGTTTTTAAATAAGAATATTGATAAGGTGATATAATCAAAAGACCAATCATTATAACTGTCAAATGTAAGAGCGACCATAGTATGCATTTTTATGTAAAGAGCTTATGTAACAATGACTTGACAGAAAAAAGTTTATAAAAACTGATGAATTTAATGTTAAGCTGGACATGCCTTTGGAGGAGTGATCCCCCATGTCCCCAGCGCTGCAAGTGCCTGCTTCTTAACATCACATCGGTGTTAAGGAGTTTTACTGCAGATTTTGGTAACTGGCATAGGTATGGTGTCCAAACTATCACATTTGGGTACAAATGGAGAAAACCTGAGACCATTGTGCAAAATCTAATTGGTGAGGGTTATGAATTGTGGGGGAGACTGGGGCAGAGAAAGGCAAGGGTCAAGGCATATTGTGGAAGAAGCAGCCTGTGCACGTTTGGGAAGGAGAGGGATGCAAGGGCCCAGGTGCCTGTGGGGAGGTGGCTGGTCAGTGCTGGTCTGGCCAAAGCCTGTGCCTGATCACCACGGTCTGTCCTGCTTATTCTACTGGTTTCAGTTGCAGTACTGTTAATTAACTTCGTAGTAACTTCTGTGGGGCTATGTTTTAGGTTTGTGATGGAAACAGTTTTGCTAACACACCAATGTTTTAGTCATTGCTGAGCAGTGCTTGCACAGCACCAAGGACATTTGGTGTGCAGAAGAGGGGACACAGCTGGGACAGCTGACCCCAACTGACCAAAGGGATCTTCTGTACCATAGGATGTCACACTCAGCAATAAAAACTGGGGGAACAAGGAGGAAAAGGGGAGGGTTCAGAGTGATGGTGTTTGCCTTCCCAAGTAAATGTTACGCTTGATGGAGCCCTGCTTTCCTGGAGATGGCTGAACACCTGCCTGTCGATGGGAAGCAGTGAATGAATTCCTTATTTTGCTTTGCCTGAGTGCACAGCTTTTGCTTTACTCATTAAACTGTTTTGATCTCAACCCATGAGTTTTCTCACTTTTACCTTTCCCATCATCTCTCCCATCCTGCTGTGGAGGAGTGAGCAAACAGCCGCGTTCTGCTTAGCTGACTACTGGGGTTAAACTACGACATTTATTAAACTCTGCTCCTGGCTTTTTTCTGTGTGAGTAGACTCACTGCTGTGTGTCTTTGGGCATGAATGTGTGTACATGCTTTGCTGGTCAATTCTAATGTACGGATCGCTCGCGGAACCTTTGCACCCCATCAGCCTGAGAGGGGAATGGGATGGGGCCCATTGTGTTGCTCATGGTTGTGTAAGTGCTGCTGTCAGTGTGGTGGCTGTCAAGGTGCTGTTGCCTCTTGGAGGTGTTCTGTGTTGGATTGGCTGTGTCCATCTTTGTTTCCTTGCAGATACCCAGATTTAGTGCTTTCCCTTTGGTTGACACCGCCTTGGGCCATCTCTCACTCTGTGGGGCTCCAGTCAATGCGCCCCCAGGAACATGCGGTCCATGCATATCTCACAGGCTCTGTAGGGAGCTCCAGATTCCTCTCCTGGAGGATGTCTTCTGCTGTGTCACACGTTGGGCACGCATTGGAGAGCTGATTTCACTTAGCTGAGGCTCTGCTTGGACTGTCCTGGAGGACAAAGGGGCTGTGCGTCCCTCCTGGATATTCAGTGACAATGTTCTCAAAGCCCAGGAAGAAGACAGCCTGATGCTGCGCAGGGAGTCAAGCAGGGCCTGGCAAGAGGTCAGCGTGGATGAACAGGGACCCACCTCACTTACTTAGGAGGTCCAACACCAGAAGAAAGTGCAGGGAGGCTGGAGGGGGAACAGCCTGCCCAGGAGGCAGACAGACACCTGGCCTGTGGGCGCAGGGACGGAGCCAGCAAAGCCAGAGCTCAGCAGTGGCTGGAAATGGCCATGCAAGGGGAGGGGACCCAGAAGGGCTTCTCTACACTTGTTGTCAGCACAGGGAAGGCAGCTGAGGCAACCCTGGTCCCAGTGGCCAGTGGGGCAGGGGACGGAGTGACAAAGGCAGTATAAATACAGCAATTCCCCAGAACAAAGATTCTCCCTTGAGCGTCCTGTCACACAGCAGGACTGTGACCGAGCTGCCAGAGCACTCAGGCCTTACACCAACCCAGGGGCTCAGAAGGACAGTGTGGGAGTGGAAAGAGAGCAGCTCTGGGAAGACCAAGCCCTGGTGCTGCCTGTCAGTGCTGCTGTGCTGAGACGGTTTTCCCATTCCCCTCTGCACAAAGTCAATTCCCTGCAGCTTCACCAGGTTCTCAGAGGAAGGATCTCAGGCAAACAAGTCACTGCAGGGTCCTTTACTGTGTTGAAATACAGAGAGAGCACTGCGCCTCATTTACACAGCCGCTGGGTCAAATTCTAGAGGTAGACAGTGAATTAGAAGTGGGATGAATCATAAAATTTCATTGTGCACATTATCGCTAGAAAAATAAAGAAAACACAACCGCCACCACAAACAGGAACCTGAGAAGACAGGCTGGGCCTGTAATAAGTTACATTATGAATGCTCTGCAAAAGAAAACAGGAAAAATTCTTTCTGAAAAGCACCTGCTCATCATTATCCTCAGGGCATCCTTGAGCTCCTGGTTCCTCATGCTGTAGAGGAGGGGGTTCACTGCTGGAGGCACCACCGAGTACAGAACTGCCACCACCAGGTCTAGAACTGGGGGGGAGATGGAGGGGGGCTTCAAGCAGGCAAACACTGCAGTGCTGATAAACAAGGAGACCACGGCCAGGTGAGGGCGGCACGTGGAAAAGGCTCTGTGGCGTCCCTGCTCAGAGGGGATCCTCAGCACAGCCCTGAAGATCTGCACGTAGGAGAAAAGAATGAAAACAAAACAACCAAATGCTAAACAGGCACTAAGCACAAGAAACCCAACTTCCCTGAGGTAGGCATCTGAGCAGGAGAGCTTGAGGATCTGGGGGATTTCACAGAAGAACTGTCCCACAACATTGCCTTGGCAGAGTGGTAGTGAAAATGTATTGGCTGTGTGCATGACAGCATAGAGAAACCCACTGGCCCAGGCAGCTGCTGCCATGTGGACACAAGCTCTGCTGCCCAGGAGAGTCCCGTAGTGCAGGGGTTGGCAGATGGCAACGTAGCGGTCGTAGGCCATGATGGTGAGGACACAATACTCCGCTACGAACAAAAAGGTAAAGAAAAAGACCTGTGCAGTACATCCCGAGTAGGAAATGGCCCTGCTGTCCCACAGGGAATTGGCCATGGTTTGGGGAACAGTGGTGGAGATGGAGCCCAGGTCGAGAAGGGAGAGGTTGAGGAGGAAGAAGTACATGGGGGTGTGGAGGCGGTGGTCGCAGGCTACAGTGGTGATGATGAGGCCATTGCCCAGGAGGGCAGCCAGGTAGATGCCCAGGAAGAGCCAGAAGTGCAAGAGCTGCAGCTGCCGTGTGTCTGCAAATGCCAGGAGGAGGAACTCAGTGATGGAGCTGCTGTTGGACATCAGCTTCTTCCGGGCATGGGGCACTGTTCAAGAGGGAAAGACAGTGATGAGTTAGAAGAGACTTCTCTGAGCAAAGCCTGAAGTATTTCTCATAGAAATCCCACTGAAGCTGCCTCTCCTATTTCAGAAAGACGTTCAGCAGGTCCCTTTCATGAGACATGCCTGGTGCTGGCTGAAGGTGCCACTGGGAGCAGCAGGCTCTGCTGTGGGCTACAGGGGAGTCAGTCTTGCCCTACAGCAGGACGTAAATAGGAAAACAGGGTGATCTTATATTAAATCCACTTGTCACGTCAAACAGCTTTTCAGCACTGTCACTCCCAATTCAACCAAAAGTGGGGAAGAGCTGAGAGGATTTTGTTCTGCTTTCCCCACCACACTTAAGGAGTACTTTTGGCAGGGAAAGAAGCGAATGTCCTAAGGATGGGGTATCCTGCAAGGAGAGTTTTGTCATTTGTATCACTGGGAGCCTGGGGTTTGCTCAGCTGTGTGGTCTGTGTTCTGTGTGTTGTGTCCTCTGTGTGCTGTGTGCTCTGTGCTCTGCTAGGAGCCTGGGGTGTGATCAGCTCTGCCCTGCAAACCCCCCCCGGCAGCCAAGCACTGCCCAGGGACATCTCTGTGTGTGCAGGGGCTAAGGAGCAACTCAGACAAATCCTAAGGACAACTGGAATCTCGGTGCCTTCTCCAGAGGGGAGAAATAAATTTTAATGTCTCACTGCCCACCCATCCACAAGGATAATAAATATTCAAAGCAAAGACTCGTTCCCTTAAAGGTAAATGCTGCCTTGATATTCCTCTTGAAAATCTATGCCTAAGCTTGAGCTGTGAGCAAACCTGACCCACGCAGCATGCTCTCGACAGCAGAAGCAGGCTGCTCTGCCCTTCCAGGGGTCATTTCTTTCACCCACACCTTCTCCCCACACTGCCATGGGCAGTTCCCTGCGCAGGCTGAAGTGCTGAACCT
This sequence comes from Harpia harpyja, assembly GCF_026419915.1. Classification (NCBI taxonomy): domain Eukaryota; kingdom Metazoa; phylum Chordata; class Aves; order Accipitriformes; family Accipitridae; genus Harpia; species Harpia harpyja. The sequence goes on from NW_026293419.1 coordinate 347,983, forward strand.
GGCAGGCAGCAAAGTCCCTGCTCCACCACTCAGCCCCTGAAACACCAGGACCCTGCTCTGAAGGACAGCCCTGGGCACCCCTGGATGCACACCTGGCTTCACAGCCCTGCAGATGGTGCCAGGAGAAGGCAGTCCTCATGCCCTGTCCCTCTGACAGCGCAGCAGGGAAGCCCTGCTCTGGAGCACATCCTTCTCCTCTACACCACAGAAACCAAGACAGTCCTCCTGCCAGATCCCATACACTGTCAGCTGTGCCAGTGTTCGGAGATCCCTGCAGGAACTGAAGCTCTATTGCCCTGCACCCACAGACTTACCATGCAGAGGGCTGTGAAGATTTCTCCCCCAGTGAGCTCTCAGCATCCTCCCACTCCACACTGCCTTTAAGCTCTCTCTGCCTTGCAGGTCTCCTCTCGATGCCTGCAGGCAGTGCCCCCAGCCCTGCTCCTGGGCAGAGCTGTCTCTCTGCAGCGCTGCCCGCTTGCCAGGAGCTCCCTCTGTCCCAGGAGCCCAGCCCAGCTCAGCAGCAGAGGACCAGCCCAAGGCAGCACTTTCTCTGCCCCCTCTGGGCTCCCTCCAGGTGTCCCTGGGGCTCCAGGGGAACCTGCTGGGAAACAGGCTGAAGCAATCACTGATGTTCCCTCCCTCACCTGGGGAGAGACACTGCTTTCCAGCAGGGTCATTGCTCTGCTGAGAGACAGACTTAGGTCCAAGAGTCAACTTTTCTGAGAATCATAGAATCTTTTCAGTTGGAAAAGACCCATAACATCATCAAGTCCAATCGTGAACCTAACACTAGCAAGTCCAGCACTAAACCATGTCCCTAAACACTGTGTCTTTTAAATACCTCCAAGGATGGTGACTCAAGCATTTCTCTGGGCAGCCTCTTTCTTGTGCCATCATTGGGCAGGACACGCAGACAGTTACAGGCAGGGATCTCCTTTAGCCCTGCTGAGGGAAGGCAGCCAGCTGAGTCCGTGGAGGCATCTCATGCTGGGATTGTAGTCCTGGGGCTGGAAGGGGACTCAGCTCCCTCCCATGCCCACCACAAACCCACAGGAGGTGGGATTCCTCTTGCCTCAGTGCAGGTCTGCATTAAATAGGCACCTGCATGTCAGCTCCTTGTCTCAGCTCCCATGCTAAGTAATGGTGATGGAGGCCAGGAGTGAGGTGTTCAGATGCAAATGTCTGGTGACATTGGAGGTGCCAGAGGTGGTCAAAGAGATGTGCAGGTAATGGAGACAGATCCAAGATATGTGCAGGCTGATATAGAGACAGGACAACATCTGAGTGCATCTTCTTTGCAGCTCCTGGGAATTACCTTTGGCCAACTGAAATGACAGCTGATGCCCAAATTAAGGGCAATGGAACCTCTCCCTCCTCATGATGTTCAGGGTGGCCTATAGAGGTATTCCTCCGATGGAATGGAGTCATGTGCCATAGGGAGAGATCTTCTGCATCGTTTTGTATTTACTAGGTCTTGGCTGACAATATTGGCAGTTGTCTCATGCTCAGCCCCACCTTGGGTTACAGAATTCAGATCAGCTACTCAATTCACGGTTCAGATCCAGGCGCCCAGAGCTACAGGAGATGCCAGGGCTGGCACAGAAATCACAGGTCCCACACCAAAAGCAATTCTCCTTCAGGGAGGGTGTGCGACAGATAACCAAGATGGCATCTCGAATGGTATGATTTGGTGCCTTTGTGCCATTGACGGTTCCCATCAGGGAGAGGCACCAGTCACCAGATGCCATCAGAGATGCAAATTCCGTCCCTTCTTCTACCCATTAACTGCAGGCATTACCTGATCACAAAGCACGTCACACTGGGGTCCTTCCTCACTCCCTTGATGATCCAACCAAGGAACAGCCCAAGCATTTCAACAGTGTTTCTGGGTACATCTTGCCTTCAAAGACAGCATCGTCCAAGCACAGCCATGGTTTATACCAAAACTCAGCTGACGCTCAAAAGGCAATTCAAGGGCACCAGGAGGAAATGTTGCTACTTCAGGAACAGTTAGAGAAGAAAGAGAGTTACTAGGGGACCACTGCTACATTAAGTGAGAGTAGGTGTAGAGAGATCTGACATAGCCTCTGTCCTCTTTGCCTCAGTTACCACCAGAAAGTTCTCCCAGGCCTTTGTGCTTTGAGGCAGGACTCTGGAAGGGAAAGGGGAACAACCAGTGGTGGATGAGGATCATGCCAGGGCTTACCTAGCAAACCACACCCTTACAACTCCGTGGGACCAGCGGAGCTGCAATCAAGGGTACTGAGAGAGTGGTTTTCACCAGGAAGTGTTGGTCTGTTGTGATCCCAGTAAGGCAGGCACTCAGACTCTGTGAGGCATCATTTAAAATGCTCTTCCTTAGGTCTAGCACTCTAAGGGACAATTGTACAGATAATCTTATGTCCCTTTAGATGGCTGGAACCCCAGGAGGGGTACCAAAGCAGCAAGAAGGATGAAGAGGGTGGATGCCCCCTGTATGAAGGGGAAGCTTGGATTTATGGGGATGCTCTATATGACAGGCAACAGGTATGGTTAGCTTTTGTCACTGAGGATCAGAAGAGTCAGTAAGAGTGACATTGTGCTGGCAGTTACAAACTACTTGATCATGGGAGTGGAAAGAGAAAAGTTCTTTTGTTAGCAGCTGAGGAATTCTCCAGGTTAACGAGAAGGTGCCTATGGGGGACTGGAAGTGCCCTGGCATTCACTGGCCAGGCAAAGCAAGAGGGTGCCAACAGCCTGAAGGACTCTGGGACAACTTCTTAACAGAGCTGCTAGGCGGGCCAGTGATGGTGATGCTTACCTGGATGTGACCCTGGCCAACAAGGAAAAGCTGGTCAGGATGTGATCACCAGCGTCACCCTTGGCTTCATGACCATGAAACAGTGGGGTCTCAGACACCAAAGGGCAGTGAGGAAGGTCAGCAGCAGGGAACAGACTCTGGACTCCAGTGGAGAAGTCTTCGACTTACTTGGAGACTGATCCAGGTGGTGCCATGGGAAGCAGCTCTGAAGGGCGAAGGAGCATGAGCAAATCTGAGAGGCATGACAAGCCAGCCTCCTCCAAGCAAAGGAACGGTCTCTCCAAGTACCCATGCAAAGAAGCATTCCCCTCAGGAGAGATCTCTTGCCATTAAATGCTAACAGTCAGGAATAAGAGAAAAATCACTGGTCTAATAACTTCATGCCAGAGGTTACACACTGTGAAATTAAGAGCTACCTTGTCAAGTAAGACTGAATGACAGGAATGAAATTAATGAAATTAAAGAACTGAAGTTTACCGACACGAAGAAGTGCTGTGTTACAATAGGCCACCCTGAGGGAGTCTGGGTCATGTCACGGCTTTGTGCTTCAAGAAAGGAACACCACATGCATGGCACCAAATGAACTCCTGGAGCCTTGCAAAAGCGCTCAGACCTCCAAGAGCACAGAGGTGCCTCAGGGAGGTCCTCCCCTCACACATCTTGAGGTGTTTCCTCTAAGTGATGTTTCTCAGATCCATGAATGGTGAATGGAGAAACATGGTTATTACCCAAGAAAAGCCTTGAGAGCTTTTTAACTTGTCAGTTAGATATTAGGCAGTGATTGGAAGTGTGTAGTGATGTGAGAGAGGGTGAAGTCCTCAAAAAGCAATGAGATGGTTCAGGGCTTTAGCAAATCCTTACAACCACGCCTGAGCCCAGCAACAGAAAGCGGTTGACGTCTGTAGGTGGAGGAGGAGTAGGTGTGCCCTGGCAGTGTGGCTGCAGGACCCTGCACAAACCAGGGCTTATATGAGAATTTTCCATCATGCCTCAGCCTGGCATATGGGGAATGCCCATTGCTGGGGGTAGCTGAACACTGCTCCTCATGGCTGTGAGCTGACCTTCCTGTCTTCCTCTCCTTCACTACCCACACTTGCCTGGAATTCAGGCAACATCCATGAGCCTGGAGAATGCATGAACCTCCTGGAGTGAGGTTTCATTACTGCAGGGGATGTGAGAACATTTTGGGAGACTCGTGCGAGTGCAGCGAGAGACCGGGGCGTGCATAGCAGAGAGTGTGTTACAGGCCAGAAGGGTACCCGAAGGATCAAGTGGCAGTCATGCTACTGTGGAATAGTTCAAGTTGTGATTTTTAGGGCAGCAGCAGCAGGAGGAATGGCAGTGCAGTGCTGGGGAATGGATCCAATTTGGGGATGCAAACAAGTCTGGGACTGGGACATCTCAGGTGACTGAGGACTGTCAGCAGGGCTATGAAGGAGGCTGGACAGGTTGTGCGGAACTCACAGGCATTGCCAAATCCCCAGAACACCACAGCTTTGTGTTTAAAGCAACAAAATCTACCACCGAGTTGTACACACACCCGCACTCACACTGACCCTCAGTAGAGCCCTGAGCAATGCATGAGGGAAAGGATCTCTTTTACCAGGCCCTGGGGGCCAGGGCTTGGCCACTCTGATGATTAACAAACACCAAGGGCTTACATGTGATCAGAGCCACCAGCATATTGCCTTTGCCACCTGCAACCAGTGTCTCCAATTTTTAGCATATTTTGCCCCCAGGGACCGACACATTGACTGGTCATTCCCTTGATGGCTTTGTCAGTGTTGGCCCTCAGTGGGGCCTCCAACGCCCTCAGAAACTTGGGGTTTTCTTCTGCCTTCCACTTTGTCAGAGGCTTGTTCCTGCTTGCAGTATCTGCAGTTCAGGAACTGGGCACCAGAGGGCTCCTTAACGTGCAAAACACCCTAACAAGCCATGTCTCTGTGCACAACGTTCCCTAACTCTTCAAGTCTTCTGTGGCTCATTGGAGAAATTTCAGGAGTATAGCCGAGCAGAGAAGATTGAAATGATAAGTAACAAAAAAATCAGGATTTCTTCTGTTTCCAGTTTTCTGTCTTGCCGCTTACAGAACACGTAATCTCAGCCTTCTCCAATTCATATTGATCCACAGCATCTGCGGATGACGTCTGAACATGTAGGAAACGGTAAGATTGTTTCTGTCAGACAATGTATGGGACATCATTGTCCTGTGCCCCATCGTCATCATTGGTCCCTCACCACCACCTCCATCCATCATTTCTCTCAGTGGTCACCTGCACTTGCATCATGATTTCTCAGATCCAAGCTTTTCCCACTAAAGGCTGTAGCTGAATGATTCAGCTCTTCTGCACAGATTCCCACTGGCTTTATTTGGAGAGCCAGCTGCACACAATCACAGAAGAATGTTGCTTACCTGCTATTGTTAAAAAAAAAAAAGTAGCAAAAAACCCAATGCATTAAAAAATAATGTATGGAGTCCACGTTTCCTCCACTGAAGTCCACTTCCTGCTGTGGGTCACCTTAGTGGAACACTTTCAGTGAGATACTCAGGAGAACAGGTACAGACATAATGGAGGAGTTGGCTCAAGAGACCATCAAGCAGACTACTGGAAGACAAGGCAAGCTTTAAAGCACCTGAAGCTCTGAGCAGCACCTGGGTAGCTGAGAGGTGTTTGAATGGGTAGAGACCAATGAGAGGAGGAAAGCTGGATGGACACTGGCAAATGCAGATGTCCAGGCAGTCTGCTGGAATGACTTCTTTAGAAATGGTCAGTTCAAGCAGCACATGTGGAAACCCGTGAGAGAGTGGTGAGAGTCAATATACAGGATACTAGGCAGAGCAGTGTCACGGGTGTAATGGGGAAAAATCAATATTTCTACTCCTGAGCATAGTACATGGGCTGGAAATTTCCACCTTGACATCTGTAGTAGGTTGACCCTGGCTGGGTGCCAGGTACCCACCAAAGCCGCTCTATCAGTCCCCCTCCACAGCTGGACATGGGAGACAACATATAACAAAAGGCTCATGGATTGAGATAAAGACAGTTTAATAAAGTGAAAGCAAAGGTTGCGCAAAAGCAAAGCAAAACAAATTCTGTTATTCTCTACTTCCCATCAGCAGGCGATGTCTGGCCACGTCCTGGGAAGCAGGGCTTCGGTACACATTGTGGTTCCTCCGCAAGATGAAATGTCCCCCCTTCCATCTCCCTTTACTTAGCTTTTATAGCTGAACTGACCTCATATGGTATAGAATATCCGTTTGGTCAGTTTGGGTCAGCTGTCCTGGCTATGTCCCCTCCCAAGATCTGGCCCAGCCCCAGCCTGCCAGTGAGGGGCGGGGGGAAATGTTGGAGGGACAGACTTGATGCTGTGCCAGCACTGCTCAGCAGAAGCAGCCAAAACACTGGTGTGTTTCAACACCTTTCTAGCTACCAATAGAGAGCACAGCACTACAAGGCCTGCTATGGGGAGAACTAACACCATCTCAGCCAGACCCAATACAATCACCACCCCTCTTTCCATACCATTTGCGTCATGCTCAGGTCCCACATAATTTAATACACATCGATCTTCTAACCACGCCATTGTATTTAGTTCTCACTACTGAAATCCCTTCTTACCAACACTTACAACTGAAAATGCATACTTAAACCACCTTTATACCCAACATACAGATTTATACATTCTTATTAACTACTATCCCCTGCCTTTAACAGACAGATATTCCATGGGCTTCTTCCTCTCCTCCAGATGTTCACACACAGGCTATGACTTGGGCCCCATCTGTCAAGATGAGTGCTCAGGACAGGAGAAGCAGTATGTTCGATTGTTGGGCACCAACACCGCCTTGGTTTGGGTCACCGTTGCACTCGTCTGGTTCCTTGCAAAGTTCACTCCTCTGCTGTTCAGGTCATTCCTGTGACATTACTTCCTACAACATACGACTCACATCACAGATTGTTTTTTCCTCCACGGTTAAATGTCCTTGAGGCAGACACCAGGCCTCCCCATCCTTCTGCATTACCCACCAAGTACACCAAGCCGTGTGGCCTCTGCTAAATTTGTATCCCAATGCTTCCATGCCCCATTGCCCAGGGCTGTCAACATAGTCTTTAACATTCCATTGTACATCTCAGTCTTTCCAGATGCTTGTGGGTGATAGGGGATGTGGTACACCCACTCAGTGCTGTGTTTCTTTGCCCAGGAGTTTATGAGGTTATTTCGGAAATGAGTCCCATTGTCTGATTCAATTCTTTCTGGGGTACCATGTTGTGGACACATATTTAGCTAAGGGTCGCAAGAGCATTCCAGATGCCTTTAGAAGACCTTGAACAGAATAAACAAGAAGACAAAAAAAGAAAGATGCCAATTAGAAGAACACAGGTGCACATTCCAAGATAAAGGGAACTTGGCACAAAGAACCACAATTCGGCAGTTTATCTTGACCAATTAGACTGAGACAAGTTTCGTGTGTTTTAGTTAATATAACCAATTGTGTCCTAAGTTTATGCGCGTGTACAGTGTTAGTATAACCAATTATATCTTATGTTTATGCGCGTGTACAGTGTTGATATAACCAATCATATTTCATGCTTGTGCGCGTGTACAGTGACTTTGCAGAATATGTGACTATAAGTATGTGTGTGTTTTAGCAATAAAGGGTCGTCTGCTGTCTGCTCTCAAGATTACAGGCGTCCGTCTACTTCAATCTCCTCAAATGGTGACCCCGACGTGATTGCGGGCCGAGAAAACGCTGGAATTGCTGGAAGTGTGTCCGGAGGAGACTCTAGCCGAACGATCGTCTAGCCAGCTGGACTGAGCCGACAACCTTCTCCCGGGAGATCAATCACCCTGCTCGTTTGGAAGTAAGGTGAGCGGCTAAGAGGATTAAAATGGGTGCCCAGATGTCTGTGGAAGAAGGGGCAATTGTACGAATGCTTTCGCATATCCTCTCCGTGAGAGGGATTAAGTATGATTCAAATACTTTAGGTATGATGCTGAAGTGGCTTAAGGACCATGGTGCCCCCACTTCGAATGCAGAAGTCTTTGAAGTTAAAAATTGGGAAGAAATGGGAAAAGTAATTTGGGACTTTGTATCGCGTGGGGACGTGAAGGCCTCTGCTATGTGGAGATTGGTGCTGGAAACGTTGAAAGCCCTTAAGGCAGAAAAGGAGATGGCTGCTGCTGTAAAAATTTCAATTGAAGATACCCTGGAAAAAAAGAGAAGTGTGTGTGGTGAGGTGGTAAATAATTCGGACAGTGATGAGGAATTAAACACCGAGGGAGATGTCACTAATGGAGGCAACGATCAACCTTTAAGTAACCTGCCTCTCGAGCAGAGACCTATCCCCTCTGCACCTCCCTATGAGACACATACATCCCCAGGAGAAGCTATAAAAAAGTGATGGAAGGACATAAATGATGAAATGTTAACCGAAGGTCTAAATCCTGTGGCTTTTCCAGTTACAGTCAGGCAGAATGCCCCAAACGTGTGGCAACCTTTCAATTCGGATTTAATAAAAGAAGTACGGAAAACAGTAATGGCTAATGGACTGCCTGCTCCGTTTAGTCAGGCGTTATTGGAGAATATATTTTCTGGTCAAATTTTAACGGGCTTTGACTGTACACAATTGGCTACAATGATTTTAACCCCGACTCAGCGTCTATTATGGAAGGTGAAATGGGCAGAATTATGTGATTTAGCAGCACTGAGAAATTTGGACCGCCCAGAAGGAGATCCGAGGTATATGATCACTTCTGCTCAAATGATGGGGACTGGTGACTTTGCAGATGTTAATAGGCAAGCGAGGCTACCGGTGGAAGTATTACAAGAATCAGCTTCCTTAGCTCTGAAGGCAATGGTAACCTTGCCTGAAGCTGGAAAGTCAGAACAATCATTTACAAGTGTAAGGCAGGGTAATACGGAACCTTATCTGTCCTTTATTGATCGTCTGCGAGATGCTATTGAAAAGCAAATAGATAATGCTGATGCCAAAGAAGCATTGATAATAAAATTGGCTGTGGAAAATGCAAATGCAGACTGTAAAAAAATACTACAATCGATGCCAGGAAGAGTGACGCTAGTAGATATGATAGAGGCCTGTAACAAAGTTGGGTCTTTGGAGCATAAAACTACATTAATGGCCAATGCTTTTGCTGTAGCCATGCAAATGGATACAAAAAATGTTAAGAAATGCTATAAATGTGGACAACCGGGACATTTGCAATTTCAGCGTAAAGAAGGGCGAAACAAAGTGGAAGCTGGGCCTAATATATGCCCTCGTTGTCATAAAGGGAGACATTATGCTAACCAATGTAGATCTCATTTCACAAATGAAGGTGTAGCTCTGCCACCTCGAGGTACCCCATCGCCGGGAAACTACAAGAAGAGTGCAAGGAGCGGTGCGATGACCCCAACAGCTCCGAAAGGATCCCAGAACGGCGCCAAGAAGGATGTCTGGCAGAACTGCCAGCCCGAACAGCTGGAAGTGCCGGAGTGGATGTCTCAACAATAGAAACCATTCTACTATGGAACTCTCAGGTACACCGTGTGCCAGTAAACGCACAAGGACCATTAGGTAATGGGCTTAGTGCCCTGTTGTTGGGATGGTCTAGTATAACATTACAAGGAATTTTTATGCTTCCCGGGGTGATTGATGGGGACTACACAGGTCGCATTTATGCTATGATTTGGACGCCGTCTCCACCAGTATCGATACAGGAAGGAAGCAGAATTGCACAGCTTGTCCCTTTTAAAGCAAAGGTACCATGTAAGGTTAATCAACAGCGTGGCAATGCAGGGTTTGGATCTACGGGATTAGAAACTCAAATTATGTGGTCAAGGGAGGTCAATAAAACAAAACCTAGTATATCAGCAGAGTTACAAAATGCAAAGAACAGGCCAGAAAAAATAAAATTACAAGCTTTAGTGGACACTGGAGCAGATGTAACAGTTCTGTCGTGGGAGGACTGGCCTGTTACTTGGGAGCTTTCTGAGATGGATTCGAAACTGTTCGGTGTGGGCGGATTATCAAAAACTCGACAAAGCAAATATATGATTCAATTGATTTGTCAGAATTCAGTTTCTTATATCAAACCTTATGTAACCAATATCCCTACGAACCTGATAGGCAGGGATGCATTAAGTCAAATGGGATGTGTGCTTAGTACAGGAGACAATTTTGTGGCATGGCCATTGATGGGCGACCATGCCTAAAACTGAAATGGAAAACAGAGGAACCGATTTGGGTAGATCAATGGCCGCTGACTGAATCTAAGGTCGCCATCTTGAAACAGTTAGTACAGGAGCAATTGGAACAAGGGCACTTGGTGAATACCACGAGCCCTTGGAATACACCAGTTTTTGTCATTCCAAAAGAATCTGGGAAATGGAGACTATTGCATGATTTAAGAAAGATAAATGAAGTAATGGAAAATATGGGAGCCCTTCAGTTAGGGTTACCCACGCCTACTCTGATTCCACAAGGATGGACCATTTGGATTATTGATTTAAAGGATTGTTTCTTTACAATATATTTAGACCCAAAAGATGCGGAAAAATTTGCCTTTTCTATCCCCACCATAAACAAACAGGAACCCATGGAACGTTATCACTGCGTAGTTCTGCCACAAGGAATGAAAAATTCTCCAACCATATGCCAATCCTATGTATCCCAAGCTCTAAAAGGGTTTAGACAACAAAATCCAGACTTGATTATTTATCACTATATGGATGATATCTTGATAGCAGGGAGAAGAGAGTTATCCGAAAAGCTCAAAGAATTGACTACACAATTGTCTGATTTTGGTTTAAAAATAGCACCAGAAAAGGTACAAAAAATGCAACCATGGAAATATTTAGGCTGGAAGATTTTAGAAAAAACTATCGTTCCACAAAAACTGGAAATTACAGACAAGATTGAAACATTGAATGATGTGCAAAAATTACTGGGGACAATCAATTGGGTTCGAACACTGTTGGGAATAGATAATGAGCTTCTGACCCCTTTATTTGAAATGTTACGAGGTGACACTACCTTAACGGCACCTCGACAATTGACTCCTCAAGGTAAACAAGCATTACAAAAGATAGCAGATCTAATATCCCAGAGTCAGGCTTTTAGAATTAAAGAAAATCTTGACATTAATCTTAGCATTTTAAACCGAGAAAAACAACCCCTCGGGATCATATATCAATGGGAGGGAAGTCACAAAGACTTGTTAATAATAGAATGGATCTTTTTAGCTCACCAGGCCCAAAAACCCATATTTTCTCGAATTGAAATGATTTCAGAATTAATTATAAAGGGGAGACGTCGGATTATTGAGATTTGTGGACAAGAACCACACACGATTGTCGTTCCTTTGACTCAAGGATATTTACAATGGTGTCTACAGAATACTCTAACTTTACAAATTGCTTTTGCAGATTTCGAAGGAAAGATAGATATTCATCTTCCTGCACACAAAATGTTTACCTTGCTACAAAATATACAACTAGAAGAAAAAGAATTGTGTGCAGAGTTACCTACTGATGGTCCTACAGTATATACGGATGGCAGTGGAAAAACAGGAAAGGCAGTAGTAGTTTGGAAAGAAGGTCAGGTATGGAAAAATCACATTGTCACATGTGAAGGCTCCCCCCAAGTGGTGGAACTTCAAGCTGTAATAGAAGTATTTAAAAAGTGGCAGGATGTTGAGGTCAATATTATTGCTGATTCTTTAGATGTGGTAGGTGTAGTAAAACGCTTGAGATGGGCTTATTTGAAAGAAATTGATAACATCACATTGTTTGAAAAATTTAAGATGTTGCTATTTCTGTTAAACCAACGGACAAAGTGTTATTATATAATGCATGTGTGAAGTCACACCAGTTTGCCTGGATGGATCACAGAAGGGAATAAACGAGCTGATTTGCTAGCTAATCCTGTATGGACCGGGCCACCCCCCAATAAACTTCTACAGGCACGTGGAGCTCATAGTTTTTTCCACCAACCAGTGAAAGTATTAGCCAAAGAGTTTCAGGTTTCTATAGCAGATGCCAAAGCCATCATTCAATCCTGTGCTGAGTGCCAGAAATTATCTGGGCACGGAGATGGCGCTGTAAATCCTAGGGGTCTGCAGTCCTTGCAATTGTGGCAGACTGATGTGACTCATGTACCAGCTTTTGGAAAATTGTGTTATGTTCATGTTTCTGTTGATACATATTCCTTGATGATATGGGCCACAGCACTTGCGGGCGAAACAAGCCGACATCTACAAACACACTCACGACAAGCATTTGCAGTAATGGGTGTCCCGGCCCAGATAAAAACAGATAATGGACCATGTTTTATAGCACAACGGACTCAGGAATTTTTTCAGCAATGGGGAGTTACTCATATTACTGGCATTCCTCATTCTCCCACAGGTCAAGCTATAATCGAACGTACTCATAAAGTATTAAAAGACTTTTTGGAAAAACAAAAAAAGGGGGAATTTAGGGAACCTCCTTCAAATAGACTCATGAAAGCAATATATGTGATGAATTTTTTGACCCTGCGTGGAGAGTCAGTTGTCCCCCCTGTAGTTCGGCATTTTCAAACAATGAATAGTGGGATTCAAAATATTGATAATGGGTGGAAAGTCTGGGTTAAAAATATGGAGCGTCAGCAATGGGAGGGACCTTTTAAAGTAATAACGTGGGGCCGAGGTTATGCTTGTGTCATTACAGAAAATAGGCCGAAGTGGATTCCAACTAAATGGACGAAACCTTATGCTGAGATTGATATGGAACACGCTGACTGTAGTAAGCAGCATGACAGTGGCACCAGTGATTGATCCACATCATTTAACACCGTGGGACAGTAAGAATGTTTGGGTGACACTGACAAAAGCTATTAATCAAACCTCTTTTTGTGTGTCATTGGCATTAACTGAACAGTCTTTCATTCTTATGTATTTTATTAGGTATAATGTTGCTTTTGCCGTGTTTAATTAGCTGTGTTCATAGGTTTTTGCAAAGGGCAATACAGCATGTTGTTACTTGTCGAAAAACAAAAAAGGGGGAATTGTGGACACATATTTAGCTAACGGTCGCGAGAGCATTCCAGATGCCTTTAGAAGACCTTGAACAGAATAAACAAGAAGACAAAAAAAGAAAGATGCCAATTAGAAGAACACAGGTGCACATTCCAAGATAAAGGGAACTTGGCACAAAGAACCGCAATTCGGCAGTTTATCTTGACCAATTAGACTGAGACAAGTTTCGCGTGTTTTAGTTAATATAACCAATTGTGTCCTATGTTTATGCGCGTGTACAGTGTTAGTATAACCAATTATATCTTATGTTTATGCGCGTGTACAGCGTTGATATAACCAATCATATTTCATGCTTGTGCGCGTGTACAGTGACTTTGCAGAATATGTGACTATAAGTATGTGTGTGTTTTAGCAATAAAGCGTCGTCTGCTGTCTGCTCTCAAGATTACAGGCGTCTGTCTACTTCAATCTCCTCATACGACGTGATGGAGCGGGTGGCCCTGCAGAGCAGCCCCGGCGCCCTCGAGCATTTCCACATGAAGCTTTTCTGAGCCCAGCGCAACCTCTACCTGGCCGGTGTCGCCCTCCTGCTCTCCTTGTGAGTTTGGGGGGGGGGGGGGGGCAAGACTGGGGGAGGGGATCTGGGGGTGCCGCGGAGCCCGGCTTACCCTGCCTCCCGCAGCCTCCTGCGCCGCCTGGTCACCCTCATCTCGCAGCAGGCCGTGCTGGGCGCTTCCAGCGAAATGTTCTGGAAACAGGCGGAAGGCGCCAGCCAAGCCGCCTGAGGTTACACGGAGGATAACGATGCCTTGTGGAAGGTATGGCGGGAGGCGGGGGGGGGGGCGAAGGAGGCATCCAGGCGCCTCGGGCCCTGATGTGCCCCCCCCCCCACCCGCCAGCAGCTGCAGGAGGCAGGGGGTGACGGGGGCGGTCCGTCGTCCCCCTCCCACGACAAGAACGAGACCCTCAAGGCCAAGGTGGAGAAGCTGAAGGAGGAGCTGGCGGCCAGCAAACGCAGTACGGGCAGGGCTGTGGGGGGGCGTTATGGTGTGGGGGGGCGTTACAGTGTGTGGGGGGGGCGCTGCTGGTTTATTTGGGGGTGACCCTGACACAGACAACCCCCCCCCAACAGCTCTGGAGAAGGCGGAGAACGAGGTGCAGGCCATGCGGTGCCAGGCCGAGGGGCTGACGCGGGAGTATGACCGGCTTCTGGACCAGCACGCGCGCCTGCAGGTAGGGAGGGGGGGGGGCACCCCTAACCCCCTACGACCCCCCCCCCAACCCCCTTTCAACCCCCCCCCAACCCCCTTTCGTACCCCTTAACACCCCCTCTGACTGCCCCCCCTCCCCCGGCATCCCATGATGGCCCCTGGGACAAGAAGGAGGAGTGATGACTCGGCCATGCCCGGCCACACCCACCGGGCCACGCCTTCCCCCCCCCCATCCCAGTTCAGGGAGTGGGGGCAAAACTTGGACAAGGTGTTTCCAGCCCCCCGGCCCTTACCCTGTGTTTGGGGACGCCCTGCTCTGTGGCAGCACTCCGGGGGGGTGGGGGGTGCGGGGGGGCTCTGAACCCCATTTCAGGGGGTCCGAGCCCCCCCTTTTGCCCCTTCCGGGGGGGGTTCCCCAGGTGTGCACAGTGGGGGAACTCCCCTCCCCCCCCTAAACACACCAGCCTCTGCTTCAATAAACATGTGGGATCAGGCCACGCTCATCTCCACCTCCCACCCTCTCGGGGACCCCCCCCCAGCACCCCAATTTCCCCCCCCCCAGGTCCCTTTTTACCCCCCCGTTGTCACCCAGGTATGGAGATCCCCGAGGCTCAGCCATTTTTATTGGCACCATGCACAGGAACGGGGAGCTGGGGGGGGGAGGGGGGCAGCTCGTTTGTCCGTCCGTCCAGGCCCCACGGCCATTGCAGCGTGGGGTTAGTCCGTCCCATCCGTGGGTCCCGTAAGGCTGCAGGGACGGCCGTGGGGGCCGTCTCACCATGGGGCTGGCCGTCTCGCCGTGGGGCCGGCCGTCTCACCGTGGGGCGGGTTCCTCCATCAGCAGGGCACCCCACGCGCTACAAGGCGGCGTGCAGGACCCGGGCCTGGCCCCGCAGCGCTTCGAATTCCCTCTGCACAAAATCCGTCAAAGCTTTCCGCATTTCCACCTGGGGGGGAGGGGGGGGGAACGAGCCGGGCCCCGTCGAGCCGTGGGGCTGGGAAGAAGAGACCCCACAGAGCCGTGGGGCAGAACGGGGTCGTTTTGTGTCCCCCCCCCCCCCCCGCCGTGGGGCAGCTCCCCCAGCGCTCACCGTTGACGTACCCTCCGCCCGGAGTCGCTCCAGGAGGGGCCGGACGCTGAACGGTCGCCCCACGACCACCGTAATTCACTATGGGACAGCGTCAGTAACCCCCCCGCAGCCCCCCCCCACCCCAAAGCCCACCGCCTGCCCCATAGCCAGCCGCACAGCCCCCCCCCCCCCCCAGAGCCACCCTACCCTGCTCTCAGTTAGCGAGGTTTAGGAATACCTCTGTGGTGCCGCTTTTGGGAGTTTCTCCTTGGAAATCGAGGCAAGAGACGCCTTTCCCAAGGTGCAGAAGAAACCGCGTAGACTTGTGCGTACTTTCTAGGTCATGCAAGTAAAGCCAGATGCCAGCCAGAGACCGGGAGCGTGTTTGCATTTCTCCCCGATAAGTCAAATGCCCTATTTTTCATGGGTTTCTCATAGGAATAGGAATCGTGAGCGGGCACAGAAGGGTTTCTGTGCTGGGATACAGGTCATTTTTTTGTCATCGCAGCTTGCACGGTGCCATTTTGAGCGTTGACAGCGCACCGATGTTTAGCTACTGCTGAGCGGTGCTTATGCAGAACCAAGGGCTTCTCCGTTTCTCGCTCTGCTGCCCCAGCGAGCTGGCTGGGAGGGGACACAGCAGAGACCGCTGCCCCAAGCTGACCGACGAGGTACCACGGTCCGTTCCACGTAGTGTCACGCTCAGCAAGAAATTCGGGACTGGGGGAGTCTTCCCAAGGCAGCCGTCGCACCAAGATGGCTGGGCGTCTGCCTGCTGGTGAGAGGTGGTCGGTGGTTGCTGTCACGTCCGTTGGTTTCCTTTTTTATTCCCTGCGCTTGTTAAACTGTCTTTATCTCGACTCCCTTAGGTGACAGCCTAAGGAAAATGGAGCCTCCTGGGTCTCAGAGTAATTCCAGAGCTAAAGCGGCGACAGACATCGGCTCTGGATCAGATAATACGTGCCGACGCTCATCGCTGACCCAAGAAGACATGCTCCTCCTGTCCTACCCGAGGGTTTCAAATCCAACACGCTTTCTTCCTAAAGCAGGACGCTGCCTTATTTACTTGTAACGCCGTTCCTACACTCCTTGAGATGCGGCTAGAGGTGGGTTACGCAGACCATCAAGCCGCCGTTTGGGAGCACCAGAGCCTTTTGGGTACTGTTTGTCACCACCGTTTGCGTGAGAAGGGAACTAAAACACAATAGACGGCGAGAAATTTAACCTGCCATGGAGATAGCTACGGTGAGCAAATCCGATTTTGTGCTTTACAAAGCATCATTTTTAAAATTCAACCCTGAGTTTCGCAAGTGTAGACCCTTATTTTTATAATGCGAGCCTCAATGTTAGGGCAAAAAGCATCAATTTAAAAGACCAAAGCCTACTTTGGGGGGTGCAAACAGTCATTTTTAAGGTCCAGACCCACATATATGGAGTACAGAAACTAATTTATTAGCTCCAAGGTCCGTTTTTAAGGTTCAGAGACTCATTTTAAGGGCCCAGAGCATCATTTTTAAGCCCCAAAGTCTGATCTGGAAGGACCAAAGCCTCATTTGTAGAGTCTAAATCCGAATTTATACAGTCCAAAGCCTCATTTTTACTTTCCAAACTCTTAGCTTTGCCTTCCAAAGCCTCATTTTAGTTTCCAAAACCTTCATTTTTAGGGTGCAAAGGCTCAGTGTTAGTTTGCATAGTCTCATTTTCAGGGTCCAAAGCCTCTTTTTTAGGATCCAGACAGGCATTTTTAGGGTCCAAGCTGCATCTGGAGTGTCCAAACCCTCATTTGGAGGGTCCAAAGCCCACTTCTAGGGCTCAAAGCCTCATGCTTAGGTTCCAAACCCTCATTTTTAGGGTCCAAAGCCCACTTCTAGGGCTCAAAGCCTCATGCTTAGGTCCCAAAGCCTCATTTTTAGGGTCCAAAGCTTTGATTCTAGGGTTGAAAGACTTCAGTTGTAGGCTCCCAACCCTCATTTTAAGGTACAAACCCCTCACTTAGGGCTCAAAGCCTCATTTCCTTAATGCCCAAGGCATATAATGAGCATCCAAAGACCCATTTGTAGGGTCCAAAGCCCCGTTTTAGGGCCCAAATCCTTGTTTTTAGGCTTTAAAAACGGCCCTTTGGAAATGGTGACTCATATGGGCCCTGGCAATATGAAAGAGGGGTCTCAGCATCCCCGGGCCCCCGCTGCCTGCGGCTGTCTGAACCTGTCCCAGCTCTTTCTGGGAGACGGAGATCGCCGCGGGAAGGGGTTACTGGGAGGAGGTACTGGTCCGGCCGACTTGGGAGGGTCCGTACCAGTTCTTTGTGCTCTTTCTCGTTAGCGCCCAACAAGAAGAGGGTGGAAGACGACCTCCGGCAGAGCCTGCCGTACCTGCGGGACACTCGAGCCACCTTGCCAGCGGTGGCCATCAGGTTCATCGGTGGGCCACAGTCCTTGGCCGCAAGGTCTTGCCGCACGGCACCCGAGGAACCGGAGCTGCGGGATATCTGCGACGGCGAGGAGGGGCTGGTGGGGCAGGGGACGGGGACTGGGCAGGGTGCCGTGGTCTGCAGGGGACTCCTGGGGGTCTCTGCAGGCAGTGGGGGGGTCACGGCTGCTCCGCTGCCTTCTCTTGCGGCCCTCCCGCCCTTGGCGAAAGACCCTGAACTCTCCGTCAGGACTCCGGCAGCGGAGGAGATCTTCGTCCCGATAAGAGAGATGCCAACGTCGGGATGGAGCCTGCAGTCGCTGTGCTGCTGGCCCCTGGTAAGCCCTGAAGAAGTGAAATCCTCCTCTGGAAAACAGCTGTATTTTAATAAATTTAGGGTTTTTTTAATAAAGCTGGAACAACAAGCCCAGTCCCATGCTGTCCTTCCCATGGAGAACACCCAGAGCGTGCTGAGCAGACAGCGTCATGCCTGGCTTGTGCTGCTGCCTGCAGGACAGCACAGCGGGACCCAGGGTGTCCTTGCAGAAAAGTCCCAGCTGCTCCGCTGGACCACAGAACCCGGAGAGGAGGAGGAGGAGAGAAGCTTTAGCCCAGCCTGCCTCTCCTGAGACATCTCAGGGCACCCGTGCTCTGCCGAGCTGGCAAATTGTCATTTGTCCTGGCATCTAAACCCTCTCGTTTACAGGGGAGGTGTGCTGGTTTGGGCTGGGATAGAGTTAATTTTCTTCACGGTAGCTGGCATGGGGCAATGTTTCGAGCGGGAACAAGGGGTTATACCAGATGTCCCGAGTGGGGACAGCCCAAAACTACGTAAGCCAAGCGGGGCAGGAACAAAACTGCCACCAGCCACCTCGAGCGGGAATCTGGCAAAGCTGTGGCTGATGGAAAGCTGACAAACCCTGGAGGCAGGAGAAAAGGCGGGTCGCAAGCGGTGTTCCCCAGGGCTCAGGATTGGGACTGGTTCCAATAGCTTTATCGATGATTTGGACGAGGGGATCGAGTGCTCCCTCAGCAAGTTTGTGGATGACACCAAGTTGGGAGGATGGGTTGATCTGCTGGAGGGTGGGAAGGCTCTACAGAGGGATCTGGACAGGCTGGATCGATGGGCTGAGGCCAATCGTATGAAGTTCTACAAGGCCAAGTGCCGGGTCCTGCACTTTGGTCACGGCAACCCCTTGGAATGCTACAGCTTTGGGGAAGAGTGGCCGGAAAGCTGCCCGGCAGAAGAAGACCTGGGGGTGCTGGTTGACAGCCGGCTGAATATGAGCCAGCAGTGTGCCCAGGTGGCCACGAAGGCCAACGGCATCCTGGCCTGTCTCAGAAATAGTGTGGCCAGCAGGAGCGGGGAGGTGGTTGTCCCCCTGTACTGGGCACTGGTGAGGTGACACCTCGAGTCCTGGCTTCAGTTTTGGGCCCCTCACTACGGGAAAGACGTTGAGGTGCTGGAGCGTGTCCAGAGAAGGGCAACCGAGGTGGTGAGGGGTCTGGAGAACAAGGAGAAGGGTCTAGAGAACTTCCGAGGAGCGGCTGAGGGAACCGGGGTGGTTTAGTCTGGAGAAGAGGAGGCTGAGGGGAGACCTCATCGCTCTCTACAACGACCTGAAAGGAGGGTGTAGCGAGGTGGGCGCTGGTCTCTACTCTCAAGTAACTAGGGATAGGAGGAGAGGAAACGGCCTCCAGTTGCGCCAGGGGAGGTTTAGTTTGGATATTAGAAAAAATTTCTTTACTGAAAGGGTTGTCAGGCATTGGACCAGGCTGCCCAGGGAAGTGGTGGAGTCACCATCCCTGGAGGTGTTCAAAAAGCGCGTAGACAATGCACGACACAGCTGGTTGTACTGGGTCCTCCTGTAGAGAACTCAACTTTTTTACATGTGCTTCCGTGCAACAATATTGTCTCATCTCTTTTCAAATGTCGTCGCCCTGCAGTCGTTGCTGAGGGAATGGCTCCGCCACAAAGGATCCTCTTTCCCCCGGAGAAGATTTACATGGACTGGCAGCAACGATGCAGAGCTGGAGCGGGACTCCACAACTCGGGCAATATGTGTTTCCTCAACTCCGTCCTGCAGTGCCTGACATACACCCCACCTCTGGCCAACTACCTGCTCTCTCGTGAGCACAGCCAGTCGTGGGAGTACTTTTAGGAACAGCTCCTTGTAAATCTGTCGGGCACTTCCCAAGGATTCCAAGAATCTGGAATTTAAGAGAAAAGCAGCCCTTCTTTGCCAATTCCCCGAGTTGGTCGTCTTTGAACACTCAAGCCTAGAAGGCACTTGTCGTATCTAGCTGTGGCCGTCTTCAGAAGGGCACCCCTTTCTAGCCCCAGGTCTCGGTCCCTATTCCTGCAGGTTAAACCCTCTTTGCTTATTGCACAGAAATATTCTGTCAGTTTAACATCCCTCTGAAGAAAGTTTTCTCTGTGCTAAAATGTCCTGGGCTCGTTGGGATGCTGTCGCCTTGGGAGGAGCGGAGACCGTTCTTAGAACTTCAAAATCCTCACTGGGTTTCCCATTGCTGCGGATGTTTTGCTCACCTAAGGCTCTTGCTTCCCTCCCTTCCTCTTCAGGCCGCCAGCCAGGCTTCTGCATGATGTGTAGAATGGAAAAGCACGTTAACAGCGTCCTGCGCTTCTCAGGCGGTGCCATCTATCCTTCGGCTGTCGTCAGCATTCTCACACGTGAGTCATTTCGGGTGCTTTGACAAGTTTTCTTCTGTTCTTGTAGGAGAAAGCTACTAACTTCTTCTTTTTTAGCAATAGGAAAACATTTCCAGCTTGGCAGGCAGGAAGATGCCCATGAGTTCTTACGTTATGCTATTGGTGCCATGCAGAGAGCTTGTCTGGGTGGAATCAGCAAGTAAGCACAAGCAAATTCCCTTTGCAATGTTCCCGAGCCCTTTGGACTCCTTGGTGCAGTGCCATCAAGGAAAAACTACGCCCAGGGCTTTCACACAAAGCAAAACTCCGGGAGGAGATAACTCTCTGCCTTACCATTTATTTCCAGCTTGGACATCCCTTCCGAATCGACTACCATCGTCCACCAAATATTTGGGGGCTTTCTGAGATCCAGAGGTACTTTTCCACAACCATTGCTCTCCCTGGAATTGTCTGTGTCCTTCTGTCGGCCTGTGATGAACAGCTGATGGTGTGACTGGCGTAGTAGGTATGAAGGACGTAAAGCGGCACAGTCAGTCGACTTCCCCATCGCTGAGCATTTTGAATTTCCTTCCAGTCACGTGCTCGAGCTGCAAAGTGGTTTCTGATTCCTACGAGGCCTTTCTGGATATTCCTTTGGATATCAAAGTAAGAGAGTTTGTAATTGTGCTTCAAGATGTCGCAAGGCCCCTGTAGCTTTCCAGAATCAACACAGTTGCTTTAAAAACGCATACCGTGAACACAAGAGAGCCTGGTGGTGGGTGGCAAGTGGAGTGGAAGGATCCCTCTGCGTCCTTCTTCTTTTTGCCCTCCCTCAACACCCGTCTGACGGGTGGTATTATTTTCATTATTGATGACCCCGCGCACCATCGGTAGCTGAACTGAGCAGTGGCACAGAGACGTAGCTCTTGATAGCCCCGCGAATTGAGGGAATTGAGGGAAATGTTCGGCATCGTACCCTCTTTCTGCCTCCTTGTGGGCGCTGCTTGCAGGTTCACCTGGGTCTTCTTGTCAACTCCTGATAAGTGTTTGGGCGAGGGCATTTCCCGGAGATCAGTTCTCTGCTTTCTCACTCCTCCAGGCAGCCTCAACTGTCACCGCAGTGCTGACGGACTTCGTGAAACCCAAGCAGCTAGATGGTGAAAACTGCTTTAAGTGCAGCCAGTAAGATGATTATTAACACCATATTAATACTAGATCCTGCGTGAAGGTGCTGCACATACTCTAGCATAAGCCATCTTTTCACATAACATAATATATTAACATAATAATTCACATAGGTTAGATGCACGATAATGAGGCACTGATATTTTAATATGGCTCTGTGCATTTGAACAGCCTTAAAACAGCGTAGGGGGGTGTGAGACATGAAAGGATGTCTGGCCTTCTTGGGGCAAGATAGGGCGTATACGAAGGTTGCATTTCAGCACTTGGCTCTGTGCTTGGTTTCAAGGTGTAACAAGACGGTTGCCGCCTCCAAGAGGTTTACAATCCATCGCGCACCCAAGGTTCTCACCGTGTGTCTGAAACGGTTTGAAGATTTCAGTGGCGGGAAGATCAACAAGGTGCGTATGCAACTGGAGCGCAACGTTCCCTTCCTGGAGCGGGATATTTCCCAAAGCAGTACGCTCTTTCACAAGCCGTTCACGTTGAGTTTTTCGCGTTCCCTTCCGGGGAGAGGAGAGTTGCCGCGGGAAGACAAGCACGTACTCTGATCCGGGAGAGCTGCTTTGGCCGAGAACAGTGTCCTGCCACCCAAACCATTACCTGCTGCTTTGGGGAAAAACCAAGTGTTCATGAGCCCCAAAGATGTATTTATACACCTCTGGTCTTGGAGGGCTATTCCGTTGTCGTGGTTTAACCCCAGCCAGCAACTAAACACCACGCAGCCGCTCAGTCACTCCCCCCCACCCAGTGGGATGGGGGAGAAAATCAGGAAAAGAAGCAAAACCCGTGGGTTGAGATAAGAACGGTTTAATAGAACAGAAAAGAAGAAGCTAATAATGATAATGATAACACTAATAAAATGACAACAGAAATAATAAAAGGATTGGAATGTACAAATGATGCGCAGTGCAATTTCTCACCACCCGCCGACCGACACCCCGCCAGTCCCCGAGCGGCGAATCCCTGCCCCCACTTCCCCGTTCCTATACTAGATGGGACGTCACATGGTATGGAATACACCGTTGGCCAGTTTGGGTCAGGTGCCCTGGTTGTGTCCTGTGCCAACTTCTTGTGCCCCTCCAGCTTTCTCACTGGCTGGGCATGAGAAGCTGAAAAATCCTTGGCATTAGTCTAAACACTACTGAGCAACAACTGGAAACATCAGTGTTATCAACATTCTTCACATACTGAACTCAAAACACAGCACTGTACCAGCTACTAGGAAGACAGTTAACTCTATCCCAGCTGAAACCAGGACATCCGTGTAGTATTTCAGGATCATTTCCAAGCACTCTCGGTCTCTTTGTAGGTTGTGAAGTACTCCAACTGCTTGGATCTTCGCCCGTACATGTCTCAGACAGACGGAGAACCGCTCTTCTACTCTTTATATGCTGTCCTGGTGCATAGCGGTAACAGGTGTCATTCAGGGCACTATTTCTGCTACACAAAGGTAAAGAGCAACTTCCTTCCACGCACGAGAAAAAGGCGTGCTGAGGAAGACAGACTTTCACGGCAGTGATACCGGCAGCCAAGGATTTGGGGGAGAAGGTCTCCTTAGAGGCTGGGTTGGGTTTGTTTTGGCGTGCTCTTGGTTCTGTAGTTTGCTGCCTGCGTTTTTGTGGAGAAACCGTGCGGTTCATCTCCAGATATCATTGCCTTTTTTTTTACAGGCCAGCAACGGGCTGTGGTACGAGATGGACGATTCATCTGTGGATCTTTGTGACAGCAACACGGTTCTCCAGCAGCAAGCCTATTTGCTGTTCTATGTCAGGTAATAACAGAAGAGTACTTAAAGGGAAAGATGGGAAGGGACTTTTTATGAGGGATTGTAGTGGTAGGACTAGGGGGAACGGTTTTAAACCGAAAGAGGGCAGGTTTAGGTCAGCTGTTAGGAAGAAATTCTTTACGGTGAGGGTGGTGAGACACTGGAAGAGGTTGCCCAGAGCAGTTGTGGATGCCCCTTCCCCGAAAGTGTCCAAGGCCAGGTTGGATGGGGCTTTGAACAACCTCACCCCATGGCAGGGGAGATGGAACAAGATGATCCTTAAGGTCCCTGCCGACCCCAACCATTTTAGGATTCTATGAAATGGAGGCCATAGGGAGGATAAAGATGAGGTCTTGCTTCAATAAGGGCAGACCCCAACCAAATTTCAAATTTGTAGGTTTGGATACCTCTTCTCTCTGTCATAGAAACTGCTCCAAGAAAATGGCTGGACCCCAGGGAAAGCTGCAAGAACAGCCCTAAACAGAAATCACTTTTTTTTTTTTTCTCCAGG
This sequence comes from Harpia harpyja, assembly GCF_026419915.1. Classification (NCBI taxonomy): domain Eukaryota; kingdom Metazoa; phylum Chordata; class Aves; order Accipitriformes; family Accipitridae; genus Harpia; species Harpia harpyja. The sequence continues at coordinate 371,610 of NW_026293419.1, forward strand.
AGCTCTGATTTAAGGGGAGGAAGGCCTTCTTCCCCACAGATACCATCACATGCCCATGCCTTCCCGAGTCAGTGGGCGGCCGGCAGCAAGAAGGTAGATCCTGTGGGACCACCTTCTTCCTAGGACTAAGGTAACTCTGGGGAGATGGATCAGTGGATTTCTTTCCGGGATCTTGGCATCGTTCTCTTTTCCCTCCCACGCTGCAGCTTTCTTCAAAGCTGCAACGCTTCTCCCTCTCAAAGCATCCCACCTCCATCCACCCCATTTGTCCACCTTTGGGTCTTCTGCCTTTGCAGCCCTCCAGGAGAAGCTCTGGGACGCCCTTAGCTGTCCCGTCCCACAGTTTCTGGGGGTTCCCCACTGTTCTGGTCCTTTCATGGGGAAAGGTCAGGGCCTTTTCACAGCTCTCTTTGCAGGACGTGGCGGTGGGCATGGAGGATGCTCCAGAGGACTGCAGCTCCTCTACAAGAACCAGGACCAGCCAGTTAAACCAGGCAGATGCGCGGGAGGCATCTGCAGCCTGGGCAGGCAGGCGCAGCACGGCCTCGTGCGCGTCCAGAACCCAACCCGGCTTCCCGTTCCGCTGTCAACTGTTTGACCGTGGGCCGCACGCTGCGCAACGGGACGACGAGCAGGAGGACGGATTCACCTCCTGTTCCTGCTGCCAGAGGAATGGGGCCAGGGAGAGGGCCTGGAGCAACTTGCCGCAACGGGACAAGGATTTCTGCAGCTGCCTCGTGGCCACCAAGGACTACAACTACTCAGCAAGGAGGAGGACTAGTCCGAGTCACGAACAAGCTCCCAGGACTGACTCAGCTCCGTGGACCTCCAACTCCAGCTCCCAGTGGGCTCCCGCATCCAGGGCTGCTTGGGAGCAAAGATTGCTGTGGGAGAGAGAGCGGAGCCAATCCCCACTGCGGGGTTATAATCTCTGCAGCCGGTTCGTGGAGAACACGGACAACCGTGGCTCAGCGAGGAGGAGGAGAACTAGTCCTCCGAGTCACGAACAAGCCCCCAGGACTGACTCAGCTCCGTGGACCTCCAACTCCAGCTCCCGGTGGGCTCCCGCATCCCGGGCTGCTTGGGAGCAAAGATTGCTGCGGGAGAGAGAGTGGAGCCGATCCCCGCTGCAGGGTTATAATGTCTGCAGCCGGTTCGTGGAGAACACGGACGACCGTGGCTCAGCGAGGAGGAGGAGAACTAGTCCTCCGAGTCACGAACAAGCCCCCAGGACTGACTCAGCTCCGTGGACCTCCAGCTCCCGGTGGGCTCCCACATCCCGGGCTGCTTGGGAGCAAAGATTGCTGCGGGAGAGAGAGCGGAGCCAATCCCTGCGGTGTGGCTGTAAAGTCTGCAGATGGTTCGCGGAGTACACGGATGACCGTGGCTCAGCGAGGAGGAGGAGAACTAGTCCTCCGAGTCACGAACAAGCCCCCAGGGATGACTCGCCTCTGTGGACCTCCAACTCCAGCTCCAAGCTGGTTCCCGCATCCCAGGCTGCCTGAGAGCAAAGATTGCTTCAGGAGAGAGAGCGGAGCCGATCCCCGCAGTGTGGCTGTAAACTCTGCAGACGGTTCGCGGAGTACACAGACGACCGTGGCTCAGCGAGGAGGAGGAGAACTAGTTCTCCGAGTCACGAACAAACCCCCAGGGATGACTTGCCTCTGTGGACCTCCAACTCCAGCTCCAAGGCGGTTCCCGCATCCCAGGCTGCCTGGGAGCAAACTCAGTTGCCGGAAAAAGAGCGGAGCCGATCCCCGCGGCGGGGTTATAATCTCCGCAGCCGGTTCGTGGAGTACACGGACAACCATCGCTCCGCAAGAGGAGGAAGAGGTGTGAGAAGAAGTCCTCCACGTCGTGAGCAAGTCCCAAGGGATGATGCGGCCCCAGGACCCTCCAGTGCCCGCTCCAAGCAGGCTCCGGCACCCAGGGCTGCTCAGGATCAAATCCTGCTGAGGCAGAGCGAGCGAAGCAGATCCCCGCGGCAGGGTTACGATCTCCGGAGCCGGTTCGTGGACACCGCAAACTACGACCCCTCAGCAGGGAGAAGGAGGGCTTCCCTGATGAGGGAGAAACACAACGTCTAACTTCTGCAATGCTGGGGAGGAGGAAGAGGAGGAAGAAGAATCCATCAAGTAGCAAAGCAGGGACCAAGCTGCACGAAGGACACCAGCAGCCCACCCTCTCCCTCCTCCCAGTGCTGCCTCTGGCCAGGAAAAGCTCAGAAAGAACTTCCAGAAATTCGGACAACTCTGCCAGCTGGCCCACCTGCCCACAGGTCCCTCGAGGAAGAGCTTCTATCTGTTTTCGGGATCACCCTGCAAAAACAACACTCGGTTAGAGCCAAGAGGCAGAAAAGCCAAAGACAGAATTAAAAACATTTGTTGGCCTTGCATGTGTAATTTATGGGGCGTTTCCTTCTCTGTAGGTTTTGCAGCAATTGGTGGAAATAATACCCGAGAATATATACCTTCATATATAATTCTAAAATGCTTCTTAAATGCCCCAGCTATTTAAGATGTCGCTGCTATCTCCAGGTTCCTCTCCATCACCTGCACAAACCGAGCACTACCAGTCCCACGGGCCAACGCCGACCTCTTCCACAGCAGCATCCTCCTGGGAAGCGCCACATCGCTCGAAAGCTACGGCTGCCGCCCCCTTTTGCTCTTCTCATTTCTGCCAATTTAACTCAAATCCTCCGCAGAAAGCCCGCGCAGCAGCTGCAAGAGCCGGGAGGGAAACACACCACCAAGAGACCTCGTGGTACGGCGGGATCTGACCGATCCCATGAAAAACAACAAGCAGAAAAAGGCGTCTTGTGGTTGATATACCGCTGGGCTCGCCCACCACCCCAACCACAATCACCTGGGGAAGGGGAAGGTCGTGGAGAAACGCCGGCGCAAGTCTCCCGCTCCGGCTTGGACCTGCAGCTTGTGAACCGTGGACAAGACGGACTGTTACTGGAAACAACGATAACACTTTTACCAAAGCTTTGTGTATCGCGCTGATGCAAGATGCTTTACATCTTGCGTTGCGAGAAGAACGGTGTCCTTGTTATGCTGACTAGCAGTGGATAAGAAAACCTGTATGTTGCAAAATGTGTACGATACCAGAGGAAATTGCTTTTGGTTGACCTTGCAATTCCCTGGGAAGATGAGAACCTTAGGCCCTTTTAGATAATTGAGCTTAAAAGCGTCACTGTGGCTTGTGTTAATCGAATGAAAATCAAGACAAGATAGATATTAGACTTACTGACGAACGTTCTTCAGGATAAACTGTATCAAAACATGTAAAGCGTCCCACTGCGCAGAATCACTAGAAGAGGGTGTACTAGCGGACAAGCGAGGAAGACTATCGAAGACCACCAGAGGGCCCCTGAAGACCACCAAAGATCTCGAGCGCGCCTGCGCCGAGGGCATTTACATATATCGACGAGTTCCCGGAATTCAGACGAATATGTTAATTACTTCCAGGAAAAATCATGAATATGTATATCCCTTTTGTATCTAATCCCAACTGTTGAAAGAATTGGTGTGCACGATAGTGATTCAAAGCAACTAACTCAATAGCCTGATTAACTATTAAGTAGGTATTCTTTATTGGCAGCGCTGGGTGCACAGGGGGGGATCGTTCCACCTATCGTGCGCACCGTCGGGCCCAATTGTGCAGGTTAAGTACATGTTCTACGTACATATTCACCGGATTTCCAAGAAATGTTATACATATTCATTAGTTTTCCGGGAAAGTATTAGCATATGCAAATGTCCTTTACGCAGGCGCACTGAAGGTCTCTGGCGGTCTTCCGTAGTCTTCCTCACTTGTCTGCTACCTGACCCTCCTCAGGTGACTCTGCGCAGTGTGGTCCTTTGTGGGATACTTGGAAAGTAATGGGCACATAGTGAACAATCCAGACTCGATAGAATTGATGAATTTGTGAGCCAAGGATGTTTTGTAGGCAGCAGGCTTCAAGGACGCTTTGCTTGTGGACACATATTTAGCTAACAGTAGTAAGAGCATTCCAGACGCCTTTAGAAGGCCTTGAACAGAATAAACAAGAAGACAAAAAAAAGAAAGATGCCAATTAGAAGAACACAGGTGCGCATTCCACGATAAAGGGAACTTGGCACAAAGAACCTCAGTTCGGCAGCTTATCTTGACCAATTAGACTGAGACAAGTTTCGCATGTTTTAGTTAATGCAACCAATTATGCCTTATGTTTACGCGCGTGTACAGTGTTGATATAACCAATCATTAGGTGTAACTAGGCGCGTGGACAGCTCATGCTAACCAATCTCTAATTTGCTTATGCGTGAACAGTAACTAGAATGAACATATAAACCGAGCTATCTTGGCAATAAAGTGGCAGCTGCTTGATCATATTGATTGTGTGCAGTGTCCGTGACTGCCGCGTCAACAGTCCTTTACATGTTTTGATACATCTTATCCTAAAGAATGCACGTTAGTCCCTAAAAAAATGCTTTTTAGTGCTCTTATTATTTTTCATGGGTGATGTAAAACCATACGGCTAGTTTAAGCTAAATTGTCTACGAGGACGAGAACGAAGGCAGGAGTTCTTATCTTTTCCGGCCCTATCCATTCAAGCAAGGCCTCCGCTTGTGCCTTCCCAACAAGATCGTAAATTCATCAATTTAATTAAGTTTTGTGATCGCTCACGGCTCCCAAGTACCAGCCTCTGGCGGGCTTAACCCTTGACAAACACCAGTCCTTGGTACGTAAAGTTACAGAGAGATAATCATGAAGCAATAAGCGGTTCGTTCTCTATATCGACAGGCACGACAGGCACGACAGGCACGACCCCCCGCCGCAATAAGGAGCGCCTGCCTTATAAAACTCCAAAATCGAGCCCGAGAGAGTTTCTAAAGTGCTGTGAAATGTATATTGGCTTTCGCAAAACGAGAACACAGAAATTTGCCTAACTACTGCATAAGTTACATCCCAAAAGGATGTTTGCCTCACTGCCACTAAATTAGGCCTTAACACGGGAAATATGTAGTTAATATATTCCAGGCATCAATTGTATTTTATAGTTTGTAGGTAATCAATGGCCACAAGCAGAATATGTAGTTTCTTTTGATGAGGTAAGACATCCTGTAACTCAAGTACTTAAAGGATGTGTAGATAGATTTGTGAAAACATAGAAAAACAGACATATGGACTCAAGGACAAGTAAAATTGAGAACACAAGTAAGAAGATAAGGAGTGATTTGTTAGCATGAGAACAGCATTTTGGGGGTCAAAGATTATTTGACATGAAAGATACGAGAAGAACAAAGGAAAACCAGGAGTTTAATATTGAAAATATTAAAATACTAATTATTATTAAAAAAAAGTGAAAATATTAAAAAGTGTGACTGGAGGAAAACGACAGGGTGAAAAGTGCAGCCAGAGGAAGACTACTGACTTCATCCCTTGCAGATCTCCGAAGGCCACCAGAGGAAGACTACTGACTTCATCCCTTACAGATCCCGGAAGGCCCCTCCGAACCACAAGAGACGCGCGCAAGGGGGGGTGGTCTGGGGTGGAGTTATGTTAATAGATACCTGAAATATTAAAATAACCCCTTTGAAATACCACAAACACAGCGTATAAAAAGGCAAGTTTGGGTATAACCGACGCGCCTCTGGTTTTGACCATGCGCCCAGCGCTGTTTGCCTTTGTTCTAAAATAAACTTGTAAAATTCAGGAAATTCAACGTGAGTACATTTCTCACAGGTGTCACATACAGAGATAGCACTGGCAACCTTGTTCTCCGACACAGTCACTGCGGCGTTTCCCCAGATCAATATAGCAGCATGCCTTGTGGCAGGATCACCATCGCAAGCGTATCGCGTGCTTTCATCTCCATCTTAATCTATCGGCTGGCACTGGCTCCCTCCAGACTGTAGCCGGGATAAAAGCGATTCAGTTTACAAGAAGCACAGCACCGTGTGAGCCTGCTGTGCGAAGTCCTGTATTTATAAAAATGGCTATAAATAATAAAACTCTGCAGGGACCGCTGACCCACACAGAGGCTGTGTTTTCTGAAGAGGGCGTCTGCGTGAAACCTGCAAACCCAGGACTGCGACCCCCCTCACCCTGTCCCTTCTCTCCTTCCCTCAGCCGGGCCCGGCTCCAGCTTGGAGCCCCCCCCGGGCAGCCAGCAGGCAGGAGACACCCCCACGCCCGCCCAAGGGCCTCGCTCGCCTCACGGGCAGCCCCAGCCCTCACCTCAGCCGCGACCGCAGAGACCAAAATGGCCGCCCGGCAGCCCCGTGCCCCAGGACTACAGCTCCCAGCATGCCCCGGGAACCTACATGGCCGCCCGGCAGCCCCGTGCCCCAGGACTACAGCTCCCAGCATGCCCCGGGGCACGCCTTCCTGCTGCCTGACCCTGCAGGGACACCATCCCCGGCCCGGCCCCGCTCCCCGCAGGGCCCCTGGCCGCTTCCCCCGGGGGGGGAGGAGGGGAAGGGGAAGGGGGGACAGAGCGGCAGAGAGAGGTGGGACAGGGCGGTGGGGTGGCCAGAGAGGGGCAGGAGCAGGACAGAGAGAGGGAGAAGGCGTCAGGAGAGCGGAGCGACAGAAGGATGGGACAGGGAGCAGGAGAGAGGGACGGAGGGGAAGGGTGAGAGGAGAAAGGCAGGGAAGAGAGAAAGAAAGGGAGAGGCAGGGACAGAGAGCAAGGGAAGGACGGGAAACAGCCCAGAGAGAGTGAGAAAGAGAGGGATGCGGATCAGGACAAGGAGGGGCAGAAGGACAGAACAGCGATGGCCTCCAGGATGGAGACGGCGGAGGAGCGGAAGGGGATGGGGAGCAGGACGGAGGCCCAGAGAGAAGAGAGAAGGCCCAGCCAGCTGAGCAGGGGATACAGGCAGGAATGAGGGGCCAGGCTGCGGGAGAGAGAGGAATGAGGAAATACAGACAGGGAGCGAGACAGAGAAAGAAAGAGAAAGAAGAAAATAGTGATGGGTTAAAGACAGAGAGGGAGGAATTAAAAAATGGGGGCAGGGAGCCAGACAGAGCACGATGGGGAGAGACCCAAAATGGCAATTCTGGGCAACTGCCCCCGTTTCTTGAGCACTCCCCAGGAACTGCATCCCCGGGAGCCTCGAGGAATGTGCTGCCTGCCAAAGCCCAGTCCTGTGCCCTAATATTGGTGGTGAGCGTTGCCTTGCATAGTGGCCAGGACTGAGGGCAAAAAAGGACAGCTGGGGGTAAAAAATTACCCAGCTGGTTTTGGGTTGGTTTTTTTTTGCTTGATGTTTTTGCTTTTAAAAAGAATACTGTTTAAGCTCTAAATACACACTGCAAGGAAAAAGGAACCAGGCGTACCAGTCTGGACACATTTAAAGCCTGAACCCATTCAACAGCTGCACCAACCACCACTGGCTCCTGCTGCACACACTCCACCGCCTGCCTGCAGGTACAGGCAGCCGCCCTGTTTCTTGAACATTCCCCAGGCACGGCAGCACCAGGCAGCTCAAGAAAACATGCTGCCTGCGAAAACTTGAGAACAGCTTAATTCTGGACAATTTTTCTTCTTTCTAGGCTGGGTTAAAGACTCCTCCATGGAGAGATGGCTCAGGACCATGCCAGGGCCAGTGGCACTGCTTTCTGGATCCCATGGCGGCGATGCGCAAAGGAACGGGTTGTCAAATCCCGGGCCTGGGTACGTGTGTGGGTTTTCAGGGTCGCCTCTGCCTGATTTTTCCCAGCGAGCCCCAGGCAGTGCCAGCCCCGTGCTGCAGCCCCGGGGCTGAGGCTCAAGGAGCCGGGCATTTCCGCAGGCGCTGCATCCTGCCGGGCCCCACCGCCAGCTGCTGGCTGCCCTTGGCTTCCCCTTTTCTCTCCAGCTCTGCTTTCTGCCAGCGCCGGGGGCACCCCAGAACAGCCTGCCCGCTCCCCACAGCCCCACTGCCGTCCGCGTCTGCAGCTCATGCGTGGTGTCCACATGCACAGCTGATTTGGGGGGTGGCAGGTCTCTTTTGTGGCAGCCTGGGAATGGGGGCAAAGCAAACCCCATCCCTCCCTTTTGATCTTTGTCCCCAGGGAGACCCAGTGGAGAAGTACCACGCGCTGGAGAGCGTCCTTCAGGGAGGTGACAGCCGATTGCAGAGCAACGCTGAGAGCCGCCTGACAGCAAAGGCGCGCGGTGGCCATGGAGGAGGCCAGGTGAGCTGGTTCTCTTGGAGGCCAGCAAAGCAGCCTTCCTCCGCCCCTGGTTTTGTGAGGTACGGAGCAGTGCAGAGATGTTTCTCAGGCGTCCAGGCCTGAGGAGGTGTGTCGTGGTTTAACCCCAGCCAGCAACTAAACACCACGCAGCCGCTCACTTACTCCCCCCCACCCAGTGGAATGGGGGAGAAAATCTGGAAAAGAAGCAAAACCCGTGGGTTGAGATAAGAACGGTTTAATAGAACAGAAAAGAAGAAACTAATAATGATAATGATAACACTCATAAAATGACAACAGCAATAATGAAAGGATTGGAATGTACAAATGATGCGCAGTGCAATTGCTCACCACCTGCCGACCGACACCCCGCCAGTCCCCGAGCGGTGAATCCCTGCCCCCCCCACTTCCCCGTTCCTATACTGGATGGGACGTCACATGGTATGGAATACACCGTTGGCCAGTTTGGGTCAGGTGCCCTGGCTGTGTCCTGTGCCAACTTCTTGTGCCCCTCCAGCTTTCTCACTGGCTGGGCATGAGAAGCTGAAAAATCCTTGGCATTAGTCTAAACACTACTGAGCAACAACTGAAAACATCAGTGTTATCAACATTCTTCGCTCTGAACTCAAAACATAGCACTGTACCAGCTACTAGGAAGACAGTTAACTCTATCCCAGCTGAAACCAGGACAGGAGGGTTTCCCAGTGCCCCTGTGAGAGATCCTGCTCCCAGGCAGCATGTCCCCCTAGAGCCGAGGCCGTATCTAGCCCCTTGGAGCTGGGTATGGCTGCGCTGAGGGGTCTCGCAGGGAGGACGGGGTCATCCGCCTGCTGGCTCTGACACAGAAATGATGAGCTGCAGCCCCGTGGCCATGGTTGGCCGGTTCAGCGTCTCCGAGTGCCTTTCTCCCATGGAGTGTTTAAGCCAGGCACTTTTTCAGAGTGTGATGGATGATGTGAAGATGGATGCTGGTGATGTCCTGGTGGCTCTGTCCCACTGCCACTTCAAAGTTGTGATGTGTGAGATCTGGGGCCACCTGCAGGCTCTGGCGGAGATGTCCAGGGAGTTTGTGTTCCATTTTTTGATATCTTAGCGCTACAATGTGCTCGGGTTATGGTATGCTAGCGTTGCAGTGTGCTAGGGCTGTGGGATGGCAGGATTACAGGATGCCAGAGTTCAGGTGAGTTAGGATTAAAGCATGTTACTGTTACGGACCGGCTGTGGGTTTGTTGGCCCTGGGTTCTCGGAGTTAAGTTGTTTTTGCCTTGTCTTGTGTCCTGGGTGGTGTTTTTTTTTTTTTTTTGCTATTCCTTTTTTATCTTGTTTGTCTTTTCAGGGTTTGGATAGGGGCCTTGGGTTTGTGTATGTTTCTTCTGGCTGTTTTTTTTACTGTTCCGGTGGTTTGTGTTGCGTTTTCTGTCTCAAAACCACCATTTGTGGTCTGATATGTCTGACCAGGTCAGACAGTGTTACTTCTGGTGCAGTCTGACTCATTTCCAATGAGTCAGGAAGTTGGTAGGTAGGTAGGTACGGAGGACTTGGAGTCAATTGCGAAAAACTACCAGATGGCTAACGGGCACCTATCCCACTCATCCCTCCACAATTCTGTATTGCTGCGGACTTTACCAGCCATTGTCGTGGACTCTGAGCCTGTACTGCAGTGAAGTCAAGGCAGGTAGTGAAAAAAAAAAAGAGTGCTTTTGACGGCATTTGACCTCGTTTGTGTCTTAATCTCGCTCCTGGGATCATATCGAAACCTTCCCCGACATTGGATCGGGACAGTCCCGTGCTAGGTTTTCACCTGCAAACACTTCCATGTACTTCTTCCTGCATCTGCTTTTGTCCCTGTAAAACCTACAGCTGGTCTCTGGGTCTTTTGCTTTGTAGTCAATGATATTATTTTGTAGTTTAGTTCACCTGCATTTCTCTTTTTCTCTCTGTCCTGTGAAAATTAACTCTATCGCAGCTGAACCCAGGACACTCTCTCACTCCCTCTGTTTTGGATAGCTGAATAATCTAGCAAGCTGTTAAGCAGAAGATTAACCAGGCGCATATTCCTGTACTAAAGAATGCAATGTAGGAGTGAAAGGCAGAAGCGTCTCAATCGGACACATGTAAAAATGCAATGTCATTGACAGTTTCGGCCGTGTTTGGCAGTGGTGGTTGCCGTAGCCCTGTGCTAGCTCCGTGCTTCTAGCTCAAGCTCGGTGCAAAGGTTGCCTGTGAGTTTCTTGCTTGGTTCTGCCTGTGCCTTTGGTTGGCGTGGGGTCAATGTTTTTGGCTGGAGTGTGGCTTCATACCTTATCTGGTAGGCTGATTTGTCTGCTTTGGGAAGATTTTGAGCTGTTGAACAGGTGGGACTGAGAGCAGGGAAGGCATCTGGCTTTGGACTCTTGTGTGATTTCGTTAGTGCAAGGACACTGACTACTTTTTGGCTTATCCCTGTCGCCAGCCAATGTCTCAGGTACCCAGGGACATTGAAAACAGGCAAAGACTCATTTATAGAATTTGTTTCTATTAATAGCATGTCCCTTCTCCCCAGGGAAGGTGTTGTGCACCTGCAGATTGCATGCAAATATTCACCACTGGATTTGTCTTCATGATGGCATTTATGCTCTTTTAAAACAGCGGCGTTGTGTTGTGGACCAGGTTTTCGAAAACATGCCACATTTGCCTATTTACAATCGATGGGCATTTTCTTCAAGAGCACCCGCTTGGCTTTTGGCAGCCTGACCTCACTGGGCTCTTTAGTTTGCCAACCAGGAACAAGTTCACCCACTATTGAACAAGCCATGTTTTCACAGAGCGCCATATTTAAAAGTTGTACCTTCGTGTAAAGCCTTCAGAACAAGTCTGTCGTGCTTTAGGTGTCAGAGCATGGCAGTTAGCAACTCTGTAATTGCTGTAGCTATCAATGTATGCAATTGAAACAACACCTGCTTTTTATTACAGTAACAGAAGCTTACACCTTTTGTAGCAGGCACGAATCGTAAAGGCACAACGCCCTAGCCTGCAGTTTTCTGCTTCTCGGAGAGTTATTAACAACAGCGTTTTCTCCCCCTTGTCACACACAGTTCAGTATCTCCGTTTTCTTGAACCGGTGACTCTGACTATGGAAGCACTTCAATGTGCTAGCAAATGTCTACATTCATTCCCCATTAAAAACAGCATTTCAGCATGTTCCAAAATCCCACAGAACAGACAAGATTTCAAGGTCCATACGTCCTCTATCAGCTGGGGACATCTCCCCTGAAGCAGCTGCACATACTTAACTTGCATGAGGCACTAACACATGTCAGGCTGTGCCAAGCACAGTCAAAGGAAGCTCAGGCCTGCTGCTAAAAACCCTGTGTAGCCATCACCACACTCTGGTTCCTGCTCTCTACCCCGCCTTTTGTCTCTCGTCTTCGTACTGCCAACCCCAAACCCACAGGAGGGGCGCTTTGCTGCACATCCACCTGTGAGCAACCCATGCCAACCTAATAGAAATAAGAAACATCACTCTGCCTACGGGTTTGGATCTGGTCACTGAAGAACTCCAAGTTAGCATTACTTAGGAAAAACAAACAAACAAGGAACATTAAAGACAGTCATGTAGTAGTGGGGCTCTGGGAATTTTGAGTCAACCTTCTAGTATCAGACACAGGGAGAGCGGTCTTACTCTCCAGTATCAGCTCTGTGGTGAAAACTGCAGGGAGCTTCTAAGCATCGTTACATCCTGAATGCTGCAAATCCCAAAGCTAAAACAGCCCATGCTTGCAGAGGACTTTGAAATGCTCGTTTTTATTTCCATGCACTTGTGCTAAGTGTTTTCACTCTTTAAGATAATGGCTATTTGTCCCAACGCTATTTTGTAAAAATCCAGTGACAGGAGGCAATCTTCCTATCTCCTAGGATACATAGGTTTTGTTCGAATATGATAAAGCTACAGAGATATTAATTTATTCTCTTGAAATAGTCTTTTTGTGTATATATGCCCGCATATATATGTATGTCTGTATGTATTGTTAGCTAATGAAACAAAAAGTACAAGGTTAGTTTAAAAATTCAGCTAACAGCATTATATGGTTTTATGCAGAGACAGAGCTTTTCAGCTCCTGCCAATTAGCATATCTCTGACTCTAATCAAGCAGTTTAAACTGGCTGAAAACCTAGCCCAAAAAGCGACACTGAATTTTCTAACTTAATTTCAAGCTACAAATGGGACCCTCTTGTTAGGTTATTTAATTTTCTTTTTAAAGGATAAAGGAGTAGTAAGGAGTCATGTTTTCCAAAATCTGTGGCTGCAGAAGTTCCTGAGATGAGGAAGTTTGGTTTTATCCTGATTCCTTCATGCTTTGCTTCTTAAAGAAAAAAAAAAAAAAAAAAGACACAGGGAAATGAAGTATTGAGGATAAGACTTGAAGTGAAGATGAATGAACAGCAAACGTCAAACAAAATAAGCAGAAGAGGAGGAGGAGAAGGAGGAGGAGGATGAACCATAGGAAGAGCAGGATGAAGAACATAAGAACCAGAAGAACAGGAAGAACAAGAGCAGGCAGAGGAGGAGTATGAGGACGAACATAATAAGGAAAGAAGGAAGGACAAGGGGAGGAGGAGGAAGAACAGGAGGTAGAGGAGTAAGAAATGGAGGAAAAGAATGAACAGGAGGAGGAGAAACAGGAGGAGGAAGAAGAGCAGGAGGAGGAATGAGGGGAAGAGAAACAGGAGAAGAAGGGGAGGAGGAGGAGGAGGAGGAAGAACAGGAAGAACAGGAGGAAGAAGAACACGAGGAAGAGAGGAAAGAAGAGGAGGTGAAGGAAGAGGAGGAAGAACAGGATAAGGAGGGGGAGAATACAGAAAGAATGAGGAGGAAGAAAATAGGAGGAGAAAGAAAAGGAGAAGGGGGATGAGGAGAAATGAGAACAGAATGAGGAAAAAGAAGAACAGGAGGAGGAAGAACAGGAGGAGGAGAAGGAAGATGAGGGGAAAAAGGAGGAGGAAGAAGAGCAGAAGGAGATGGAAGAGGAGGAGGAGGAGGAAGAATAACAGGAGGACAAGGAGGAGGAGAAGAAAGAGGAGGAGGAGTGGGAAAAGGATGAGGAAGAAGAGCTGGAAGAGGACGAGGAGGACGATGATGAAGAACCAGAGGAGGAGCAGCAGGAGGAGGAAGAAAAGGGAAGAGGAAGAGGAGGAGGAGGAGAAGGAGAAGGAGGAAACACCTCCAAATTCAGTCTAGAGTGTCAGCACATCAAAATTCTTGGATGGAGCTCCTGCTACATCCATTTGTCCATGGGGATTCATTAAATCCAAGCCTACTGGTGAAGCCATTACTCACAGGAGTCGTTCCAGGTCATGGCCATCACTCCTCTTGGGAACAGACAGGAAAGCTCTGGATGACAAAGGCTCTCAGGTCATGCTGCAGAAACAGAAGACCAGTGTGAGAAGATCCCCATCACCTGATCGCACAGAAGTAATTCTAGCTCAATGAAATGACTATTGAAAACGAAATACACAGAACAGCATCCACCATCAAATCTCCTTCAGTGGTAGTTTTTGCAGAGCTGCAGGCTGATGACCGTACCACCACTGTCACAGGACTCCAGAAGAAATAATAACTGGCAAACAGTAACTCTACCCATTGCCCGTATCTACCTAGCCTTTAAAGGTAGAATAGCTCAGCCTACAGCTCTGGAGGTATAGGCCAGCCTATACATATATCCTGTGACTACCTACTCGATGATCTGTCCAGAAAGTCAAATCATAATGATCTTTGAATGAGCACGGAATTGGGGGCGGGGGGGAAGGGGGGAGAAAGGAAGACATTGGTGGCAAAAAGGGAAAGTGCAGGCACACAATTAAAAAAGAAAGGAGGCGAGTTATCCTGAAGGCCAGCTCAGCCCAACTCACTGTCGCTGGTGAAAAGCTGTGCAGCTGGGAGGAAAAAGACGTGACTTTGGTGCGGGGATGCACACCAATGTCTAAGTTGAGATCTGAAACAGCAGAAAAACCTCGACACGGCTCCTTTTCGCTTTCCTCAAACCTGTGTGCATGCTGTGACTTCCTTGTTTCCCTGAAGTCCTCCCAGACTAGCAGGGAAGTGGTTTCTGTCCAGTCCATGTGCCATGCAGAGAAACAGTTCTGACCACTAAGGGGGTAGCAAATACCTACTGCATCTGCAGAAGCAAAGGGGCAGACGCACCTCAGCTGCGGAGATGCCCGAAGCTGCCCCGAGCCCCAGGAGCCCCTGGCACCTGGACATCTGCCTGGCCCTGAAGCTGTGTGGGGCCTGCCAGCACTGGGGAGCCCCAGGGACAGAAGCGAAGGCCGGTGGCCAGCCTCCGTGGGGAGAGTGCCGGGGGCTCCGTCCTTCCTTCTGGGCCACGCCAGGACGCGGCGTCTCTCCTCCTCATCGCCTGGGGGAAGGCGAGGCCTGAGGAAGGCCCCGGGTGCTGGGCTCAGCACGGGCGGTGTGACCGGGGCAGAGCCCTGTCTCCTGTGAGCTGCGCACACACCTCACAAGCGCTGCCGAGGGAACGGCTCCGGACCGAAGGGCCCTTCCCGAAGGCCGTCTCTCCGCAGGCCCGGTGCCCCGGCGCGCTGAGGAGCAGCTGCGGGGGGGCGGGCTCTGTGAGGAGAGGCAGCCCCTGCCCGCCCAGCAACAGCTGTGCCATTGGCCACGGCTGAGCCAATCAGCGGAGCCGGAGGCGGCCTGTCAGTCACAGCCGGCCTGGGGCAGGGCCGGAGGGGGCAGAGGCGGAGTGGCCTGAGGAGAACTGGGGGAGAGACGGGCTGGGGGCAGCCGGGGCGAGGGGGGTCCAGGGAAAGGGCCAGGGGAGCTGCAGAAGCAGCAGCAGGTATCTCCCAGGGCGGAGGGGCCTGGGGGGAGACCTCGGTGATCACCCAGGGGCCCTGCCGTGGCCCAGTTGAGTGCTCAGCCCCAGGGACGGCCCCACGACCAGGGTCAGAGCGGTTCCTGCTGCTGCCCCGAGGGTCGCCAGCCCGAGCCCTGAGAGCTGGAGGTCGGTGCTTCATGTCCGCGGGCCAGGGGAAGGCAGGGCGGCCTCCTCTCCATGCTTTGGAGCAGGCGTGCTCTGGTGCCCTTGCTGTCCCCAGGCCTCCCTGTGGGTCTCGTGCTCGTGGACAGCCCCATCATAAATGGGGATTTCCAGAGACGGAAGTCGTTTCTCCCTCCTGGTGAGAGCACACGCCGGGGCTTTGCTGTCAGAGAAGCAAGTGGGGAGCGCTCCTGGTTGGATGCAGCTGCCTTGGCAGACGCTTGTGCTCCTCTGTCGGCCCCGAGGTCTGATGCATGCCTTTCCCCCCACCCAAGCTGTGCTGCCAGCTGTCACGAGTCCTGATGTAGGATCCTGCCGACTGCGCCAATCTCTCGCCAAGGGGCGGAATGCACCTCGCTCAGGAGGAGAGAAGCATCAATCTGTTTTATTGAGGTAAAATAATAATTTGACAGAGTTCAATAAATTTTTGGAATTTAACAAAGTTTAACAGTGGTTTCCCGAGGTTCAGTAAGTTGGATGGCAAGGTTCACCTTATTAATTACTGCATGGAAGAAACATAGAAAGGAGAATTGAGTTAGAATCGAGCTGGAATGATTCACACAGAGACCGGAGACGCAGAAGGGTAAGGAAGACCCTCCCGTTGAGTCACGAGGTTCAGAGGGGACCCCCTTGCTTTCTCAACTCCTTTTGGAGCCTAGGTGCGGCTCGGTCCAATCTTAGTCTCAGACTTGGACAACAGTTTATGTCTAATGGAATTATCTATACAAAGTTTATAATAGTTAATATTAAGTAGCTACATGGATCAGTAATGTTTCATTAGTATTAATCCAGCATGCTATCAGTCACTTAGCAAAGATCTGCCATTGAGAACAGGTGTCTCTGCCTCGAGGAGCAACCTTGAGAGGCGTCCCAGCTCAAGGGGAGATCACTGCCGTGCAGCCACGCTGCCTAGCAGGGAGAGCTGAAAGAGGGCTCACTTAGGCTGTCGTATTTATGGGATAAAGTGGCTGGCTCCTAGTCAAATTACACGTGATAGGAAGGGTATGGATGAGACTCCTTGTACCCGCAACTTTCTTTGCTCCTTGATAAATGAGTCTTGGAAAAGCCACCCGCTGTTCCTGTGTTAATCGCATGATGAGTGTTCCAAGGTCATATGCATCGGTGCTCACTGGGTCACTCGGCTCCTTTGTGGGTTTTCAGAGAAGAGATTGAAACTAGAGGAGTTCTTGGCCCGGCTATGGCTCAGGCCTTTACCTCCTTTGGAGCCTGTACCAACCTATGGCTAGTTTGGTTATGGGGTCGAGCGTAGCTGTCACACCGGCTTTTGGGAAATGAGGGTACATGTGACCCTGTGTGAGGTCAAGTTAGAACATGCTTTGCAATTTGTGTATTTACTGCAGTGAATTTTCTGCTCTTCCTGGCTGTCTTCTGTGGTTTTCAGCCTGCCTTCACCTCCACAGAAAGAAATATTGTGTGTATGAAAGAGGCCGTTATGAATCTTCCCTTGCGGGGGGGTGTGTGTGCGTGCTCTGCTTCTGAATTACAATCTGTATTATTTATGCCAATGTTCGAAATATCTTTCTAATTCCCTGGTTTAAGTATTCTGACCGTACTCCAGCTACATTTTACTATGCACAACTCCCACCAACCATCAGTTTTTATTTCAAGTTCTTTTTCATGAAATAACACACATTGCATCCACAATCCTGTGTTGCTGGTACATGGTTTTCTTTACAGTTTTCCAGCTGTATTCTTCCTCCCCATGATAAACAGTGTTGCCAGTATTTCTTTTTATCTTAGAATACACATGGTAAGGATGGTTGCTGGATGTCTCATCCTTTTTAAGGCCGTGAAGACACATTCCAGCAAGGCCTTTTCCCAGTCCCAGGTATTCAGGGACGCAAGACATGCCTATCCCCATCAGCTCTGTGGAGGATTTAAGAGAGATTGTGCACCTGAAGGTTAAACAATGCTTCTGCGTCAGAAGCTGAATTTCAGCAAGCAAAAGCAACCTCCCCAAATCTTAAGTTGTGTGTCATTTTAATGCTGCAAAATGTAAATAATGATCCTTGCATACATCTTTCTCAATTAAGCGTACAGTGGAAGTCTCCTCCTTCAACTAGTCTGGAGCTCAGAAGTCAGCTTAAAAATACTGGATAGTGTAATTTTTGCTGCACATGGCCTACGTCCACGTGGAAGAAAATTGGATTAGTTACACAAGTCTTTATGTAAGGCACAAAGAGAGCGTAAGGTTCTGAGTGCCCAAGGATGCTCTTTTCGGGTAGATTAACAGGCACATATACACCCTGTAATGGCACAAGGACTCCCCAAAGCGTCTTCAGTACAGCTATATTTTACGTAAGCCACTGTTTTCATGCAACCTCAGCTAGCGTTGTGCTGCTCTTTACAGGATCGAGTGAGTGGTGTTGTCTTTGGCTGTGTGGGCTTAAATGTGTTTCTAATGCGCATGTCAAATAATTACCTGTTAAACAGACTGCCAATCTGACTGAAGCCAATGCTTCCGAAGAAGATGAAATAAAAGCTTTGCTGGTACAGTCCTGCCGTGAATACGATCCAATCAAGTAAGTGTTGATTATGTGAAAGCTGTTCTTTGAAGATTATGGGAAAATTGCAGAGATGTGTGTTTTAACAAGAGAGACACATGCCTACCTTTTTCTTTTTTTCCCCCAAAGCTCTTAGTTACATGAAGAAACCCTTGGGCCCACCTCCGCCATCATATACTTGCTTTCTTTGTGGAAGACCTGGCCACTACATGAAGAACTGCCCAACAAATGGGGTATGATTGTGGGGGACTTCTGGTGTTACTCTAGTTTTTAATTGTTTTACCTTGGCAGTTACGTAACAAATACATGAATACTCATATTAAGAATTGTTTCTCTTGGGGTGAAAGGCAGAGTTATATGGCAATGTTGCAAAGCCCTTCAAAAGTCGAGGGAAAGCTGGAATTACAAAGGTGAAATTTTCTTTCTAGGTCGTAGACATTAAATATGTCCATAGACCTTTGTCTGTGAACTTTCGTGCATATTTTTATATACTTCAGTATTACTGGAAATTTTTCTGTTTGCCACTCTTTTTATTGACAGTTCACAGTTTTTATTATTTTGTATAAAACGAAGGCATTTCTCTTGACCCCATCTATTGAATATTTGCATGTTTTAATTACACTAAGTCCCTGGTTGAGTATTCATGCCATTTAACGTTAGTCACTGAAGGTATACATGTGAGGTATGAATTCAACCTTCATTTATAGACGGTGAATGTAGGTTTCTCCAGTGACTGATTCAGAGCACCGGCTTAAGCTCTCACTCTGAAATGCGCTTTGGAGGAGGAGCAGTGGGTTTGTGTCTCTTCTCTGAGTGGAGGGTGAGCTAAGGCATATGACAGCCTTAAGGAACCTGAAGTTAAGGCAAAGAATGTCACTCGACTTAAAAACTCTGCTCAAGCTTTTGGAACATCCTGGCTATATTCATGTAGGAAAATAAGTATTTCAGTTGAGCAACCCTTACACTAGGTAAAAGGAGAGGATTAAAGGCTTTTGCTGCTTAAAATAATCAGGGAAACGTCATTTGAAGTGTGGGTCTTGAGGTACGTCTGCCTCTCTTTTCTTGAACAGGACAAAAATTTTGAGTCTGTTCCCAGAATTCAAAAGAGCACAGGAATTCCAAGGAGTTTCATGATAGAGGTGAAAGATGCCAATACAAAGGGTGCTATGCTGACAAGCTCTGGAAAATATGGAATACCAACTATTAATACATAAGTATGGAACTAAGTGGACTGACCAAAAAGTGAATGAGAGAAACCACACATAAATGTCTGAGTGGCAATGCAACCAAGTTGGTCAGTATCTGTCATTATGGGGGAGGAAGCACTGTCATTGTATCTTAACCTGAAAATCTGTGATACTTTCTAATATTGAAAGAGGGTGGTCCTTCTGCTCATGCCCCTGGAAGTTGGCTAAACTTGTGGTATGCTAAGAATCTGTATTTCCGCAAAACTTTTCAGTAGTGTTTACAGTGGAGTTGTTCTCCTTGAAAGCTCATTTTGCTTCTGTTTTCTGTTTCAAAGGCTTCTTGCCAAATTTAGCAGGTAGCTGTTGGACTGAGATTTCCTCCCCCTGTGACTTTTATTAAATCCCCTGTGTGAAACAGACTGAAGTTTTCATGTTGCTAGAAACTGAGAAAATACTACCGCGTGCTGACAAGAGTGGCTGTTTTAAAATGCGCTTGATAGCACTTCTGGTTTTCCATCATGGATCTCCTTTTGTAGAAGCTGTAACATAGACTTCTTCCTTTTATTAAATGTAATTACTCAGAGACTACCTTTATCCTGAGCCTGCAATTTACATTTACCCTCTGGCAAAGGAGAGGTGGGATTCATTTCTAGCTGTCAAAAAAATATTTTCCTAGTCTGAGCTTACTTCTTAGTTGATCCAATGAATGGGAGAGTTCTGCAGAAAGAAAGTTGTTCCTCCCTCCCTCTTACAGTGTTGTGGCTATAGAAGAGTAGTTTAAACTAAGTGCCTATGTTTTAGAAGGCTAATGTGGAGTGAGAAGAATTCCATCTCCTATCTTCCTTTGATAAAATCCAAAGCTTGGAAAAGTTTTCCTTTACCCATCTTTAACTTGTTTCTTTTTCCTTCCCCACCCCTCCTCCAGGGAAGCTTATGCTAGAGGAAAGAAGGAAAAGCCTCCCTTTTTACCAGAGGAGCCGTACTTGTCCTCCTCAGATGATGATCCTGTTCCAGACAAGTTGTTATGTCTGATTTGTAAGGATATAATGACTGATGCAGCTGTTATTCCCTGCTGTGGAAACACTTATTTTGATGAATGTTAGTGTTACGCCCTTATTTGTTGATTCAAAACATTACATCTGATCTTCTGAAAGCAGAAAGAGGAGATAACCAAGTAGCTTTGTTACCAGTTCTATTTAATATTTAATATGAATTGAATACGAAAGCGCTCTTCTCGTATAAAGGGGAAAAAAAAGCCAGGAAGCTTTCCCCCCTTTTTTACATATCGAGTTAAATCTTCTTTACATGCGGAAGGACGAGTATGAGAAGAGTGGCTAACTGTGCAGGTGATTACAGTGTTAGATATTGAATGCGTTTAGTTTGTCCACAGCCCTTTCTCTCATACAAAATTATATAGCCAACTCTGGTGACTTACAGTGGTCTGCAACAGGCGGATGGTTAAGCATTGAATCCACATTCTTCTCCATGGGAGAGATGGGTAAAACCTTCAGAACTCGAACCTACTAATGGTTTTTCGAGATGTGTTTTATTCATTAACCTTGAGGTTGGGGACTTCTTGCTGTACTAGATAGTGGGAAAAAGACTAGTTGAAACATCAAGACACAGCCTATGCTACATCTTCAGATGTTACAATAGTGAAATATCAAAACTGTATAGTTATTTGCTGCATACTAGAAATTTTTTACACTATTAAACATTTATAGCTTCATGCTCTCAGTTCAAGAGCATATTCACCCAGTAATCATATATGTGTTTCTATAATTGATTAGAACCCCCAAAACTTTCTTAGTTTGGCTAAATACTATTTTGATTATTCTAATTATACACAAGTATTAGAAGAGCATTACTGGAATCTGAGGAACATACATGCCCAGCGTGTCATCAGACAGATGTTTCGCCTGATGCTTTAATTACCAACAAGTGCCTATGCCAGGTAACACGATGACTTTTACGTAAAGTGCTTGTAAGAAAAGGCTATTTGTCAAAAGCTGAAAGGGAAGAAAATATTAATTTACATCGCCTTAAGCAAGGTGTAATTGAATAAGGCTAAATTTACTTTTCAAATACATTATCTGTTGTTGTCACAGAAGCTTACAACTCTTTAGAGGCAACCTGGCAAATCCAGGTCACACTTTTGTTTAGCATGATTGCCTCGCTTTCAAATTCGGCGTTAACACTGAAGTACTTTAAATACAGTTACTCTGAGTTACCAGTCATTAGTATCAGTGTTTAATGGGATGTGTTCATATATCTGTATGTTGGTTTCTTTTAGGACTGGTAGCATTTGCAGGAATACACAAGTAATTTTCCTCTGTGAAGGCTTTTGTTCGTATATCTGCTGAAGTTTCATCTTACCTTTTTTGTAAATGTTTTTCTGCCTCTAGGCTGTGAACAACTTCAAAAATGGAACTGGCTACACAAAAAGGCTCCATCAGCAGATTTGGCAGCAACAGCAGCAGCAGCCGCCACCCGCCTCCACCAGCACTCATGACTTACACCTCCTGCTGCTCTGGTGACTGCTGCTGAACCTTCTACATCTTCCTCTCTGTCCATCAGCAGTTGGTTGGAAGAGAAGGTAAGCTTTCTTCCAACATATGCAGCAATTCTTATAATTTAGTAGAGCTTATTTTCCAACTGTCTGCATTTATTCACAAGGGATATCAGGTTCCTGTGCGAAGACAGCCAGCAATAGCAAGTTGTCTGGGCCCCCAAGGACTATCAATACCCACCAGTGGTAAGGAACTGTAACTTTAGAATGTCTTTTAAAAAGTTATCTTCAGGTAAACTGAATGGGATTTTTTGCTTTTTCCTCTCTCCACTCCAGAAGGTCATCCAGTGAGAGCCAGTACAATTTGCTCAGCAGGTGGCAGACCAGGCTGGGAACTGTAAGTATTCTACAGAAATTCAATGTATTACTACTTGTAAGCTGTTAAATGAGGCTGTAGCACTTAACTTCTGCAACAGGTGATTCGTAATGAAGTAAGTATGCAGAAGATAGTTGTGGAGAATACAAGTGGTTGTTAATTTTTAAATGGCCTAATTTGAATTTGCTTTAACAAAGGGGGTCTGTGCTTGCAGTAAAATTATTTAAAATAAAACTGCAGTACCTGATTGAAAAGAGGACTCTGAAAAAGGAACTCTTTGGGAGGAAACCATAATTACCTATCAAAATTAAAAACAATTAAAGGATCAGGTGGAAAGCCACCCTTTTGATTACTGGCTGAACAGGGCTGTAGAAATTGATTTCCCAATAGAAGTCAGCCTGCAGCATTCTTTTTCTAACAACTTAGTTGACACGGATTGAGCAAATTCTTGGAAAAGTCAACACTGTTATCTTATGACAATTTTGAGTTTCTTCACTTTAGTCAGCCCAAATAGCCAAGCTGCTTTCTCTCAGTTGGAGAGAGAGGAGTCTCTTTTATCTATTATTGCAGTGTCAGGTCAGTCCTTCCTTTTGGTATATATGTGTTATAGATAGATTTATTAAAGATAAACCAGAACAAAACCCAGGATCCATCCCACAGATTGTCTAAAATCTCCAGTTCAGGAAGCAAGAAAATAACAATTCAGGGACAAGAGCAGGCCAAATACATCATCATGAGGCAACAGCATAGGAAGCGTACATGGAAGAGATAAAAGAAATTGGAGAGATGAGTTAATATCTGTGCCGTACAGGCTGCCTGCAGCTGCGGCTTGGCACTGCTCTCAGGCTACTGACCCAGCTTCAAGGTGGAAAAAAAAGTGGCTTTCTCTGAATGCTGGCATCAGGAGCAAGGTGCTTTAACTTGCCAGCAGGTGTCTGCAGGCTTTTTTTAGCATGAGTTTGTGTGGTAGGAATGGAAGGTGTAGCTGGTGTTACTTCAGTGAAGGTCAGGGGTTTTGGGGGTTTTCTTGGTTGGTTGGATTTGGTTTGTTTGTTGTTTGGGGGTTTTGTTTTGTTTTGTGCTATCAATTTGGGGGGGTCAGGAGCTGATTTCCGTTCATTCCTCCTCCCAAGTGGTGAGGGTGGAAAACGTTGGATTGATAAATTTCTACCTGGCTGGAGGCAAGCCGACCTCATGAGTCGGAGAGACACATTCACAGTGAAGGCTCATACACCGCCCTGATGGCTGAGGGCAACTCCCTGAACTGTAATAGCGTAAACTTATCCGTTGTCTCTCGGAGTATGCAGGAGAAATGGCTTGCAGCTTTGTGAAGCTATGAACAAGTGACAAAACTTGGAACAAATCAGTTTAACTTCTTGTATAAAATTAGGATCTCTCAGAACAGAAGTACATTGGAGCTGTTCACTATGGTGGAGAAATCATAGCAAGAGTTGGTAAAATATTAAACTGCCAGAGACTTCTCATTTAAACAGAAGGCTGATGGATGAATAGGTAGTATGCCATGCATGCTACTTTTTCTCTTCAGATCTCTTCTTTGTATATGCCTGGCAGTCTGCTACAGTTGAGAGAGAGAAGTAAGATTTTTTATTTTCTATATTTTTAAAACCAAAAAGGGAACAAATTCTATTGGGCATAAGTAACTCTCTCAATAAAACTTTCCAAGTGCCATTTTCCTCAACTTTTAAGTTGTGAGATCAAATTTTCAGTAATACATCCAAGCAACTGAAAAATATCTGCTATTGCCTAAAAGAATTTGCTCTTAACAATATCTATCTAATTGATATTGTCCTTTATGTCAATCTCTAATTATAGCCTCTGTAGGAAGAATGGGGCAATGAAAGGCAGATGGTGGCCTTCTGTACACTGGAAAGATCTTGGATGCTAGCAAAGTCTAAAACCCATTCTTGTGTTGTGCAAACTTTCTGAAGGGCGAGTTGTACACTGCAAGTAATGCGTAAAACATGTAGGAAGTTGCTGCTGTAGGTGTTTTAATTTAGATGTAATGCACAGCAATTAAACATAGGCTTTCCTTCTGTATTTGTTATGAAAATGATAGCATAAGAAGGAAAATATTCATTATGACTATTTTTACTTATAAAGTAGAAGTTGACAATGCCTATAAACAAGGCGAGGCAAATTAGGTCAAGGCCTAGTTACACTTGCGAGTAAACAGCCGTTCTGACTGGGGAGACTAGTTGATAGGACCACAGTCCTAATACCCCCCGCTCCAGCTTTTTGGAAAACACATAGAAAACAGTTTGAAAAATGAGCTCGTAGAGAAGGGGGGCGGGGGGAACCCACTAGATGACTAAAAGCCATGTCTGTAGTTGGATAAAGCTACTCTGAGAGAGAGAAATCCATCTTCCCTCAGTGGAAAAGTAAAGGCAACAATTAGAAATAAGGAGATGTAATAAGCTATCTTTTCAAAATCAAGTGTTGAAGCTGTTCTTTGAGCATTTCCTCATGCCATTCCAGACGAAGTGGGTCAGATATGTTAAATAGTTCTCAGCATCTCTTGACTAACCCAGCTAATATTTGAAGTTGTCTGTATGTGAAGTAGGAAAATATCTGGTTTGAATAATGGCATCATTAATCCCTTTAGCCTTAGGGTCTGGATATGGACTCTTGTCCCGATCCAATATCGGGGAGGGTTCTCAAACGATCCCAAGAGCAAGATTAAGACACAAACGAGGTCAGATGCCGTACAACCTTACAAGGTTTATTTCCTATAACAACTGATAATAGCGACAGGACAGAGGGAAGAAGAAAGGAAAAAGAGGCAGACCTAAGCAAGAAAACGGAAGAGATATAGCAAGACTAGTTACCACCACCACGAAGCCAGCAACATCCCGTTGACTCGGTCTCGATGCAGGTGATGGAGGGTCCAGGTTCCGGGTTCCAGCCAAAGTCCCAGTTCCAAGCGCTGCAGGTTCTCTTCAGTTGCTTTTCAGTGGCAGTTGCTTTTCAGGTGCTTTTCGTTTTTTGAGAGAGGAGTACGCAGTTCTTTTATTGTCCCGGTCCCCACGATTTCTCCGAAAAGTCCACCCATTTCCACGGAGCTCATTACCA
Source organism: Harpia harpyja (assembly GCF_026419915.1). Lineage (NCBI taxonomy): Eukaryota > Metazoa > Chordata > Aves > Accipitriformes > Accipitridae > Harpia > Harpia harpyja. Next base: position 396,503 of record NW_026293419.1, read on the forward strand.
TACGTGCCGCCCCGTGTTCCTCCATGGGCGCATGCCCAGGTGTTCACGGTGGTTTCTTCACCTTGCTCGTGGGCAAGCACAGCTTGGTAGGCAGTGCTAGCTTCAGGCAGATATGGTGGTTTCTTCAGGGACATTTTGCGCGTACTCCCCCACAGCAACAGGATGTTGAGGCTCTTTGCAGCAGCAATGTTGAGACAAACATTTCCAGCCAACACAGTCTCTTACACCACCCCGTGGCTCGACATTGCTGTCCTCGTGGTGGCGTGGAGGGTAAAAGTATAGAAAGAGAAAGAGGGAAAAAGTGCATACTACAACGATATAATCAAGTTAACAACTTTCTATCAAAATGACTTCACATAATGCGGCAAAAGAAAAACCAAAGGTCAAGATAAGGTGATTTGGCTTTCCAAGGCTTACTCTATGTTAATACAATATTTCTACATTAGACAACAACATGAACAAACAACAATATCATACCAATTATCCTAATTATAACATTTCTAAGTAAGTTAAACAACAACATCTAATAACTAACAACATCTACTTAACATCAACTAACCGTTATGAATTTAACTAACTGTACAATATCAGAACATACTATAAATTGATTTCAAGGTTACAAAGATTCAATAAAAGAACAGGACGGCAATTTACATGGTGAACAGTTACAAGGACAAAAAAGAAGTATTAGAATAACTATTAAGATAACCGTTATCAAAGCAAAGGCTATATGATAAATTGGAATCAACGTGAACACATAGTCATACTCCGTCATTTTTTCGGCAATATACCACAAAGTGGTCACAGCCCTAACAGTCCGCGCGGTCTGCTGGTGTTGGGGTTCACATGCGTGGCGGGAAAACTACTTTCTGTGCTCCCTTATCCTAAGGTACATGCATCGTCTGGGCCTAGAAACTTCTATCCCAGATTTGAACAAAGGTAAATGAACAATAACACTATATAACAATGATTAACACTATTCTCACCAAACATATAATAAGGTAACAATAATGATAACAATATTTACTAAAAGGTGTCCCAGCCTGGGCCTAGGGAGGTGCTCCTGGTCTTCCGGAACAGGGGGGAGAAGGTGGTTGTCTACATGAACAAGTACAATAACAAGACGGTTTACATGGACACTTACAAGACAAACACATACATACCACAAAAAAAAGTATAGCGAGAGCCAACAAAACAGCTGCCACAAAATTCCAATACCGTGCGGTACACTTACAAGACAAACACATACATATAGCGAAAGCCAACAGAGCAACTGCCACAAAATTAAATATCAAAAGGGTATACGTTCTGGCTGATTGCAGAGCTAAAGATGATGGTCTGACTAACCTGAGTGTGTGGGGGTGCCTACGCTGTTCCACGCCCCCAGCCCAGAGCGCATGTGCCTAAATAATTGATACAGTTGCGTGCTTTGATTGGCGAACGACACAAATCTGTTTTACACCATCAGGCGAGACAGTAGATACAAATTGCATGTTAGATACGACATGTTGGATTAATTGAATAAAACAAGGAATAGTACATGGCACAAACATCAAAGCAACAAATGCACACAACAGATAAAACAGAAGCTGTTTTACCCACGGTGCTCCGGGTAACCAAGACCATAAATCACCGTTCCAGCTGTTCCATGTTTGAACGGGGACATGGGCTAGTTTCCTAATATCTGTGGTCAGTTGAAGAACTACTTCACCTACATCGTCTATTTCCAAACAACAGTTAGAGACATTTAATTTCCCACATACTCCTCCCTCTTCAGCTAGTGAGTAATCCAAAACCATGCGGTGTTGAAGGATTGCAGTACGCATCTGTTGAGATTGTTGAGTTAAAAGGTCTATAGCATTAGCAGTCTTATTGGTAATAATTTCTAAGACTGCTTGCAATCGAATTATGCGGTTCAAATTGTAAATCGGTCCTCGTGCCCCTGCTATTGGTTCACTGGGATTCCAAGTGGCAGGCCTATAATGCTCAATTATTCTTTTGGGAGGCCACTCATTTTCCCCCCACTTTTGTGTTCCACCTATTTTAACGTCAACAGATTGCTTGCTACGTGCAATCCTTTTGTCCCCTAAATTATCATATAGTCTTACTCGCAATCGAGGACCACCCGCCTCTGGAAGAAGGAAAAACAGAGGTCGGATAATCCCTATATAACAAATCCCTGACCAATTCGCTGGTAGCTGTTTGTAGGCAGTATGTCCACAAATCCAATAATGGCCTTTTTTGGCTTTGGCACCGTTGGCAAATGGTCCAGCTGCAGTCTTTGGGAATTGTAAATAAGTTGTGTTCTCATTTCCCAAAGGGCTATAAAAGGCGCTTGGCCTGTTGTTGTTTGTCTGGCTGGTACAATACCAGGCACCAGTGTTGTTCTTCCACTCACAAATTTGATGGTAAATATGGTTTCCAGGCCATCGGAGAAAGAAGGTTTCATTTTTGTTCGACCAAAACCCTTTAAACCCTTTGTTGCGGCTGGTTTCATCAAGCCACATCCATATGTAAACACCTCTCTTTTCATTAGCCAATTGATGTGTGAGTGTCCATTGACACCTGCTTTCTCCGACATTGACCCCTCCCTTCTGGGTGCTATTTAAACAATATCTACCCACAGTAGGAAATTGAATTGGGCATGTTTCACTATCGTCCCAGGTAGTACTATCAGTTTCACTATAATTGCTTACGATTTGTTCTGGAGTGAGGGATGTGGAGGTCCACGGCCAGCTTGACAACCCTAGAGGTCCTCCACAAACCCAACAGTGACTCAGATTAAAGGTTTGGCTTATAGCTTTTGCTAACAAACCAAATTCGTTATCCTTAAAGGGATCATATGGGTTGGGGGGAGGTGGGAGAATTGGCTTCCCTTCACCCTCATAGGTAAATCCCCAACATAACATAATTAAGAGTAACATCGTGTCTGCTCCTCTTCTTCCATGGGTACGTCTGAGCCACTTGCTTCTTCCTGAAAATGAAACAAAAACCAAATTCGCTTCTCGGGTTAGAAAGAGGGAACAATCCATCTAGTATGAATCTCATGAATTTTTCCACAGGCATCTTTTGCCTTCCAGGTATATTTGTTAAGGGGTGTGTCCAACACCAGTGGCACTGTGCCCACTGTGGGAAGTTCGACCAAAACAGGTTGTCCTGGGAAATGAGATGGGTTGCTGGGGTGATCAGGACCATGTGGGGCTGGCATGATTGTTGGAGCTTTTGGACTGAATGCTGTGATCTTTGGACATCCATTTACTCCCCAGCGACTATTAACGCTGGTCACTGCATCCCACACTCTCTCAGCCCATCCTGGCTTATGCGGTTTGAGGAAGTGTTTTAACAGACCATTTGTTCTTTCCACAATTCCATTTGCTTGTGGGTAATACAGAGTATGAAACACCCACGAAATTCCCTCCTGGGCTGCCCATTCCTGGACCACTTTGGCTGTGAAATGTGAGCCGTTATCTGATTGGATTGACTGTGGTTTGGGGAAAATTCCAAACCATTCTTTCAGAGCTTTTATTGTGTTTTCTCCTGTTGCCTTAGCACACGCTTTAGCTTGCGCTAGTCCAGATACTATCCCCACACCTACCAGTATGTAGTACTTTCCCTCTGACCTTCAAAAGGGACCGATATAATCAATCTGCCAAGCCTCCCATAGGCCTTTTCCCTCTCTCAAATGCAGGGGGTCACCCTCCAGCGGGTGTCTGTCCAAACGGACGCGGCACTGTTCGCAGGAAGACACACAAGTTTTACATTCTTCCCTAGTAACTGGCCACCCTCGGGCTTGTGCCTCACAATAGAGGTCCTTAACTCCTGAATGTTTCCGTTTTACATGTAGCCATTCTAACAGACGTTCCCAATTTTCTGCTATCTGGGTACTTTGTAGGAGAGCTAGCTGGGCTAGCTCATCCACTTTGGCATTCCATCGGCTCACCGGGGCGTCATCTGGTTGGTGAGATGCTACCCATGCTACTGCAAATTTCCCTTGTCTGGTAATGGTAAGAATATCCTGCCATTTTTCCTTTTGCCATACAGGTATTCTATTGATCTCCCATCCGTTTTGTTCCCAGAACGGAAGCCACTCAGTGCAACCTTTAAACACAGCATAAGAGTCAGTATAGATAGAGACAGAAGCAGCAGATTGAGCCTCGTGCTGGAAGACGCTCCACACGGCAATTAGTTCTCCTACTTGTGCACTACCCACCCCTTCAGTAATGATCTGTTCCTTGGTATCTACTCGAAGTGCCACAGCTCGATATTTCCAAATTTTTCCCTCTCGCTTCGACGAGGCATCCATGAACCAGACATTTTGCAATTGTCCAGAAAACAGAGGAGCTACTTGTATTACAGGCAAAAGCTCGGAGGTTTCTCTATCTGGGCTTACCTCATCTTGTATATTTAACACTTTTGTGGCTCCTTTTGATACAGAAAAGATTTCACAGTAGTGTTCTATTTGTGCATACCACTTCGCAGAGAGGCTCTCTGGGCCACCCCGTCAGGGGGTGGAGTTCCTGCCAAAACTGCTTTGATCACTTTAAATGGACCTCTGAGCACTATAGGTTGTTGCCGGATGGTCCGTTCGGCTTCTCTCAGAGCTAAACTAACTACAAATAGACCTTTTTCCCAAGTTATACACCTTTTTTCAGCATCTTTAAAGCTATGAGAATAAAAACCAATGGGCCAAACAGGCCCCTCTGGACCCTTTTGCCACAAATGGATTGACAGTCCAGTCTTGGCAAACCCCCACTCAATTTGAACCGGGTCTGTTGGGTGAATGGGACCAAGGGCCTGATAGGCATTCGCTTCAAACACCAACAGCTGTAAAGCCTCGTCATGGACCGGAGTCCATTCCCACTGAGCTCTCTTTCGCAACAGGTCATACAGGGGGTCTAGCAAGAATTGAGAAGTCAGGAATGTGTTCCTCCAAAACACAAGCAACCCTAGTGCATGCTGTAAGTCTTTCTTTGACTCTGGCATCTTGATCTGATCAAGAGAGGAAAGAGTATCTGGTGGGATACACGTCATGCCTCCCTTCCACCAGATTCCTAAAAATTTTACCTCATTTGAAGGGGTTTGGATCTTCTCAGGTGGAATTGCCAACCCTATACTTTCCAAATGGGTGATGATGTTGTTCTGGGTTTCTCTAACTTCTTCTACCTGCCTCCCTCCTATGAGCATATCATCTATATATTGATAGATCTTTACCTCTGCTTTTATGGGAATTGTTTCCAGCTCTTGTGCTAGAGCATGGTGAGCCAGCGTGGGGGAGTGCTTGTATCCTTGAGGCAATCGTGTAAAGGTGTACTGTTGTCCTTCCCAGGTGAAGGCAAAGCGATCCTGGTCCTCAGGTTGTAAAGGGACCATAAAAAACATCATATCCTTAACATCGATCGTTGCCATGACAGGGTGGGATTGTTCCTGAATGGCAGCTATCAATTCAGCAATGTTTGGTACAGCAGCTGTTAGTGGACCTGTGTTGGCATTGAGCCTCCTGTAATCTATTGTCAATCTCCATTTGCCGTTTGGTTTTCGGACTGACCATGCTGGAGAGTTGAAGGGGGAGTGAGTGGGAACTACAACCCCTTGTTTCTTTAAATCCTCCAGAACTGGCGTAATTCCTTCTCTTGCTCCTAGAGGCACTGGGTAGGGTTTAACATTTGTCAATTTGGAAGGGGGGAGGGTAGGTGCTGTTTGCAATAGATGCACCTCCATGCTGGATGTTTTGGCTAACTGCCTAATCTGAGGGACACCAAAAGACCATGAGTTTCCCTGGGTGTCACGCCACTGTCTACCCTTCAAAACATCTATACCTAGGAGATTCATCTGGAAAGATCCTACGGCCACCATGGTATTGACAGGGTTTTCCTCCCCTGGCAACCATAGTGTCACCGGAGTCATAGGCACTGACTGTGTTTTTCCCAAGGCATTTAAGACAATCAGATTTCTAGATGGAATCGAAATTCCACATTGTTCTGCTTCAGTCCACCTTAGCGCGGTAATTTGTGCCCCAGTATCAATTAAGAAGGTCACCGGTCTTTTCTTTGGTCCTACAGCAACAGTAATCAGTAAATCCCCTTTGGTATTGCAGGTGAGTTGTCTAACAAACATCCATCCTCTGCCTCCCCCCTCACCTTCGGGGGGCGGAGGGTCTAGTTTCCCGCCACCTTCTTCTCCCTAGTCGGCTCGTCCTCAAGGTCTATCGAGGGTGGGGCACTAGGAATTGGTTTGGAAACAGCCCTTTGCCCTGACCATTTCTGCACAAGTTGCTCCAATCTTTGGGTCGGGAGCCCATCCATCAAGTCCCGGGGAATGCCTTTCTGAAGCCCTAGCTGCCACAGTCCCTGTTGACTTAGGGGTCTCTCTCTTCCAGGGGGTAATTGCTGCCCACTAAGTCGCCGTACGATCTTGTTTTCAGTTCTTTGAGACAATCCCCCAACGCGGCCATATTTTCTCCCAAAATTAATCAATTCCTGAGCTATCTCTCCCCATGTCCACACTTTCCTCCCTGACTGCCGATGATCAGGGGACATTTTCCCCTCCAGAGTGGACATAGTCCTTTCTCCATCGGGGGTGTTTTGAATTCTCCCTTGCAATTGGATCCCAATGGGTTTCAGAGAGTCGGGAAGTCCCCATATCAGAGGAGTCATCCTCTCCAGGTCCACAGGCATCATCATCAGGGAGCCCTGGTGGGGCTTGAGCTCCCAATCATACATCATCTGGAGACATGCCGCCTTTTGCACACTTTCCACTAGCTGATCCACCGTACCGGTTATGGCAAGGGGATCTCCCCTCTCCAAGGGGTTCAGCCCTCCGGCCCAATACTCAGCTCTCTGAGTCAATGACCACGGGGCTCGGTGATCGCCAGTAGTTAGAAACACACCTGGACCCCAATATCCTTCTGCTTCTTCCTCTGACAACAAAATTCCATCCCCTCCTGACAAAGACACTCTCCACACATACTCTGTCTCTGATTCCTTTGCTGTCCTTGCAAAATCTTTTTTCGGCTTTGCTAATTCAGTTGCCTTAAATGGGACTTCTTTGGTGATAACCTGAGGACGGTCATCGCTATTGTCCTCATACACATACTCTGTTTTAATCAGTGGATACATATGTGGGAGGCTTTCTACGGTTTCCTTTGCCCTCTGCAAATCCCCCTGGGGGTAGATTTTCTGTATCCCTTTCTCCGCAGGCGTCACTTCTACCTCTGCCTGTGTATCCACCTCTCTCAATTCCTTCTTTAAAATCCTAGTAAGGTTCCTTTCCTCCTCCAACAACTGTTTACTTTCTTTCAATTGCTCCTGCAGACCTTTGATCATATCACTTTGACCAGACTTCTGCTTCCTCTCTTCCATCGCAGCTGCCAGACTCGCTCCCAGGACCACACAAATTATAGCTTTTCCTTTCCCCTTGTTAACCTTAGCTTCCTTCTGCAAGATTCTTATCCTATCCACCACAGTCTGTGGTTGAAACCAGTGGTTTTTCGCCCAATCTTGTCCGTGGAGTGAGGGGCAAGATCGGTGCGCCTCTAAAACATCATATAGTTTCTCTATTCCTTCAACCCGTGAGGGCACAAAAATCACAAACATCAACAGTTTCCTGAGCATCCATTTTCTCTAACACAAATCAGGGGGCCTGCGTTCTGAGAGGGTCACAACTTAACAACAAATTCCCCCTATTCTCTCTCAGGAGGGCACACTTTACAGTTACAGACCAACACAAATCAAAGGGGGTTACGTCTTGAGAGGGTCCCACAGTACTACCGAATTCCCCCTTTTCACTCTCAAGAGGACACACTTCAAAGTTACACACTAACTCAGAGGAGGATTACGTCCTGAGAGGGCCACACATGAGTATCCAAATTCCCCCTATTCGCTCTCAGGAGCCAGACTGCACATTAACACAAAGGTTCCACAACAAAGTAGTGCAGCACTCTCATCTCTGGGCATCCTGTCCGTGACGCCAATTTAAAAAAAGTCCCGATCCAATATCGGGGAGGGTTCTTAAACGATCCCAAGAGCGAGATTAAGACACAAACGAGGTCAGATGCCGTACAACCTTACAAGTTTTACTTCCTGTAACAACTGGTAATAGCGATAGGACGGAGGGAAGAAGAAAGGAAAAAGAGGCAGACCTAAGCAAGAAAACAGAAGAGATATAGCAAGACTAGTTACCACCACCATGAAGCCAGCAACGTCCCGTTGACTCGGTCTCGATGCAGGTGATGGAGGGTCCAGGTTCCGGGTTCCAGCCAAAGTCCCAGTTCCAAGTGCTGCAGGTTCTCTTCAGTTGCTTTTCAGTGGCAGTTGCTTTTCAGTGGCAGTTGCTTTTCAGGTGCTTTTCAGTTTTCTGAGAGAGGAGTACGCAGTTCTTTTATTGTCCCGGTCCCCACGATTTCTCCAAAAAGTCCACCCATTTCCACGGAGCTCATTACCATACGTGCCGCCCCGTGTTCCTCCATGGGCGCATGCCCAGGTGTTCACGGTGGTTTCTTCACCTTGCTCGTGGGCAAGCACAGCTTGGTAGGCACTGCTAGCTTCAGGCGGATATGGTGGTTTCTTCAGGGACATTTTGCGCGTACTCCCCCACAGCAACAGGATGTTGAGGCTCTTTGCAGCAGCAATGTTGAGACAAACATTTGCAGCCAACACAGCCTCTTGCAACTCTTTGACAAGCATGATGAGTTGTAGAGACCTTTTTAATGTGTCTCCCCCTTTTGCTACTAGTGTTTCTGTAGAGACCCTTGATCCATTAAGTACAGTCCTCACCTCCTGTCCCACTCCTTTCTCTCCCCTGGTTTCATCTAGTAATGCAAAGTAGGGGTTTCTTTCTCCATTTTTCACTTTCCAAAGCAAGGGTTCTGTAGTGTAAAAAAAAAAAAGCTCATGCTGCTTTTAATTTAATATTGGCCTGCCATGTCAGTCCTGTGCTGCTTCTGACTGCAAAGAAGTCTAAGCAGACAGGGCAAGCAGAGAGGGTTGGAGGTGAAAATGATGCCTTGTTGTGCTTGGAGTTCCAGGGGCAGTAACCTTGTGGGCCTCCAAACCCAGGTGCCTGGTGTCCTGCTCAGCCTAACTGGGCAGTGAGCTAGCTAAAGCAGGTTTGAGCACCTTCTACAAACGCAGCTTGACTTGTGCTGCTCTGCATGCTGACATACAGCTCTTGGATTTAGATTAAAAGAGATGTATGTACAGCTAAGCCTCTGAACTATAAAAATCGACCACTGTGTTTAAGAGCACAAGGCTCTGCTAGCAACATTAGCTGCAGATTGGTTGATGTTTTCATTCATCCTCTTCCATAAACAAAACCAAGGTAATGCTGAATTTGCTGCAACAGCTCTGTTTAACAGACCACTTTGTTATATGTCCTTCCTCTACAATCAACTATAATGTCCTTCCAGAATCAGTAGAAGCACAGCAAAGACATTGAACTAAAAGAAGCCAGTGTTAAATTGTCTTGTTTAATGTTAGCAGGAAGCTGATGGGAATATCCTTAAATCAAAACTGATATGAAACACATTTCATGTGTCCAAAACTTGTGCTGTATGTAGTGTCACCCTTTGTGGATTTCAAACCTTTTCTCATTTCCTGGCCATCAGTTCTAACTGTCTAGCACAATGCAAATAAGCTGTCTTAAGAGGTTGGCAACTTGGATCTTTGCTTATATCCACAAATGATTTTTAAAAAAAGTAGTTGTGACTTCTAAGTTAGGTCAAGTTATCTAAAAACCAGAAGCAGGATCTTTTTTCCCTGATTTATGTTAATGCTGGGCAAAAGAGCAGAAGCTGATTTGGAAACCTGTAAGTGGAAGGGTGTTTTCCAGTAACATGGTTGGTTTGTTGGTTTTTTTTCTTTTATGGATGTCGTGGTTTAACCCCAGCCAGCAACTAAGCACCACGCAGCCGCTCACTCACTCCCCCCCAACCTGCACCCAGTGGGATGGGGGAGAAAATTGGGAAAAGAAGTAAAACTCGTGGGTTGAGATAAGAACGGTTTAATAGAACAGAAAAGAAGAAACTAATAATGATAATGATAACACTAATAAAATGACAACAGTAATAATAAAAGGATTCGAATGTACAAATGATGCGCAGTGCAATTGCTCACCACTCGCCGACCGACACCCAGCTAGTCCCCAAGCGGCGATCCCCCGCTCCCACTGTGGACACATATTTAGCTAACGGTCGCAAGAGCATTCCAGATGCCTTTAGAAGACCTTGAACAGAATAAACAAGACGACAAAAAAAGAAAGATGCCAATTAGAAGAACACAGGTGCACATTCCAAGATAAAGGGAACTTGGCACAAAGAACCGCAATTCGGCAGTTTATCTTGACCAATTAGACTGAGACAAGTTTCGCGTATTTAGTTAATATAACCAATTGTGTCCTAAGTTTATGCGCGTGTACAGTGTTAGTATAACCAATTATATCTTATGTTTATGCGCGTGTACAGCGTTGATAGAACCAATCATATTTTATGTTTGTGCGCGTGTACAGTGACTTTGCAGAATATGTGACTATAAGTATGTGTGTGTTTTAGCAATAAAGGGTCGTCTGCTGTCTGCTCTCAAGATTACAGGCGTCCGTCTACTTCAATCTCCTCAAATGGTGACCCCGACGTGATTGCGGGCCGAGAAAACGCTGGAATTGCTGGAAGTGTGTCCGGAGGAGACTCTAGCCGAACGATCGTCTAGCCAGCTGGACTGAGCGGACAACCTTTTCCCGGGAGATCAATCACCCTGCTCGTTTGGAAGTAAGGTGAGCGGCTAAGAGGATTAAAATGGGTGCCCAGATGTCTGTGGAAGAAGGGGCAATTGTACGAATGCTTTCGCATATCCTCTCCGTGAGAGGGATTAAGTATGATTCAAATACTTTACGTATGATGCTGAAGTGGCTTAAGGACCATGGTGCCCCCACTTCGAATGCAGAAGTCTTTGAAGTTAAAAATTGGGAAAAAATGGGAAAAGTAATTTGGGACTTTGTATCGCGTGGGGACGTGAAGGCTCAGAAAATCTCTGCTATGTGGAGATTGGTGCTGGAAACGTTGAAAGCCCTTAAGGCAGAAAAGGAGATGGCTGCTGCTGTAAAAATTTCAATTGAAGATACCCTGGAAAAAAAGAGAAGTGTGTGTGGTGAGGTGGTAAATAATTCGGACAGTGATGAGGAATTAAACACCGAGGGAGATGTCACTAATGGAGGCAACGATCAACCTTTAAGTAACCTGCCTCTCGAGCAGAGACCTATCCCCTCTGCACCTCCCTATGAGACAGATACATCCCCAGGAGAAGCTATAAAAAAGCGATGGAAGGACATAAATGATAAAATGTTAACCGAAGGTCTAAATCCTGTGGCTTTTCCAGTTACAGTCAGGCAGAATGCCCCAAACGTGTGGCAACCTTTCAATTGGGATTTAATAAAAGAAGTACGGAAAACAGTAATGGCTAATGGACTGTCTGCTCCGTTTAGTCAGGCGTTATTGGAGAATATATTTTCTGGTCAAATTTTAACGGGCTTTGACTGTACACAATTGGCTACAATGATTTTAACCCCGACTCAGCGTCTATTATGGAAGGTGAAATGGGCAGAATTATGTGATTTAGCGGCACTAAGAAATTTGGACCGCCCAGAAGGAGATCCAAGGTATATGATCACTTCTGCTCAAATGATGGGGACTGGTGACTTTGCAGATGTTAATAGGCAAGCGAGGCTACCGGTGGAAGTATTACAAGAATCAGCTTCCTTAGCTCTGAAGGCAATGGTAACCTTGCCTGAAGCTCGAAAGTCAGAACAATCATTTACAAGTGTAAGGCAGGGTAATACGGAACCTTATCTGTCCTTTATTTATCATCTGCGAGATGCTATTGAAAAGCAAATAGATAATGCTGATGCCAAAGAAGCATTGATAATAAAATTGGCTGTGGAAAATGCAAATGCAGACTGTAAAAAAATACTACAATCGATGCCAGGAAGAGTGACGCTCGTAGATATGATAGAGGCCTGTAACAAAGTTGGGTCTTTGGAGCATAAAACTACATTAATGGCCAATGCTTTTGCTGTAGCCATGCAAATGGATACAAAAAATGTTAAGAAATGCTATAAATGTGGACAACCGGGACATTTGCAATTTCAGCGTAAAGAAGGGCGAAACAAAGTGGAAGCTGGGCCTAATATATGCCCTCGTTGTCATAAAGGGAGACATTATGCTAACCAATGTAGATCTCGTTTCACAAATGAAGGTGTAGTTCTGCCACCTCGAGGTACCCCATCGCCGGGAAACTACAAGAAGAGTGCAAGGAGCGGTGCGATGACCCCAACAGCTCCGAAAGGATCCCAGAACGGCGCCAAGAAGGATGTCTGGCAGAACTGCCAGCCCGAACAGCTGGAAGTGCCGGAGTGGATGTCTCAACAATAGAAACCATTCTACTATGGAACTCTCAGGTACACCGTGTGCCAGTAAACGCACAAGGACCATTAGGTAATGGGCTTAGTGCCCTGTTGTTGGGATGGTCTTGTATAACATTACAAGGAATTTTTGTGCTTCCCGGGGTGATTGATGGGGACTACACAGGTCGCATTTATGCTATGATTTGGATGCCGTCTCCACCAGTATCGATACAGGAAGGAAGCAGAATTGCACAGCTAGTCCCTTTTAAAGCAAATGTACCATGTAATGTTAATCAACAGCATGGCAATGCAGGGTTTGGATCTACGGGATTAGAAGCTCAAATTATGTGGTCAAGGGAGGTCAATAAAACAAAACCTAGTATATCAGCAGAGTTACAAAATGCAAAGAACAGGCCAGAAAAAATAAAATTACAAGCTTTAGTGGACACTGGAGCAGATGTAACAGTTCTGTCGTGGGAGGACTGGCCTGTTACTTGGGAGCTTTCTGAGGTGGATTCGAAACTGTTCGGTGTGGGAGGATTATCAAAAACTCGACAAAGCAAATATATGATTCAATTGATTTGTCAGAATTCAGTTTCTTATATCAAACCTTATGTAACCAATATCCCTATGAACCTGATAGGCAGGGATGCATTAAGTCAAATGGGATGTGTGCTTAGTACAGGAGACAATTTTGTGGCACGGCCATTGATGGGCGACCACGCCTAAAACTGAAATGGAAAACAGAGGAACCGATTTGGGTAGATCAATGGCCGCTGACTGAATCTAAGGTCGCCATCTTGAAACAGTTAGTACAGGAGCAATTGGAACAAGGGCACTTGGTGAATACCACGAGCCCTTGGAATACACCAGTTTTTGTCATTCCAAAACAATCTGGGAAATGGAGACTATTGCATGATTTAAGAAAGATAAATGAAGTAATGGAAAATATGGGAGCCCTTCAATTAGGGTGACCCATGCCTACTATGATTCCACAAGGATGGAACATTTTGATTATTGATTTAAAGGATTGTTTCTTTACAATATATTTAGACCCAAAAGATGCGGAAAAATTTGCCTTTTCTATCCCCACCATAAACAAACAGGAACCCATGGAACGTTATCATTGGGTAGTTCTGCCACAAGGAATGAAAAATTCTCCAACCATATGCCAATCCTATGTATCCCAAGCTCTAAAAGGGTTTAGAGAACAAAATCCAGACTTGATTATTTATCACTATATGGATGATATCTTGATAGCAGGGAAAAGAGAGTTATCCGAAAAGCTCAAAGAATTGACTACACAATTGTCTGATTTTGGTTTAAAAATAGCACCAGAAAAGGTACAAAAAATGCAACCATGGAAATATTTAGGCTGGAAGATTTTAGAAAAAACTATCGTTCCACAAAAACTGGAAATTACAGACAAGATTGAAACATTGAATGATGTGCAAAAATTACTGGGGACAATCAATTGGGTTCGAACACTGTTGGGAATAGATAATGAGCTTCTGACCCCTTTATTTGAAATGTTACGAGGTGACACTACCTTAACGGCACCTCGACAATTGACTCCTCAAGGTAAACAAGCATTACAAAAGATAGCAGATCTAATATCCCAGAGTCAGGCTTTTAGAATTAAAGAAAATCTTGACATTAATCTTAGCATTTTAAACCGAGAAAAACAACCCCTCGGGATCATATATCAATGGGAGGGAAGTCACAAAGACTTGTTAATAATAGAATGGATCTTTTTAGCTCACCAGGCCCAAAAACCCATATTTTCTCGAATTGAAATGATTTCAGAATTAATTATAAAGGGGAGACGTCGGATTATTGAGATTTGTGGACAAGAACCACACACGATTGTCGTTCCTTTGACTCAAGGATATTTACAATGGTGTCTACAGAATAGTCTAACTTTACAAATTGCTTTTGCAGATTTCGAAGGAAAGATAGATATTCATCTTCCTGCACACAAAATGTTTACCTTGCTACAAAATATACAACTAGAAGAAAAAGAATTGTGTGCAGAGTTACCTACTGATGGTCCTACAGTATATACGGATGGCAGTGGAAAAACAGGAAAGGCAGTAGTAGTTTGGAAAGAAGGTCAGGTATGGAAAAATCACATTGTCACATGTGAAGGCTCCCCCCAAGTGGTGGAACTTCAAGCTGTAATAGAAGTATTTAAAAAGTGGCAGGATGTTGAGGTCAATATTATTGCTGATTCTTTAGATGTGGTAGGTGTAGTAAAACGCTTGAGATGGGCTTATTTGAAAGAAATTGATAACATCACATTGTTTGAAAAATTTAAGATGTTGCTATTTCTGTTAAACCAACGGACAAAGTGTTATTATATAATGCGTGTGTGAAGTCACACCAGTTTGCCTGGATGGATCACAGAAGGGAATAAACGAGCTGATTTGCTAGCTAATCCTGTATGGACCGGGCCACCCCCCAATAAACTTCTACAGGCACGTGGAGCTCATAGTTTTTTCCACCAACCAGTGAAAGTATTAGCCAAACAGTTTCAGATTTCTATAGCAGATGCCAAAGCCATCATTCAATCCTGTGCTGAGTGCCAGAAATTATCTGGGCACGGAGATGTAAATCCTAGGGGTCTGCAGTCCTTGCAATTGTGGCAGACTGATGTGACTCATGTACCAGCTTTTGGAAAATTGTGTTATGTTCATGTTTCTGTTGATACATATTCCTTGATGATATGGGCCACAGCACTTGCGGGCGAAACAAGCCGACATCTACAAACACACTTACGACAAGCATTTGCAGTAATGGGTGTCCCGGCCCAGGTAAAAACAGATAATGGACCATGTTTTATAGCACAACGGACTCAGGAATTTTTTCAGCAATGGGGATTTACTCATATTACTGGCATTCCTCATTCTCCCACAGGTCAAGCTATAATCGAACGTACTCATAAAGTATTAAAAGACTTTTTGGAAAAACAAAAAAAGGGGGAATTAGGGGAACCTCCTTCAAATAGACTCATGAAAGCAATATATGTGATGAATTTTTTGACCCTGCGTGGAGAGTCAGTTGTCCCCCCTGTAGTTCGGCATTTTCAAACAATGAATAGTGGGATTCAAAATATTGATAATGGGTGGAAAGTCTGGGTTAAAAATATTGAGCGTCAGCAATGGGAGGGACCTTTTAAAGTAATAACGTGGGGCCGAGGTTATGCTTGTGTCATTACAGAAAATGGGCTGAAGTGGATTCCAACTAAATGGACGAAACCTTATGCTGAGATTGATATGGAACACGCTGACTGTAGTAAGCAGCATGACAGTGGCACCAGTGATTGATCCACATCATTTAACACCGTGGAACAGTAAGAATGTTTGGGTGACACTGACAAAAGCTATTAATCAAACCTCTTTTTGTGTGTCATTGGCATTAACTGAACAGTCTTTTATTCTTATGTATTTTATTAGGTATAATGTTGCTTTTGCCGTGTTTAATTAGCTGTGTTCATAGGTTTTTGCAAAGGGCAATACAGCATGTTGTTACTTGTCAAAAAACAAAAAAGGGGGACTTGTGGACACATATTTAGCTAACGGTCGCAAGAGCATTCCAGATGCCTTTAGAAGACCTTGAACAGAATAAACAAGAAGACAAAAAAAGAAAGATGCCAATTAGAAGAACACAGGTGCACATTCCAAGATAAAGGGAACTTGGCACAAAGAACCGCAATTCGGCAGTTTATCTTGACCAATTAGACTGAGACAAGTTTCGCGTGTTTTAGTTAATATAACCAATTGTGTCCTAAGTTTATGCGCGTGTACAGTGTTAGTATAACCAATTATATCTTATGTTTATGCGCGTGTACAGCGTTGATAGAACCAATCATATTTTATGTTTGTGCGCGTGTACAGTGACTTTGCAGAATATGTGACTATAAGTATGTGTGTGTTTTAGCAATAAAGGGTCGTCTGCTGTCTGCTCTCAAGATTACAGGCGTCCGTCTACTTCAATCTCCTCATACAACGTGACGGAGCGGGTGGCCCTGCAGAGCAGCCCCGGCGCCCTCGAGCATTTCCACATGAAGCTTTTCCGAGCCCAGCGCAACCTCTACCTGGCCGGTTTCGCCCTCCTGCTCTCCTTGTGAGTTGGGGGGGGGGCCCAAATCTGGGGGGGGGGGCCTGGGGGTTCCGCGGAGCCCGGTTTACCCTGCCTCCCGCAGCCTCCTGCGCCGCCTGGTCACCCTCATCTCGCAGCAGGCCGTGCTGGGCGCTTCCAGCGAAACGTTCTGGAAACAGGCGGAAGGCGCCAGCCAAGCCGCCCGCCGTTACACGGAGGATAACGACGCCTTGTGGAAGGTATGGCGGGAGGTGGGGGGGGGGGGTCGAAGGAGGCATCCAGGCGCCTCGGGCCCTGACGTGCCCCCCCCCCCCGCCAGCAGCTGCAGGAGGCAGGGGGTGACGGGGGCGGCCCGTCGTCCCCCTCCCACGACAAGAACGAGACCCTCAAGGCCAAGGTGGAGAAGCTGAAGGAGGAGCTGGCGGCCAGCAAACGCAGTACGGGCAGGGCTGCAGGGGGGCGTTATGGTGTGGGGGGGGTTATGGTGTGTGTGTGGGGCGCTGCTGGGTTTTTTTGGGGGTGACCCTGACACAGACAACCCCCCCCCAACAGCTCTGGAGAAGGCGGAGAACAAGGTGCAGGCCATGCGGCGCCAGGCCGAGGGGCTGACGCGGGAGTACGACCGGCTTCTGGACCAGCACGCGCTCCTGCAGGTAGGGAGGGGGGGGGGGCACCCCAAACCCCCTACGACCCCCCCCCCAACACCCTTTCGGACCCCGTAACACCCCCTCTGCCTGCCCCCCCCCCCCCCGGCAGCCCATGATGGCCCCTGGGACAAGAAGGAGGAGTGATGACTCGGCCACGCCCGGCCACACCCACCGGGCCACGCCTTCCCCCCCCCCCATCCCAGTTCAGGGAGTGGGGGCAAAACTTGGACAAGGTGTTTCCAGTCCCCCGCCCCTTACCCTGTGTTTGGGGACCTACTGCTCTGTGGCAGCACTCCGGGGGGTGTGGGGCGCGGGGGGGCTCTGAACCCCATTTCAGGGGGTCCGAGCCCCCCCTTTTGCCCCTTCCAGGGGGGGTTTCCCCAGGTGTGCACAGTGGGGGAACTCCCCTCCCCCCCCAAAAACACACCAGCTTCTGCTTCAATAAACATGTGGGATCAGGCCACGCTCGTCTCCACCTCCCACCCTCTCGGGGACCCCCCCCCAGCACCCCAATTTCCCCCCCCCAGGTCCCTTTTTACCCCCCCGTTGTCACCCAGGTACGGAGATCCCCGAGGCTCAGCCATTTTTATTGGCACCATGCACAGGAACGGGGAGCTGGGGGGGGGAGGGGTGCAGCTCGTTTGTCCGTCCGTCCAGGCCCCACGGCCATTGCAGCGTGGGGTTAGTCCGTCCCATCCGTGGGTCCCGTAAGGCTGCAGGGACGGCCGTGGGGGCCGTCTCACCGTGGGGCTGGCCGTCTCGCCGTGGGGCCGGCCGTCTCACCGTGGGGCGGGTTCCTCCACGAGCGGGGCACCCCACGCGCTACAAGGCGGCGTGCAGGGCCCGGGCCTGGCCCCGCAGCGCTTCGAATTCCCTCTGCACAAAATCCGTCAAAGCTTTCCGCATTTCCACCTGGGGGGGAGGGGGGGGGAACGAGCCGGGCCCCGTCGAGCCGTGGGGCCGGGAAGAAGAGACCCCACAGAGCCGTGGGGCAGAACGGGGTTGTTTTGTGTGTGTCCCCCCCCCCGCCGTGGGGCAGCTCCCCCAGCGCTCACCGTTGACGTACCCTCCGCCCGGAGTCGCTCCAGGAGGGGCCGGACGCTGAACGGTCGCCCCACGACCACCGTAATTCGCTACGGGACAGCGTCAGTAACCCCCCCGCAGCCCCCCCCCACCCCAAAGCCCACCGCCTGCCCCATAGCCAGCCGCACAGCCCCCCCCCCCCCCCAGAGCCACCCTACCCTGCTCTCAGTTAGCGAGGTTTAGGAATACCTCTGTGGTGCCGCTTTTGGGAGTTTCTCCTTGGAAATCGAGGCAAGAGACGCCTTTCCCAAGGTGCAGAAGAAACCGCGTAGACTTGTGCGTACTTTCTAGGTCATGCAAGTAAAGCCAGATGCCAGCCAGAGACCGGGAGCGTGTTTGCATTTCTCCCCGATAAGTCAAATGCCCTATTTTTCATGGGTTTCTCATAGGAATAGGAATCGTGAGCGGGCACAGAAGGGTTTCTGTGCTGGGATACAGGTCATTTTTTTGTCATCGCAGCTTGCACGGTGCCGTTTTGAGCGTTGACAGCGCACCAATGTTTAGCTACTGCTGAGCGGTGCTTATGCAGAACCAAGGGCTTCTCCGTTTCTCGCTCTGCTGCCCCAGCGAGCTGGCTGGGAGGGGACACAGCAGAGACCGCTGCCCCGAGCTGACCGACGAGGTACCACGGTCCGTTCCACGTAGTGTCACGCTCAGCAAGAAATTCAGGACTGGGGGAGTCTTCCCAAGGCAGCCGTCGCACCGAGATGGCTGGGCGTCTGCCTGCTGGTGAGAGGTGGTCGGTGGTTGCTGTCACGTCCGTTGGTTTCCTTTTTTATTCCCTGTGCTTGTTAAACTGTCTTTATCTCGACTCCCTTAGGTGACAGCCTAAGGAAAATGGAGCCTCCTGGGTCTCAGAGTAATTCCAGAGCTAAAGCGGCGACAGACATCGGCTCTGGATCAGATAATACGTGCCGACGCTCATCGCTGACCCAAGAAGACATGCTCCTCCTGTCCTACCCGAGGGTTTCAAATCCAACACGCTTTCTTCCTAAAGCAGGACGCTGCCTTATTTACTTGTAACGCCGTTCCTACGCTCCTTGAGATGCGGCTAGAGGTGGGTTACGCAGATCATCAAGCCGCCGTTTGGGAGCACCAGAGCCTTTTGGGTACTGTTTGTCACCACCGTTTGCGTGAGAAGGGAACTAAAACACAATAGACGGCGAGAAATTTAACCTGCCGTGGAGATAGCTACGGTGAGCAAGTCCGATTTTGTGCTTTACAAAGCATCATTTTTAAAATTCAACCCTGAGTTTCACAAGTGTAGACCCTTATTTTTATAATGCAAGCCTCAATGTTAGGGCAAAAAGCATCAATTTAAAAGACCAAAGCCTACTTTGGGGGGTGCAAACAGTCATTTTTAAGGTCCAGACCCACATATATGGAGTACAAAAACTAATTTATTAGCTCCAAGGTCTGTTTTTAAGGTTCAGAGACTCATTTTAAGGGCCCAGAGCATCATTTTTAAGCCCCAAAGTCTGATCTGGAAGGACCAAAGCCTCATTTGTAGAGTCTAAATCCGAATTTATACAGTCCAAAGCCTCATTTTTACTTTCCAAACTCTTAGCTTTGCCTTCCAAAGCCTCATTTTAGTTTCCAAAACCTTCATTTTTAGGGTGCAAAGGCTCAGTGTTAGTTTGCATAGTCTCATTTTCAGGGTCCAAAGCCTCTTTTTTAGGATCCAGACAGGCATTTTTAGGGTCCAAGCTGCATCTGGAGTGTCCAAACCCTCATTTGGAGGGTCCAAAGCCCACTTCTAGGGCTCAAAGCCTCATGCTTAGGTCCCAAAGCCTCATTTTTAGGGTCCAAAGCTTTGATTCTAGGGTTGAAGGACTTCAGTTGTAGGCTCCCAACCCTCTTTTTAAGGTACAAACCCCTCACTTAGGGCTCAAAGCCTCATTTCCTTAATGCCCGAGGCATATAATGAGCATCCAAAGACCCATTTGTAGGGTCCAAAGCCCCGTTTTAGGGCCAAAATCCTTGTTTTTAGGCTTTAAAAATGGCCCTTTGGAAATGGTGACTCATGTGGGCCCTGGCAATATGAAAGAGGGGTCTCAGCATCCCCAGGCCCCCGCTGCCTGCGGCTGTCTGAACCTGTCCCAGCTCTTTCTGGGAGACGGAGATCGCCGCGGGAAGGGGTTACTGGGAGGAGGTACTGGTCCGGCCGACTTGGGAGGGTCCGTACCAGTTCCTTGTGCTCTTTCTAGTTAGCGCCCAACAAGAAGAGGGTGGAAGACAACCTCCGGCAGAGCCTGCCGTACCTGCGGGACACTCGAGCCACCTTGCCAGCGGTGGCCATCAGGTTCATCGGTGGGCCACAGTCCTTGGCCGCAAGGTCTTGCCGCACGGTACCCGAGGAACCGGAGCTGCGGGATATCTGCGACGGCGAGGAGGGGCTGGTGGGGCAGGGGACGGGGACTGGGCAGGGTGCCGTGGTCTGCAGGGGACTCCTGGGGGTCTCTGCAGGCAGTGGGGGGGTCACGGCTGCTCCGCTGCCTTCTCTTGCGGCCCTCCCGCCCTTGGCGAAAGACCCTGAACTCTCCGTCAGGACTCCGGCAGCGGAGGAGATCTTCGTCCCGATAAGAGAGATGCCAACGTCGGGATGGAGCCTGCAGTCGCTGTGCTGCTGGCCCCTGGTGAGCCCTGAAGAAGTGAAATCCTCCTCTGGAAAACAGCTGTATTTTAATAAATTTAGGGTTTTTTTAATAAAGCTGGAACAACAAGCCCAGTCCCATGCTGTCCTTCCCATGGAGAACACCCAGAGCGTGCTGAGCAGACAGCGTCATGCCTGGCTTGTGCTGCTGCCTGCAGGACAGCACAGCGGGACCCAGGGTGTCCTTGCAGAAAAGTCCCAGCTGCTCCGCTGGACCACAGAACCCAGAGAGGAGGAGGAGGAGAGAAGCTTTAGCCCAGCCTGCCTCTCCTGAGACATCTCAGGGCACCCGTGCTCTGCCGAGCTGGCAAATTGTCATTTGTCCTGGCATCTAAACCCTCTCGTTTACAGGGGAGGTGTGCTGGTTTGGGCTGGGATAGAGTTAATTTTCTTCACGGTAGCTGGCATGGGGCAATGTTTCGAGCGGGAACAAGGGGTTATACCAGATGTCCCGAGTGGGGACAGCCCAAAACTACGTAAGCCAAGCGGGGCAGGAACAAAACTGCCACCAGCCACCTCGAGCGGGAATCTGGCAAAGCTGTGGCTGATGGAAAGCTGACAAACCCTGGAGGCAGGAGAAAAGGCGGGTCGCAAGCGGTGTTCCCCAGGGCTCAGGATTGGGGCTGGTTCCAATAGCTTTATCGATGATTTGGACGAGGGGACCGAGTGCTCCCTCAGCAAGTTTGTGGATGACACCAAGTTGGGAGGATGGGTTGATCTGCTGGAGGGTGGGAAGGCTCTACAGAGGGATCTGGACAGGCTGGATCGATGGGCTGAGGCCAATCGTATGAAGTTCTACAAGGCCAAGTGCCGGGTCCTGCACTTTGGTCACGGCAACCCCTTGGAATGCTACAGCTTTGGGGAAGAGTGGCCGGAAAGCTGCCCGGCAGAAGAAGACCTGGGGGTGCTGGTTGACAGCCGGCTGAATATGAGCCAGCAGTGTGCCCAGGTGGCCACGAAGGCCAACGGCATCCTGGCCTGTATCAGAAATAGCATGGCCAGCAGGAGCGGGGAGGTGGTTGTCCCCCTGTACTGGGCACTGGTGAGGTGACACCTCGAGTCCTGGCTTCAGTTTTGGGCCCCTCACTACGGGAAAGACGTTGAGGTGCTGGAGTGTGTCCAGAGAAGGGCAACCGAGGTGGTGAGGGGTCTGGAGAACAAGGAGAAGGGTCTAGAGAACTTCCGAGGAGCGGCTGAGGGAACCGGGGTGGTTTAGTCTGGAGAAGAGGAGGCTGAGGGGAGACCTCATCGCTCTCTACAACGACCTGAAAGGAGGGTGTAGCGAGGTGGGTGCTGGTCTCTCCTCTCAAGTAACTAGGGATAGGAGGAGAGGAAACGGCCTCCAGTTGCGCCAGGGGAGGTTTAGTTTGGATATTAGAAAAAATTTCTTTACTGAAAGGGTTGTCAGGCATTGGACCAGGCTGCCCAGGGAAGTGGTGGAGTCACCATCCCTGGAGGTGTTCAAAAAGCGCGTAGACAATGCACGACACAGCTGGTTGTACTGGGTCCTCCTGTAGAGAACTCAACTTTTTTACATGTGCTTCCGTGCAACAATATTGTCTCATCTCTTTTCAAATGTCGTCGCCCTGCAGTCGTTGCTGAGGGAATGGCTCCGCCACAAAGGATCCTCTTTCCCCCGGAGAAGATTTACATGGACTGGCAGCAACGATGCAGAGCTGGAGCGGGACTCCACAACTCGGGCAACATGTGTTTCCTCAACTCCGTCCTGCAGTGCCTGACATACATCCCACCTCTGGCCAACTACCTGCTCTCTCGTGAGCACAGCCAGTCGTGGGAGTACTTTTAGGAACAGCTCCTTGTAAATCTGTCGGGCACTTCCCAAGGATTCCAAGAATCTGGAATTTAAGAGAAAAGCAGCCCTTCTTTGCCAATTCCCCGAGTTGGTCGTCTTTGAACACTCAAGCCTAGAAGGCACTTGTCGTATCTAGCTGTGGCCGTCTTCAGAAGGGCACCCCTTTCTAGCCCCAGGTCTCGGTCCCTATTCCTGCAGGTTAAACCCTCTTTGCTTATTGCACAGAAATATTCTGTCAGTTTAACATCCCTCTGAAGAAAGTTTTCTCTGCGTTAAAATGTCCTGGGCTCGTTGGGATGCTGTCACCTTGGGAGGAGCGGAGACCGTTCTTAGAACTTCAAAATCCCCACTGGGTTTCCCATTGCTGTGGATGTTTTGCTCACCTAAGGCTCTTGCTTCCCTCCCTTCCTCTTCAGGCCGCCAGCCAGGCTTCTGCATGATGTGCAGAATGGAAAAGCACGTTAACAGCGTCCTGCGCTTCTCAGGCGGTGCCATCTATCCTTCGGCTGTCGTCAGCATTCTCACACGTGAGTCATTTCGGGTGCTTTGACAAGTTTTCTTCTGTTCTTGTAGGAGAAAGCTACTAACTTCTTCTTTTTTAGTAATAGGAAAACATTTCCAGCTTGGCAGGCAGGAAGATGCCCATGAATTCTTACGTTATGCTATTGGTGCCATGCAGAGAGCTTGTCTGGGTGGAATCAGCAAGTAAGCACAAGCAAATTCCCTTTGCAATGTTCCCGAGCCCTTTGGACTCCTTGGTGCAGTGCCATCAAGGAAAAACTACGCCCAGGGCTTTCACACAAAGCAAAACTCCGGGAGGAGATAACTCTCTGCCTTACCATTTATTTCCAGCTTGGACATCCCTTCCGAATCGACTACCATCGTCCACCAAATATTTGGGGGCTTTCTGAGATCCAGAGGTACTTTTCCACAACCATTGCTCTCCTTGGAATTGTCTGTGTCCTTCTGTCGGCCTGTGATGAACAGCCGATGGTGTGACTGGCGTAGTAGGTATGAAGGACGTAAAGCGGCACAGTCAGTCGACTTCCCCATCGCTGAGCATTTTGAATTTCCTTCCAGTCACGTGCTCGAGCTGCAAAGTGGTTTCTGATTCCTACGAGGCCTTTCTGGATATTCCTTTGGATATCAAAGTAAGAGAGTTTAATTGTGCTTCAAGATGTCGCAAGGCCCCTGTAGCTTTCCAGAATCAACACAGTTGCTTTAAAAACGCATACCGTGAACACAAGAGAGCCTGGTGGTGGGTGGGAAGTGGAGTGGAAGGATCCCTCTGCGTCCTTCTTCTTTTTGCCCTCCCTCAACACCCGTCTGACGGGTGGTATTATTTTCATTATTGATGACCCCGCGCGCCATCGGTAGCTGAACTGAGCAGTGGCACAGAGACGTAGCTCTTGATAGCCCCGGGAATTGAGGGAATTGAGGGAAATGTTCAGCATCGTGCCCTCTTTCTGCCTCCTTGTGGGCGCTGCTTGCAGGTTCACCTGGGTCTTCTTGTCAACTCCTGATAAGTGTTTGGGCGAGGGCGTTTCCCGGAGATCAGTTCTCTGCTTTCTCACTCCTCCAGGCAGCCTCAACTGTCACCGCAGCGCTGACGGACTTCGTGAAACCCGAGCAGCTAGATGGTGAAAACTGCTTTAAATGCAGCCAGTAAGATGATTATTAACACCATATTAATACTAGATCCTGCGTGAAGGTGCTGCACATACTCTAGCATAAGCCATCTTTTCACATAACATAATATATTAACATAATAATTCACATAGGTTAGATGCACGATAATGAGGCACCGATATTTTAATATGGCTCTGTGCATCTGAACAGCCTTAAAACAGCGTAGGGGGGTGTGAGACATGAAAGGATGTCTGGCCTTCTTGGGGCAAGATAGGGCGTATACAAAGGTTGCATTTCAGCACTTGGCTCTGTGCTTGGTTTCAAGGTGTAACAAGACGGTTGCCGCCTCCAAGAGGTTTACAATCCATCGCGCACCCAAGGTTCTCACCGTGTGTCTGAAACGGTTTGAAGATTTCAGCGGCGGGAAGATCAACAAGGTGCGTATGCAACTGGAGCGCAACGTTCCCTTCCTGGAGCGGGATATTTCCCAAAGCAGTACGCTCTTTCACAAGCCGTTCATGTTGAGTTTTTCGCGTTCCCTTCCAGGGAGAGGAGAGTTGCCGCGGGAAGACAAGCACGTACTCTGCTCCGGGAGAGCTGCTTTGGCCGAGAACAGTGTCCTGCCACCCAAACCATTACCTGCTGCTTTGGGGAAAAACCAAGTGTTCATGAGCCCCAAAGATGTATTTATACACCTCTGGTCTTGGAGGGCTATTTCGTGTAGTATTTCAGGATCATTTCCGAGCACTCTCGGTCTCTCCGTAGGTTGTGAAGTACTCCAACTGCTTGGATCTTCGCCCGTACATGTCTCAGACAGATGGAGAACCGCTCTTCTACTCTTTATACGCTGTCCTGGTGCATAGCGGTAACAGGTGTCATTCAGGGCACTATTTCTGCTACACAAAGGTAAAGAGCAACTTCCTTCCACGCACGAGAAAAAGGCGTGCTGAGGAAGACAGACTTTCACGGCAGTGATACCGGCAGCCAAGGATTTGGGGGAGAAGGTCTCCTTAGAGGCTGGGTTGGGTTTGTTTTGGCGTGCTCTTGGTTCTGTAGTTTGCTGCCTGCGTTTTTGTGGAGAAACCGTGCGGTTCATCTCCAGATATCATTGCCTTTTTTTTTACAGGCCAGCAACGGGCTGTGGTACGAGATGGACGATTCATCTGTGGATCTTTGTGACAGCAACACGGTTCTCCAGCAGCAAGCCTATTTGCTGTTCTATGTCAGGTAATAACAGAAGAGTACTTAAAGGGAAAGATGGGAAGGGACTTTTTATGAGGGATTGTAGTGGTAGGACTAGGGGGAACGGTTTTAAACCGAAAGAGGGCAGGTTTAGGTCAGCTGTTAGGAAGAAATTCTTTACGGTGAGGGTGGTGAGACACTGGAAGAGGTTGCCCAGAGCAGTTGTGGATGCCCCTTCCCCGAAAGTGTCCAAGGCCAGGTTGGATGGGGCTTTGAACAACCTCACCCCATGGCAGGGGAGATGGAACAAGATGATCCTTAAGGTCCCTGCCGACCCCAACCATTTTAGGATTCTATGAAATGGAGGCCGTAGGGAGGATAAAGATGAGGTCTTGCTCCAACAAGGGAAGCAAGACCCCAACCAAATTTCAAATTTGTAGGTTTGGATACGTCTTCTCTCTGTCATAGAAACCGCTCCAAGAAAATGGCTGGACCCCAGGGAAAGCTGCAAGAACAGCCCTAAACAGAAATCACTCTTTTTTTTTTTCTCCAGGAGCTCTGATTTAAGGGGAGGAAGGCCTTCTTCCCCACAGATACCATCACATGCCCATGCCTTCCCGAGACAGTGGGCGGCCGGCAGCAAGAAGGTAGATCCTGTGGGACCACCTTCTTCCTAGGACTAAGGTAACTCTGGGGAGATGGATCAGTGGATTTCTTTCCGGGATCTTGGCATCGTTGTCTTTTCCCTCCCACGCTGCAGCTTTCTTCAAAGCTGCAACGCTTCTCCCTCTCAAAGCATCCCACCTCCATCCACCCCATTTGTCCACCTTTGGGTCTTCTGCCTTTGCAGCCCTCCAGGAGAAGCTCTGGGACGCCCTTAGCTGTCCCGTCCCACAGTTTCTGGGGGTTCCCCACTGTTCTGTTCCTTTCATGGGGAAAGGTCAGGGCCTTTTCACAGCTCTCTGTGCAGGACGTGGCAGTGGGCATGGAGGATGCTCCAGAGGACTGCAGCTCCTCTACAAGAACCAGGACCAGCCAGTTAAACCAGGCAGATGCGCGGGAGGCATCTGCAGCCTGGGCAGGCAGGCGCAGCACGGCCTCGTGCGCGTCCAGAACCCAACCCGGCTTCCCGTTCCGCTGTCAACTGTTTGACCGTGGGCCGCACGCTGCGCAACGGGACGACGAGCAGGAGGACGGATTCACCTCCTGTTCCTGCTGCCAGAGGAATGGGGCCAGGGAGAGGGCCTGGAGCAACTTGCCGCAACGGGACAAGGATTTCTGCAGCTGCCTCGTGGCCACCAAGGACTACAACTACTCAGCAAGGAGGAGGACTAGTCCGAGTCACGAACAAGCCCCCAGGACTGACTCAGCTCCGTGGACCTCCAACTCCAGCTCCCGGTGGGCTCCCGCATCCCGGGCTGCTTGGGAGCAAAGATTGCTGCGGGAGAGAGAGCGGAGCCGATCCCCGCTGCGGGGTTATAATGTCTGCAGCCGGTTCGTGGAGAACACGGACGACCGTGGCTCAGCGAGGAGGAGGAGAACTAGTCCTCCGAGTCACGAACAAGCCCCCAGGACTGAGTCAGCTCCGTGGACCTCCAACTCCAGCTCCCGGCGGGCTCCCGCATCCCGGGCTGCTTGGGAGCAAAGATTGCTGCGGGAGAGAGAGCGGAGCCAATCCCTGCGGTGTGGCTGTAAACTCTGCAGATGGTTCGCGGAGTACACGGATGACCGTGGCTCAGCGAGGAGGAGGAGAACTAGTTCTCCGAGTCACGAACAAGCCCCCAGGGATGACTCGCCTCTGTGGACCTCCAACTCCAGCTCCAAGCCGGTTCCCGCATCCCAGGCTGCCTGAGAGCAAAGATTGCTTCAGGAGAGAGAGCGGAGCCGATCCCCGCGGTGTGGCTGTAAACTCTGCAGACGGTTCGCGGAGTACACAGACGACCGTGGCTCAGCGAGGAGGAGGAGAACTAGTTCTCCGAGTCACGAACAAACCCCCAGGGATGATTCACCTCCGTGGACCTCCAGCTCCCGGTGGGCTCCCGCATCCCAGGCTGCTTGGGAGCAAAGATTGCTGCGGGAGAGAGAGCGGAGCCAATCCCTGCGGTGTGGCTGTAAACTCTGCAGATGGTTCGCGGAGTACACGGATGACCGTGGCTCAGCGAGGAGGAGGAGAACTAGTTCTCCGAGTCACGAACAAACCCCCAGGGATGATTCACCTCCGTGGACCTCCAGCTCCCGGTGGGCTCCCGCATCCCAGGCTGCTTGGGAGCAAAGATTGCTGCGGGAGAGAGAGCGGAGCCAATCCCTGCGGTGTGGCTGTAAAGTCTGCAGATGGTTCGCGGAGTACACGGATGACCGTGGCTCAGCGAGGAGGAGGAGAACTAGTCCTCCGAGTCACAAACAAGTCCCCAGGGATGACTCGCCTCTGTGGACCTCCAACTCCAGCTCCAAGCCGGTTCCCGCATCCCAGGCTGCCTGGGAGCAAAGATTGCTTCAGGAGAGAGAGCGGAGCCGATCCCCACAGTGTGGCTGTAAACTCTGCAGACGGTTCGTGGAATACACAGACGACCGTGGCTCAGTGAGGAGGAGAACTAGTTCTCCGAGTCACGAACAAACCCCCAGGGATGATTCACCTCCGTTGACCTCCAACTCCAGCTCCAAGGCGGTTCCCGCATCCCAGGCTGCCTGGGAGCAAACTCAGCTGCGGGAAAAAGAGCGGAGCCGATCCCCGCGGCGGGGTTATAATCTCCGCAGCCGGTTCGTGGAGTACACGGACAACCATCGCTCCGCAAGAGGAGGAAGAGGTGCGAGAAGAAGTCCTCCACGTCGTGAGCAAGTCCCAAGGGATGATGCGGCCCCAGGACCCTCCAGTGCCCGCTCCAAGCAGGCTCCGGCACCCAGGGCTGCTCAGGATCAAATCCTGCCGAGGCAGAGCGAGCCAAGCAGATCCCCGCGGCAGGGTTACGATCTCCGGAGCCGGTTCGTGGACGCCGCAAACTACGACCCCTCAGCAGGGAGGAGGAGGGCTTCCCTGATGAGGGAGAAACACAACGTCTAACTTCTGCAATGCTGGGGAGGAGGAAGAGGAGGAAGAAGAATCCATCAAGTACCAAAGCAGGGACCAAGCTGCACGAAGGACACCAGCAGCCCACCCTCTCCCTCCTCCCAGTGCTGCCTCTGGCCAGGAAAAGCTCGGAAAGAACTTCCAGAAATTCGGACAACTCTGCCAGCTGGCCCACCTGCCCACAGGTCCCTCGAGGAAGAGCTTCTATCTGTTTTCGGGATCACCCTGCAAAAACAACACTCGCTTAGAGCCAAGAGGCAGAAAAGCCAAAGACAGAATTAAAAACATTTGTTGGCCTTGCATGTGTAATTTATGGGGCGTTTCCTTCTCTGTAGGTTTTGCGGCAATTGGTGGAAATAATACCCGAGAATATATGCCTTCATATATAATTCTAAAATGCTTCTTAAATGCCCCAGCTATTTAAGATGTCGCTGCTATCACCAGGTTCCTCTCCATCACCTGCACAAACCGAGCACTACCAGTCCCACGGGCCAACGCCGACCTCTTCCACAGCAGCATCCTCCTCGGAAGCGCCACATCGCTCGAAAGCTACGGCTGCCACCCCTTTTGCTCTTCTCACTTCTGCCAATTTAACTCAAATCCTCCGCAGAAAGGCCGCGCAGCAGCTGCAAGAGCCGGGAGGGAAACGCACCACCAAGAGACCTCGTGGTACGGCGGGATCTGACCGATCCCACGAAAAACAACAAGCAGAAAAAGGCGTCTTGTGGTTGATATACCGCTGGGCTCGCCCACCACCCCAACCACAATCACCTGGGGAAGGGGAAGGTCGTGGAGAAACGCCGGCGCAAGTCTCCCGCTCCGGCTTGGACCTGCAGCTTGTGAACCGTGGACAAGACGGACTGTTACTGGAAACAACGATAACACTTTTACCAAAACTTTGTGTATCGCGCTGATGCAAGATGCTTTACATCTTGCGTTGCGAGAAGAACGGTGTCCTTGTTATGCTGACTAGCGGTGGATAAGAAAACCTGTATGTTGCAAAATGTGTAAGATACCAGAGGAAATTGCTTTTGGTCGACCTTGCAATTCCCTGGGAAGATGGGAACCTTAGGCCCTTTTAGATAATTGAGCTTAAAAGCGTCACTGTGGCTTGTGTTAAACGAATGAAAATCAAGACAAGATAGATATTAGAGTTACTAACGAACGTTCTTCAGGATAAGCTGTATCAAAACATGTAAAGCGTCCCACTGCGCAGAATTACTAGAAGAGGGTGTACTAGCGGACAAGCGAGGAAGACTATCGAAGACCACCAGAGGGCCCCTGAAGACCACCAAAGATCTCGAGCGCGCCTGCGCCGAGGGCATTTACATATGTCGACGAGTTCCCGGAATTCAGACAAATATGTTAATTACTTCCAGGAAAAATCATGAATATGTATATCCCTTTTGTATCTAATCCCAACCGTTGAAAGAATTGGTGTGCACGATAGTGATTCAAAGCAACTAACTCAATAGCCTGATTAACTATTAAGTAGGTATTCTTTATTGGCAGCGCTGGGTGCACAGGGGGGGATCGTTCCACCTATGGTGCGCACCGTCGGGCCTAATTGTGCAGGTTAAGTACATGTTCTACGTACATATTCACCGGATTTCCAAGAAATGTTATACATATTCATTAGTTTTCCGGGAAAGTATTAGCATATGCAAATGTCCTTTACGCAGGCGCACTGAAGGTCTCTGGCGGTCTTCCGTAGTCTTCCTCACTTGTCTGCTACCTGACCCTCCTCAGGTGACTCTGCGCAGTGTGGTCCTTTGTGGGATACTTGGAAAGTAATGGGCACATAGTGAACAATCCAGACTCGATAGAATTGATGAATTTGTGAGCCAAGGATGTTTTGTAGGCAGCAGGCTTCAAGGACGCTTTGCTTGTGGACACATTTAGCTAACGGTAGTAAGAGCATTCCAGACGCCTTTAGAAGGCCTTGAACAGAATAAACAAGAAGACAAAAAAAAGAAAGATGCCAATTAGAAGAACACAGGTGCGCATTCCACGATAAAGGGAACTTGGCACAAAGAACCTCAGTTCGGCAGCTTATCTTGACCAATTAGACTGAGACAAGTTTCGCATGTTTTAGTTAACGCAACCAATTATGCCTTATGTTTATGCGCGTGTACAGTGTTGATATAACCAATCATTAGGTGTAACTAGGCGCGTGGACAGCTCATGCTAACCAATCTCTAATTTGCTTATGCGTGAACAGTAACTAGAATGAACATATAAACCGAGCTATCTTGGCAATAAAGTGGCAGCTGCTTGATCATATTGATTGTGTGCAGTGTCCGTGACTGCCGCGTCAACAGTCCTTTACATGTTTTGATACATCTTATCCTAAAGAATGCACGTTAGTCCCTAAAAAAATGCTTTTTAGTGCTCTTATTATTTTTCATGGGTGATGTAAAACCATACGGCTAGTTTAAGCTAAATTGTCTACGAGGACGAGAATGAAGGCAGGAGTTCTTATCTTTTCCGGCCCTATCCATTCAAGCAAGGCCTCCGCTTGTGCCTTCCCAACAAGATCGTAAATTCATCAATTTAATTAAGTTTTGTGATCGCTCACGGCTCCCAAGTACCAGCCTCTGGCGGGCTTAACCCTTGACAAACACCAGTCCTTGGTACGTAAAGTTACAGAGAGATAATCACGAAGCAATAAGCGGTTCGTTCTCTATATCGACAGGCACGACAGGCACGACAGGCACGACCCCCCGCCGCAATAAGGAGCGCCTGCCTTATAAAACTCCAAAATCGAGCCCGAGAGAGTTTCTAAAGTGCTGTGAAATGTATATTGGCTTTCGCAAAACGAGAACACAGAAATTTGCCTAACTACTGCATAAGTTACATCCCAAAAGGATGTTTGCCTCACTGCCACTAAATTAGGCCTTAACATGGGAAATATGTAGTTAATATATTCCAGGCATCAATTGTATTTTATAGTTTGTAGGTAATAAATGGGCACAAGCAGAATATGTAGTTTCTTTTGATGAGGTAAAAGACATCCTGTAACTCAAGTACTTAAAGGATGTGTAGATAGATTTGTGAAAACATAGAAAAACAGACATATGGACTCAAGGACAAGTAAAATTGAGAACACAAGTAAGAAGATAAGGAGTGATTTGTTAGCATGAGAACAGCATTTTGGGGGTCAAAGATTATTTGACATGAAAGATACGAGAAGAACAAAGGAAAACCAGGAGTTTAATGTGAAAATATTAAAAAGTGTGACTAGAGGAAAACGACAGGGTGAAAAGTGCAGCCAGAGGAAGACTACTGACTTCATCCCTTGCAGATCCCCGAAGGCCCCTCTGAACCACAAGAGACGCGCGCAAGGGGGGGTGGTCTGGGGTGGAGTTATGTTAATAGATACCTGAAATATTAAAATAACCCCTCTGAGATGCCACAAACACAGTGTATAAAAAGGCAAGTTTGGGTATAACCGGTGCGCCTC
The DNA here is from genome assembly GCF_026419915.1 of Harpia harpyja. Taxonomy (NCBI): domain Eukaryota; kingdom Metazoa; phylum Chordata; class Aves; order Accipitriformes; family Accipitridae; genus Harpia; species Harpia harpyja. The sequence continues at coordinate 428,525 of NW_026293419.1, forward strand.
TGGTTTTCACCATGCGCCCAGTGCTGTTTGCCTTTGTTCTATAATAAACTTGTAAAATTCAGGAAATTCAGCGTGAGTGCATTTCTCACAAATTGGTGACCCCGACGTGATCACCTTGTCTGCAGGGGCTCCGGAGGACCACAAACGAGGGGCGCCCCGTTGATTTCAGCGGCTCGGGAAAGGACCTTCGGAAGCCCCTCAGAATACAGGTGAAATTTTTCAGCCATATTATAGGGTAAAGGCAAGGACGGAGCTCCCTATCACCGCGGTTGCCCGTAATTCTTGTGCACGAAGACCCGAGTAAGAAAAGGACTGTCAGTATTATTCGGTCGGGCGGGATTGAGGTCGGTGAGTGTGTGACTGAGACGTGGGCCGGATAGTGTCCGGACCTACGAAGTGAGAGCGGAGCCCTTATAACCGCATTTCCAATCTCCCGCAAGGGACTTGGCCGGTGAAGGGGCGAAGCGAGTGGACTGGAGAGAGTGGACCTCGGGAACATGGGACAGGGGTCGAGCAAACAGACAGGTCCCGGGAAGGAAGGGAGCAAAAAGGTACCTATGGATATACCCCCAGGCAGTCCTCTGGGGATTAAATTATCTAACTGGGATAATAGTCCCTGTACTAAGGGGAAAGACAAAATAAAAATGATACATTACTGTATGATCAAGCGGACTAAAGAGAAGATTAGACCCGATAATTTGTTTTGGCCCCTATACGGGTCCTTTGAGGGGTGGATATGCCAGGCTTTAAACGTTTATGTAAATAGTAAGGAGCCCCTCGATCCAGAAGAAAGTGAATATGCCTCATGCTGGAAAGGGGAAATGTGGCCAACCGGGGTTAATATACTAAAACTTAAAGAACAACAGGAGGTAGACCACTCTAAACGATGGGACCCATTAGACCATTTACCTCCTCCATATAACCCAGTCCCAGGGGCATCTTCACAGGAGGGGGAAGAGGCAGATGATGCCTCCCCAGAGAATATGGGGGCAAGTGATGAGGGAAGATGCCGGGGTGGGAGGGGAAGAAGGGTCCCCCACACTACACCTACGCAAGCCAGGAGACGAACTGCCAACATAATGGTAATAGGTGAGGTTAGTGATTCGGAAGAGGGACCCCCTAAAAAGGATGTGACCCTATTTCCATTACGAGAAGTTCCTTTGGGGGGGGCGCAAGGGGGTATTGGATTTGTCAATGCCCCACTAACCTCCATGGAAGTGCGAAATTTTAAGAAAGAGATGAAAGGTCTCTTAGACGACCCCCTGGGTTTGGCAGAACAATTTGACCAATTTTTAGGTCCAAATATATACACCTGGGAAGAAATGCAGTCTATTATGGGAATTTTATTTTCTTTAGAAGAAAGACAGATGATCTGAGTAGCAGGAATAAAAATATGGGAAAGGGAGAACCAGCAGGGACCCTCAGGGGAACAAAAGATGCCGATAGCCACCCCTAATTGGAACCATAACGAGGGGGTTGGAAGACAGCACCTGAATGATTATCGAAACCTAATAATTAAGGGTATTAAAGAAGCGGCACCTAGGGGACAGAATGTAAATAAAGCTTTTGATAATCAGCAGGGAAAAGATGAAACGCCCACTGATTGGCTGGAAAGGCTCCGGAGGAATATGCAGCAGTACTCAGGCATAGATCTGATGAGCCCTGCAGGACAAACCCTGCTAAGGGTAAATTTTGTGACACATGCGTGGCCAGATATCAGAAAGAAGCTAGAAAAGTTAGAGGATTGGCAGGATCGAGGGCTGCAGGAGTTGCTGCGAGAGGCACAAAAGGTGTATGTACGGAGGGATGCTGAAAAGGCAAAGGCAAAGGCTAAGATTATGGTAGCGGCTATGCGAGAGTCTAATTCTGTGGGACGTCCTGAGGGTGCTAAGAAAAACAAGAACCAGGGACCAAGTGCCCTGAGACCAGGCCGAGTTGGGCCACCCGGCTCACAACCCCGACGAGCAAGCGGACAGAAGGGGCCAAATAGGGAGCTTGAGTGCTTTTATTGCGGAAAATCAGGACATTTTAAACAAGAATGTCCTAAAAGGGCAAGAGATCTGAGGACCTTTGCGGAGGAACAACAGGACTAGGGGTGTCAGGGGCTCTTCTTCCTGGGGAATGAACATCGGTTTGAGCCCTTGATAAAATTAAAGGTAGGACCCCAGGAAGAAACGTTAGAATTTTTAGTGGACACAGGGGCAGAGCGCACCTGTGTTACCCGAATCCCAAAAGGGTGCAAAGAAAGTAGCGAAACTATAAAAGTATTGGGGGCAAAGGGGAGGGATTTAAGGCACCAGTAATTAGAAATGTAATGGTGGAAAGTAAGACCCGTATAGGGGTAGGGGATTTATTAATAGTTCCGGGGGCTGGATGTAATTTGCTAGGACGAGACTTACAACTTCAACTGGGGATAGGGGTGGTGCCAGAGGAAGGACGAATGAAAGTAAGAATACTGCAGTTAACCCCGGAAGATGAGGCACAAATTAAACCCGAAGTCTGGGCCACCAAAGACAACAGAGGGGGATTAAATATTGACCCCATAACAGTTAACACAGAACACCCAGAATACCCCATTAGGGTTCGTCAGTACCCTATTTCCAAGGAAGGGAGAGAAGGATTAAAACCAGTCATAGATGGACTAATTCGGAGTGGGACTTTAGAACCATGCATGTCTCCTCATAATACTCCTATCTTACCGGTAAGGAAAGGGGACGGAAGTTACCGACTGGTCCAGGACCTAAGAGAAGTCAATAAAAGGACCCTGACCCGATTCCCCGTGGTATCCAATCCCTACACCCTCCTTAGCCATATCCCACCAACTCACCAATGGTATAGTGTAATTGATTTAAAGGACGCCTTTTGGGCTTGCCCGTTAGCCGAGGAAAGCAGAGATATATTTGCCTTCGAATGGGAAGACCCTGAGACCCGCCGTAAACAGCAACTGAGGTGGACAAAACTACCACAGGGGTTTACGGAGTCCCCCAACCTGTTTGGGCAAGCCTTAGAGAAATTATTGCAATTTTTTCCTAATAAGGAAGGAACATCAATTATCCAATATGTGGATGATTTGTTAATTTCTGGAGAAACCCAAGAGGAAGTAAGGACAACTACCGTTGCCCTCCTGAATTTTTGGGGTGAACAAGGGTTAAGGGTTTCAAAAAAGAAGCTGCAATTTGTAAAGCAAGAGGTTAAATACCTGGGACATTGGCTAAGTCAAGGGACCAGAAAATTGGATCCTGACAGAATAAAAGGCATTCTCTCTATCCCTCCCCCAACTTCAAAAAGAGAAGTGAGAAAGTTGTTAGGCTTATTGGGATATTGTAGGTTATGGATTGATGGGTATAGCAAAATGGTAAAATTTTTGTATGAAAAATTAACAGCAGGGGACCAGATAATATGGACTGAAAAAGATGACCAAAGACTGGAACAGATTAAAGAAAAACTGAGTAAGGCCGCTGTCTTAAATTTACCATCATTGATGCAACCCTTTCAACTATTTGTGAATGTGGAAAAGGGGGTGGCTTATGGAGTCCTAACCCAAGAGTTGGGGGGTTCTAAAAAACCCATGGCCTACTTATCCAAATTATTAGATCCAGTAAGCAAAGGATGGCCAATATGTATTCAAGCCATAGCAGCCACAGCAATGTTGGTTGAAGAGAGTCGAAAGCTAACCTTCGGGGGTAAACTGATAGTTTATACTCCTCATGCTGTTAGGAATATATTGAACCAGAAGGCAGAGAAATGGCTGACTGACTCCCAAATTTTGAAGTATGAAGCTATATTAATTAATAGTCCTGAACTAGTTATTACTACCAGTACTAGTTTAAATCCAGCCCAATTCTTGTATGGGGACCCTATGGAGCCTCTTGCACATGACTGTTTAGAAGTCATACATTATCGCACCAAAGTACGGGAGGATCTGATGGAACAAGAATTAGAGGAAGGAGAAAAGTATTTTCTAGACGGATCCTCTAGATGCATACAGGGCAAACGCATATCTGGATATGCAGTGGTCGATGGCTCAAAAATGCAGACAATAGAGAAAGGGAAAATACCCTCACATTGGTCAGCCCAGTCCTGTGAATTATATGCATTGAATGGAGCCTTACGACTTTTAGAAGGGAAAAAGGGAACCATATTTACAGATTCCAAGTATGCATTTGGTGTAGTACATACGTTCGGGAAAATATGGGAAGAACGAGGGTTATTAAACTCGAAAGGGAAGAATTTGGTACATGAAGAATTAATTAAAGAGGTATTGGAGGCCTTAAAGTGTCCTGAGGAAACAGCGGTAGTACACGTGAGAGGACATCAAAAAGGAGTGTCATTTGTAATAAGGGGAAATAATCTAGCAGACAGCGAAGCCAAAGAAGCCGCAGAGGCGGGAGACGAAAAGGTATTACTTATCCTTACCCCTCCATATGAGGATGGGGTACCTCAGTTTACTGAAAAGGAAGAACAAGACCTACTAAAGACTGGGGAAGAAAAAGATGAGAAAGGGATATGGAAATTGAAAGATGGAAGGCAGATGTTGTCAAAACCCTTAGCTAGATGTATCCTTGAGAAGATACATCAGAATACTCACTGGGGAACCCAAGCCTTGTGTGATCAATTCTTGAGAAAATATGGGTGTGTAGGAATTTTTGAAATAGCAAGGCAGGTGACAAATAGATGTATTACCTGTCAAAAGGTAAATAAGAAAATAATGAGACAGGTTCCAGGGGGAGGACGTAGTTTATCACTGCGACCGTTCCAGGCGATACAAATAGACTTTACGGAACTACCTCCAGTACATCGGTGGAGGTACCTTTTAGTATTAGTGGACCACTTGACCCATTGGGTAGAAGCTATGCCTACTGCCTGAGCAACCGCCAATGTGGTATCGAAAATGTTATTGGAAGAAATAATACCCCGATATGGATTAATAAATTGAATTGATTCAGATCGGGGAACCCACTTCACTTCACGAATTGTCCAACAGCTCATGGCAAGTCTAGGGATACGGTGGGAGTTACATACCCCATGGCACCCGCAAAGTTCGGCACGAGTAGAAAGAATGAACCAAACCCTCAAAAGAACTCTAACCAAACTAATGACTGAAACTCAGATGTCATGGGTCAAGTGCTTACCACTAGCACTGTTAAGGATTAGAACCCAGCCAAGGTCTGATATAGGAGTCTCTCCTTATGAAATGATGTTTGGACTACCTTACATGATGGGAACGGGGGAAACAATCAGTTACGAGGGAGGGGAGCAACAAGTTAGAAAATATGTACAGACGATTAGAAAAGCCTTACAACATTTAAAAGCTCAAGGAATGTTATCCCAAACAGTGCTCTTGGATTTTCAGATCCATACTTGTAAGCCTGGGGACTGGGTGCTGATAAAGACATGGAAAGAACAAACTCTGACCCCTCAATGGGAAGGTCCGTTTCAGGTCCTGCTGACTACAGAGACAGCCATTCGTACTGCTGAACGTGGATGGACGCATGCCACCAGGATAAAAGGACCAGTGGAGCCTCCGTTTGAATGGACCTTAACATCAACCCCAGGAGATCTGAAGCTGAAGCTGAGTAAACAACCTTTATGAATAGACCTCCTTCTGACAATCTTGTCCCCAGCCCAGGAAGAGTCCTTTCCCCAGATCCGAGGGGGGGGCACCTCAAAACCCAGAGAAACCAAGGTCTGCCCCCAGGAGAGAAGCAGCAATCCCCCCACAAACTGGTGGTTCGGGGGTGTATCAAGTAACACCTGGGAACAGGACCCTAGCATTAGCATGTGATTTGGATAAAGAAAGCGACCTTTTGTTACCTTCCTTAAGCTACAGAATTCCCTATAGTAAGCACCCTGGATCCGGGCATGTGAGATGGGTTTTATGTGAATGTTTGAATGTTTAAGGTGTAATCAAAAATGGTCTTGCGTGTCATATAATAGACAACCCCACTGTAGGAGATGTCACAGTGATGACAAATATTTAGGCCCTACTCGATTGGACAGTGCACAAATTGTGCAACTGTTTTGTGGGTGGAAATTATTGATTCCAGAAAATTGGGAAGTCTTTGATAGCGAATGGTATAAAACCTTGGCATGTTGTGCAGAGAGATTTGCATGGAAATTGTCAAACCAAGGGCACCTAATGTAGGGGGCAAGACCAGATTAACCTCTATACTTGCCACAGTGATCCGGCCACGGGCTGCACTCCCGTCGGGCATAGGAGGTGGAAGTATAAGTTCTACTGGACCCCTGCTACTACTACTCCTCCTAACCGTTAGGGGCAATGCTGCGAACTCTTGCCACAAATGCACTCAATCAATCAAATTGGGGGGAAAAACATTAACCAATCTTGCGTACCATACACATATTAATAAGGTTTGCTATGAGATTCCAAAATTGGAAACTTGCAAAATTGGGAATCTTGAACTTTGGGTAGCGGAAAACTTAGGAAAAGGGGGAATTAAAAATGGGGTGAGCTGCCCGAGAGGGGAGCAGTGGATTTGTTTCACCAAAGCAGGCCACTGGGACATCTCTGATGGCGGGGGTGTACAAGATATGAAAAAAGAAGAAATAGTAAAAAAACGTGTAAAGTCGATCACTCAACCTCAGATTAAACCCCAAAGCTACAGCGATTTGTACAAAAGTATAAGGAACTTGTTGGAAGATGATTTACAGCTCCCTAGGTTAGGACAGAATTTGTTTATAGACCTTGTAGAAAGAATAAGTAAGGAATTAAATGTGACTAACTGCTGGATATGTGGCGGAGCCCTAATGACAGAAGAATGGCCATGGAAAGGGAGTAGTCTAAGGGTTCAAGACATCCTAAGATGGAACCGTACAAAGGTTTCCTGGGATCACAGACCTGAAGGGTGGATATTAAGTTCCACCGCGACTGGAGATGAGTGTATTTGGAGAACAGGGAAAGGAAAATTTAGGACTCGAGTAGGCACGTCACCTTGTAAAAGAATGAAGGCAACCAATGGATCTAGTGAATGGTGGTGGCCCGAGGCTCCAGACGGCTATTGGTCCGGACCAAACAACTCCAATTGTACGTTTGATAATATGACAGAACTTTTCTGGTGCAATAAAACCCAGGGCAAAGGTAATCCCTTTGAGGGGATAGACGAAATTAAAAGGTATTGGGATAACATCAACAATACCGATATGGAATGGAAAGCCCCAGATGGATTGTTCTGGATTTGTGGTAAACGGGCCTATACGGAGTTATCGAAGGATTGGAAAGGGAGTTGTACGTTGGGAATTTTACAGCCAGGGTTCTTTCTACTCCCATTACAACGAGGGGGAGAATTAGGGGTTCCGATATATGATAATTTACGAAGGAACAAGAGAGATTTCATTGGAGGAACACAAAGGTGGGGAGAGGATGACTGGCCACCAGAGAGAATCATAGAAACTTACGGACCAGCCACATGGACTCAGGATGGTAGTTGCGGTTATAGGACCCCAATCTATATGTTAAATCGTATAATTAGGTTGCAGGCAGTGGTAGAGGTGATTACCAATAAAACGGCCACGGCACTGGAATTGATAACGAAACAACAGTCACAAACTAGAGCCGCAGTATATCAAAATCGGCTAGCCCTAGATTATTTATTGGCCGAAGAAGGGGGAGTGTGTGGAAAATTCAATTCATCAGATTGTTGCCTGCAAATAGATGATAATGGGGAAGCGGTAAAAGACCTAGCTAAAGACATCAGGAAAATAGCTCATGTGCAAGTACAAAAATGCAAGTCTATGCTTGATAGTAGCTGGTGGGATGGATTACTGGGTGTTGCGTGGTGGAAGAAGGTGGGGTTCTTCCTTCTGTGTGCTGTAGCAGGTCTTTTCTTCCTACCATGTCTTATACCTTGCTTAATACGACTAATTACTAGTAGCGTGCAAGGAATGCAAATTGTTAGCATACCCATGGATCCTAAAAGGGCAAGTCAAAATAATGCTGAAAGAATAATGGTCCTAAAAAGGGGGTATAAAGGAGAAGACCCAATGGAGGAGGCGAAGTTGATTTTCGAAAGGAATGAAAGAATAAAAAGGATTAAGAGAGAGTATAGCTCAAGCCAAATGATGAGGGAAACAGAGGGGGAATTGTGAAATGTATATTGGCTTTTGCAAAACGAGAACACAGAAATTTGCCTAACTACTGCATAAGTTACATCCCGAAAGGATGTTTGCCTCACTGCCACTAAATTAGGCCTTAACACGGGAAATATGTAGTTAATATATTCCAGGCATCAATTGTATTTTATAGTTTGTAGGTAATCAATGGGCACAAGCAGAATATGTAGTTTCTTTTGATGAGGTAAAAGACATCCTGTAACTCAAGTACTTAAAGGATGTGTAGATAGATTTGTGAAAACATAGAAAAACAGACATATGGACTCAAGGACAAGTAAAATTGAGAACACAAGTAAGAAGATAAGGAGTGATTTGTTAGCATGAGAACAGCATTTTGGGGGTCAAAGATTATTTGACATGAAAGATACGAGAAGAACAAAGGAAAACCAGGAGTTTAATATTGAAAATATTAAAATACTAATTATTATTAAAAAAAAGTGAAAATATTAAAAAGTGTGACTGGAGGAAAACAACAGGGTGAAAAGTGCAGCCAGAGGAAGACTACTGACTTCATCCCTTGCAGATCCCCGAAGGCCCCTCCGAACCACAAGAGACGCGCGCAAGGGGGGGTGGTCTGGGGTGGAGTTATGTTAATAGATACCTGAAATATTAAAATAACCCCTTTGAAATACCACAAACACAGTGTATAAAAAGGCAAGTTTGGGTATAACTGACACGCCTCTGGTTTTGACCATGCGCCCAGCGCTGTTTGCCTTTGTTCTATAATAAACTTGTAAAATTCAGGAAATTCAGCGTGAGTACATTTCTCACAGGTGTCACATACAGAGATAGCACTGGCAACCTTGTTCTCCGACACAGTCACTGCGGCGTTTCCCCAGATCAATATAGCAGCATGCCTTGTGGCAGGATCACCATCGCAAGCGTATCGCGTGCTTTCATCTCCATCTTAATCTATCGGCTGGCACTGGCTCCCTCCAGACTGTAGCCGGGATAAAAGCGATTCAGTTTACAAGAAGCACAGCACCGTGTGAGCCTGCTGTGCGAAGTCCTGTATTTATAAAAATGGCTATAAATAATAAAACTCTGCAGGGACCGCTGACCCACACAGAGGCTGTGTTTTCTGAAGAGGGCGTCTGCGTGAAACCTGCAAACCCAGGACTGCGACCCCCCTCACCCTGTCCCTTCTCTCCTTCCCTCAGCCGGGCCCGGCTCCAGCTTGGAGCCCCCCCCGGGCAGCCAGCAGGCAGGAGACACCCCCACGCCCGCCCAAGGGCCTCGCTCGCCTCACGGGCAGCCCCAGCCCTCACCTCAGCCGCGACCGCAGAGACCAAAATGGCCGCCCGGCAGCCCCGTGCCCCAGGACTACAGCTCCCAGCATGCCCCGGGAACCTACATGGCCGCCCGGCAGCCCCGTGCCCCAGGACTACAGCTCCCAGCATGCCCCGGGGCACGCCTTCCTGCTGCCTGACCCTGCAGGGACACCATCCCCGGCCCGGCCCCGCTCCCCGCAGGGCCCCTGGCCGCTTCCCCCGGGGGGGGAGGAGGGGAAGGGGAAGAAGGGGAAGGGGAAGGGGGGACAGAGCGGCAGAGAGAGGTGGGACAGGGCGGTGGGGTGGCCAGAGAGGGGCAGGAGCAGGACAGAGAGAGGGAGAAGGCGTCAGGAGAGCGGAGCGACAGAAGGATGGGACAGGGAGCAGGAGAGAGGGACGGAGGGGAAGGGTGAGAGGAGAAAGGCAGGGAAGAGAGAAAGAAAGGGAGAGGCAGGGACAGAGAGCAAGGGAAGGACGGGAAACAGCCCAGAGAGAGTGAGAAAGAGAGGGATGCGGATCAGGACAAGGAGGGGCAGAAGGACAGAACAGCGATGGCCTCCAGGATGGAGACGGCGGAGGAGCGGAAGGGGATGGGGAGCAGGACGGAGGCCCAGAGAGAAGAGAGAAGGCCCAGCCAGCTGAGCAGGGGATACAGGCAGGAATGAGGGGCCAGGCTGCGGGAGAGAGAGGAATGAGGAAATACAGACAGGGAGCGAGACAGAGAAAGAAAGAGAAAGAAGAAAATAGTGATGGGTTAAAGACAGAGAGGGAGGAATTAAAAAATGGGGGCAGGGAGCCAGACAGAGCACGATGGGGAGAGACCCAAAATGGCAATTCTGGGCAACTGCCCCCGTTTCTTGAGCACTCCCCAGGAACTGCATCACCGGGAGCCTCGAGGAATGTGCTGCCTGCCAAAGCCCTGCCCTGGGCCCAGTCCTGTGCCCTAATATTATTGACAAGCATTGCCTTCACAGTGGCCAGGACTGAGGGTAAAAAAGGACAGCTGGGGGGAAAAATATCACCCACTGGTTTTGGGGTTGTTTTTTTCTGCTTGATGGTTTTGCTTTTAAAAAGAATACTGTTTAAGCTCTAAATACACACTGCAAGGAAAAAGGAACCAGGCGTACCAGTCTGGACACATTTAAAGCCTGAACCCATTCAACAGCTGCACCAACCACCACTGGCTCCTGCTGCACACACTCCACCGCCTGCCTGCAGGTACAGGCAGCCGCCCTGTTTCTTGAACATTCCCCAGGCACGGCAGCACCAGGCAGCTCAAGAAAACATGCTGCCTGCGAAAACTTGAGAACAGCTTAATTCTGGACAATTTTTCTTCTTTCTAGGCTGGGTTAAAGACTCCTCCATGGAGAGATGGCTCAGGACCATGCCAGGGCCAGTGGCACTGCTTTCTGGATCCCATGGCGGCGATGCGCAAAGGAACGGGTTGTCAAATCCCGGGCCTGGGTACGTGTGTGGGTTTTCAGGGTCGCCTCTGCCTGATTTTTCCCAGCGAGCCCCAGGCAGTGCCAGCCCCGTGCTGCAGCCCCGGGGCTGACGCTCAAGGAGCCGGGCATTTCCGCAGGTGCTGCATCCTGCCGGGCCCCACCGCCAGCTGCTGGCTGCCCTGGGCTTCCCCCTGTTCTCTCCAGCTCTGCTTTCTGCCAGCGCCGGGGGCACCCCAGAACAGCCTGCCCGCTCCCCACAGCCCCACTGCCGTCCGTGTCTGCAGCTCATGCGTGGTGTCCACATGCTACAGCTGATTTGGGGGGTGGCAGGTCTCTTTTGTGGCAGCCTGGGAATGGGGGCAAAGCAAACCCCATCCCTCCCTTTCGATCTTTGTCCCCAGGGAGACCCAGTGGAGAAGTACCATGTGCTGGAGAGCGTTCTTCAGGGAGGTGACAGCCGATTGCAGAGCAACACTGAGAGCCGCCTGACAGCAAAGGCACGCGGTGGCCACGGAGGAGCCCAGGTGAGCTGGTTCTCTTGGAGGCCAGCAAAGCAGCCTTCCTCCGCCCCTGGTTTTGTGAGGTATGGAGCAGTGCAGAGATGTTTCTCAGGCATCCAGGCCTGAGGAGGGTTTCCCAGTGCCCCCGTGAGAGATCCTGCTCCCAGGCAGCATCTCCCCCTAGAGCCGAGGCCGTATCTAGCCCCTCGGAGCTGGGTACGGCTGCGCTGAGGGGTCTCGCAGGGAGGACGGGGTCATCCGCCTGCTGGCTCTGACACAGAAATGATGAGCTGCAGCCCCGTGGCCATGGTTGGCCGGTTCAGCGTCTCCGAGTGCCTTTCTCCCATGGAGCGTTTAAGCCAGGCACTTTTTCAGAGTGTGATGGATGATGTGAAGATGGATGCTGGTGATGTCCTGGTGGCTCTGTCCCACTGCCACTTCAAAGTTGTGATGTCTGAGATCTGGGGCCACCTGCAGGCTCTGGTGGAGATGTCCAGGGAGTTTGTGTTCCATTTTTTGATATCTTAGCACTACAATGTGCTCGGGTTATGGTATGCTAGCGTTGCAGTGTGCTAGGGCTGTGGGATGGCAGGATTACAGGATGCCAGAGTTCAGGTGAGTTAGGATTAAAGCATGTTACTGTTACGGACCGGCTGTGGGTTTGTTGGCCCTGGGTTCTTGGAGTTATGTTATTTTTGCCTTGTCTTGTGTCCTGGGTGGTGGTTTTTTTTTTTTTTTTGCTATTCCTTTTTTATCTTGTTTGTCTTTTCAGGGTTTGGATAGGGGCCTTTGGTTTGTGTATGTTTCTTCTGGCTGTTTTTTTTACTGTTCCGGTGGCACAAGGACTCCCCAAAGCGTCTTCGGTACAGCTATATTTTACGTAAGCCACTGTTTTCATGCAACCTCAGCTAGCGTTGTGCTGCTCTTTACAGGATCGAGTGAGTGGTGTTGTCTTTGGCTGTGTGGGCTTAAATGTGTTTCTAATGCGCATGTCAAATAATTACCTGTTAAACAGACTGCCAATCTGACTGAAGCCAATGCTTCCGAAGAAGATGAAATAAAAGCTTTGATGGTACAGTCCTGCCGTGAATACGATCCAATCAAGTAAGTGTTGATTATGTGAAAGCTGTTCTTTGAAGATTATGGGAAAATTGCGGAGATGTGTGTTTTAACAAGAGAGACACATGCCTACCTTTTTCTTTTTTTCCCCAAAAGCTCTTAGTTACATGAAGAAACCCTTGGGCCCACCTCCGCCATCATATACTTGCTTTCTTTGTGGAAGACCTGGCCACTACATGAAGAACTGCCCAACAAATGGGGTATGATTGTGGGGGACTTCTGGTGTTACTCTAGTTTTTAATTGTTTTACCTTGGCAGTTACGTAACAAATACATGAATACTCATATTAAGAATTGTTTCTCTTGGGGTGAAATGCAGAGTTATATGGCAATGTTGCACAGCCCTTCAAAAGTCAAGGGAAAGCTGGAATTATAAAGGTGAAATTTTCTTTCTAGGTCATAGACATTAAATACGTCCATAGATCTTTCTCTGTGAACTTTCATGCATATTTTTATATACTTCAGTATTACTGGAAATTTTTCTGGTTTCCACCCTTTTTATTGACAGTTCACAGTTTTTATTATTTTGTATAAAACGAAGGCATTTCTCTTGACCCCATCTATTGAATATTTGCATGTTTTAATTACACTAAGTCCCTGGTTGAGTATTCATGCCATTTAACGTTAGTCACTGAAGGTATACATGTGAGGTATGAATTCAACCTTCATTTATAGACGGTGAATGTAGGTTTCTCCAGTGACTGATTCAGAGCACCGGCTTAAGCTCTCACTCTGAAATGCGCTTTGGAGGAGGAGCAGTGGGTTTGTGTCTCTTCTCTGAGTGGAGGGTGAGCTAAGGCATATGACAGCCTTAAGGAACCTGAAGTTAAGGCAAAGAATGTCACTCGACTTAAAAACTCTGCTCAAGCTTTTGGAACATCCTGGCTATATTCATGTAGGAAAATAAGTATTTCAGTTGAGCAACCCTTACACTAGGTAAAAGGAGAGGATTAAAGGCTTTTGCTGCTTAAAATAATCAGGGAAATGTCATTTGAAGTGTGGGTCTTGAGGTACGTCTGCCTCTCTTTTCTTGAACAGGACAAAAATTTTGAGTCTGTTCCCAGAATTAAAAAGAGCACAGGAATTCCAAGGAGTTTCATGATAGAGGTGAAAGATGCCAATACAAAGGGTGCTATGCTGACAAGCTCTGGAAAATATGGAATACCAACTATTAATACATAAGTATGGAACTAAGTGGACTGACCAAAAAGTGAATGAGAGAAACCACACATAAATGTCTGAGTGGCAATGCAACCAAGTTGGTCAGCATCTGTCATTATGGGGGAGGAAGCACTGTCATTGTATCTTAACCTGAAAATCTGTGATACTTTCTAATATTAAAAGAGGGTGGTCCTACTGCTCATGCCCCTGGAAGCTGGCTAAACTTGTGGTATGCTAAGAATCTGTATTTCCGCAAAACTTTTCAGTAGTGTTTACAGTGGAGTTGTTCTCCTTGAAAGCTCATTTTGCTTCTGTTTTCTGTTTCAAAGGCTTCTTGCCAAATTTAGCAGGTAGCTGTTGGACTGAGATTTCCTCCCCCTCTGACTTTTATTAAATCCCCTGTGTGAAACAGACTGAAGTTTTCATGTTGCTAGAAACTGAGAAAATACTACCGCGTGCTGACAAGAGTGGCTGTTTTAAAATGCGCTTGATAGCACTTCTGGTTTTCCATCATGGATCTCCTTTTGTAGAAGCTGTAACATAGACTTCTTCCTTTTATTAAATGTAATTACTCAGAGACTACCTTTATCCTGAGCCTGCAATTTACATTTGTCCTCTGGCAAAGGAGAGGTGGGATTCATTTCTAGCTGTCAAAGAAATATTTTCCTAGTCTGAGCTTACTTCTTAGTTGATCCAATGAATGGGAGAGTTCTGCAGAAAGAAAGTTGTTCCTCCCTCCCTCTTACAGTGTTGTGGCTATAGAAAAGTAGTTTAAACTAAGTGCCTATGTTTTAGAAGGCTAATGTGGAGTGAGAAGAATTCCATCTCCTATCTTCCTTTGATAAAATCCAAAGCTTGGAAAAGTTTTCCTTTACCCATCTTGAACTTGTTAAAGCTCCAGGGAAGCTTATGCTAGAGGAAAGAAGGAAAAGCCTCCCTTTTTACCAGAGGAGCCGTACTTGTCCTCCTCAGATGATGATCCCGTTCCAGACAAGTTGTTATGTCTGATTCGTAAGGATATAATGACTGATGCAGCTGTTATTCCCTGCTGTGGAAACACTTATTTTGATGAATGTTAGTGTTACTCCCTTATTTGTTGATTCAAAACATTACATCTGATCTTCTGAAAGCAGAAAGAGGAGATAACCAAGTAACTTTGTTACCAGTTCTATTTAATATTTAATATGAATTGAATACGAAAGCGCTCTTCTCGTATAAAGGGGAAAAAAAAGCCAGGAAGCTTTCCCCCCTTTTTTACATATCGAGTTAAATCTTCTTTACATGCGGAAGGACGAGTATGAGAAGAGTGGCTAACTGTGCAGGTGATTACAGTGTTAGATATTGAATGCGTTTAGTTTGTCCACAGCCCTTTCTCTCATACAAAATTATATAGCCAACTCTGGTGACTTACAGTGGTCTGCAACAAGCAGATAGTTAAGCATTTAATCCACATTCTTCTCCACGGGAGAGATGGGTAAAACCTTCAGAACTCGAACCTACTAATGGTTTTTTGAACCTACTAATGGTTTTTCGAGATGTGTTTTATTCATTAACCTTGAGGTTGGGGACTTCTCGCTGTACTAGATAGTGGGAAAAAGACTAGTTGAAACATCAAGACACAGCCTATGCTACATCTTCAGATGTTACAATAGTGAAATATCAAAACCGTATAGTTATTTGCCGCATACTAGAAATTTTTTACACTATTAAACATTTATGGCTTCATGCTCTCAATTCAAGAGCATATTCACCCAGTGATCATATATGTGTTTCTATAATTGATTAGAACCCCCAAAACTTCCTTAGTTTGGCTAAATACTATTTTGATTATTCTAATTATACACAGGTATTAGAACAGCATTACTGGAATCTGAGGAACATACATGCCCAGCGTGTCATCAGACAGATGTTTCGCCTGATGCTTTAATTGCCAACAAGTGCCTATGCCAGGTAACACGATGACATTTACGTAAAGTGCTTGTAAGAAAAGGCTATTTGTAAAAAGCTGAAAGGGAAGAAAATATTAATTTACATCGCCTTAAGCAAGGTGTAATTGAATAAGGCTAAATTTACTTTTCAAATACATTATCTGTTGTTGTCACAGAAGCTTACAACTCTTTAGAGGCAATCTGGCAAATTCAGGTCACACTTTTGTTTAACGTGATTGCCTCGCTTTCAAATTCGGCGTTAACACTGAAGTACTTTAAATACAGTTACTCTGAGTTACCAGTCATTAGTATCAGTGTTTAATGGGATGTGTTCATATATCTGTATGTTGGTTTCTTTTAGGACTGGTAGCATTTGCAGGAATACACAAGTAATTTTCCTCTGTGAAGGCTTTTGTTCGTATATCTGCTGAAGTTTCATCTTACCTTTTTTGTAAATGTTTTTCTGCCTCTAGGCTGTGAACAACTTCAAAAATGGAACTGGCTACACAAAAAGGCTCCATCAGCAGATTTGGCAGCAACAGCAGCAGCAGCCGCCAGTGCCTCCACGACCACTCATGACTTACACCTCCTGCTGCTCTGGTGACTGCCGCTGAACCTTCTACATCTTCCTCTCTGTCCATCAGCAGTTAGTTGGAAGAGAAGGTAAGCTTTCTTCCAACATATGCAGCAATTCTTATAATTTAGTAGAGCTTATTTTCCAACTGTCTGCATTTATTCACAAGGGCTATCAGGTTCCTGTGCGAAGACAGCCAGCAATAGCAAGTTGTCTGGGCCCCCAAGGACTATCAATACCCACCAGTGGTAAGGAACTGTAACTTTAGAATGTCTTTTAAAAAGTTATCTTCAGGTAAACTGAATGGGATTTTTTGCTTTTTCCTCTCTCCACTCCAGAAGGTCATCCAGTGAGAGCCAGTACAATTTGCTCAGCAGGTGGCAGACCAGGCTGGGACCTGTAAGTATTCTACAGAAATTCAATGTATTACTACTTGTAAGCTGTTAAATGAGGCTGTAGCACTTAACTTCTGCAACAGGTGATTCGTAATGAAGTAAGTATGCAGAAGATAGTTGTGGAGAATACAAGTGGTTGTTAATTTTTAAATGGCCTAATTTGAATTTGCTTTAACAAAGGGGGTCTGTGCTTGCAGTAAAATTATTTAAAATAAAACTGCAGTACCTGATTGAAAAGAGGACTCTGAAAAAGGAACTCTTTGGGAGGAAACCATAATTACCTATCAAAATTAAAAACAATTAAAGGATCAGGTGGAAAGCCACCCTTTTGATTACTGGCTGAACAGGGCTGTAGAAATTGATTTCCCAATAGAAGTCAGCCTGCAACATTCTTTTTCTAACAACTTAGTTGACACGGATTGAGCAAATTCTTGGAAAAGTCAACACTGTTATCTTATGACAATTTTGAGTTTCTTCACTTTAGTCAGCCCAAATAGCCAAGCTGCTTTCTCTCAATTGGAGAGAGAGGAGTCTCTTTTATCTATTATTGCAGTGTCAGGTCAGTCCTTCCTTTTGGTATATATGTGTTATAGATAGATTGTAAGGGTGCACTGTGTTTATAAAATCTTAAAGACAAACCAGAACAAAACCCAGGATCCATCCCACAGATTGTCTAAAATCTCCAATTCAGGAAGCAAGAAAATAACAATTCAGGGACAAGAGCAGGCCAAATACATCATCATGAGGCAACAGCATAGGAAGCGTACGTGGCAGAGATAAAAGAAGTTGGAGAGAAGATGAGTTAATATCTGTGCCGTACGGGCTGCCTGCAGCTGCGGCTTGGCACTGCTCTCAGGCTACTGACCCAGCTTCAAGGTGGAAAAAAAAGTGGCTTTCTCTGAATGCTGGCATCAGGAGCAAGGTGCTTTAACTTGCCAGCAGGTGTCTGCAGGCTTTTTTTAGCATGAGTTTGTGTGGTAGGAATGGAAGGTGTAGCTGGTGTTACTTCAGTGAAGGTCAGGGGTTTTGGGGGTTTTCTTGGTTGGTTGGATTTGGTTTGTTTGTTGTTTGGGGGTTTTGTTTTGTTTTGTGCTATCAATTTGGGGGGTTCAGGAGCTGATTTCCATTCATTCCTCCTCCCAAGTGGTGAGGGTGGAAAAGGTTGGAGTGATAAATTTCTACCCGGCTGGAGGCAAGCCGACCTCATGAGTCGGAGAGACGCATTCACAGTGAAGGCTCATACAGCGCCCTGATGGCTGAGGGCAACTCCCTGAACTGTAATAGTGTAAACTTATCCGTTGTCTCTCGGAGTATGCAGGAGAAATGGCTTGCAGCTTTGTGAAGCTATGAACAAGTGACAAAACTTGGAACAAATCAGTTTAACTTCTTGTATAAAATTAGGATCTCTCAGAACAGAAGTACATTGGAGCTGTTCACTATGGTGGAGAAATCATAGCAAGAGTTGGCAAAATACTAAACTGCCAGAGACTTCTCATTTAAACAGAAGGCTGATGGATGAATAGGTAGTATGCCATGCATGCTACTTTTTCTCTTAAGATCTCTTCTTTGTATACGCCTGGCAGCCTGCTACAGTTGAGAGAGAGAAGTAAGATTTTTTATTTTCTATTTTTTTTAATACCAAAAAGGGAACAAATTCTATTGGGCATAAGTAACTCTCTCAATAAAACTTTCCAAGTGCCATTTTCCTCAACTTTTAAGTTGTGAGATCAAATTTTCAGTAATACATCCAAGCAACTGAAAAATACCTGCTATTGCCTAAAAGAATTTGCTCTTAACAATATCTATCATCTAATTGATATTGTCCTTTATGTCAATCTCTAATTATAGTCTCTGTAGGAAGAATGGGGCAATGAAAGGCAGATGGTGGCCTTCTGTACACTGGAAAGATCTTGGATGCTAGCAAAGTCTAAAACCCATTCTTGTGTTGTGCAAACTTTCTGAAGTGCAAGTTGTACACTGCAAGTAATGTGTAAAACATGTAGGAAGTTGCTGCTGTAGGTGTTTTAATTTAGATGTAATGCACAGCAATTAAACATAGGCTTTCCTTCTGCATTTGTTATGAAAATGATAGCATAAGAAGGAAAATATTCATTATGACTATTTTTACTTATGAAGTGGAAGTTGACAATGCCTATAAACAAGGCGAGGCAAATTAGGTCAAGGCCTAGTTACACTTGCGAGTAAACAGCCGTTCTGACTGGGGAGACTAGTTGATAGGACCACAGTCCTAATACCCCCCGCTCCAGCTTTTTGGAAAACACATAGAAAAAAGTTTGAAAAATGAGCTAGTAGAGAAGGGGGGCGGGGGGAACCCACTAGATGACTAAAAGCCATGTCTGTAGTTGGATAAAGCTACTCTGAGAGAGAGAAATCCATCTTCCCTCAGTGGAAAAGTAAAGGCAACAATTAGAAATAAGGAGATGTAATAAGCTATCTTTTCAAAATCAAGTGTTGAAGCTGTTCTTTGAGCATTTCCTCATGCCATTCCAGACGAAGTGGGTCAGATATGTTAAATAGTTCTCAGCATCTCTTGACTAACCCAGCTAATATTTGAAGTTGTCTGTATGTGAAGTAGGAAAATATCTGGTTTGAATAATGGCATCATTAATCCCTTTAGCCTTAGGGTCTGGATATGGACTCTTGTCCCGATCCAATATCGGGAAGGGTTCTTAAACGATCCCAAGAGCGAGATTAAGACACAAACGAGGTCAGATGCCGTACAACCTTACAAGGTTTATTTCCTATAACAACTGATAATAGCGACAGGACAGAGGGAAGAAGAAAGGAAAAAGAGGCAGACCTAAGCAAGAAAACGGAAGAGATATAGCAAGACTAGTTACCACCACCACGAAGCCAGCAACGTCCCGTTGACTTGGTCTCGATGCAGGTGATGGAGGGTCCCCCTGGGGGTAGATTTTCTGTATCCCTTTCTCCGCAGGCGTCACTTCTACCTCTGCCTGTGTATCCACCTCTCTCAAAAGTTGATTCTTCAATTCCTTCTTTAATATCCTAGTAAGGTTCCTTTCCTCCTCCAACAACTGTTTACTTTCTTTCAATTGCTCCTGCAGACCTTTGATCATATCACTTTGACCAGACTTCTGCTTCCTCTCTTCCATCGCAGCTGCCAGACTTGCTCCCAGCACCGCACAAATTATAGCTTTTCCTTCCCCCTTCTTAACCTTAGCTTCCTTCTGCAAGATTCTTATCCTATCCACCACAGTCTGTGGTTGAAACCAGTGGTTTTTCGCCCAATCTTGTCCGTGGAGTGAGGGGCAAGATCGGTGCACCTCTAAAACATCATATAGTTTCTCTATTCCTTCAACCCGTGAGGGCACAAAAATCACAAACATCAACAGTTTCCTGAGCATCCATTTTCTCTAACACAAATCAGGGGGCCTGCGTTCTGAGAGGGTCACAACTTAACAACAAATTCCCCCTATTCTCTCTCAGGAGGGCACACTTTACAGTTACAGACCAACACAAATCAAAGGGGGTTACGTCTTGAGAGGGTCCCACAGTAGTACCGAATTCCCCCTTTTCACTCTCAAGAGGACACACTTCAAAGTTACACACTAACTCAGAGGAGGATTACGTCCTGAGAGGGCCACACATGAGTATCCAAATTCCCCCTATTCGCTCTCAGGAGCCAGACTGCACATTAACACAAAGGTTCCACAACAAAGTAGTGCAGCACTCTCATCTCTGGGCATCCTGTCCGTGACGCCAATTTAAAAAAAGTCCCGATCCAATATCGGGGAGGGTTCTTAAACGATCCCAAGAGCGAGATTAAGACACAAACGAGGTCAGATGCCGTACAACCTTACAAGTTTTATTTCCTGTAACAACTGGTAATAGCGATAGGACGGAGGGAAGAAGAAAGGAAAAAGAGGCAGACCTAAGCAAGAAAACAGAAGAGATATAGCAAGACTAGTTACCACCACCACGAAGCCAGCAACGTCCCGTTGACTTGGTCTCGATGCAGGTGATGGAGGGTCCAGGTTCCGGGTTCCAGCCAAAGTCCCAGTTCCAAGTGCTGCAGGTTCTCTTCAGTTGCTTTTCAGTGGCAGTTGCTTTTCAGGTGCTTTTCGTTTTTTGAGAGAGGAGTACGCAGTTCTTTTATTGTCCCGGTCCCCACGATTTCTCCGAAAAGTCCACCCATTTCCACGGAGCTCATTACCATACGTGCCGCCCCGTGTTCCTCCATGGGCGCATGCCCAGGTGTTCACGGTGGTTTCTTCACCTTGCTCGTGGGCAAGCACAGCTTGGTAGGCAGTGCTAGCTTCAGGCAGATATGGTGGTTTCTTCAGGGACATTTTGCGCATACTCCCCCACAGCAACAGGATGTTGAGGCTCTTTGCAGCAGCAATGTCGAGACAAACATTTCCAGCCAACACAGCCTCTTACAACTCTTTGACAAGCATGATGAGTTGTAGAGACCTTTTTAATGTGTCTCCCCCTTTTGCTACTAGTGTTTCTGTAGAGACCCTTGATCCATTAAGTACAGTCCTCACCTCCTGTCCCACTCCTTTCTCTCCCCTGGTTTCATCTAGTAATGCAAAGTAGGGGTTTCTTTCTCCATTTTTCACTTTCCAAAGCAAGGGTTCTGTGGTGTAAAAAAAAAAAAGCTCATGCTGCTTTTAATTTAATATTGGCCTGCCATGTCAGTCCTGTGCTGCTTCTGACTGCAAAGAAGTCTAAGCAGACAGGGCAAGCAGAGAGGGTTGGAGGTGAAAATGATGCCTTGTTGTGCTTGGAGTTCCAGGGGCAGTAACCTTGTGGGCCTCCAAACCCAGGTGCCTGGTGTCCTGCTCAGCCTAACTGGGCAGTGAGCTAGCTAAAGCAGGTTTGAGCACCTTCTACAAACAGAGCTTGACTTGTGCTGCTCTGCATGCTGACATACAGCTCTTGGATTTAGATTAAAACAGATGTATGTACAGCTAAGCCTCTGAACTATAAAAATCGACCACTGTGTTTAAGAGCACAAGGCTCTGCTAGCAACATTAGCTGCAGATTGGTTGATGTTTTCATTCATCCTCTTCCATAAACAAAACCAAGGTAATGCTGAATTTGCTGCAACAGCTCTGTTTAACAGACCACTTTGTTATATGTCCTTCCTCTACAATCAACTATAATGTCCTTCCAGAATCAGTAGAAGCACAGCAAAG
Source organism: Harpia harpyja (assembly GCF_026419915.1). Classification (NCBI taxonomy): domain Eukaryota; kingdom Metazoa; phylum Chordata; class Aves; order Accipitriformes; family Accipitridae; genus Harpia; species Harpia harpyja. The sequence continues at coordinate 450,233 of NW_026293419.1, forward strand.
ACATTGAACTAAAAGAAGCCAGTGTTAAATTGTCTTGTTTAATGTTAGCAGGAAGCTGATGGGAATATCCTTAAATCAAAACTGATATGAAACACATTTCATGTGTCCAAAACTTGTGCTGTATGTAGTGTCACCCTTTGTGGATTTCAAACCTTTTCTCATTTCCTGGCCATCAGTTCTAACTGTCTAGCACAATGCAAATAAGCTGTCTTAAGAGGTTGGCAACTTGGATCTTTGCTTATATCCACAAATGATTTTTAAAAAAAGTAGTTGTGACTTCTAAGTTAGGTCAAGTTATCTAAAAACCAGAAGCAGGATCTTTTTTCCCTGATTTATGTTAATGCTGGGCAAAAGAGCAGAAGCTGATTTGGAAACCTGTAAGTGGAAGGGTGTTTTCCAGTAACATGGTTGGTTTGTTGGTTTTTTTTCTTTTATGGATGTCGTGGTTTAACCCCAGCCAGCAACTAAGCACCACGCAGCCGCTCACTCACTCCCCCCCAACCTGCACCCAGTGGGATGGGGGAGAAAATCGGGAAAAGAAGTAAAACTCGTGGGTTGAGATAAGAACGGTTTAATAGAACAGAAAAGAAGAAACTAATAATGATAATGATAACACTAATAAAATGACAACAGTAATAATAAAAGGATTCGAATGTACAAATGATGCGCAGTGCAATTGCTCACCACTCGCCGACCGACACCCAGCTAGTCCCCAAGCGGCGATCCCCCGCTCCCACTGTGGACACATATTTAGCTAACGGTCGCAAGAGCATTCCAGATGCCTTTAGAAGACCTTGAACAGAATAAACAAGACGACAAAAAAAGAAAGATGCCAATTAGAAGAACACAGGTGCACATTCCAAGATAAAGGGAACTTGGCACAAAGAACCGCAATTCGGCAGTTTATCTTGACCAATTAGACTGAGACAAGTTTCGCGTATTTAGTTAATATAACCAATTGTGTCCTAAGTTTATGCGCGTGTACAGTGTTAGTATAACCAATTATATCTTATGTTTATGCGCGTGTACAGCGTTGATAGAACCAATCATATTTTATGTTTGTGCGCGTGTACAGTGACTTTGCAGAATATGTGACTATAAGTATGTGTGTGTTTTAGCAATAAAGGGTCGTCTGCTGTCTGCTCTCAAGATTACAGGCGTCCGTCTACTTCAATCTCCTCATACGACGTGACGGAGCGGGTGGCCCTGCAGAGCAGCCCCGGCGCCCTCGAGCATTTCCACATGAAGCTTTTCCGAGCCCAGCGCAACCTCTACCTGGCCGGTTTCGCCCTCCTGCTCTCCTTGTGAGTTTGGGGGGGGGGGGGGCAAGACTGGGGGAGGGGGTCTGGGGGTGCTGCGGAGCCCGGCTTACCCTGCCTCCCGCAGCCTCCTGCGCTGCCTGGTCACCCTCATCTCGCAGCAGGCCATGCTGGGCGCTTCCAGCGAAACGTTCCGGAAACAGGCGGAAGGCGCCAGCCAAGCCGCCCGCCGTTACACGGAGGATAACGATGCCTTGCGGAAGGTATGGCGGGAGGCGGGGGGGGGGCGAAGGAGGCATCCAGGCGCCTCGGGCCCTGACGTGCCCCCCCCCCGCCAGCAGCTGCAGGAGGCAGGGGGTGACGGGGGTGGCCCGTCATCCCCCTCCCACGACAAGAACAAGACCCTCAAGGCCAAGGTGGAGAAGCTGAAGGAGGAGCTGGCGGCCAGCAAACGCAGTACGGGCAGGGCTGCGGGGGGGCATTATGGTGTGGGGGGGCGTTACGGTGTGTGTGGGGGGCACTGCTGGTTTTTTTGGGGGTGACCCTGACACAGACAACCCCCCCCAACAGCTCTGGAGAAGGCGGAGAACGAGGTGCAGGCCATGCGGCGCCAGGCCGAGGGGCTGACGCGGGAGTACGACCAGCTTCTGGACCAGCACGCGCGCCTGCAGGTAGGGAGGGGGGGGGGCACCCCAAACCCCCTACGACCCCCCCTTCAACCCCCTTTCAACCCCCCCCCAACCCCCTTTCGTACCCCTTAACACCCCCTCTGCCTGCCCCCCCCCCTCCCCGGCAGCCCATGATGGCCCCTGGGACAAGGAGGAGGAGTGATGACTCGGCCACGCCCGGCCACACCCACGGGGCCACGCCTTCCCTCCCCCCCATCCCAGTTCAGGGAGTGGGGGCAAAACTTGGACAAGGTGTTTCCAGCCTCCCGGCCCTTACCCTGTGTTTGGGGACGCCCTGCTCTGTGGCAGCACTCCGGGGGGGTGGGGGGCGCGGGGGGGCTCTGAACCCCATTTCAGGGGGTCCGAGCCCCCCCTTTTGCCCCTTCCAGGGGGGGTTTCCCCAGGTGTGCACAGTGGGGGAACTCCCCTCCCCCCCCAAAAAAACCACACCAGCTTCTGCTTCAATAAACATGTGGGATCAGGCCACGCTCGTCTCCACCTCCCACCCTCTCGGGGACCCCCCCCCCCAGCACCCCAATTTCCCCCCCCCCAGGTCCCTTTTTACCCCCCCGTTGTCACCCAGGTACGGAGATCCCCGAGGCTCAGCCATTTTTATTGGCACCATGCACAGGAACGGGGAGCTGGGGGGGGGAGGGGGGCAGCTCGTTTGTCCGTCCGTCCAGGCCCCACGGCCGTTGCAGCGTGGGGTTAGTCCGTCCCATCTGTGGGTCCCGTAAGGCTGCAGGGACGGCCGTGGGGGCCGTCTCACCGTGGGGCCGGCCGTCTCACCGTGGGGCGGGTTCCTCCACGAGCGGGGCACCCCACGCGCTACAAGGCGGCGTGCAGGACCTGGGCCTGGCCCCGCAGCACTTCGAATTCCCTCTGCACAAAATCCGTCAAAGCTTTCCGCATTTCCACCTGGGGGGGAGGGGGGGGGAACGAGCCGGGCCCCGTCGAGCCGCGGGGCCGGGAAGAAGAGACCCCACAGAGCCGTGGGGCAGAACGGGGTCGTTTTGTGTGTGCCCCCCCCCGCCGTGGGGCAGCTCCCCCAGCGCTCACCGTTGACGTAGCCTCCGCCCAGAGTCGCTCCAGGAGGGGCCGGACGCTGAACGGTCGCCCCACGACCACCGTAATTCGCTACGGGACAGCGTCAGTAACCCCCCCGCAGCCCCCCCCCACCCCAAAGCCCACCGCCTGCCCCATAGCCAGCCGCACAGCCCCCCCTCCCCCCCCAAAGCCACCCTACCCTGCTCTCAGTTAGCGAGGTTTAGGAATACCTCTGTGGTGCCGCTTTTGGGAGTTTCTCCTTGGAAATCGAGGCAAGAGACGCCTTTCCCAAGGTGCAGAACAAACCGCATAGACTTGTGCATACTTTCTAGGTCATGCAAGTAAAGCCAGATGCCAGCCAGAGACCGGGAGCGTGTTTGCATTTCTCCCCGATAAGTCAAATGCCCTATTTTTCATGGGTTTCTCATAGGAATAGGAATCGTGAGCGGGCACAGAAGGGTTTCTGTGCTGGGATACAGGTCATTTTTTTGTCATCACAGCTTGCACGGTGCCGTTTTGAGCGTTGACAGCGCACCGATGTTTAGCTACTGCTGAGCGGTGCTTATGCAGAACCAAGGGCTTCTCCGTTTCTCGCTCTGCTGCCCCAGCGAGCTGGCTGGGAGGGGACACAGCAGAGACCGCTGCCCCGAGCTGACCGACGAGGTACCACAGTCCGTTCCACGTAGTGTCACGCTCAGCAAGAAATTCGGGACTGGGGGAGTCTTCCCAAGGCAGCCGTCGCACCGAGATGGCTGGGCGTCTGCCTGCTGGTGAGAGGTGGTCGGTGGTTGCTGTCACGTCCGTTGGTTTCCTTTTTTATTCCCTGCGCTTGTTAAACTGTCTTTATCTCGACTCCCTTAGGTGACAGCCTAAGGAAAATGGAGCCTCCTGGGTCTCAGAGTAATTCCAGAGCTAAAGCGGCGACAGACATCGGCTCTGGATCAGATAATACGTGCCGACGCTCATCGCTGACCCAAGAAGACATGCTCCTCCTGTCCTACCCGAGGGTTTCAAATCCAACACGCTTTCTTCCTAAAGCAGGACGCTGCCTTATTTACTTGTAATGCCGTTCCTACGCTCCTTGAGATGCGGCTAGAGGTGGGTTACGCAGACCATCAAGCCGCCGTTTGGGAGCACCAGAGCCTTTTGGGTACTGTTTGTCACCACGGTTTGCGTGAGAAGGGAACTAAAACACAATAGACGGCGAGAAATTTAACCTGCCGTGGAGATAGCTACGGTGAGCAAGTCCGATTTTGTGCTTTACAAAGCATCATTTTTAAAATTCAACCCTGAGTTTCGCAAGTGTAGACCCTTATTTTTATAATGCGAGCCTCAATGTTAGGGCAAAAAGCATCAATTTAAAAGACCAAAGCCTACTTTGGGGGGTGCAAACAGTCATTTTTAAGGTCCAGACCCACATATATGGAGTACAAAAACTAATTTATTAGCTCCAAGGTCCGTTTTTAAGGTTCAGAGACTCATTTTAAGGGCCCAGAGCATCATTTTTAAGCCCCAAAGTCTGATCTGGAAGGACCAAAGCCTCATTTGTAGAGTCTAAATCCGAATTTATACAGTCCAAAGCCTCATTTTTACTTTCCAAACTCTTAGCTTTGCCTTCCAAAGCCTCATTTTAGTTTCCAAAACCTTCATTTTTAGGGTGCAGAGGCTCAGTGTTAGTTTGCATAGTCTCATTTTCAGGGTCCAAAGCCTCTTTTTTAGGATCCAGACAGGCATTTTTAGGGTCCAAGCTGCATCTGGAGTGTCCAAACCCTCATTTGGAGGGTCCAAAGCCCACTTCTAGGGCTCAAAGCCTCATGCTTAGGTCCCAAAGCCTCATTTTTAGGGTCCAAAGCTTTGATTCTAGGGTTGAAGGACTTCAGTTGTAGGCTCCCAACCCTCTTTTTAAGGTACAAACCCCTCACTTAGGGCTCAAAGCCTCATTTCCTTAATGCCCGAGGCATATAATGAGCATCCAAAGACCCATTTGTAGGGTCCAAAGCCCCGTTTTAGGGCCAAAATCCTTGTTTTTAGGCTTTAAAAATGGCCCTTTGGAAATGGTGACTCATGTGGGCCCTGGCAATATGAAAGAGGGGTCTCAGCATCCCCGGGCCCCCGCTGCCTGCGGCTGTCTGAACCTGTCCCAGCTCTTTCTGGGAGACGGAGATCGCCGCGGGAAGGGGTTACTGGGAGGAGGTACTGGTCCGGCCGACTTGGGAGGGTCCGTACCAGTTCCTTGTGCTCTTTCTAGTTAGCGCACAACAAGAAGAGGGTGGAAGACGACCTCCGGCAGAGCCTGCCGTACCTGCGGGACACTCGAGCCACCTTGCCAGCGGTGGCCATCAGGTTCATCGGTGGGCCACAGTCCTTGGCCGCAAGGTCTTGCCGCACGGCACCCGAGGAACTGGAGCTGCGGGATATCTGCGACGGCAAGGAGGGGCTGGTGGGGCAGGGGACGGGGACTGGGCAGGGTGCCGTGGTCTGCAGGGGACTCCTGGGGGTCTCTGCAGGCAGTGGGGGGGTCACGGCTGCTCCGCTGCCTTCTCTTGCGGCCCTCCCGCCCTTGGCGAAAGACCCTGAACTCTCCGTCAGGACTCTGGCAGCGGAGGAGATCTTCGTCCCGATAAGAGAGATGCCAACGTCGGGATGGAGCCTGCAGTCGCTGTGCTGCTGGCCCCTGGTGAGCCCTGAAGAAGTGAAATCCTCCTCTGGAAAACAGCTGTATTTTAATAAATTTAGGGTTTTTTTAATAAAGCTGGAACAACAAGCCCAGTCCCATGCTGTCCTTCCCATGGAGAACACCCAGAGCGTGCTGAGCAGACAGCGTCATGCCTGGCTTGTGCTGCTGCCTGCAGGACAGCACAGCGGGACCCAGGGTGTCCTTGCAGAAAAGTCCCAGCTGCTCCGCTGGACCACAGAACCTGGAGAGGAGGAGGAGGAGAGAAGCTTTAGCCCAGCCTGCCTCTCCTGAGACATCTCAGGGCACCCGTGCTCTGCCGAGCTGGCAAATTGTCATTTGTCCTGGCATCTAAACCCTCTCGTTTACAGGGGAGGTGTGCTGGTTTGGGCTGGGATAGAGTTAATTTTCTTCACGGTAGCTGGCATGGGGCAATGTTTCGAGCGGGAACAAGGGGTTATACCAGATGTCCCGAGTGGGAACAGCCCAAAACTACGTAAGCCAAGCGGGGCAGGAACAAAACTGCCACCAGCCACCTCGAGCGGGAATCTGGCAAAGCTGTGGCTGATGGAAAGCTGACAAACCCTGGAGGCAGGAGAAAAGGCGGGTTGCAAGCGGTGTTCCCCAGGGCTCAGGATTGGGGCTGGTTCCAATAGCTTTATCGATGATTTGGACGAGGGGATCGAGTGCTCCCTCAGCAAGTTTGTGGATGACACCAAGTTGGGAGGATGGGTTGATCTGCTGGAGGGTAGGAAGGCTCTACAGAGGGATCTGGACAGGCTGGATCGATGGGCTGAGGCCAATCGTATGAAGTCCTACAAGGCCAAGTGCCGGGTCCTGCACTTTGGTCACGGCAACCCCTTGGAATGCTACAGCTTTGGGGAAGAGTGGCCGGAAAGCTGCCCGGCAGAAGAAGACCTGGGGGTGCTGGTTGACAGCCGGCTGAATATGAGCCAGCAGTGTGCCCAGGTGGCCACGAAGGCCAACGGCATCCTGGCCTGTCTCAGAAATAGTGTGGCCAGCAGGAGCGGGGAGGTGGTTGTCCCCCTGTACTGGGCACTGGTGAGGTGACACCTCGAGTCCTGGCTTCAGTTTTGGGCCCCTCACTACGGGAAAGACGTTGAGGTGCTGGAGCGTGTCCAGAGAAGGGCAACCGAGGTGGTGAGGGGTCTGGAGAACAAGGAGAAGGGTCTAGAGAACTTCCGAGGAGCAGCTGAGGGAACCGGGGTGGTTTAGTCTGGAGAAGAGGAGGCTGAGGGGAGACCTCATCGCTCTCTACAATGACCTGAAAGGAGGGTGTAGCGAGGTGGGTGCTGGTCTCTCCTCTCAAGTAACTAGGGATAGGAGGAGAGGAAACGGCCTCCAGTTGCGCCAGGGGAGGTTTAGTTTGGATATTAGAAAAAATTTCTTTACTGAAAGGGTTGTCAGGCATTGGACCAGGCTGCCCAGGGAAGTGGTGGAGTCACCATCCCTGGAGGTGTTCAAAAAGCGCATAGACAAAGCACGACACAGCTGGTTGTACTGGGTCCTCCTGTAGAGAACTCAACTTTTTTACATGTGCTTCCGTGCAACAATATTGTCTCATCTCTTTTCAAATGTCATCGCCCTGCAGTCGTTGCTGAGGGAATGGCTCCGCCACAAAGGATCCTCTTTCCCCCGGAGAAGATTTACATGGACTGGCAGCAACGATGCAGAGCTGGAGCGGGACTCCACAACTCGGGCAACATGTGTTTCCTCAACTCCGTCCTGCAGTGCCTGACATACACCCCACCTCTGGCCAACTACCTGCTCTCTCGTGAGCACAGCCAGTCGTGGGAGTACTTTTAGGAACAGCTCCTTGTAAATCTGTCGGGCACTTCCCAAGGATTCCAAGAATCTGGAATTTAAGAGAAAAGCAGCCCTTCTTTGCCAATTCCCCGAGTTGGTCGTCTTTGAACACTCAAGCCTAGAAGGCACTTGTCGTATCTAGCTGTGGCCGTCTTCAGAAGGGCACCCCTTTCTAGCCCCAGGTCTCGGTCCCTATTCCTGCAGGTTAAACCCTCTTTGCTTATTGCACAGAAATATTCTGTCAGTTTAACATCCCTCTGAAGAAAGTCTTCTCTGTGCTAAAATGTCCTGGGCTCGTTGGGATGCTGTCGCCTTGGGAGGAGCGGAGACCGTTCTTTGAACTTCAAAATCCCCACTGGCTTTCCCATTGCTGTGGATGTTTTGCTCACCTAAGGCTCTTGCTTCCCTCCCTTCCTCTTCAGGCCGCCAGCCAGGCTTCTGCATGATGTGCAGAATGGAAAAGCACGTTAACAGCGTCCTGCGCTTCTCAGGCGGTGCCATCTATCCTTCGGCTGTCGTCAGCATTCTCACACGTGAGTCATTTCGGGTGCTTTGACAAGTTTTCTTCTGTTCTTGTAGGAGAAAGCTACTAACTTCTTCTTTTTTAGCAATAGGAAAACATTTCCAGCTTGGCAGGCAGGAAGATGCCCATGAGTTCTTACGTTATGCTATTGATGCCATGCAGAGAGCTTGTCTGGGTGGAATCAGCAAGTAAGCACAAGCAAATTCCCTTTGCAATGTTCCCGAGCCCTTTGGACTCCTTGGTGCAGTGCCATCAAGGAAAAACTACGCCCAGGGCTTTCACACAAAGCAAAACTCCGGGAGGAGATAACTCTCTGCCTTACCATTTATTTCCAGCTTGGACATCCCTTCCGAATCGACTACCATCGTCCACCAAATATTTGGGGGCTTTCTGAGATCCAGAGGTACTTTTCCACAACCATTGCTCTCCTTGGAATTGTCTGTGTCCTTCTGTCGGCCTGTGATGAACAGCCGATGGTGTGACTGGCGTAGTAGGTATGAAGGACGTAAAGCGGCACAGTCAGTCGACTTCCCCATCGCTGAGCATTTTGAATTTCCTTCCAGTCACGTGCTCGAGCTGCAAAGTGGTTTCTGATTCCTACGAGGCCTTTCTGGATATTCCTCTGGATATCAAAGTAAGAGAGTTTAATTGTGCTTCAAGATGTCGCAAGGCCCCTGTAGCTTTCCAGAATCAACACAGTTGCTTTAAAAACGCATACCGTGAACACAAGAGAGCCTGGTGGTGGGTGGGAAGTGGAGTGGAAGGATCCCTCTGCGTCCTTCTTCTTTTTGCCCTCCCTCAACACCCGTCTGATGGGTGGTATTATTTTCATTATTGATGACCCCGCGCGCCATCGGTAGCTGAACTGAGCAGTGGCACAGAGACGTAGCTCTTGATAGCCCCGCGAATTGAGGGAATTGAGGGAAATGTTCGGCATCGTACCCTCTTTCTGCCTCCTTGTGGGCGCTGCTTGCAGGTTCACCTGGGTCTTCTTGTCAACTCCTGATAAGAGTTTGGGCGAGGGCATTTCCCGGAGATCAGTTCTCTGCTTTCTCACTCCTCCAGGCAGCCTCAACTGTCACTGCAGCGCTGAAGGACTTCGTGAAACCCGAGCAGCTAGATGGTGAAAACTGCTTTAAATGCAGCCAGTAAGATGATTATTAACACCATATTAATACTAGATCCTGCGTGAAGGTGCTGCACATACTCTAGCATAAGCCATCTTTTCACATAACATAATATATTAACATAATAATTCACATAGGTTAGATGCACGATAATGAGGCACCGATATTTTAATATGGCTCTGTGCATCTGAACAGCCTTAAAACAGCGTAGGGGGGTGTGAGACATGAAAGGATGTCTGGCCTTCTTGGGGCAAGATAGGGCGTATACGAAGGTTGCATTTCAGCACTTGGCTCTGTGCTTGGTTTCAAGGTGTAACAAGACGGTTGCCGCCTCCAAGAGGTTTACAATCCATCGCGCACCCAAGGTTCTCACCGTGTGTCTGAAACGGTTTGAAGATTTCAGCGGCGGGAAGATCAACAAGGTGCGTATGCAACTGGAGCGCAACGTTCCCTTCCCGGAGCGGGATATTTCCCAAAGCAGTACGCTCTTTCACAAGCCGTTCACGTTGAGTTTTTCGCGTTCCCTTCCGGGGAGAGGAGAGTTGCCGCGGGAAGACAAGCACGTACGCTGCTCCGGGAGAGCTGCTTTGGCCGAGAACAGTGTCCTGCCACCCAAACCATTACCTGCTGCTTTGGGGAAAAACCAAGTGTTCATGAGCCCCAAAGATGTATTTATATACCTCTGGTCTTGGAGGGCTATTTCGTGTAGTATTTCAGGATCATTTCCGAGCACTCTCGGTCTCTCCGTAGGTTGTGAAGTACTCCAACTGCTTGGATCTTCGCCCGTACATGTCTCAGACAGATGGAGAACCGCTCTTCTACTCTTTATACGCTGTCCTGGTGCATAGCGGTAACAGGTGTCATTCAGGGCACTATTTCTGCTACACAAAGGTAAAGAGCAACTTCCTTCCACGCACGAGAAAAAGGCGTGCTGAGGAAGACAGACTTTCACGGCAGTGATACCGGCAGCCAAGGATTTGGGGGAGAAGGTCTCCTTAGAGGCTGGGTTGGGTTTGTTTTGGCGTGCTCTTGGTTCTGTAGTTTGCTGCCTGCGTTTTTGTGGAGAAACCGTGCGGTTCATCTCCAGATATCATTGCCTTTTTTTTTACAGGCCAGCAACGGGCTGTGGTACGAGATGGACGATTCATCTGTGGATCTTTGTGACAGCAACACGGTTCTCCAGCAGCAAGCCTATTTGCTGTTCTATGTCAGGTAATAACAGAAGAGTACTTAAAGGGAAAGATGGGAAGGGACTTTTTATGAGGGATTGTAGTGGTAGGACTAGGGGGAACGGTTTTAAACCGAAAGAGGGCAGGTTTAGGTCAGCTGTTAGGAAGAAATTCTTTACGGTGAGGGTGGTGAGACACTGGAAGAGGTTGCCCAGAGCAGTTGTGGATGCCCCTTCCCCGAAAGTGTCCAAGGCCAGGTTGGATGGGGCTTTGAACAACCTCACCCCATGGCAGGGGAGATGGAACAAGATGATCCTTAAGGTCCCTGCCGACCCCAACCATTTTAGGATTCTATGAAATGGAGGCCGTAGGGAGGATAAAGATGAGGTCTTGCTCCAACAAGGGAAGCAAGACCCCAACCAAATTTCAAATTTGTAGGTTTGGATACGTCTTCTCTCTGTCATAGAAACCGCTCCAAGAAAATGGCTGGACCCCAGGGAAAGCTGCAAGAACAGCCCTAAACAGAAATCACTCTTTTTTTTTTTCTCCAGGAGCTCTGATTTAAGGGGAGGAAGGCCTTCTTCCCCACAGATACCATCACATGCCCATGCCTTCCCGAGACAGTGGGCGGCCGGCAGCAAGAAGGTAGATCCTGTGGGACCACCTTCTTCCTAGGACTAAGGTAACTCTGGGGAGATGGATCAGTGGATTTCTTTCCGGGATCTTGGCATCGTTGTCTTTTCCCTCCCACGCTGCAGCTTTCTTCAAAGCTGCAACGCTTCTCCCTCTCAAAGCATCCCACCTCGATCCACCCCATTTGTCCACCTTTGGGTCTTCTGCCTTTGCAGCCCTCCAGGAGAAGCTCTGGGACGCCCTTAGCTGTCCCGTCCCACAGTTTCTGGGGGTTCCCCACTGTTCTGGTCCTTTCATGGGGAAAGGTCAGGGCCTTTTCACAGCTCTCTGTGCAGGACGTGGCAGTGGGCATGGAGGATGCTCCAGAGGACTGCAGCTCCTCTACAAGAACCAGGACCAGCCAGTTAAACCAGGCAGATGCGCGGGAGGCATCTGCAGCCTGGGCAGGCAGGCGCAGCACGGCCTCGTGCGCGTCCAGAACCCAACCCGGCTTCCCGTTCCGCTGTCAACTGTTTGACCGTGGGCCGCACGCTGCGCAACGGGACGACGAGGAGGAGGACGGATTCACCTCCTGTTCCTGCTGCCAGAGGAATGGGGCCAGGGAGAGGGCCTGGAGCAACTTGCCGCAACGGGACAAGGATTTCTGCAGCTGCCTCGTGGCCACCAAGGACTACAACTACTCAGCAAGGAGGAGGACTAGTCCGAGTCACGAACAAGCCCCCAGGACTGACTCAGCTCCGTGGACCTCCAACTCCAGCTCCCGGTGGGCTCCCGCATCCCGGGCTGCTTGGGAGCAAAGATTGCTGCGGGAGAGAGAGCGGAGCCGATCCCCGCTGCGGGGTTATAATGTCTGCAGCCGGTTCGTGGAGAACACGGACGACCGTGGCTCAGCGAGGAGGAGGAGAACTAGTCCTCCGAGTCACGAACAAGCCCCCAGGACTGAGTCAGCTCCGTGGACCTCCAACTCCAGCTCCCGGCGGGCTCCCGCATCCCGGGCTGCTTGGGAGCAAAGATTGCTGCGGGAGAGAGAGCGGAGCCAATCCCTGCGGTGTGGCTGTAAACTCTGCAGATGGTTCGCGGAGTACACGGATGACCGTGGCTCAGCGAGGAGGAGGAGAACTAGTTCTCCGAGTCACGAACAAGCCCCCAGGGATGACTCGCCTCTGTGGACCTCCAACTCCAGCTCCAAGCCGGTTCCCGCATCCCAGGCTGCCTGAGAGCAAAGATTGCTTCAGGAGAGAGAGCGGAGCCGATCCCCGCGGTGTGGCTGTAAACTCTGCAGACGGTTCGCGGAGTACACAGACGACCGTGGCTCAGCGAGGAGGAGGAGAACTAGTTCTCCGAGTCACGAACAAACCCCCAGGGATGATTCACCTCCGTGGACCTCCAGCTCCCGGTGGGCTCCCGCATCCCAGGCTGCTTGGGAGCAAAGATTGCTGCGGGAGAGAGAGCGGAGCCAATCCCTGCGGTGTGGCTGTAAACTCTGCAGATGGTTCGCGGAGTACACGGATGACCGTGGCTCAGCGAGGAGGAGGAGAACTAGTTCTCCGAGTCACGAACAAACCCCCAGGAATGACTCGCCTCCGTGGACCTCCAACTCCAGCTCACGGTGGGCTCCCGCATCCCGGGCTGCTTGGGAGCAAAGATTGCAGCGGGAGAGAGAGCGGAGCCAATCCCTGCGGTGTGGCTGTAAACTCTGCAGATGGTTTGCGGAGTACACGGATGACCGTGGCTCAGCGAGGAGGAGGAGAACTAGTCCTCCAAGTCACGAACAAGCCCCCAGGACTGAGTCAGCTCCGTGGACCTCCAGCTCCCGGCGGGCTCCCGCATCCCGGGCTGCTTGGGAGCAAAGATTGCTGCGGGAGAGAGAGCGGAGCCAATCCCTGCGGTGTGGCTGTAAACTCTGCAGATGGTTCGCGGAGTACACGGATGACCGTGGCTCAGCGAGGAGGAGGAGAACTAGTCCTCCGAGTCACAAACAAGTCCCCAGGGATGACTCGCCTCTGTGGACCTCCAACTCCAGCTCCAAGCCGGTTCCCGCATCCCAGGCTGCCTGGGAGCAAAGATTGCTTCAGGAGAGAGAGCGGAGCCGATCCCCACAGTGTGGCTGTAAACTCTGCAGACGGTTCGTGGAATACACAGACGACCGTGGCTCAGTGAGGAGGAGAACTAGTTCTCCGAGTCACGAACAAACCCCCAGGGATGATTCACCTCCGTTGACCTCCAACTCCAGCTCCAAGGCGGTTCCCGCATCCCAGGCTGCCTGGGAGCAAACTCAGCTGCGGGAAAAAGAGCGGAGCCGATCCCCGCGGCGGGGTTATAATCTCCGCAGCCGGTTCGTGGAGTACACGGACAACCATCGCTCCGCAAGAGGAGGAAGAGGTGCGAGAAGAAGTCCTCCACGTCGTGAGCAAGTCCCAAGGGATGATGCGGCCCCAGGACCTTCCAGTGCCCGCTCCAAGCAGGCTCCGGCACCCAGGGCTGCTCAGGATCAAATCCTGCCGAGGCAGAGCGAGCCAAGCAGATCCCCGCGGCAGGGTTACGATCTCCGGAGCCGGTTCGTGGACGCCGCAAACTACGACCCCTCAGCAGGGAGGAGGAGGGCTTCCCTGATGAGGGAGAAACACAACGTCTAACTTCTGCAATGCTGGGGAGGAGGAAGAGGAGGAAGAAGAATCCATCAAGTACCAAAGCAGGGACCAAGCTGCACGAAGGACACCAGCAGCCCACCCTCTCCCTCCTCCCAGTGCTGCCTCTGGCCAGGAAAAGCTCGGAAAGAACTTCCAGAAATTCGGACAACTCTGCCAGCTGGCCCACCTGCCCACAGGTCCCTCGAGGAAGAGCTTCTCTCTGTTTTCGGGATCACCCTGCAAAAACAACACTCGGTTAGAGCCAAGAGGCAGAAAAGCCAAAGACAGAATTAAAAACATTTGTTGGCCTTGCATGTGTAATTTATGGGGCGTTTCCTTCTCTGTAGGTTTTGCGGCAATTGGTGGAAATAATACCCGAGAATATATGCCTTCATATATAATTCTAAAATGCTTCTTAAATGCCCCAGCTATTTAAGATGTCGCTGCTATCACCAGGTTCCTCTCCATCACCTGCACAAACCGAGCACTACCAGTCCCACGGGCCAACGCCGACCTCTTCCACAGCAGCATCCTCCTCGGAAGCGCCACATCGCTCGAAAGCTACGGCTGCCACCCCTTTTGCTCTTCTCACTTCTGCCAATTTAACTCAAATCCTCCGCAGAAAGCCCGCGCAGCAGCTGCAAGAGCCGGGAGGGAAACGCACCACCAAGAGACCTCGTGGTACGGCGGGATCTGACTGATCCCACGAAAAACAACAAGCAGAAAAAGGCGTCTTGTGGTTGATATACCGCTGGGCTCGCCCACCACCCCAACCACAATCACCTGGGGAAGGGGAAGGTCGTGGAGAAACGCCGGCGCAAGTCTCCCGCTCCGGCTTGGACCTGCAGCTTGTGAACCGTGGACAAGACGGACTGTTACTGGAAACAACGATAACACTTTTACCAAAACTTTGTGTATCGCGCTGATGCAAGATGCTTTACATCTTGCGTTGCGAGAAGAACGGTGTCCTTGTTATGCTGACTAGCGGTGGATAAGAAAACCTGTATGTTGCAAAATGTGTAAGATACCAGAGGAAATTGCTTTTGGTCGACCTTGCAATTCCCTGGGAAGATGGGAACCTTAGGCCCTTTTAGATAATTGAGCTTAAAAGCGTCACTGTGGCTTGTGTTAAACGAATGAAAATCAAGACAAGATAGATATTAGAGTTACTAACGAACGTTCTTCAGGATAAGCTGTATGAAAACATGTAAAGCGTCCCACTGCGCAGAATTACTAGAAGAGGGTGTACTAGCGGACAAGCGAGGAAGACTATCGAAGACCACCAGAGGGCCCCTGAAGACCACCAAAGATCTCGAGCGCGCCTGCGCCGAGGGCATTTACATATGTCGACGAGTTCCCGGAATTCAGACAAATATGTTAATTACTTCCAGGAAAAATCATGAATATGTATATCCCTTTTGTATCTAATCCCAACCGTTGAAAGAATTGGTGTGCACGATAGTGATTCAAAGCAACTAACTCAATAGCCTGATTAACTATTAAGTAGGTATTCTTTATTGGCAGCGCTGGGTGCACAGGGGGGGGATCGTTCCACCTATGGTGCGCACCGTCGGGCCCAATTGTGCAGGTTAAGTACATGTTCTACGTACATATTCACCGGATTTCCAAGAAATGTTATACATATTCATTAGTTTTCCGGGAAAGTATTAGCATATGCAAATGTCCTTTACGCAGGCGCACTGAAGGTCTCTGGCGGTCTTCCGTAGTCTTCCTCACTTGTCTGCTACCTGACCCTCCTCAGGTGACTCTGCGCAGTGTGGTCCTTTGTGGGATACTTGGAAAGTAATGGGCACATAGTGAACAATCCAGACTCGATAGAATTGATGAATTTGTGAGCCAAGGATGTTTTGTAGGCAGCAGGCTTCAAGGACGCTTTGCTTGTGGACACATTTAGCTAACGGTAGTAAGAGCATTCCAGACGCCTTTAGAAGGCCTTGAACAGAATAAACAAGAAGACAAAAAAAAGAAAGATGCCAATTAGAAGAACACAGGTGCGCATTCCACGATAAAGGGAACTTGGCACAAAGAACCTCAGTTCGGCAGCTTATCTTGACCAATTAGACTGAGACAAGTTTCGCATGTTTTAGTTAACGCAACCAATTATGCCTTATGTTTATGCGCGTGTACAGTGTTGATATAACCAATCATTAGGTGTAACTAGGCGCGTGGACAGCTCATGCTAACCAATCTCTAATTTGCTTATGCGTGAACAGTAACTAGAATGAACATATAAACCGAGCTATCTTGGCAATAAAGTGGCAGCTGCTTGATCATATTGATTGTGTGCAGTGTCCGTGACTGCCGCGTCAACAGTCCTTTACATGTTTTGATACATCTTATCCTAAAGAATGCACGTTAGTCCCTAAAAAAATGCTTTTTAGTGCTCTTATTATTTTTCATGGGTGATGTAAAACCATACGGCTAGTTTAAGCTAAATTGTCTACGAGGACGAGAATGAAGGCAGGAGTTCTTATCTTTTCCGGCCCTATCCATTCAAGCAAGGCCTCCGCTTGTGCCTTCCCAACAAGATCGTAAATTCATCAATTTAATTAAGTTTTGTGATCGCTCACGGCTCCCAAGTACCAGCCTCTGGCGGGCTTAACCCTTGACAAACACCAGTCCTTGGTACGTAAAGTTACAGAGAGATAATCACGAAGCAATAAGCGGTTCGTTCTCTATATCGACAGGCACGACAGGCACGACAGGCACGACCCCCCGCCGCAATAAGGAGCGCCTGCCTTATAAAACTCCAAAATCGAGCCCGAGAGAGTTTCTAAAGTGCTGTGAAATGTATATTGGCTTTCGCAAAACGAGAACACAGAAATTTGCCTAACTACTGCATAAGTTACATCCCAAAAGGATGTTTGCCTCACTGCCACTAAATTAGGCCTTAACACGGGAAATATGTAGTTAATATATGCCAGGCATCAATTGTATTTTATAGTTTGTAGGTAATAAATGGGCACAAGCAGAATATGTAGTTTCTTTTGATGAGGTAAAAGACATCCTGTAACTCAAGTACTTAAAGGATGTGTAGATAGATTTGTGAAAACATAGAAAAACAGACATATGGACTCAAGGACAAGTAAAATTGAGAACACAAGTAAGAAGATAAGGAGTGATTTGTTAGCATGAGAACAGCATTTTGGGGGTCAAAGATTATTTGACATGAAAGATACGAGAAGAACAAAGGAAAACCAGGAGTTTAATGTGAAAATATTAAAAAGTGTGACTAGAGGAAAACGACAGGGTGAAAAGTGCAGCCAGAGGAAGACTACTGACTTCATCCCTTGCAGATCCCCGAAGGCCCCTCTGAACCACAAGAGACGCGCGCAAGGGGGGGTGGTC
This sequence comes from Harpia harpyja, assembly GCF_026419915.1. NCBI lineage: Eukaryota > Metazoa > Chordata > Aves > Accipitriformes > Accipitridae > Harpia > Harpia harpyja. The sequence goes on from NW_026293419.1 coordinate 467,159, forward strand.
TGGGGTGGAGTTATGTTAATAGATACCTGAAATATTAAAATAACCCCTCTGAGATGCCACAAACACAGTGTATAAAAAGGCAAGTTTGGGTATAACCGGTGCGCCTCTGGTTTTCACCATGCGCCCAGTGCTGTTTGCCTTTGTTCTATAATAAACTTGTAAAATTCAGGAAATTCAGCGTGAGTGCATTTCTCACAAATTGGTGACCCCGACGTGATCACCTTGTCTGCAGGGGCTCCGGAGGACCACAAACGAGGGGCGCCCCGTTGATTTCAGCGGCTCGGGAAAGGACCTTCGGAAGCCCCTCAGAATACAGGTGAAATTTTTCAGCCATATTATAGGGTAAAGGCAAGGACGGAGCTCCCTATCACCGCGGTTGCCCGTAATTCTTGTGCACGAAGACCCGAGTAAGAAAAGGACTGTCAGTATTATTCGGTCGGACGGGATTGAGGTCGGTGAGTGTGTGACTGAGACGTGGGCCGGATAGTGTCCGGACCTACGAAGTGAGAGCGGAGCCCTTATAACCGCATTTCCAATCTCCCGCAAGGGACTTGGCCGGTGAAGGGGCGAAGCGAGTGGACTGGAGAGAGTGGACCTCGGGAACATGGGACAGGGGTCGAGCAAACAGACAGGTCCCGGGAAGGAAGGGAGCAAAAAGGTACCTATGGATATACCCCCAGGCAGTCCTCTGGGGATTAAATTATCTAACTGGGATAATAGTCCCTGTACTAAGGGGAAACACAAAATAAAAATGATACATTACTGTATGATCAAGCGGACTAAAGAGAAGATTAGACCCGATAATTTGTTTTGGCCCCTATACGGGTCCTTTGAGGGGTGGATATGCCAGGCTTTAAACGTTTATGTAAATAGTAAGGAGCCCCTCGATCCAGAAGAAAGTGAATATGCCTCATGCTGGAAAGGGGAAATGTGGCCAACCGGGGTTAATATACTAAAACTTAAAGAACAACAGGAGGTAGACCACTCTAAACGATGGGACCCATTAGACCATTTACCTCCTCCATATAACCCAGTCCCAGGGGCATCTTCACAGGAGGGGGAAGAGGCAGATGATGCCTCCCCAGAGAATATGGGGGCAAGTGATGAGGGAAGATCCTGGGGTGGGAGGGGAAGAAGGGTCCCCCACACTACACCTACGCAAGCCAGGAGACGAACTGCCAACATAATGGTAATAGGTGAGGTTAGTGATTCGGAAGAGGGACCCCCTAAAAAGGATGTGACCCTATTTCCATTACGAGAAGTTCCTTTGGGGGGGGCGCAAGGGGGTATTGGATTTGTCAATGCCCCACTAACCTCCATGGAAGTGCGAAATTTTAAGAAAGAGATGAAAGGTCTCTTAGACGACCCCCTGGGTTTGGCAGAACAATTTGACCAATTTTTAGGTCCAAATATATACACCTGGGAAGAAATGCAGTCTATTATGGGAATTTTATTTTCTTTAGAAGAAAGACAGATGATCTGAGTAGCAGGAATAAAAATATGGGAAAGGGAGAACCAGCAGGGACCCTCAGGGGAACAAAAGATGCCGATAGCCACCCCTAATTGGAACCATAACGAGGGGGTTGGAAGACAGCACCTGAATGATTATCGAAACCTAATAATTAAGGGTATTAAAGAAGCGGCACCTAGGGGACAGAATGTAAATAAAGCTTTTGATAATCAGCAGGGAAAAGATGAAACGCCCACTGATTGGCTGGAAAGGCTCCGGAGGAATATGCAGCAGTACTCAGGCATAGATCTGATGAGCCCTGCAGGACAAACCCTGCTAAGGGTAAATTTTGTGACACATGCGTGGCCAGATATCAGAAAGAAGCTAGAAAAGTTAGAGGATTGGCAGGATCGAGGGCTGCAGGAGTTGCTGCGAGAGGCACAAAAGGTGTATGTACGGAGGGATGCTGAAAAGGCAAAGGCAAAGGCTAAGATTATGGTAGCGGCTATGCGAGAGTCTAATTCTGTGGGACGTCCTGAGGGTGCTAAGAAAAACAAGAACCAGGGACCAAGTGCCCTGAGACCAGGCCGAGTTGGGCCACCCGGCTCACAACCCCGACGAGCAAGCGGACAGAAGGGGCCAAATAGGGAGCTTGAGTGCTTTTATTGCGGAAAATCAGGACATTTTAAACGAGAATGTCCTAAAAGGGCAAGAGATCTGAGGACCTTTGCGGAGGAACAACAGGACTAGGGGTGTCAGGGGCTCTTCTTCCTGGGGAATGAACATCGGTTTGAGCCCTTGATAAAATTAAAGGTAGGACCCCAGGAGGAAACGTTAGAATTTTTAGTGGACACAGGGGCAGAGCGCACCTGTGTTACCCGAATCCCAAAAGGGTGCAAAGAAAGTAGCGAAACTATAAAAGTATTGGGGGCAAAGGGGAGGGATTTAAGGCACCAGTAATTAGAAATGTAATGGTGGAAAGTAAGACCCGTATAGGGGTAGGGGATTTATTAATAGTTCCGGGGGCTGGATGTAATTTGCTAGGACGAGACTTACAACTTCAACTGGGGATAGGGGTGGTGCCAGAGGAAGGACGAATGAAAGTAAGAATACTGCAGTTAACCCCGGAAGATGAGGCACAAATTAAACCCGAAGTCTGGGCCACCAAAGACAACAGAGGGGGATTAAATATTGACCCCATAACAGTTAACACAGAACACCCAGAATACCCCATTAGGGTTCGTCAGTACCCTATTTCCAAGGAAGGGAGAGAAGGATTAAAACCAGTCATAGATGGACTAATTCGGAGTGGGACTTTAGAACCATGCATGTCTCCTCATAATACTCCTATCTTACCGGTAAGGAAAGGGGACGGAAGTTACCGACTGGTCCAGGACCTAAGAGAAGTCAATAAAAGGACCCTGACCCGATTCCCCGTGGTATCCAATCCCTACACCCTCCTTAGCCATATCCCACCAACTCACCAATGGTATAGTGTAATTGATTTAAAGGACGCCTTTTGGGCTTGCCCGTTAGCCGAGGAAAGCAGAGATATATTTGCCTTCGAATGGGAAGACCCTGAGACCCGCCGTAAACAGCAACTGAGGTGGACAAAACTACCACAGGGGTTTACGGAGTCCCCCAACCTGTTTGGGCAAGCCTTAGAGAAATTATTGCAATTTTTTCCTAATAAGGAAGGAACATCAATTATCCAATATGTGGATGATTTGTTAATTTCTGGAGAAACCCAAGAGGAAGTAAGGACAACTACCGTTGCCCTCCTGAATTTTTGGGGTGAACAAGGGTTAAGGGTTTCAAAAAAGAAGCTGCAATTTGTAAAGCAAGAGGTTAAATACCTGGGACATTGGCTAAGTCAAGGGACCAGAAAATTGGATCCTGACAGAATAAAAGGCATTCTCTCTATCCCTCCCCCAACTTCAAAAAGAGAAGTGAGAAAGTTGTTAGGCTTATTGGGATATTGTAGGTTATGGATTGATGGGTATAGCAAAATGGTAAAATTTTTGTATGAAAAATTAACAGCAGGGGACCAGATAATATGGACTGAAAAAGACGACCAAAGACTGGAACAGATTAAAGAAAAACTGAGTAAGGCCGCTGTCTTAAATTTACCATCATTGATGCAACCCTTTCAACTATTTGTGAATGTGGAAAAGGGGGTGGCTTATGGAGTCCTAACCCAAGAGTTGGGGGGTTCTAAAAAACCCATGGCCTACTTATCCAAATTATTAGATCCAGTAAGCAAAGGATGGCCAATATGTATTCAAGCCATAGCAGCCACAGCAATGTTGGTTGAAGAGAGTCGAAAGCTAACCTTCGGGGGTAAACTGATAGTTTATACTCCTCATGCTGTTAGGAATATATTGAACCAGAAGGCAGAGAAATGGCTGACTGACTCCCGAATTTTGAAGTATGAAGCTATATTAATTAATAGTCCTGAACTAGTTATTACTACCAGTACTAGTTTAAATCCAGCCCAATTCTTGTATGGGGACCCTACGGAGCCTCTTGCACATGACTGTTTAGAAGTCATACATTATCGCACCAAAGTACGGGAGGATCTGATGGAACAAGAATTAGAGGAAGGAGAAAAGTATTTTCTAGACGGATCCTCTAGATGCATACAGGGCAAACGCATATCTGGATATGCAGTGGTCGATGGCTCAAAAATGCAGACAATAGAGAAAGGGAAAATACCCTCACATTGGTCAGCCCAGTCCTGTGAATTATATGCATTGAATGGAGCCTTACGACTTTTAGAAGGGAAAAAGGGAACCATATTTACAGATTCCAAGTATGCATTTGGTGTAGTACATACGTTCGGGAAAATATGGGAAGAACGAGGGTTATTAAACTCGAAAGGGAAGAATTTGGTACATGAAGAATTAATTAAAGAGGTATTGGAGGCCTTAAAGTGTCCTGAGGAAACAGCGGTAGTACACGTGAGAGGACATCAAAAAGGAGTGTCATTTGTAATAAGGGGAAATAATCTAGCAGACAGCGAAGCCAAAGAAGCCGCAGAGGCGGGAGACGAAAAGGTATTACTTATCCTTACCCCTCCATATGAGGATGGGGTACCTCAGTTTACTGAAAAGGAAGAACAAGACCTACTAAAGACTGGGGAAGAAAAAGATGAGAAAGGGATATGGAAATTGAAAGATGGAAGGCAGATGTTGTCAAAACCCTTAGCTAGATGTATCCTTGAGAAGATACATCAGAATACTCACTGGGGAACCCAAGCCTTGTGTGATCAATTCTTGAGAAAATATGGGTGTGTAGGAATTTTTGAAATAGCAAGGCAGGTGACAAATAGATGTATTACCTGTCAAAAGGTAAATAAGAAAATAATGAGACAGGTTCCAGGGGGAGGACGTAGTTTATCACTGCGACCGTTCCAGGCGATACAAATAGACTTTACGGAACTACCTCCAGTACATCGGTGGAGGTACCTTTTAGTATTAGTGGACCACTTGACCCATTGGGTAGAAGCTATGCCTACTGCCTGAGCAACCGCCAATGTGGTATCGAAAATGTTATTGGAAGAAATAATACCCCGATATGGATTAATAAATTGAATTGATTCAGATCGGGGAACCCACTTCACTTCACGAATTGTCCAACAGCTCATGGCAAGTCTAGGGATACGGTGGGAGTTACATACCCCATGGCACCCGCAAAGTTCGGCACGAGTAGAAAGAATGAACCAAACCCTCAAAAGAACTCTAACCAAACTAATGACTGAAACTCAGATGTCATGGGTCAAGTGCTTACCACTAGCACTGTTAAGGATTAGAACCCAGCCAAGGTCTGATATAGGAGTCTCTCCTTATGAAATGATGTTTGGACTACCTTACATGATGGGAACGGGGGAAACAATCAGTTACGAGGGAGGGGAGCAACAAGTTAGAAAATATGTACAGACGATTAGAAAAGCCTTACAACATTTAAAAGCTCAAGGAATGTTATCCCAAACAGTGCTCTTGGATTTTCAGATCCATACTTGTAAGCCTGGGGACTGGGTGCTGATAAAGACATGGAAAGAACAAACTCTGACCCCTCAATGGGAAGGTCCGTTTCAGGTCCTGCTGACTACAGAGACAGCCATTCGTACTGCTGAACGTGGATGGACGCATGCCACCAGGATAAAAGGACCAGTGGAGCCTCCGTTTGAATGGACCTTAACATCAACCCCAGGAGATCTGAAGCTGAAGCTGAGTAAACAACCTTTATGAATAGACCTCCTTCTGACAATCTTGTCCCCAGCCCAGGAAGAGTCCCTTCCCCAGATCCGAGGGGGGGGCACCTCAAAACCCAGAGAAACCAAGGTCTGCCCCCAGGAGAGAAGCAGCAATCCCCCCACAAACTGGTGGTTCGGGGGTGTATCAAGTAACACCTGGGAACAGGACCCTAGCATTAGCATGTGATTTGGATAAAGAAAGCGACCTTTTGTTACCTTCCTTAAGCTACAGAATTCCCTATAGTAAGCACCCTGGATCCGGGCATGTGAGATGGGTTTTATGTGAATGTTTGAATGTTTAAGGTGTAATCAAAAATGGTCTTGCGTGTCATATAATAGACAACCCCACTGTAGGAGATGTCACAGTGATGACAAATATTTAGGCCCTACTCGATTGGACAGTGCACAAATTGTGCAACTGTTTTGTGGGTGGAAATTATTGATTCCAGAAAATTGGGAAGTCTTTGATAGCGAATGGTATAAAACCTTGGCATGTTGCGCAGAGAGATTTGCATGGAAATTGTCAAACCAAGGGCACCTAATGTAGGGGGCAAGACCAGATTAACCTCTATACTTGCCACAGTGATCCGGCCACGGGCTGCACTCCCGTCGGGCATAGGAGGTGGAAGTATAAGTTCTACTGGACCCCTGCTACTACTACTCCTCCTAACCGTTAGGGGCAATGCTGCGAACTCTTGCCACAAATGCACTCAATCAATCAAATTGGGGGGAAAAACATTAACCAATCTTGCGTACCATACGCATATTAATAAGGTTTGCTATGAGATTCCAAAATTGGAAACTTGCAAAATTGGGAATCTTGAACTTTGGGTAGCGGAAAACTTAGGAAAAGGGGGAATTAAAAATGGGGTGAGCTGCCCGAGAGGGGAGCAGTGGATTTGTTTCACCAAAGCAGGCCACTGGGACATCTCTGATGGCGGGGGTGTACAAGATATGAAAAAAGAAGAAATAGTAAAAAAACGTGTAAAGTCGATCACTCAACCTCAGATTAAACCCCAAAGCTACAGCGATTTGTACAAAAGTATAAGGAACTTGTTGGAAGATGATTTACAGCTCCCTAGGTTAGGACAGAATTTGTTTATAGACCTTGTAGAAAGAATAAGTAAGGAATTAAATGTGACTAACTGCTGGATATGTGGCGGAGCCCTAATGACAGAAGAATGGCCATGGAAAGGGAGTAGTCTAAGGGTTCAAGACATCCTAAGATGGAACCGTACAAAGGTTTCCTGGGATCACAGACCTGAAGGGTGGATATTAAGTTCCACCGCGACTGGAGATGAGTGTATTTGGAGAACAGGGAAAGGAAAATTTAGGACTCGAGTAGGCACGTCACCTTGTAAAAGAATGAAGGCAACCAATGGATCTAGTGAATGGTGGTGGCCCGAGGCTCCAGACGGCTATTGGTCCGGACCAAACAACTCCAATTGTACGTTTGATAATATGACAGAACTTTTCTGGTGCAATAAAACCCAGGGCAAAGGTAATCCCTTTGAGGGGATAGACGAAATTAAAAGGTATTGGGATAACATCAACAATACCGATATGGAATGGAAAGCCCCAGATGGATTGTTCTGGATTTGTGGTAAACGGGCCTATACGGAGTTATCGAAGGATTGGAAAGGGAGTTGTACGTTGGGAATTTTACAGCCAGGGTTCTTTCTACTCCCATTACAACGAGGGGGAGAATTAGGGGTTCCGATATATGATAATTTACGAAGGAACAAGAGAGATTTCATTGGAGGAACACAAAGGTGGGGAGAGGATGACTGGCCACCAGAGAGAATCATAGAAACTTACGGACCAGCCACATGGGCTCAGGATGGTACTTGGGGTTATAGGACCCCAATCTATATGTTAAATCGTATAATTAGGTTGCAGGCAGTGGTAGAGGTGATTACCAATAAAACGGCCACGGCACTGGAATTGATAACGAAACAACAGTCACAAACTAGAGCCGCAGTATATCAAAATCGGCTAGCCCTAGATTATTTATTGGCCGAAGAAGGGGGAGTGTGTGGAAAATTCAATTCATCAGATTGTTGCCTGCAAATAGATGATAATGGGGAAGCGGTAAAAGACCTAGCTAAAGACATCAGGAAAATAGCTCATGTGCAAGTACAAAAATGCAAGTCTATGCTTGATAGTAGCTGGTGGGATGGATTACTGGGTGTTGCGTGGTGGAAGAAGGTGGGGTTCTTCCTTCTGTGTGCTGTAGCAGGTCTTTTCTTCCTACCATGTCTTATACCTTGCTTAATACGACTAATTACTAGTAGCGTGCAAGGAATGCAAATTGTTAGCATACCCATGGATCCTAAAAGGGCAAGTCAAAATAATGCTGAAAGAATAATGGTCCTAAAAAGGGGGTATAAAGGAGAAGACCCAATGGAGGAGGCGAAGTTGATTTTCGAAAGGAATGAAAGAATAAAAAGGATTAAGAGAGAGTATAGCTCAAGCCAAATGATGAGGGAAACAGAGGGGGAATTGTGAAATGTATATTGGCTTTTGCAAAACGAGAACACAGAAATTTGCCTAACTACTGCATAAGTTACATCCCAAAAGGATGTTTGCCTCACTGCCACTAAATTAGGCCTTAACACGGGAAATATGTAGTTAATATATGCCAGGCATCAATTGTATTTTATAGTTTGTAGGTAATCAATGGCCACAAGCAGAATATGTAGTTTCTTTTGATGAGGTAAAAGACATCCTGTAACTCAAGTACTTAAAGGATGTGTAGATAGATTTGTGAAAACATAGAAAAACAGACATATGGACTCAAGGACAAGTAAAATTGAGAACACAAGTAAGAAGATAAGGAGTGATTTGTTAGCATGAGAACAGCATTTTGGGGGTCAAAGATTATTTGACATGAAAGATACGAGAAGAACAAAGGAAAACCAGGAGTTTAATATTGAAAATATTAAAATACTAATTATTATTAAAAAAAAGTGAAAATATTAAAAAGTGTGACTGGAGGAAAACGACAGGGTGAAAAGTGCAGCCAGAGGAAGACTACTGACTTCATCCCTTACTGATCCCCGAAGGCCCCTCCGAACCACAAGAGACGCGCGCAAGGGGGGGTGGTCTGGGGTGGAGTTATGTTAATAGATACCTGAAATATTAAAATAACCCCTTTGAAATACCACAAACACAGTGTATAAAAAGGCAAGTTTGGGTATAACTGACACGCCTCTGGTTTTGACCATGCGCCCAGCGCTGTTTGCCTTTGTTCTATAATAAACTTGTAAAATTCAGGAAATTCAGCGTGAGTACATTTCTCACAGGTGTCACATACAGAGATAGCACTGGCAACCTTGTTCTCCGACACAGTCACTGCGGCGTTTCCCCAGATCAATATAGCAGCATGCCTTGTGGCAGGATCACCATCGCAAGCGTATCGCGTGCTTTCATCTCCATCTTAATCTATCGGCTGGCACTGGCTCCCTCCAGACTGTAGCCGGGATAAAAGCGATTCAGTTTACAAGAAGCACAGCACCGTGTGAGCCTGCTGTGCGAAGTCCTGTATTTATAAAAATGGCTATAAATAATAAAACTCTGCAGGGACCGCTGACCCACACAGAGGCTGTGTTTTCTGAAGAGGGCGTCTGCGTGAAACCTGCAAACCCAGGACTGCGACCCCCCTCACCCTGTCCCTTCTCTCCTTCCCTCAGCCGGGCCCGGCTCCAGCTTGGAGCCCCCCCCGGGCAGCCAGCAGGCAGGAGACACCCCCACGCCCGCCCAAGGGCCTCGCTCGCCTCACGGGCAGCCCCAGCCCTCACCTCAGCCGCGACCGCAGAGACCAAAATGGCCGCCCGGCAGCCCCGTGCCCCAGGACTACAGCTCCCAGCATGCCCCGGGAACCTACATGGCCGCCCGGCAGCCCCGTGCCCCAGGACTACAGCTCCCAGCATGCCCCGGGGCACGCCTTCCTGCTGCCTGACCCTGCAGGGACACCATCCCCGGCCCGGCCCCGCTCCCCGCAGGGCCCCTGGCCGCTTCCCCCGGGGGGGGAGGAGGGGAAGGGGAAGGGGGGACAGAGCGGCAGAGAGAGGTGGGACAGGGCGGTGGGGTGGCCAGAGAGGGGCAGGAGCAGGACAGAGAGAGGGAGAAGGCGTCAGGAGAGCGGAGCGACAGAAGGATGGGACAGGGAGCAGGAGAGAGGGACGGAGGGGAAGGGTGAGAGGAGAAAGGCAGGGAAGAGAGAAAGAAAGGGAGAGGCAGGGACAGAGAGCAAGGGAAGGACGGGAAACAGCCCAGAGAGAGTGAGAAAGAGAGGGATGCGGATCAGGACAAGGAGGGGCAGAAGGACAGAACAGCGATGGCCTCCAGGATGGAGACGGCGGAGGAGCGGAAGGGGATGGGGAGCAGGACGGAGGCCCAGAGAGAAGAGAGAAGGCCCAGCCAGCTGAGCAGGGGATACAGGCAGGAATGAGGGGCCAGGCTGCGGGAGAGAGAGGAATGAGGAAATACAGACAGGGAGCGAGACAGAGAAAGAAAGAGAAAGAAGAAAATAGTGATGGGTTAAAGACAGAGAGGGAGGAATTAAAAAATGGGGGCAGGGAGCCAGACAGAGCACGATGGGGAGAGACCCAAAATGGCAATTCTGGGCAACTGCCCCCGTTTCTTGAGCACTCCCCAGGAACTGCATCACCGGGAGCCTCGAGGAATGTGCTGCCTGCCAAAGCCCAGTCCTGTGCCCTAATATTGGTGGTGAGCGTTGCCTTGCATAGTGGCCAGGACTGAGGGCAAAAAAGGACAGCTCGGGGTAAAAAATTACCCAGCTGGTTTTGGGTTGGTTTTTTTTTGCTTGATGTTTTTGCTTTTAAAAAGAATACTGTTTAAGCTCTAAATACACACTGCAAGGAAAAAGGAACCAGGCGTACCAGTCTGGACACATTTAAAGCCTGAACCCATTCAACAGCTGCACCAACCACCACTGGCTCCTGCTGCACACACTCCACCGCCTGCCTGCAGGTACAGGCAGCCGCCCTGTTTCTTGAACATTCCCCAGGCACGGCAGCACCAGGCAGCACAAGAAAACATGCTGCCTGCGAAAACTTGAGAACAGCTTAATTCTGGACAATTTTTCTTCTTTCTAGGCTGGGTTAAAGACTCCTCCATGGAGAGATGGCTCAGGACCATGCCAGGGCCAGTGGCACTGCTTTCTGGATCCCATGGCGGCGATGCGCAAAGGAACGGGTTGTCAAATCCCGGGCCTGGGTACGTGTGTGGGTTTTCAGGGTCGCCTCTGCCTGATTTTTACCAGCGAGCCCCAGGCAGTGCCAGCCCTGTGCTGCAGCCCCGGGGCTGAGGCTCAAGGAGCCGGGCATTTCCGCAGGCGCTGCATCCTGCCGGGCCCCACCGCCAGCTGCTGGCTGCCCTGGGCTTCCCCCTGTTCTCTCCAGCTCTGCTTTCTGCCAGCGCCGGGGGCACCCCAGAACAGCCTGCCCGCTCCCCACAGCCCCACTGCCGTCCGCGTCTGCAGGTCATGCGTGGTGTCCACATGCCACAGCTGATTTGGGGGGTGGCAGGTCTCTCTTGTGGCAGCCTGGGAATGGGGGCAAAGCAAACCCCATCCCTCCCTTTCGATCTTTGTCCCCAGGGAGACCCAGTGGAGAAGTACCACGCGCTGGAGAGCGTCCTTCAGGGAGGTGACAGCCGATTGCAGAGCAACACTGAGAGCCGCCTGACAGCAAAGGCACGCGGTGGCCACGGAGGAGCCCAGGTGAGCTGGTTCTCTTGGAGGCCAGCAAAGCAGCCTTCCTCCGCCCCTGGTTTTGTGAGGTACGGAGCAGTGCAGAGATGTTTCTCAGGCATCCAGGCCTGAGGAGGGTTTCCCAGTGCCCCCGTGAGAGATCCTGCTCCCAGGCAGCATCTCCCCCTAGAGCCGAGGCCGTATCTAGCCCCTCGGAGCTGGGTACGGCTGCGCTGAGGGGTCTCGCAGGGAGGACGGGGTCATCCGCCTGCTGGCTCTGACACAGAAATGATGAGCTGCAGCCCCGTGGCCATGGTTGGCCGGTTCAGCGTCTCCGAGTGCCTTTCTCCCATGGAGCGTTTAAGCCAGGCACTTTTTCAGAGTGTGATGGATGATGTGAAGATGGATGCTGGTGATGTCCTGGTGGCTCTGTCCCACTGCCACTTCAAAGTTGTGATGTCTGAGATCTGGGGCCACCTGCAGGCTCTGGTGGAGATGTCCAGGGAGTTTGTGTTCCATTTTTTGATATCTTAGCGCTACAATGTGCTCGGGTTATGGTATGCTAGCGTTGCAGTGTGCTAGGGCTGTGGGATGGCAGGATTACAGGATGCCAGAGTTCAGGTGAGTTAGGATTAAAGCATGTTACTGTTACGGACCGGCTGTGGGTTTGTTGGCCCTGGGTTCTCGGAGTTATGATATTTTTGCCTTGTCTTGTGTCCTGGGTGGTGGTTTTTTTTTTTTTTTTGCTATTCCTTTTTTATCTTGTTTGTCTTTTCAGGGTTTGGATAGGGGCCTTTGGTTTGTGTATGTTTCTTCTGGCTGTTTTTTTTACTGTTCCGGTGGCACAAGGACTCCCCAAAGCGTCTTCGGTACAGCTATATTTTACGTAAGCCACTGTTTTCATGCAACCTCAGCTAGCGTTGTGCTGCTCTTTACAGGATCGAGTGAGTGGTGTTGTCTTTGGCTGTGTGGGCTTAAATGTGTTTCTAATGCGCATGTCAAATAATTACCTGTTAAACAGACTGCCAATCTGACTGAAGCCAATGCTTCCGAAGAAGATGAAATAAAAGCTTTGATGGTACAGTCCTGCCGTGAATACGATCCAATCAAGTAAGTGTTGATTATGTGAAAGCTGTTCTTTGAAGATTATGGGAAAATTGCAGAGATGTGTGTTTTAACAAGAGAGACACATGCCTACCTTTTTCTTTTTTTCCCCCAAAGCTCTTAGTTACATGAAGAAACCCTTGGGCCCACCTCCGCCATCATATACTTGCTTTCTTTGTGGAAGACCTGGCCACTACATGAAGAACTGCCCAACAAATGGGGTATGATTGTGGGGGACTTCTGGTGTTACTCTAGTTTTTAATTGTTTTACCTTGGCAGTTATGTAACAAATACATGAATACTCATATTAAGAATTGTTTCTCTTGGGGTGAAATGCAGAGTTATATGGCAATGTTGCAAAGCCCTTCAAAAGTCAAGGGAAAGCTGGAATTATAAAGGTGAAATTTTCTTTCTAGGTCGTAGACATTAAATACGTCCATAGATCTTTCTCTGTGAACTTTCGTGCATATTTTTATATACTTCAGTATTACTGGAAATTTTTCTGTTTGCCACTCTTTTTATTGACAGTTCACAGTTTTTATTATTTTGTATAAAACAAAGGCATTTCTCTTGACCCCATCTATTGAATGTTTGCATGTTTTAATTACACTAAGTCCCTGGTTGAGTATTCATGCCATTTAACGTTAGTCACTGAAGGTATACATGTGAGGTATGAATTCAACCTTCATTTATAGACGGTGAATGTAGGTTTCTCCAGTGACTGATTCAGAGCACCGGCTTAAGCTCTCACTCTGAAATGCGCTTTGGAGGAGGAGCAGTGGGTTTGTGTCTCTTCTCTGAGTGGAGGGTGAGCTAAGGCATATGACAGCCTTAAGGAACCTGAAGTTAAGGCAAAGAATGTCACTCGACTTAAAAACTCTGCTCAAGCTTTTGGAACATCCTGGCTATATTCATGTAGGAAAATAAGTATTTCAGTTGAGCAACCCTTACACTAGGTAAAAGGAGAGGATTAAAGGCTTTTGCTGCTTAAAATAATCAGGGAAACGTCATTTGAAGTGTGGGTCTTGAGGTACGTCTGCCTCTCTTTTCTTGAACAGGACAAAAATTTTGAGTCTGTTCCCAGAATTAAAAAGAGCACAGGAATTCCAAGGAGTTTCATGATAGAGGTGAAAGATGCCAATACAAAGGGTGCTATGCTGACAAGCTCTGGAAAATATGGAATACCAACTATTAATACATAAGTATGGAACTAAGTGGACTGACCAAAAAGTGAATGAGAGAAGCCACGCATAAATGTCTGAGTGGCAATGCAACCAAGTTGGTCAGCATCTGTCATTATGGGGGAGGAAGCACTGTCATTGTATCTTAACCTGAAAATCCGTGATACTTTCTAATATTGAAAGAGGGTGGTCCTACTGCTCATGCCCCTGGAAGTTGGCTAAACTTGTGGTATGCTAAGAATCTGTATTTCCGCAAAACTTTTCAGTAGTGTTTACAGTGGAGTTGTTCTCCTTGAAAGCTCATTTTGCTTCTGTTTTCTGTTTCAAAGGCTTCTTGCCAAATTTAGCAGGTAGCTGTTGGACTGAGATTTCCTCCCCCTCTGACTTTTATTAAATCCCCTGTGTGAAACAGACTGAAGTTTTCATGTTGCTAGAAACTGAGAAAATACTACCGCGTGCTGACAAGAGTGGCTGTTTTAAAATGCGCTTGATAGCACTTCTGGTTTCCATCATGGATCTCCTTTTGTAGAAGCTGTAACATAGACTTCTTCCTTTTATTAAATGTAATTACTCAGAGACTACCTTTATCCTGAGCCTGCAATTTACATTTGTCCTCTGGCAAAGGAGAGGTGGGATTCATTTCTAGCTGTCAAAGAAATATTTTCCTAGTCTGAGCTTACTTCTTAGTTGATCCAATGAATGGGAGAGTTCTGCAGAAAGAAAGTTGTTCCTCCCTCCCTCTTACAGTGTTGTGGCTATAGAAAAGTAGTTTAAACTAAGTGCCTATGTTTTAGAAGGCTAATGTGGAGTGAGAAGAATTCCATCTCCTATCTTCCTTTGATAAAATCCAAAGCTTGGAAAAGTTTTCCTTTACCCATCTTTAACTTGTTAAAGCTCCAGGGAAGCTTATGCTAGAGGAAAGAAGGAAAAGCCTCCCTTTTTACCAGAGGAGCCGTACTTGTCCTCCTCAGATGATGATCCTGTTCCAGACAAGTTGTTATGTCTGATTCGTGAGGATATAATGACTGATGCAGCTGTTATTCCCTGCTGTGGAAACACTTATTTTGATGAATGTTAGTGTTACTCCCTTATTTGTTGATTCAAAACATTACATCTGATCTTCTGAAAGCAGAAAGAGGAGATAACCAAGTAACTTTGTTACCAGTTCTATTTAATATTTAATATGAATTGAATACGAAAGCGCTCTTCTCGTATAAAGGGGAAAAAAAAGCCAGGAAGCTTTCCCCCCTTTTTTACATATCGAGTTAAATCTTCTTTACATGCGGAAGGACGAGTATGAGAAGAGTGGCTAACTGTGCAGGTGATTACAGTGTTAGATATTGAATGCGTTTAGTTTGTCCACAGCCCTTTCTCTCATACAAAATTATATAGCCAACTCTGGTGACTTACAGTGGTCTGCAACAAGCAGATAGTTAAGCATTTAATCCACATTCTTCTCCACGGGAGAGATGGGTAAAACCTTCAGAACTCGAACCTACTAATGGTTTTTTGAACCTACTAATGGTTTTTCGAGATGTGTTTTATTCATTAACCTTGAGGTTGGGGACTTCTCGCTGTACTAGATAGTGGGAAAAAGACTAGTTGAAACATCAAGACACAGCCTATGCTACATCTTCAGATGTTACAATAGTGAAATATCAAAACCGTATAGTTATTTGCCGCATACTAGAAATTTTTTACACTATTAAACATTTATAGCTTCATGCTCTCAATTCAAGAGCATATTCACCCAGTGATCATATATGTGTTTCTATAATTGATTAGAACCCCCAAAACTTCCTTAGTTTGGCTAAATACTATTTTGATTATTCTAATTATACACAGGTATTAGAACAGCATTACTGGAATCTGAGGAACATACATGCCCAGCGTGTCATCAGACAGATGTTTCGCCTGATGCTTTAATTGCCAACAAGTGCCTATGCCAGGTAACACGATGACATTTACGTAAAGTGCTTGTAAGAAAAGGCTATTTGTAAAAAGCTGAAAGGGAAGAAAATATTAATTTACATCGCCTTAAGCAAGGTGTAATTGAATAAGGCTAAATTTACTTTTCAAATACATTATCTGTTGTTGTCACAGAAGCTTACAACTCTTTAGAGGCAATCTGGCAAATTCAGGTCACACTTTTGTTTAACGTGATTGCCTCGCTTTCAAATTCGGCGTTAACACTGAAGTACTTTAAATACAGTTACTCTGAGTTACCAGTCATTAGTATCAGTGTTTAATGGGATGTGTTCATATATCTGTATGTTGGTTTCTTTTAGGACTGGTAGCATTTACAGGAATACACAAGTAATTTTCCTCTGTGAAGGCTTTTGTTCGTATATCTGATGAAGTTTCATCTTACCTTTTTTGTAAATGTTTTTCTGCCTCTAGGCTGTGAACAACTTCAAAAATGGAACTGGCTACACAAAAAGGCTCCATCAGCAGATTTGGCAGCAACAGGAGCAGCAGCCGCCAGTGCCTCCACGACCACTCATGACTTACACCTCCTGCTGCTCTGGTGACTGCCGCTGAACCTTCTACATCTTCCTCTCTGTCCATCAGCAGTTAGTTGGAAGAGAAGGTAAGCTTTCTTCCAACATATGCAGCAATTCTTATATTTTAGTAGAGCTTATTTTCCAACTGTCTGCATTTATTCACAAGGGCTATCAGGTTCCTGTGTGAAGACAGCCAGCAATAGCAAGTTGTCTGGGCCCCCAAGGACTATCAATACCCACCAGTGGTAAGGAACTGTAACTTTAGAATGTCTTTTAAAAAGTTATCTTCAGGTAAACTGAATGGGATTTTTTGCTTTTTCCTCTCTCCACTCCAGAAGGTCATCCAGTGAGAGCCAGTACAATTTGCTCAGCAGGTGGCAGACCAGGCTGGGACCTGTAAGTATTCTACAGAAATTCAATGTATTACTACTTGTAAGCTGTTAAATGAGGCTGTAGCACTTAACTTCTGCAACAGGTGATTCGTAATGAAGTAAGTATGCAGAAGATAGTTGTGGAGAATACAAGTGGTTGTTAATTTTTAAATGGCCTAATTTGAATTTGCTTTAACAAAGGGGGTCTGTGCTTGCAGTAAAATTATTTAAAATAAAACTGCAGTACCTGATTGAAAAGAGGACTCTGAAAAAGGAACTCTTTGGGAGGAAACCATAATTACCTATCAAAATTAAAAACAATTAAAGGATCAGGTGGAAAGCCACCCTTTTGATTACTGGCTGAACAGGGCTGTAGAAATTGATTTCCCAATAGAAGTCAGCCTGCAACATTCTTTTTCTAACAACTTAGTTGACACGGATTGAGCAAATTCTTGGAAAAGTCAACACTGTTATCTTACGACAATTTTGAGTTTCTTCACTTTAGTCAGCCCAAATAGCCAAGCTGCTTTCTCTCAGTTGGAGAGAGAGGAGTCTCTTTTATCTATTATTGCAGTGTCAGGTCAGTCCTTCCTTTTGGTATATATGTGTTATAGATAGATTGTAAGGGTGCACTGTGTTTATAAAATCTTAAAGACAAACCAGAACAAAACCCAGGATCCATCCCACAGATTGTCTAAAATCTCCAATTCAGGAAGCAAGAAAATAACAATTCAGGGACAAGAGCAGGCCAAATACATCATCATGAGGCAACAGCATAGGAAGCGTACGTGGCAGAGATAAAAGAAGTTGGAGAGAAGATGAGTTAATATCTGTGCCGTACGGGCTGCCTGCAGCTGCGGCTTGGCACTGCTCTCAGGCTACTGACCCAGCTTCAAGGTGGAAAAAAAAGTGGCTTTCTCTGAATGCTGGCATCAGGAGCAAGGTGCTTTAACTTGCCAGCAGGTGTCTGCAGGCTTTTTTTAGCATGAGTTTGTGTGGTAGGAATGGAAGGTGTAGCTGGTGTTACTTCAGTGAAGGTCAGGGGTTTTGGGGGTTTTCTTGGTTGGTTGGATTTGGTTTGTTTGTTGTTTGGGGGTTTTGTTTTGTTTTGTGCTATCAATTTGGGGGGTTCAGGAGCTGATTTCCATTCATTCCTCCTCCCAAGTGGTGAGGGTGGAAAAGGTTGGAGTGATAAATTTCTACCCAGCTGGAGGCAAGCCGACCTCATGAGTCGGAGAGGCGCATTCACAGTGAAGGCTCATACAGCGCCCTGATGGCTGAGGGCAACTCCCTGAACTGTAATAGTGTAAACTTATCCGTTGTCTCTCGGAGTATGCAGGAGAAATGGCTTGCAGCTTTGTGAAGCTATGAACAAGTGACAAAACTTGGAACAAATCAGTTTAACTTCTTGTATAAAATTAGGATCTCTCAGAACAGAAGTACATTGGAGCTGTTCACTATGGTGGAGAAATCATAGCAAGAGTTGGCAAAATACTAAACTGCCAGAGACTTCTCATTTAAACAGAAGGCTGATGGATGAATAGGTAGTATGCCATGCATGCTACTTTTTCTCTTAAGATCTCTTCTTTGTATACGCCTGGCAGCCTGCTACAGTTGAGAGAGAGAAGTAAGATTTTTTATTTTCTATTTTTTTTAATACCAAAAAGGGAACAAATTCTATTGGGCATAAGTAACTCTCTCAATAAAACTTTCCAAGTGCCATTTTCCTCAACTTTTAAGTTGTGAGATCAAATTTTCAGTAATACATCCAAGCAACTGAAAAATACCTGCTATTGCCTAAAAGAATTTGCTCTTAACAATATCTATCATCTAATTGATATTGTCCTTTATGTCAATCTCTAATTATAGTCTCTGTAGGAAGAATGGGGCAATGAAAGGCAGATGGTGGCCTTCTGTACACTGGAAAGATCTTGGATGCTAGCAAAGTCTAAAACCCATTCTTGTGTTGTGCAAACTTTCTGAAGTGCGAGTTGTACACTGCAAGTAATGTGTAAAACATGTAGGAAGTTGCTGCTGTAGGTGTTTTAATTTAGATGTAATGCACAGCAATTAAACATAGGCTTTCCTTCTGCATTTGTTATGAAAATGATAGCATAAGAAGGAAAATATTCATTATGACTATTTTTACTTATGAAGTGGAAGTTGACAATGCCTATAAACAAGGCGAGGCAAATTAGGTCAAGGCCTAGTTACACTTGCAAGTAAACAGCCGTTCTGACTGGGGAGACTAGTTGATAGGACCACAGTCCTAATACCCCCCGCTCCAGCTGTTTGGAAAACACATAGAAAAAAGTTTGAAAAATGAGCTCATAGAGAAGGGGGGTGGGGGGAACCCACTAGATGACTAAAAGCCATGTCTGTAGTTGGATAAAGCTACTCTGAGAGAGAGAAATCCATCTTCCCTCAGTGGAAAAGTAAAGGCAACAATTAGAAATAAGGAGATGTAATAAGCTATCTTTTCAAAATCAAGTGTTGAAGCTGTTCTTTGAGCGTTTCCTCATGCCATTCCAGACGAAGTGGGTCAGATATGTTAAAGAGTTCTCAGCATCTCTTGACTAACCCAGCTAATATTTGAAGTTGTCTGTATGTGAAGTAGGAAAATATCTGGTTTGAATAATGGCATCATTAATCCCTTTAGCCTTAGGGTCTGGATATGGACTCTTGTCCTGATCCAATATCGGGAAGGGTTCTTAAACGATCCCAAGAGCGAGTTTAAGACACAAACGAGGTCAGATGCCGTACAACCTTACAAGGTTTATTTCCTATAACAACTGATAATAGCGACAGGACAGAGGGAAGAAGAAAGGAAAAAGAGGCAGACCTAAGCAAGAAAACAGAAGAGATATAGCAAGACTAGTTACCACCACCACGAAGCCAGCAACGTCCCGTTGACTCGGTCTCGATGCAGGTGATGGAGGGTCCAGGTTCCGGGTTCCAGCCAAAGTCCCAGTTCCAAGCGCTGCAGGTTCTCTTCAGTTGCTTTTCAGTGGCAGTTGCTTTTCAGGTGCTTTTCAGTTTTTTGAGAGAGGAGTACGCAGTTCTTTTATTGTCCCGGTCCCCACGATTTCTCCGAAAAGTCCACCCATTTCCACGGAGCTCATTACCATACGTGCCGCCCCGTGTTCCTCCATGGGCGCATGCCCAGGTGTTCACGGTGGTTTCTTCACCTTGCTCGTGGGCAAGCACAGCTTGGTAGGCACTGCTAGCTTCAGGCAGATATGGTGGTTTCTTCAGGGACATTTTGCGCATACTCCCCCACAGCAACAGGATGTTGAGGCTCTTTGCAGCAGCAATGTTGAGACAAACATTTCCAGCCAACACAGTCTCTTACACCACCCCGTGGCTCGACATTGCTGTCCTCGTGGTGGCGTGGAGGGTAAAAGTATAGAAAGAGAAAGAGGGAAAAAGTGCATACTACAACGATATAATCAAGTTAACAACTTTCTATCAAAATGACTTCACATAATGCGGCAAAAGAAAAACCAAAGGTCAAGATAAGGTGATTTGGCTTTCCAAGGCTTATTTTACGTTAATACAATATTTCTACATTAGACAACAACATGAACAAACAACAATATCATACCAATTATCCTAATTATAACATTTCTAAGTAAGTTAAACAACAACATCTAATAACTAACAACATCTACTTAACATCAACTAACCGTTATGAATTTAACTAACTCTACAATATCAGAACATACTATAAATTGATTTCAAGGTTACAAAGATTCAATAAAAGAACAGGACAGCAATTTACATGGTGAACAGTTACAAGGACAAAAAAGAAGTATTAGAATAACTATTAAGATAACCGTTATCAAAGCAAAGGCTATATGATAAATTGGAATCAACGTGAACACATAGTCATACTCCGTCATTTTTTCGGCAATATACCACAAAGTGGTCACAGCCCTAACAGTCCGCGCGGTCTGCTGGTGTTGGGGTTCGCATGCGTGGCGGGAAAACTACTTTCTGTGCTCCCTTATCCTAAGGTACATGCATCGTCTGGGCCTAGAAACTTCTATCCCAGATTTGAACAAAGGTAAATGAACAATAACACTATATAACAATGATTAACACTATTCTCACCAAACATATAATAAGGTAACAATAATGATAACAATATTTACTAAAATGTGTCCCAGCCTGGGCCTAGGGAGGTGCTCCTGGTCTTCCGGAACAGGGGGGAGAAGGTGGTTGTCTACATGAACAAGTACAATAACAAGACGGTTTACATGGACACTTACAAGACAAACACATACATACCACAAAAAAAAGTGTAGCGAGAGCCAACAAAACAGCTGCCACAAAATTCCAAAACCGTGCGGTACACTTACAAGACAAACACATACATATAGCGAAAGCCAACAGAGCAACTGCCACAAAATTAAATATCAAAAGGGTATACATTCTGGCTGATTGCAGAGCTAAAGATGATGGTCTGACTAACCTGAGTGTGTGGGGGTGCCTACGCTGTTCCACGCCCCCAGCCCAGAGCGCATGTGCCTAAATAATTGATACAGTTGCGTGCTTTGATTGGCGAACGACACAAATCTGTTTTACACCATCAGGCGAGACAGTAGATACAAATTGCATGTTAGATACGACATGTTGGATTAATTGAATAAAACAAGGAATAATACATGGCACAAACATCAAAGCAACAAATGCACACAACAGATAAAACAGAAGCTGTTTTACCCATGGTGCTCCGGGTAACCAAGACCATAAATCACCGTTCCAGCTGTTCCATGTTTGAACGGGGACATGGGCTAGTTTCCTAATATCTGTCGTCAGTTGAAGAGCTACTTCACCTACATCGTCTATTTCCAAACAACAGTTAGAGACATTTAATTTCCCACATACTCCTCCCTCTTCAGCTAGTGAGTAATCCAAAACCATGCGGTGTTGAAGGATTGCAGTACGCATCTGTTGAGATTGTTGAGTTAAAAGGTCTATGGCATTAGCAGTCTTATTGGTAATAATTTCTAAGACTGCTTGCAATCGAATTATGCGGTTCAAATTGTAAATCGGTCCTCGTGCCCCTGCTATTGGTTCACTGGGATTCCAAGTGGCAGGCCCATAATGCTCAATTATTCTTTTGGGAGGCCACTCATTTTCCCCCCACTTTTGTGTTCCACCTATTTTAACGTCAACAGATTGCTTGCTACGTGCAATCCTTTTGTCCCCTAAATTATCATATAGTCTTACTCGCAATCGAGGACCACCCACCTCTGGAAGAAGGAAAAACAGAGGTCGGATAATCCCTATATAACAAATCCCTGACCAATTCGCTGGTAGCTGTTTGTAGGCAGTATGTCCACAAATCCAATAATGGCCTTTTTTGGCTTTGGCACCGTTGGCAAATGGTCCAGCTGCAGTCTTTGGGAATTATAAATAAGTTGTGTTCTCATTTCCCAAAGGGCTATAAAAGGCGCTTGGCCTGTTGTTGTTTGTCTGGCTGGTACAATACCAGGCACCAGTGTTGTTCTTCCACTCACAAATTTGATGGTAAATATGGTTTCCAGGCCATCGGAGAAAGAAGGTTTCATTTTTGTTCGACCAAAACCCTTTAAACCCTTTGTTGCGGCTGGTTTCATCAAGCCACATCCATATGTAAACACCTCTCTCTTCATTAGCCAATTGATGTGTGAGTGTCCATTGACACCTGCTTTCTCCGACATTGACCCCTCCCTTCTGGGTGCTATTTAAACAATATCTACCCACAGTAGGAAATTGAATTGGGCATGTTTCACTATCGTCCCAGGTAGTACTATCAGTTTCACTATAATTGCTTACGATTTGTTCTGGAGTGAGGGATGTGGAGGTCCACGGCCAGCTTGACAACCCTAGAGGTCCTCCACAAACCCAACAGTGACTCAGATTAAAGGTTTGGCTTACAGCTTTTGCTAACAAACCAAATTCGTTATCCTTAAAGGGATCATATGGGTTGGGGGGAGGTGGGAGAATTGGCTTCCCTTCACCCTCATAGGTAAATCCCCAACATAACATAATTAAGAGTAACATCGTGTCTGCTCCTCTTCTTCCATGGGTACGTCTGAGCCACTTGCTTCTTCCTGAAAATGAAACAAAAACCAAATTCGCTTCTCGGGTTAGAAAGAGGGAACAATCCATCTAGTATGAATCTCATGAATTTTTCCACAGGCATCTTTTGCCTTCCAGGTATATTTGTTAAGGGGTGTGTCCAACACCAGTGGCACTGTGCCCACTGTGGGAAGTTCAACCAAAACAGGTTGTCCTGGGAAATGAGATGGGTTGCTGGGGTGATCAGGACCATGTGGGGCTGGCATGATTGTTGGAGCTTTTGGACTGAATGCTGTGATCTTTGGACATCCATTTACTCCCCAGCGACTATTAACGCTGGTCACTGCATCCCACACTCTCTCAGCCCATCCTGGCTTATGCGGTTTGAGGAAGCGTTTTAACAGACCATTTGTTCTTTCCACAATTCCATTTGCTTGTGGGTAATACAGAGTATGAAACACCCACGAAATTCCCTCCTGGGCTGCCCATTCCTGGACCACTTTGGCTGTGAAATGTGAGCCGTTATCTGATTGGATTGACTGTGGTTTGGGGAAAATTCCAAACCATTCTTTCAGAGCTTTTATTGTGTTTTCTCCTGTTGCCTTAGCACACGCTTTAGCTTGCACTAGTCCAGATACTATCCCCACACCTACCAGTATGTAGTACTTTCCCTCTGACCTTCAAAAGGGACCGATATAATCAATCTGCCAAGCCTCCCATAGGCCTTTTCCCTCTCTCAAATGCAGGGGGTCACCCTCCAGCGGGTGTCTGTCCAAACGGACGCGGCACTGTTCGCAGGAAGACATACAAGTTTTACATTCTTCCCTGGTAACTGGCCACCCTCGGGCTTGTGCCTCACAATAGAGGTCCTTAACTCCTGAATGTTTCCGTTTTACATGTAGCCATTCTAACAGACGTTCCCAATTTTCTGCTATCTGGGTACTTTGTAGGAGAGCTAGCTGGGCTAGCTCATCCACTTTGGCATTCCATCGGCTCACCGGGGCGTCATCTGGTTGGTGAGATGCTACCCATGCTACTGCAAATTTCCCTTGTCTGGCAATGGTAAGAATATCCTGCCATTTTTCCTTTTGCCATACAGGTATTCTATTGATCTCCCATCCGTTTTGTTCCCAGAACGGAAGCCACTCAGTGCAACCTTTAAACACAGCATAAGAGATTCTGATGAGAATCCATCAGATTTCTAGATGGAATCAAAATTCCACATTGTTCTGCTTCAGTCCACCTTAGCGCGGTAATTTGTGCCCCAGTATCAATTAAGAAGGTCACCGGTCTTTTCTTTGGTCCTACAGCAACAGTAATCAGTAAATCCCCTTTTGTATTGCAGGTGTGTTGTCTAACAAACATCCATCCTCCGCCTCCCCCCTCACCTTCGGGGGGCGGAGGGTCTAGTTTCCCGCCACCTTCTTCTCCCTAGTCGGCTCGTCCTCAAGGTCTATCGAGGGTGGGGCACTAGGAATTGGAACTACGTAAGCCAAGCAGGGCAGGAAGAAAACTGCCGCCAGCCACCTCGAGCGGGAATCTGGCAAAGCTGTGGCTGATGGAAAGCTGACAAACCCTGGAGGCAGGAGAAAAGGCGGGTCGCAAGCGGTGTTCCCCAGGGCTCAGGATTGGGGCTGGTTCCAATAGCTTTACCGATGATTTGGACGAGGGGACCGAGTGCTCCCTCAGCAAGTTTGTGGATGACACCAAGTTGGGAGGATGGGTTGATCTGCTGGAGGGTGGGAAGGCTCTACAGAGGGATCTGGACAGGCTGGATCGATGGGCTGAGGCCAATCGTATGAAGTTCTACAAGGCCAAGTGCCGGGTCCTGCACTTTGGTCACGGCAACCCCTTGGAATGCTCCAGCTTTGGGGAAGAGTGGCCGGAAAGCTGCCCGGCAGAAGAAGACCTGGGGGTGCTGGTTGACAGCCGGCTGAATATGAGCCAGCAGTGTGCCCAGGTGGCCACGAAGGCCAACGGCATCCTGGCCTGTCTCAGAAATAGTGTGGCCAGCAGGAGCGGGGAGGTGGTTGTCCCCCTGTACTGGGCACTGGTGAGGTGACACCTCGAGTCCTGGCTTCAGTTTTGGGCCCCTCACTACGGGAAAGACGTTGAGGTGCTGGAGCGTGTCCAGAGAAGGGCAACCGAGGTGGTGAGGGGTCTGGAGAACAAGGAGAAGGGTCTAGAGAACTTCCGAGGAGTGGCTGAGGGAACCAGGGTGGTTTAGTCTGGAGAAGAGGAGGCTGAGGGGAGACCTCATCGCTCTCTACAATGACCTGAAAGGAGGGTGTAGCGAGGTGGGTGCTGGTCTCTCCTCTCAAGTAACTAGGGATAGGAGGAGAGGAAACGGCCTCCAGTTGCGGCAGGGGAGGTTTAGTTTGGATATTAGAAAAAATTTCTTTACTGAAAGGGTTGTCAGGCATTGGACCAGGCTGCCCAGGGAAGTGGTGGAGTCACCATCCCTGGAGGTGTTCAAAAAGCGTGTAGACAAAGCACGACACAGCTGGTTGTACTGGGCCCTCCTGTAGAGAACTCAACTTTTTTACATGTGCTTCCGTGCAACAATATTGTCTCATCTCTTTTCAAATGTCATCGCCCTGCAGTCGTTGCTGAGGGAATGGCTCCGCCACAAAGGATCCTCTTTCCCCCGGAGAAGATTTACATGGACTGGCAGCAACAATGCAGAGCTGGAGCGGGACTCCACAACTTGGGCAACATGTGTTTCCTCAACTCCGTCCTGCAGTGCCTGACATACACCCCAGCTCTGGCCAGCTACCTGCTCTCTCGTGAGCACAGCCAGTCGTGTGAGTACTTTTAGGAACAGCTCCTTGTAAATCTGTCGGGCACTTCCCAAGGATTCCAAGAATCTGGAATTTAAGAGAAAAGCAGCCCTTCTTTGCCAATTCCCCGAGTGGGTCTTCTCTGAACACTCAAGCCTAGAAGGCACTTGTCGTATCTGGCTGTGTTCATCTTCAGAAGGGCACCACCCCTTTCTAGCCCCAGGTCTCGGTCCCTATTCCTGCAGGTTAAACCCTCTTTGCTTATTGCACAGAAATATTCTGTCAGTTTAACATCTGTCGTGGTTTAACCCCAGCCAGCAACTAAACTCCACGCAGCCGCTCACTCACTCCCCCCCACCCAGAGGGATGGGGGAGAAAATCGGGAAAAGAAGCAAAACCCCTGGGTTGAGATAAGAACGGTTTAATAGAACAGAAAAGAAGAAACTAATAATGATGATAACACTCATAAAATGACAACAGAAATAATGAAAGGATTGGAATGTACAAATGATGCGCAGTGCAATTGCTCACCACCCGCCGACCGACACCCCGCCAGTCCCCCGAGCGGCGAATCCCTGCCCCCCCTTCCCCGTTCCTATACTAGATGGGACGTCACATGGTATGGAATACACCGTTGGCCAGTTTGGGTCAGGTGCCCTGGCTGTGTCCTGTGCCAACTTCTTGTGCCCCTCCAGCTTTCTCGCTGGCTGGGCATGAGAAGCTGAAAAATCCTTGACATTAGTCTAAACACTACTGAGCAACAAATGAAAACATCAGTGTTATCAACATTCTTCACATACTGAACTCAAAACACAGCACTGTACCAGCTACTAGGAAGACAGTTAACTCTATCCCAGCTGAAACCAGGACAACATCCCTCTGAAGAAAGTTTTCTCTGCGCTAAAATGTCCTGGGCTCGTTGGGATGCTGTCACCTTGGGAGGAGCGGAGACCGTTCTTAGAACTTCAAAATCCCCACTGGCTTTCCCATTGCTGTGGATGTTTTGCTCACCTAAGGCTCTTGCTTCCCTCCCTTCCTCTTCAGGCCGCCAGCCAGGCTTCTGCATGATGTGTAGAATGGAAAAGCACGTTAACAGCGTCCTGCGCTTCTCAGGCGGTGCCATCTATCCTTCGGCTGTCGTCAGCATTCTCACACGTGAGTCATTTCGGGTGCTTTGACAAGTTTTCTTCTGTTCTTGTAGGAGAAAGCTACTAACTTCTTCTTTTTTAGCAATAGGAAAACATTTCCAGCTTGGCAGGCAGGAAGATGCCCATGAGTTCTTATGTTATGCTATTGATGCCATGCAGAGAGCTTGTCTGGGTGGAATCAGCAAGTAAGCACAAGCAAATTCCCTTTGCAATGTTCCCGAGCCCTTTGGACTCCTTGGTGCAGTGCCATCAAGGAGAAACTACGCCCAGGGCTTTCACACAAAGCAAAACTCCGGGAGGAGATAACTCTCTGCCTTACCATTTATTTCCAGCTTGGACATCCCTTCCGAATCGACTACCATCGTCCACCAAATATTTGGGGGCTTTCTGAGATCCAGAGGTACTTTTCCACAACCATTGCTCTCCTTGGAATTGTCTGTGTCCTTCTGTCAGCCTGTGATGAACAGCCGATGGTGTGACTGGCGTAGTAGGTATGAAGGACGTAAAGCGCCACAGTCAGTCGACTTCCCCATCGCGGAGCATTTTGAATTTCCTTCCAGTCACGTGCTCGAGCTGCAAAGTGGTTTCTGATTCCT
This sequence comes from Harpia harpyja, assembly GCF_026419915.1. Classification (NCBI taxonomy): domain Eukaryota; kingdom Metazoa; phylum Chordata; class Aves; order Accipitriformes; family Accipitridae; genus Harpia; species Harpia harpyja. The sequence continues at coordinate 494,333 of NW_026293419.1, forward strand.
ACGAGGCCTTTCTGGATATTCCTCTGGATATCAAAGTAAGAGAGTTTAATTGTGCTTCAAGATGTCGCAAGGCCCCTGTAGCTTTCCAGAATCAACACAGTTGCTTTAAAAACGCATACCGTGAACACAAGAGAGCCTGGTGGTGGGTGGCAAGTGGAGTGGAAGGATCCCTCTGCGTCCTTCTTCTTTTTGCCCTCCCTCAACACCCGTCTGACGGGTGGTATTATTTTCATTATTGATGACCCCGCGCACCATCGGTAGCTGAACTGAGCAGTGGCACAGAGACGTAGCTCTTGATAGCCCCGGGAATTGAGGGAATTGAGGGAAATGTTCGGCATCGTACCCTCTTTCTGCCTCCTTGTGGGCGCTGCTTGAGGGTTCACCTGGGTCTTCTTGTCAACTCCTGATAAGTGTTTGGGCGAGGGCGTTTCCCGGAGATCAGTTCTCTCCTTTCTCACTCCTCCAGGCAGCCTCAACTGTCACCGCAGCGCTGACGGACTTCGTGAAACCCGAGCAGCTAGATGGTGAAAACTGCTTTAAATGCAGCCAGTAAGATGATTATTAACACCATATTAATACTAGATCCTGCGTGAAGGTGCTGCACATACTCTAGCATAAGCCATCTTTTCACATAACATAATATATTAACATAATAATTCACATAGGTTAGATGCACGATAATGAGGCACCGATATTTTAATATGGCTCTGTGCATCTGAACAGCCTTAAAACAGCGTAGGGGGGTGTGAGACATGAAAGGATGTCTGGCCTTCTTGGGGCAAGATAGGGCGTATACGAAGGTTGCATTTCAGCACTTGGCTCTGTGCTTGGTTTCAAGGTGTAACAAGACGGTTGCCGCCTCCAAGAGGTTTACAATCCATCGCACACCCAAGGTTCTCACCGTGTGTCTGAAACGGTTTGAAGATTTCAGCGGCGGGAAGATCAACAAGGTGCGTATGCAACTGGAGCGCAACGTTCCCTTCCCGGAGCGGGATATTTCCCAAAGCAGTATGCTCTTTCACAAGCCGTTCACGTTGAGTTTTTCGCGTTCCCTTCCGGGGAGAGGAGAGTTGCCGCGGGAAGACAAGCACGTACTCTGCTCCGGGAGAGCTGCTTTGGCCGAGAACAGTGTCCTGCCACCCAAACCATTACCTGTTGCTTTAGGGAAAACCCAAGTGTTCATGAGCCCCAAAGATGTATTTATACACCTCTGGTCTTGGAAGGCTATTTCGTGTAGTATTTCAGGATCATTTCCGAGCACTCTCGGTCTCTCCGTAGGTTGTGAAGTACTCCGACTGCTTGGATCTTCGCCCGTACATGTCTCAGACAGATGGAGAACCGCTCTTCTACTCTTTATACGCTGTCCTGGTGCACAGCGGTAACAGGTGTCATTCAGGGCACTATTTCTGCTACACAAAGGTAAAGAGCAACTTCCTTCCACGCACGAGAAAAAGGCGTGCTGAGGAAGACAGACTTTCACGGCAGTGATACCGGCAGCCAAGGATTTGGGGGAGAAGGTCTCCTTAGAGGCTGGGTTGGGTTTGTTTTGGCGTGCTCTTGGTTCTGTAGTTTTCTGCCTGCATTTTTGTGGAGAAACCGTGCGGTTCATCTCCAGATATCATTGCCTTTTTATTTACAGGCCAGCAACAGGCTGTGGTACGAGATGGACGATTCATCTGTGGATCTTTGTGACAGCAACACGGTTCTCCAGCAGCAAGCCTATTTGCTGTTCTATGTCAGGTAATAACAGAAGAGTACTTAAAGGGAAAGATGGGAAGGGACTTTTTACGAGGGATTGTAGTGGTAGGACTGGGGGGAACGGTTTTAAACTGAAAGAGGGCAGGTTTAGGTCAGCTGTTAGGAGGAAATTCTTTACGGTGAGGGTGGTGAGACACTGGAAGAGGTTGCCCAGAGCAGTTGTGGATGCCCCTTCCCCAAAAGTGTCCAAGGCCAGGTTGGATGGGGCTTTGAACAACCTGACCCCTTGGCAGGGGAGATGGAACGAGATGATCTTTAAGGTCCCTGCCGACCCCAACCATTTTAGGATTCTATGAAATGGAGGCCGTAGGGAGGATAAAGATGAGGTCTTGCGCCAACAAGGGAAGCAAGACCCCAACCAAATTTCAAATTTGTAGGTTTGGATACGTCTTCTCTCTGTCATAGAAACCGCTCCAAGAAAATGGCTGGACCCCAGGGAAAGCTGCAAGAACAGCCCTAAACAGAAATCACTTTTTTTTTTTTTCTCCAGGAGCTCTGATTTAAGGGGAGGAAGGCCTTCTTCCCCACAGATACCGTCACATGCCCATGCCTTCCCGAGTCAGTGGGCGGCCGGCAGCAAGAAGGTAGATCCTGTGGGACCACCGGGTCTTCTTCCTAGGACTAAGGTAACTCTGGGGAGATGGATCAGTGGATTTCTTTCCGGGATCTTGGCATCGTTCTCTTTTCCCTCCCGCGCTGCAGCTTTCTTCAAAGCTGCAACGCTTCTCCCTCTCAAAGCATCCCACCTCGATCCACCCCATTTGTCCACCTTTGGGTCTTCTGCCTTTGCAGCCCTCCAGGAGAAGCTCTGGGATGCCCTTAGCTTTCCCATCCCACAGTTTCTGGGGGTTCCCCACTGTTCTGTTCCTTTCATGGGGAAAGGTCAGGGCCTTTTCACAGCTCTCTTTGCAGGACGTGGCGGTGGGCATGGAGGATGCTCCAGAGGACTGCAGCTCCTCTACAAGAACCAGGACCAGCCAGTTAAACTAGGCAGATGCGCGGGAGGCATCTGCAGCCTGGGCAGGCAGGCGCAGCATGGCCTCGTGCGCGTCCAGAACTCAACCCGGCTTCCCGTTCTGCTGTCAACTGTTTGACCGTGGGCCGCACGCTGCGCAACGGGACGAGGAGGAGGAGGACGGATTCACCTCCTGTTCCTGCTGCCAAAGGAATGGGGCCAGGGAGAGGGCCTGGAGCAACTTGCCGCAACGGGACAAGGATTTCTGCAGCTGCCTCGTGGCCACCAAGGACTACAACTACTCAGCAAGGAGGAGGACTAGTCCGAGTCACGAACAAGCCCCCAGGGATGACTCGCCTCCGTGGACCTCCAGCTCCCGGTGGGCTCCCGCATCCCGGGCTGCTTGGGAGCAAAGATTGCTGCGGGAGAGAGAGCGGAGCCAATCCCTGCGGTGTGGCTGTAAACTCTGCAGATGGTTTGCGGAGTACACGGATGACCGTGGCTCAGCGAGGAGGAGGAGAACCAGTCCTCCGAGTCACGAGCAAACCCCCAGGGATGACTCACCTCCGTGGATCTCCAGCTCCCGGTGGGCTCCCACATCCCGGGCTGCTTGGGAGCAAAAATTGCTGCGGGAGAGAGAGCGGAGCCAATCCCTGCGGTGTGGCTGTAAACTCTGCAGATGGATCGTGGAGTACACAGATGACCATGGCTCAGTGAGGAGGAGGAGAACTAGTTCTCCGAGTCACGAGCAAACCCCCAGGGATGACTCACCTCCGTGGACCTCCAGCTCCCGGTGGGCTCCCGCATCCCGGGCTGCTTGGGAGCAAAGATTGCTGCGGGAGAGAGAGCGGAGCCAATCCCTGCGGTGTGGCTGTAAACTCTGCAGATGGATCGTGGAGTACACAGATGACCGTGGCTCAGCGAGGAGGAGGAGAACTAGTTCTCCGAGTAACGAACAAGCCCCCAGGGATGATTCACCTCCGTTGACCTCCAACTCCAGCTCCAAGCCGGTTCCCACATCCCAGGCTGCCTGGGAGCAAACTCAGCTGCGGGAAAAAGAGCGGAGCCGATCCCCACGGCGGGGTTATAATCTCCGCAGCCGGTTCGTGGAGTACACGGACAAGAGGTGCGAGAAGAAGTCCTCCACGTCGTGAGCAAGTCCCAAGGGATGATGCGGCCCCAGGACCCTCCAGTGCCCGCTCCAAGCAGGCTCCGGCACCCAGGGCTGCTCAGGATCAAATCCTGCCGAGGCAGAGCGAGCAAAGCAGATCCCCGTGGCAGGGTTACGATCTCCGGAGCCGGTTCATGGACGCCACAAACTACGACCCCTCAGCAGGGAGGAGGAGGGCTTCCCTGATGAGGGAGAAACACAACGTCTAACTTCTGCAATGCTGGGGAGGAGGAAGAGGAGGAAGAAGAATCCATCAAGTACCAAAGCAGGGACCAAGCTGCACGAAGGACACCAGCAGCCCACCCTCTCCCTCCTCCCAGTGCTGCCTCTGGCCAGGAAAAGCTCAGAAAGAACTTCCAGAAATTCGGACAACTCTGCCAGCTGGCCCACCTGCCCACAGGTCCCTCGAGGAAGAGCTTCTCTCTGTTTTTGGGATCACCCTGCAAAAACAACACTCGCTTAGAGCCAAGAGGCAGAAAAGCCAAAGACAGAATTAAAAACATTTGTTGGCCTTGCATGTGTAATTTATGGGGCGTTTCCTTCTCTGTAGGTTTTGCAGCAATTGGTGGAAATAATACCCGAGAATATATACCTTCATATATAATTCTAACATGCTTCCTGTAATACATTAGATACGGGGGTTTCTTTTTAAATCCTTTTATATATAAATGAATATTATTTTTCAATATATATGAAAACGAGAGATTTTTTCTCCACTTCAACACCTCACCCCCATATTTAGTGTTTTAGTATTCTTTTTAACACTCCCCCTCCATCAATGGTCAGGCATTTTTGGGCTGCGATCCCCCTTTTTGGGGGGGACCCCCCCATCCCCCATTCACCTCCTCTCCTCCGCCACATCCCTGCCCCTCCCAGTGTCATTGGGGTGCCCCAAATGATGTCATCACCCCCCCAGACCCCCTCCTTCTAATTCACCCCCCCCCAAAAAAGCACAAACCAAGGGAAAGGACCCCGACCAGCAGCTTGTGACTTTAATAATGCCTTTTACATAGGTACGTGCCTGCTCCCCAAAAGCGGTGGCTCCACTAGAAAAATAAAAGGAGGGCCCCCCCCCACCACAAACAGTTGCAGCCCCCCCCCTGCCCTTGTCCTGCAGGCTGGCCGCTGCCCCACTAAGGGGGAGCGTGCCAGAGGATGGTGCCACATCTCGCGCTCTGCTCCGCACCGGGACGGGTTCCCCGGGTCGCAAACATCCCTGGTCCCTCTTGGCCCCGCGCTCTGCTGAGCATCGCGAGATGCTTATGACAGGACATCTGAAAAACAAGCAAAAAAAACCCCCCAAATTGTATTTCAGCTGTATACGGAGGGGTTAAAAGATGGGGTTTTGGTCTGTGGGTGAACACTGGGGGAGAAATAGATAGCCGAGAAAAGCGCAGTCAGCACAGAAAACGGATGGTTTGTTGCCCGTTGCTTGGAATACCTGTTCCTCCGCAAATGTATAAATACCGGGATTTTTCCGAAGAGCAGCGGGCTGGTGTACGGCGAGGCCACCGTTGCCTCCGTGGGGACGCCCACGGAAAGCTGGCACCTACCGATTGCTGGGCTGAGCTCGCGGTGCAAGACGGCACAAGAATGTACGGATGGTCCGTCTTCCTCACGGTCCTCGGGTCAGGATGTTAATCTGCTTTACAAGATACCCTTAGCATAACGCATCTCTGTCGTCGTTAAATGCTTGCTTTTTCCCTTATAGTCAGCGTGTGTGTGTGTGCACGTCTTCTCGGGAATCCTCGAAAGCACCCTAAAACATCAGCATATTAAAAAAATAGCACAGAAGAAAGTAGGGGAAATTCCATCAGAATAAGGGGTAGTAGCTGAGCTAAAGGGAGATTCTAGGTAAACAGGTCAGCTCAAAATACAACGCGTCCTTTAAAAGCTAAGAGTGATTTGAACACTTCAAATCAGTATTAAGACGAACTGATACCATTCTGAACGCATTCTTAGCGTAAAAGTAAACACTCTTGCCAGTGTCGGAAGGTGTCTCCTCCCCTCCGCACAGCCCTGCTGCAGGGAGATAATCCTGGGGGGCTGCGGGACGAGGCTGTAACGTCATCAGAATCCACGCTTACGGATCCACCCCAATAGCTACAGCCCTTGCGCTGCTGCTGCTGCTGCACATCTTGCTTGCTCGGTCAATAAAGCTGAAAGTGAAGTGGAAAACTTCAAAGAGTAAAATGAAAAATAAAGAACAAATCTCCTTAATTCACTTCATACTAAGAAGGTATGCAGATATTTATACACATCCAATAAAATACTTATATGATAAAAGTATTTGGTTTTCCTTTTACATTAGCTTAACTTGCACAGCCATGAATTGACACCATTAAATTAGCCATCTCCAAAATACAGAGTTATTATTTGACTACAGGGTGTTTTGTGTGTTACATGATGCGGAGGGACGCCTGGCCAGCTGTACTGCCCAAGAGAGATGCTACTGACTGCCAGGGAAATGCACCATTGAAAGCCAGACAGAAATAAAGTACTTTGGAGCACTCTGTCAAAGTATTGGGAAAAAACCCGTAACATTTAGTTGCCTCTCTTTTTAAACATGTAGAACAAATACCTAACTGCTTAAGCGCACCTAATAAATTCTATGCTACAGCTACTGGCAGTTACAGTTTAAACAATGCAAGTCAGTTTGTAAATTATACAATTTTAACTTCTTTTAAAGTTTCATTTATGATGATAGAAAAAATATCAGTGAGATAAGAGATCCCTCCTATGCTTTTACTTTTGGCGGGGTGGAAATTCAAATCCCCAGTGCTGCAATACCTCAGGCTACCAAAAAGGACTGGCAGATTTGTTATTGCTTTTGGCTGTACTGCAGCATGCAGAGGAACGCGTTTTTAAGAGATCTCGACTGTTACAGCTGAGAACCCAAAAAGCAGCGATGCAATCAACTTTCAAAAGACGTGCTGTACTTGCGTCTTTGGAAGGAAATTGACTTTTTTTTTGGTTTTTTTTTTCTTTTTTAAGAGTGAACAGTCTTGTTGCTGATGACTTCTACCGCCAAGCACAGCATCGCTGAAGATCTGCTCTGATGGAAAGCTCATAAAATGCAACTTCTTTGAATGAGAAAGATTTCCAATTTGGAAAATCTCTTTCAAACTAAAGTCAAAAACTACACGCTGCAGGGAAGTGGTCCCTCACCTTAGCTTCCAGAGGGCTGGGGGTCTGCATCCATCCTCAACAAAAACCACATCAGCTAACCAGGATAGTCCTGCAGTTGCCAGGTTCCACTTCATCATCTACAAAAAACCAAAAAACAACAAATAAACCAACCACAACCAAAAAAACCCAGTACCAGCAGTCACGTCAATCAACACAGACCTCTTCCGCGACAAACACCTCCTCAAAAGCAATATGGCCTTCCTGTTAAAGAATTTTCAGATGTGGGTTTCTCTAGGTTTGCTTTATTAACAACTCAGAGTTGGGCCACCACCGCAGTGAATGGCACACTTCCAAAAGTTTCCAAACCTTATATACCCTTTTGCCACCCATTGTCCCAATCCAAAGTCTCTGTAATTTTCCAGCCGATTTTCTGTTCTCATATCGTTATCATTCATCATCTTATCTCATCCATTCTCCATTCTCATGTCTCGGTTCTTCTGAGATTGGTGCTCATAGGCAGAAGGTCTCCGGTCACCATCATCACTTATCTTCTTACACTTCAAAGGTAAATTTGAAGTGTAATGAATCTTTAAAAAAGTAGAAATTTTAGGCGTATCAACATTTTAACCATAGACTCTTACTGCTGTTCCCTGACTCGGCATCCCCAGGCAGAGCGGCTCCAAGCCAAACACACACGTGCGTGGACTGACAATACAGAGAACGCTACAACCAGTGGGACTCAAAAATGAGAGAAAACTCTCAGCAACAAGAATGACTCCCAGACGGGAGATGCTGTCGAGCAAGAAGACCTGCGGGGCTGCAACGGCGAGGTAAGGAGGCTCTATGGGAGCCCCAGAGAAAAAAAAAAGAGTCAAATGTAACAGCCCGCGACAAGAACTTACTGTCAAAACTGGGACAATGGATGCACAAGAAGCCAGGCTGTAAGACCTAAGACCCTAAAGACGTGGAGGAGAAACCCCAGAAAGTAGACCCCACGAAAACAGGGCTCTCAAGAGAAGAGCTGCTGACGCAGCCCTGATACCTACTGCAAGCAGAATGATCCAGAAACATCTACAACACAACGCACACTTTGATTTAAGCTTCAGTTGCAAGACAAGACGCACTTGGCCGACTCTGTGCAGGTGAGGCAAGGCATTCAAGGCTACAGATGCCTACTGAGGGGCACGCCAAACTTGCTGAGCACCAAGAGCATCGAGACCTGCGGAAGGCAGAACGAAGGACACAGACTACACAACAGCACGGGTGGGAACTGCCCTGCCTGGCACACGCACATATTGCACGGGAGAGTGTCGTGGTTTAACCCCAGCCAGCAACTAAGGACCACGCAGCCGCTCGCTCGCTCCCCACCCACCCAGTGGGATGGGGGAGAAAATCGGGAAAAGAAGTAAAACTCGTGGGTTGAGATAACAACGGTTTCATAGAACAAGAAAGAAGAAACTAATAATGATTATGAGAACACTAATAAAAGGATTGGAATGTACAAATGATGCGCAGTGCAACTGCTCACCGCCCGCCGATCGACATCCAGCCAGTCCCCGAGCGGCGATCCCCCCACACCGACTCCCCCCAGTTGATATACTGGGCATGACGTCCCATGGTATGGAATACTCTGTTGGCCAGTTTGGGCCAGCTGCCCTGGCCGTGTCCTGTGCCAACTTCTTGTGCCCCTCCAGCTTTCTCGCTGGCTGGGCATGAGAAGCTGAAAAATCCTTGACTTTAGACCAAACATTACTTAGCAACAACTGAAAACATCAGTGTTATCAACATTCTTCACATACTGAACCCGAAACATGGCACCGTACCAGCTACTAGGAAGACAATTAACTCTATCCCAGCTGAAACCAGGACAGAGAGACCCCACGCCCTCCATCTGCGCCCAAACACGGCCGAACTTGAAGATCCCTCTCCACCGCACTGACTTCATCCCCAACCCCTGCCTGCCCGAATTCGCAACCTCGCTCCACTCCATGTCCGTCCCCCCCCCATATCATTTGCCCCTCAACTTTGCTTTCAGAGGGCTGCGGGTCAGGTTCCGTCCTCCACAAAGTCTGCCCCAGCTATTTAAGATGTTGCTGCTATCACCACGTTCCTCTCCATCACCTGCACAAACCGAGCACTACCAGTCCCACGGGCCAACGCCGACCTCTTCCACAGCAGCGTCCTCCTCGGAAGCGCCACATCGCTCGAAAGCTACGGCTGCCACCCCTTTTGCTCTTCTCACTTCTGCCAATTTAACTCAAATCCTCCGCAGAAAGCCCGCGCAGCAGCTGCAAGAGCCGGGAGGGAAACGCACCACCAAGAGACCTCGTGGTACGGCGGGATCTGACCGATCCCATGAAAAACAACAGCAGAAAAAGGCGTCTTGTGGTTGATATACCGCTGGGCTCGCCCACCACCCCAACCACAATCACCTGGGGAAGGGGAAGGTCGTGGAGAAACGCCGGCGCAAGTCTCCCGCTCCGGCTTGGACCTGCAGCTTGTGAAGCGTGGACGAGACGGACTGTTACTGGAAACAACGATAACACTTTTACCAAAACTTTGTGTATCGTGCTGATGCAAGATGCTTTACATCTTGCGTTGCGAGAAGAACGGTGTCCTTGTTATGCTGACTAGCGGTGGATAAGAAAACCTGTATGTTGCAAAATGTGTAAGATACCAGAGGAAATTGCTTTTGGTCGACCTTGCAATTCCCTGGGAAGATGAGAACCTTAGGCCCTTTTAGATAATTGAGCTTAAACGCGTCACTGTGGCTTGTGTTAAACGAATGAAAATCAAGACAAGATAGATATTAGAGTTACTAACGAACGTTCTTCAGGATAAGCTGTATCAAAACATGTAAAACGTCCCACTGCGCAGAATCACTAGAAGAGGGTGTACTAGCGGACAAGCGAGGAAGACTATCGAAGACCACCAGAGGGCCCCTGAAGACCACCAAAGATCTCGAGCGCGCCTGCGCCGAGGGCATTTACATATATCGACGAGTTCCCGGAATTCAGAGGAATATGTTAATTACTTCCAGGAAAAATCATGAATATGTATATCCCTTTTGTATCTAATCCCAACCGTTGAAAGAATTGGTGTGCACGATAGTGATTCAAAGCAACTAACTCAATAGCCTGATTAACTATTAAGTAGGTATTCTTTATTGGCAGCGCTGGGTGCACAGGGGGGGATCGTTCCACCTATCGTGCGCACCGTCGGGCCCAATTGTGCAGGTTAAGTACATGTTCTACGTACATATTCACCGGATTTCCAAGAAATGTTATACATATTCATTAGTTTTCCGGGAAAGTATTAGCATATGCAAATGTCCTTTACGCAGGCACACTGAAGGTCTCTGGCGGTCTTCCGTAGTCTTCCTCACTTGTCTGCTACTTGACCCTCCTCAGGTGACTCTGCGCGGTGTGGTCCTTTGTGGGATACTTGGAAAGTAATGGGCACATAGTGAACAATCCAGACTCGATAGAATTGATCAATTTGTGAGCCAAGGATGTTTTGTAGGCAGCAGGCTTCAAGGACGCTTTGCTTGTGGACACATATTTAGCTAACGGTAGTAAGAGCATTCCAGACGCCTTTAGAAGGCCTTGAACAGAATAAACAAGAAGACAAAAAAAAGAAAGATGCCAATTAGAAGAACACAGGTGCGCATTCCACGATAAAGGGAACTTGGCACAAAGAACCTCAATTCGGCAGCTTATCTTGACCAATTAGACTGAGACAAGTTTCGCATGTTTTAGTTAATACAACCAATTATGCCTTATGTTTATGCGCGTGTACAGTGTTGTTATAACCAATCATTAGGTGTAACTAGGTGCGTGGACAGCTCATGCTAACCAATCTCTAATTTGCTTATGCGTGAACAGTAACTAGAATGAACATATAAACCGAGCTATCTTGGCAATAAAGTGGCATCTGCTTGATCATATTGATTGTGTGCAGTGTCCGTGACTTCCACGTCAACACTCATCAAGGCAGGCTCAGACATGATGGCATGAAGAGCAACCTCAAAGAAAAGGGCCTGAGCGTTACGAGGGATGCCATAGCAGCCAGTGGTGGTGATAAAGAGGAACATGGCTATGTGCATATTGGGCTGCACTGGGAGGAGCTTGGCCAGCCAGACAAGGGGAGTTGTCGTCCGTTTTCACTCAGCACTGGTGTGGCCACCTCTGGAACAGTGTGTCCCAGTGTGGGGATCCCCATTCTGGAGGAATGGCAAGACACTGGAGATGAACGGCCTGGCTGAACAGGGAGCTTTTGCTAGGACTCAAGAAAAAAAGAAGAGTTTATCATCTCTGGAGGAAAGGGCGGGAAACTTGGGAGGAGTACGGGGATCTTGTTAGGTCATGCAGAGAGGAAATTAGAAAGGCAAAAGCTCAGCTAGAACTCAATCTGGCCACTGTCATAAGGGACAACAAAAAATGTTTTTACAAATATGCTAACAGTAAGAAGAATCCCAAGGAGAATATCTATCCTTTAATGGATGCAGAAGGGAATGTAGCCACCAGAGATGAGGAAAAGGCTGAGGTACCTAATGCCTTCTTTGCCTCAGTCTTTAATAGGGAGACCAGTTATCCTCAGGGTACTCTGCCCCCTGAGCTGGAAGGCAAGGATGAAGAGCAGAACATACCCCCCTTAATCCAGGAGGAAATAGTGACCTACTATGCTATCTGGACACTCACAAATCTATGGGACCAGATGGGATCCATCCGAGAGTACTGAGGGAACTGGTGGAGGTGCTTGCCAAGCCACTCTCCATCATCTATCAGCAATCCTGGTCACCAGGGGAGGTCCCAGAGGACTGGAGGCTTGCCAATGTGACTCCCATTTATAAGAAGGGTCGGAGGGAGGATGCGGGGAACTACAGACCTGTCAGCCTGACCTCGGTACCAGGGAAGATTATGGAACAGTTTGTCTTGAGAGCGCTCACATGGCAACTCCAGGACTATCAGGGGATCAGGCCCAGTCAGCATGGCTTTACAAAAGGCAGGTCCTGCTTGACCAACCTGATCTCCTTCTATGACCAGGTGACGCACCTAGTGGATGAGGGAAAGGCTGTGGGTGTTGTCTACCTGGACTTCAGCAAGGCCTTGGACACTGTCTCTCATGGCATACTCCCTGAGAAGCTGGCATCTCATGGCTTGGACAAGTGTACTCTTTGCTGGGTGAAAAACAGGCTGGATGGCCAAGCCCAGAGGGTTGTGGTGAATGGGATTAAATATGACTGGCGGCGGGTCACAAGTGGTGTTCCTCAGGGCTCGGTGTTGGGGTCAGTTCTGTTTAATATCTTTATCGATGATTTGGATGAGGGGATCGAGTGCACCCTCAGCAAGTTTGCAGACGACACCAAGTTGGGAGGATGGGTTGATCTGCTGGAGGGTAGGAAGGCTCTACAGAGGGATCTGGACAGGCTGGATCGATGGGCTGAGGCCAATCGTATGAAGTTTAACAAGGCCAAGTGCCAGGCCCTGCACTTGGGTCACAGCAACCCCATGCAGTGCTACAGGCTTGGGGAAGAGTGGCTGGAAAGCTGCCCAGCAGAAGAAGACCTGGGGGTGCTGGTTGACAGCCGGCTGAATATGAGCCAGCAGTGTGCCCAGGTGGCCACGAAGGCCAACGGCATCCTGGCCTGTCTCAGAAATAGTGTGGCCAGCAGAAGCGGGGAGGTGATTGCTCCCCTGTATTCGGCACTGGCGAGGCCGCACCTTGAGTACTGTGTTTCATTTTGGGCCCCTCACTACAGGGAAGACATTGATGTGCTGGAACGTGTCCAGAGAAGGGCAACCAAGTTGGTGAGGGGCCTGGAGCATAAGCCTTCTGAGGAGCGGCTGAGGGAGCTGGGGCTGTTTAGTCTGGAGAAGAGGAGGCTGAGGGGAGACCTCATCGCTCTCTACAACTACCTGAAGGGGGTTTGTAGTGAGGTGGGTGCTGGTCTCTTCTGTCAGGTGGCTGGTGATAGGACGAGAGGAAATGGCCTCAAGTTGCGGCAAGGGAGATTTGGGTTGGATATTAGGAAAAATTTCTTTACTGAGAGGGTTGTCAGACATTAGAATAGGCTGCCCAGGGAAGTGGTTGAGTCACCATCCCTGGAGGTATTCAAAAAGCACCTAGACAAAGCACTTCAGAACATGGTTTAGTGGGCATGGATGATGGTTGGCCTCGATGATCTTGAAGGTCTTTTTCCAACCTAAACAATTCTATGATTCTATGATCCAGAGGAGGTCTGCCAAGATGGTGCTAGGGGCCATGTGTGGAGAGGCTGGGAGACCTGGGCTTCTTAGGCCTAGTCAATCAGAAGATTTGGGGAGCGTAGTATCATGTAGTCCATGATAGCTTGAAAGTTGCTTTCAGAGGTGGTGGCACGGGGGAAAGAGCATGAGAAAGGAAAACCAGCAAAACCTGCACTTTGCGAGGTCCAGACTGGACATGAGTAAAAATGAAATGTCACTCCAAGGGTAGTGTTGTGGTGCAACAGGTCACCCAGAGGTAGTCTGGATTAGGAACAGTGTCTGTTTCAAGGAACAGCTGCTGGTGAGGACAGAGACGCATCAGTACAGATAGGAAGGTGCGGGAGGAGCAGGTTGGGTGTCTAAAGCATGAAGAGACACAGGCATAGGCGTGTGGAAGTGTAGGAGAGCCTGTGGTAGAGATGTCCAGGGGTGCTGGCAAGGCTGGAAGTCCCTGACAGAACTGAGGCCTTGGTCCCCTTGGCTATGGCTAATGCCTCTGCCACCAAAGGCTGCAAGGAGACACGTTGTCCTCATGCCACTGGAGCCTCATTGCTTCCTTTTTTCTAATTTTTTTCTAACTTGGGGATCTACTGAAGGAGGCATAGCAGCACTCTCCAATGAATATTGATCCAGGCTGTCTCCTATGGAGCTCTGGAAAGGAAGGAAAAGCAGTCCTTTGAGGTCCATATGGACAACCTTGCTCCTCACCTCCCCAAGCCCACCAGCTCCTTCACTGGCCACCTGGGACTTGCATCACACGCTTTCCCTGGAGAACTGGCTACTGTCAATGGACAGTGGCTGGACAGACCAGGGTTAGTAACAACTCCAAAGCAGATCACCATATGATCTGCTATGAAGAGAATTAACTCCATCCCAGCCAGATGCAGGACAGAGATACAGGGCATACAATGAGGGTGAGGAGTGAACAATGTCTTCTTCAAATGACCTGGGGAAATCTGTGGATCACAGAGCCTGGCTCTGATGGGGGACTCAGTCTCCCTGGTATTCACTGGTCAAGTGAGACAGCAAGATGTAAACAGCCCAGGAGGTTTCTTGCGGTGTTTGTGGAAAGTTCTTAGCACAGCTGCAACACGGGCCACCCAGTCTGATGCTCGCCTGCACCTGGTACTCCCAAAAGAGGATGAGCTGGTCAGGGATGTGAAGAACGGTGTCAGCCTTGCCTGTAGCAACCATGAAATTGTGGTCTCTCAGATCCCCAGGGGCTTGGGGAAGGAGACTAGCAGAGCACAGACCCTGGATATGAGGGAATGAACCTGCCCTGTTGAGGGCACTGGCAGGTGGGATGCCATGGAGGCAGTGTCAGGGCCCTGAGCATATCCATAGGCCTTCATGTCCCTGACCAGCCTCACATCGGGCCTCCACCCACACCTCTGTCTGTGGGCCAGGGAGACCATTGAAGCCCAGGCCTGAGTTTCAGCCCCAGCTTGATCTATGCTGCAGGTGTAGGAGTCTCCAGACACAGCCACAGACACAGCCTTGCCTGTCCATGGACCTTGTTGATTCGGACTTGCAGACTCGCTCCCCAGCTTGATCCTTTATGGAGTGTACAATGAAATGACACCATCGCCCTCCAGGTGCCAGACCCCAGCTGATTCACAGAGGCCTAGGGCCTTTCTGCTTCCTTTCTTCCCATCACTTGCTCAGGTTTGGGGAGGAGAGGAAGGAAAAGCAGGTGAGGCTTCTGGGTGCCAATGACTGAAATGGTGGAGCAGAACCATCACTTGTGAAATGATCTCAAGGCTATGCTAGGTCAAAAGTGTTATCTTCTGTTCCTATCTCAGAGGCTTTAAATCTTCAGCGGGAACCTGGGAGCTCTGAGATTCTTCCACCTCCCTCTCTTTTAGCAAGTTGATAGTACCCAGTCAGAGGCTTTCTTTCAATTCTGTTTACAGCCTAAAGCACCCCGTGGTCTGGAGATATTCCAGGAAACCTGCATAAGAGTCACACTCCTCTGCACAAGAAGGCGCATGCTCCCTGGAACCTCAGGAGACATGGCAGAGCGATAGCTCTGTTCGGCGAGGTGGTCAAATGCATCATCTCCATTTCGGTAATGGTGGCCTCGATGCCTGGATCACATGTAAACTCTCTCTGTGGATGCTGACTTTTACTGAGCAACCGGACCTGACCTCAGAGCGGGCCCCACTTTGAGCTGGGCGTTGGACTCGAGACCTCTGGAGCTCCCCTACACTCTCAAATGTCCTGTGATGCAGAGACCTTCACCTCCACCTTAATCTCTTCTCGTAGGGTGTGTGTTAAGTCAAAGGCTCATGGAAGGGTTAGTGGGGAAGAGACTGCTGGGCTTCTCTAGTCCAGCCTCCAGGCTGGCTGTGACTTTGTGGACCTGAAACCTGAAGAGCTCCAGAAGTAAAGATCACAGCAATGCTCCTCCTAGTCCTTTTTATTTTTCCTAAGGCTCAGCCTAACGCTGCCAAGAGGCAGTTTGTGGCTGTTACCTCTGTCATATCATTGGCCACTGCAGAGAGCTTGGCTCTGTCATCTCTCCAGGTTGTTAATAGGGTTGCCCATGCCTCCATTTCAGCAGGATAGAGAGGCAGAGACTCTCCTCACAGCTCGTGCGTTAGGTCCGTACCCCAATTTGGCAGACCTCCTTGGGCCAGCTCCACTTTATCTGCTTTTCTTTTGAAATATGAGGCCCACTGGCCGCTATGGAATCCATCATGGTGCCCAGGCTCTTCTCCCCAGGGCACTCTTTAGCTGCTGCATGGAGTCGTTCTGTAGCTTTTCCTTCTAAAACTCCAGGTTTCTGTTGGCCAAATCCCTCAGTGTGGCCAGGTCCCTCTGACTGAACCTCCAACAGTCCAGCTTTTAAAGTACGTGTGCTGATGCTTATCCTGAGTCATGGTGCTCTAACAAGATCACAACTTAAGTAACTGCAGGACGCAGCAGGGTGAGCTCTGGGGTCAGACCAGGGTGCTCAGAGCTTTCTTCCTTTTGTGCTTCAAAAGATCCAAGGGAGGAGCTGACCTTCATCAGGCAGTTCAGGGATCCTGACCAGAAGACCATGGTACCTGGAGGAGTTAGTGATCCATGTAACAGTAAACATGAGCAGAGCCAGGCCTGGGCTGGGCTGTGCTCCACGTACAGCTTGGCCTTCAGGCTGTGTTGTGCTAAGCATATCTCAATGCAGGATAAACTTGATTGTAGCAGAGAAACCTGCAGGAAGCTCCCAGCTGGTACCAGCAATTAGGCCACCTGCATGTCCTTACCTGCATCTAAAACTGCAGAAACAAACATCCCCTTCTGGGACAGTAGGAAAGATGACAAGAATTGTTTTCTTGTAAGAAAACACTGAAAGAGCTCCCAGGACCAAACCGGGATAACCCTTACATGGGTGGGATCTGCACAGCTTGCTGCACAATGATCAAAGGCACCTCCTGATGCAAAACAACACACAAGTCTGCTGCGGGCCTGTCAGGGATGCCAGCAGAGGTGCCCTCACAGCCACCTTCCCAGCCATGTGTCTCCTGCTGGCCCATGAGGTCCTGAGGCACAGCTGACCTCATCACCGCATTCCCACCCATCTCTTCCTTGTGGCCTAGGATCTGATCAGATAAAGGTCACCTCACATTCCTCTTCCAACACCATGGCTCTGCTTTGGGAACTCACCATCCCTGCCCTGCCCCCAGGGACCAAACAGCCTAAATTGGGGTAGGAGAGGGGTTCAAGGTGAGGGGCTTAGAGCATGGGAATGAGGGCTTCAGGTGTTAAGTGTTCAGGTTAGGGTTTAGGGATTAGAGCTCACCTTTCAGGGTTAGGGATTAGGCAAAGGTTTAGGGTGATGGTCTGGTGTTCTGCTTTGGCTGTCTGGTTAGTGTTTAGGGTGTGGGCTCACTTTGTGGATTAGGGGTTCTTCAGGGCAGGGGTGAGGGCTAGGCTTAAGGCCAACTTTTTAATGCTAGCTCTAAGGGTGGGGGATTGGCAGGAGCGATAGGGTAATGTTCACAGGGTAAGAGTAAGATTTAGCTCAGAGGTAAGGCTTGAGGTAAGGGATTAGGGTAGTGGATTCCCAACAGGGTGAGTGGTGCCATTTAGGGGTAGGGTTATGAGCTAATGTTATTGCTTAGAAACAGAGGAAGGGCCAAACAGAAATGGGGAGACAGGAACCTCATGAAATTCAACCAGGGAAAGTGTAAAGTCCTGCCCCTTGGGGGGGGGGCGGCAATAACTCCAGGCACCACTCTGTGCTGGGGGCAACCCAGCTACCTGCAAAGCTGGAATAGAGTTTTGGAGAAAATGTTCTGGTGGGCACCAAGTTGACCATGAGCCAGCAATGTGCCCTTGCCACAAAGAAGGCTGAGGGTATCCTGGGTTGCATTAGGAGGAGTGTTGCCAGCAGGCTGGTGGGGGGGATCCTTCCCCTTTACTCAGCACTGGTGAGGCCGCACCTGGAGCACTGTGGTCAGTTCTGGGCCCCCCAGGACTAGAGAGACATGGACATATTGGAGAGAGTCCAACAAAAGGCCACTAAGATAATGATGAAGGGACTGGAGCGTCTCTCCTGGCAGGAAAGTCTGCGAGAGCTGGGACTGTTCAGCCTGGAGAAGGGAAGGCTCAGGGGGATCTAATCAGTCTGTAAAAATACCTGAAGGGAGGGTGCAAAGAAGATCGAGCCAGGCTCTTTTCAGTGGTGCCCAGTGACAGGACAAGAGGCCATGGGCACAAAGTGAAACTCAGGAGGTCCCCTCTGAATATCAGGAAACACTTTTTGACTGTGAGGGTGACTAAGCACTGGCACAGGTTATCCAGAGAGGTTGTGGAGTCTCCATGCTTGGAGCTATTCAAAAGCCACCTGAACACTGTCCTGGGTGAGCAGCTCTAGGTGGCCCTGCCTGAGGAGGGGTTTGGACCAGATGACCCCAGAGGTGCCTCCTAACCTAAACCATTTTGTCATTCTGTGAAATGCTGTTAAGGATGTCTTAGACCTAGAGGACAAGTCCCACAGAATGAGCAAGACCATCTAAATGAGGCTTCTAGATGAATGGGTGATGCCATCAATATAGAAAAGCAAGCAGCATGGGAGAGCAATGGAGAATGTCAATGGTCTGGATTGAGAACTTCCTGGAAAAAGCCAAAGGAAAAGGATGGGTCCTTGGGTGCAAGGTACCCCATGCTCTGGGGGCAAGGTACCTTGTTTGGGACAGCTTCCTTAGCAACACCTGCATCCCCCAAGGGTGATTCCCTGGGCCTGCACCAGGCAGCAGCCGTGTTTCTCAGCAGCACCTTCCCTTTCCTCCCTGGGTATTGACCATGTCTCTCCATTCCACATTCATGGACCCCAAACTACCAGTTGAGGAAACATTTTGGTGAGGGGAAGACCTCCCCGAGGCATGTCTGCACTTTGTGAGTCCCAAGAGCTTGCGCAAACCTCGGGGTGGAGCTCATTTGGTACCCACATTTGTATTGCAGATGGTTGGGGAGCACCATTACCAAGCAGGAAGTGAGAGATCTGGTCCCAGGACAAGATCTGCCTGATGGGGATGGAGCTTACAGCTGCAGTGTCTCTGGGTCATTGCCCCACATAAGGTGTGTTTGATATATGGCCGTGTTCCTGGAAATAATGCCATTTGGGTGACTTAGTCTCACCATCAAAACTAGGCAGGATGAATCCCATCCCTGGCAAAGAGCATGCATAAACTGAAGGAACTGCCCTCCAGTTGCCCAGCTTTGGCCTTGGCATGGGGAGAACCTTCTGGGCCTGAATGGACAAGCACAGCTGTGCCCTGCCTGCAAAGCTCAGGAACTCTTCTCCACTCTTAAAGAAAAAATGAACACATTTTTCGTCAGCTGAAATGCATCAAACACTGTTCCTTCACAGACAATGTTTTCCCATGATGTCAAGGTGGAAATTTCCAGCCCATGTACAATGCTCAGGAGTAGAAATATTGATCTTCCCCATTACACCCGTGACACTGCTCTGCCTAGTATCCTGTGTACTGACTGTCACCACTCTCTCACGGGTTTCCACATGTCCTGCTTGAACTGACCATTTCTCAAGAAGTCATTCCAGCAGACTGCCTGGACATCTGCATTTCCCAGTGTCCATCCAGCTTTCCTCCTCTCATTGGTCTCTACCCATTCAAACACCTCTCAGCTACCCAGGTGCTGCTCAGAGCTTCAGGTGCTTTAAAGCTTGCCTTGTCTTCCAGTAGTCTGCTTGATGGTCTCTTGAGCCAACTCCTCCATTGTGTTTGTACCTGTTCTCCTGAGTATCTCACTGAAAGTGTTCCACTAAGGTGACCCACAGCAGAAAGTGGACTTCAGTGGAGGAAACGTGGACTTCATACATTATTTTTTAATGCATTGGGTTTTTTGCTACTTTTTTTTTCTAATAATGGCAGGTAAGCAACATTCTTCTGTGATTGTGTGCAGCTGGTTCACCAAATAAAGCCAGTGGGAATCTGTGCAGAAGAGCTGAATCATTCAGCTACAGCCTTTAGTGGGAAAAGCTTGGATCTGAGAAATCATGATGCAAGTGCAGGTGACCACTGAGAGAAATGATGGATGGAGGTGGTGGTGAGGGACCAATGATGACGATGGGGCACAGGACAATGATGTCCCATACATTGTCTGACAGAAACAATCTTACCGTTTCCTACATGTTCAGACGTCATCCGCAGATGCTGTGGATCAATATGAATTGGAGAAGGCTGAGATTACGTGTTCTGTAAGCGGCAAGACAGAAAACTGGAAACAGAAGACATCCTGATTTTTTTGTTACTTATCATTTCAATCTTCTCTGCTCGGCTATACGCCTGAAATTTCTCCAATGAGCCACAGAAGACTTGAAGAGTTAGGGAACGTTGTGCACAGAGACCTGGCTTGTTAGGGTGTTTTGCACGTTAAGGAGCCCTCTGGTGCCCAGTTCCTGAACTGCAGATACTGCAAGCAGGAACAAGCCTCTGACAAAGCGGAAGGCAGAAGAAAACCCCAAGTTTCTGAGGGCGTTGGAGGCCCCACTGAGGGCCAACACTGACAAAGCCATCAAGGGAATGACCAGTCAATGTGTCGGTCCCTGGGGGCAAAATATGCTAAAAATTGGAGACACTGGTTGCAGGTGGCAAAGGCAATATGCTGGTGGCTCTGATCACATGTAAGCCCTTGGTGTTTGTTAATCATCAGAGTGGCCAAGCCCTGACCCCCAGGGCCTGGTAAAAGAGGTCCTTTCCCTCATGCATTGCTCAGGGCTCTACTGAGGGTCAGTGTGAGTGCGGGTGTGTGTACAACTCGGTGGTAGATTTTGTTGCTTTAAACACAAAGCTGTGGTGTTCTGGGGATTTGGCAATGCCTGTGAGTTCCGCACAACCCGTCCAGCCTCCTTCATAGCCCTGCTGACAGTCCTCAGTCACCTGAGATGTCCCAGTCCCAGACTTGTTTGCATCCCCAAATTGGATCCATTTCCCAGCACTGCACTGCCATTCCTCCTGCTGCTGCTGCCCTAAAAATCACAACTTGAACTATTCCACAGTAGCATGACTGCCACTTGGTCCGTCGGGTACTCTTCTGGCCTGTAACACACTCTCGGCTACACACACCCTGGACTCTCGCTGCACTCACACGAGTCTCCCAAAAGGTTCTCACTTCCCCTGCAGTAATGAGACCTCACTCCAGGAGGTTCATGCATTCTCCAGGCTCATGGATGTTGCCTGAATTCCAAGCAAGTGTGGGTAGTGAAGGAGAGGAAGAGCTGAAGCACCCTTCAGAGCTGCTTCCCATGGCACCACCTGGATCAGTCTCCCAAGTAAGTTGAAGACTTCTCCTCTGGAGTCCAGAGTCTGTGCTCTGCTGCTGGCCTCCCTCACGGCCCTTTGGTGTCTGAGACCCCACTGTTTCATGGTCATGACAGCCAAGGCTGACACCTTGATGTGGTGATCACATCCTGACAAGCTTTTCCTTGTTGGCCAGGGTCACATCCAGGTAAGCATCACCATCACTGGCCCGCCTAGCAGCTCTGTTAAGAAGTTGTCCCAAGGTCCTTCAGGCTGTTGGCACCCTGTTACTTTGCCTGGCCAGTGAATGCCAGGGCACTTCCAGTCCCCCATAGGCACCTGCTCATTAAGCTGGAGACTTCCTCAGGTGCTGACAAAAGACCTTTTCTGTTTCCTCTCCCATCATCAGGTAGTTTGTAACTGCCAACACAATGTCACTCTTACTGACTCTTCTGATCCTCAGTGACAAAAGCTAACCAAACCTGTTGCCTGTCACATAGAGCATCCCCATAAATCCAAGCTTTTCCTTCATACAGGGAGCATCCACCCTCTTCATCCTTCTTGCTGCCTTGCTACACCTCCTGGGGTTCCAGCCATCTAAAGGGACATAAGATTATCTGTACAATTGTCCCCTTAGAGTGCTAGACCTAAGGAACAGCATTTTAAATGATGCCTCACAGAGTCTGAGTGCCTTCCTTACTGGGATCAGAACAGACCAACACTTGCTGGTAAAAAACACTCTCTCAGTACCCTTGATTGCAGCCCCTCTGGTCCCATGGACTGGTAAGGGTGTGGTTTGCTAGGTAAGGCCTGGAGTGATCCTCATCCACCACTGGTTGTTCCCCTTTCCCTTCCAGAGTCCTGCCTCAAAGCACAAAGGCCTGGGAGACCTTGCTGGTGGTCACTGAGGCAAAGAGGACATAGGCTATATCAAATCTCTCTACACCTACTCTCACTTAATGTAGCAGTGATCCCGTAGTATCTCTCTTTCTTCTCTAGCTGTTCCTGAAGTAGCAACATTTCCTCCTGGTGCCCTTGAATTGCCTTTTGAGTGTCAGCTGAGTTTTGGTATGAACCATGGCTGTGCTTGGAGGATGCTGTCTTTGAAGGCAAGATGTACATGGGAACACTGTTCAAATGCTTGGGCTGTTCCTTGGTTGGATCATCAAGGGAGTGAGAAAGGACCCCGGTGTGACGTGCTTTGTGATCAGGCAATGCCTGCAGCTAATGGGTAGAAGAAGGGACAGAATTTGCATCTCTGATGGCATCTGGTGACTGGTGCCTCTCCCTGATGGGAACCGTCAATGGCACAAAGGCACCAAATCATACTCTCCGAGATGCCATCTTGGTTATCTGTCGCACACCCTCCCTGAAGGAGAATTGCTTTTGGTGTGGGACCTGTGATTTCTGTGCCAGCCCTGGCATCTCCTGTAGCTCTGGGCGCCTGGATCTGAACCGTGAATTGAGTAGCTGATCTGAATTCTGTAACCCAAGGTGGGGCTGAGCATGAGACAACTGCCAATATTGTCAGCCAAGACCTAGTAAATACAAAACGATGCAGAAGATCTCTCCCTATGGCACATGACTCCATTCCATCGGAGGAATACCTCTATAGGCCACCCTGAACATCATGAGGAGGGAGAGGTTCCATTGCCCTTAATTTGGGCATCAGCTGTCATTTCAGTTGGCCAAAGGTAATTCCCAGGAGCTGCAAAGAAGATGCACTCAGATGTTGTCCTGTCTCTATATCAGCCTGCACATAACTTGGATCTGTCTCCATTACCTGCACATCTCTTTGACCACCTCTGGCACCTCCAATGTCACCAGACATTTGCATCTGAACACCTCACTCCTGGCCTCCATCACCATTACTTAGCATGGGAGCTGAGACAAGGAGCTGACATGCAGGTGCCTATTTAATGCAGACCTGCACTGAGGCAAGAGGAATCCCACCTCCTGTGGGTTTGTGGTGGGCATGGGAGGGAGCTGAGTCCCCTTCCAGCCCCAGGACTACAATCCCAGCATGAGATGCCTCCATGGACTCAGCTGGCTCCCTTCCCTCAGCAGGGCTAAAGGAGATCCCTGCCTGTCACTGTCTGCGTGTCCTGCATAATAATGGCACAAGAGAGTGGCAGCCCAGGGAAGTGCTTGAGTCACCCTCCTTGGAGGTATTTAAAAGACACAGTGTTAAGGGACATGGTTTACTGCTGGACTTGCTAGTGTTATGTTCAAGGTTGGACTTGATGATGTTATGGGTCTTTTCCAACCTAAATGATTCTATGATTCTCAGAAAAGTTGACTCTTGGACCTAAGTCTGTCTCTCAGCAGAGCAATGACCCTGCTGGAAAGCAGTGTCTCTCCCCAGGTGAGGGAGGGAACATCAGTGATTGCTTCAGCCTGTTTCCCAGCAGGTTCCCCTGGAGCCCCAGGGACACCTGGAGGGAGCCCAGAGGGGGCAGAGAAAGTGCTGCCTTGGGCTGGTCCTCTGCTGCTGAGCTGGGCTGCGCTCCTGGCATGGAGGGAGCTCCTGGCAAGCGGGCAGCGCTGCAGAGAGACAGCTCTGCCCAGGAGCAGGGCTGGGGGCACTGCCTGCAGGCATCGAGAGGAGACCTGCAAGGCAGAGAGACCTTAAAGGCAGTGTGGAGTGGGAGGATGCTGAGAGCTCACTGGGGGAGAAATCTTCACAGCCCTCTGCATGGTAAGTCTGTGGGTGCAGGGCAATAGAACTTCAGTTCCTGCAGGGATCTCCGAACACTGGCACATCTGACAGTGTATGGGATCTGGCAGGAGGACTGTCTTGGTTTCTCTGGTGTAGAGGAGAAGGATGTGCTCCAGAGCAGGGCTTCCCTGCTGCGCTGTCAGAGGGACAGGGCATGAGGACTGCCTTCTCCTGGCACCAGCTGCAGGGCTGTGAAGCCAGGTGTGCATCCAGGGGTGCCCAGGGCTGTCCTTCAGAGCAGGGTCCTTGTGTTTCAGGGGCTGAGTGGTGGAGCAGGGACTTTGCTGCCTGCCAGGGTCAGCACTCAGCCTGTGCAGGGAAATCCCCATGGCAGTGTGGGGAGAAGCTGTGCGTGAAAGAAAAGACCCTTGGAAGGGCAGAGCAGCGTTCTTCTGCTGTCGAGAGGGTGCTGCATGTGTCACGTTTGCTCACAGCTCCAGCTTAGCCCTGGGCATTTCCAAGGGGACTTTCAAGAAGAACGTCAAGGCAGCATTCTCCTGAAAGGTAAGAGTCTTTGCTTTGAATTTTTATCATCCTGGTGTGGGTGGGCAGTGTGACATTAAAATTTATTTGTCCCCTCTAGAGAAGGCACCGAGATTCCAGTTGTCCTTAGGATTTGTCTGAGTTGCTCCTTAGCCCCTGCACACACAGAGATGCCCCTGGGCAGTGCCCGGCTGCCAGGAGGGGTCTGCATGTCAGAGCTGAGCACACAGCGGGTGGGATGGGGTCTGTGAGCAGAGACAGGGAGGAGACAAGGGGATGGAGAAGCAGCTGCTGACAGGGACAGCTCCAGGCAGCAGAGACAGGGGCAGGGAGTGAGAGGGAGCTGCTCCCAGCAATGCCATGGGAGGGGGGGATTCAGGCACCTCCCTGCCATCAGTGGGGAAAACCCATGGTCTTTGCTCCCACCCAGCAGATCCTCTGCCCTTATGGCCATGGGGACTCAGTCACCTTCTCAGTGGCTTAGCCCTGAACAGAAGAAATTATCAAATGCCCTACCATCTGTCCCTCTCCTGCCTCCAGCAGCAGCAGAACTGTAGCATTTGTGCATTTTCTTCTTCCTGCCGCTGCTCCTCTTTTTATTGTCACTGGACTGGGGTGGGGGCGTGGGATTCAGGTGTACTTTACAGAGCAAGGCTGTTGTCTTGCCATGCAGATTTGTCCATGGGAGTTAAGTGTCCCAATCCCCTCCTAATTCCCAGGCTCCCAGTGATAGAAATGACAAAACTCTCCTTTCAGGACACCCCATCTTTAGGACATGTGCTTCTTTCCCTGCCAAAAGCACTCCTTAAGTGAGGGTGGGAAACTAGAACAAAATATACAAAACAAAATACCCTCAGCTCTTCTCTGCTGTTGCCTGAATTGGGAGTGAAAATGTTGAAAAGCTCTTTGATATAACAAGTGGATTTTATGTGTATATCAGCCAATGTCCCCATTTACCTCCTGCTCTAGGGCAGGACTGACTCCTCAGGAGCTCAGAGCAGAGCCTGCTGCTCCCAGTGGCGCCCTCAGTCAGCACCACCAACAACCCATGAAATGGACTGCCAAAGGTCTTCCTGAAATACGAGACAGCTTCAGTGGGGTTTCTTTGTGAAATGCATCAGCTTTTGCTCAGAGAAGTCTCTTCTAACTCGTCACTGTCTTTCCCTCTTGAACAGTGCCCCATGCCCGGAAGAAGCTGATGTCCAACAGCAGCTCCATCACTGAGTTCCTCCTCCTGGCATTTGCAGACACACGGCAGCTGCAGCTCTTGCACTTCTGGCTCTTCCTGGGCATCTACCTGGCTGCCCTCCTGGGCAATGGCCTCATCATCACCACTGTAGCCTGCGACCACCGCCTCCACACCCCCATGTACTTCTTCCTCCTCAACCTCTCCCTTCTTGACCTGGGCTCCATCTCCACCACCGTCCCCAAATCCATGGCCAATTCCCTGTGGGACAGCAGGGTCATGTCCTACTGGGGATGTGCTGCACAGGTCTTTTTCTTTGTCTCCTTCATCGCAGCAGAGTATTGTGTCCTCACCATCATGGCCTACGACCGCTACGTTGCCATCTGCAAACCCCTGCACTATGGGACCCTCCTGGGCGGCAGAGCTTGTGTCCGCATGGCAGCAGCTGCCTGGGCCAGTGGGTTTCTCTATACTCTGCTGCACACGGCCAATACATTTTTGCTACCACTCTGCCAAGGCAATGTTGTGGGCCAGTTCTTCTGTGAAATCCCCCAGATCCTCAAGCTCTCCTGCTCATGGTCCTACCTCAGGGAAGTTGGGTTTCTTGTGCTTAGTGCCTGTTTAGCATTTGGTTGTTTTGTTTTCATTCTTTTCTCCTACGTGCAGATCTTCAGGGCTGTGCTGAGGATCCCCTCTGAGCAGGGACGCCACAAAGCCTTTTCCACAAGCCTCCCTCACCTGGCCGTGGTCTCCCTGTTTGTCAGCACTGGCAGTGTTTGCCTACCTGAAGCCCCCATCCCTCACCTCCCCACTTCTAGACCTGGTGGTGGCAGTTCTGTACTCGGTGGTGCCTCCAGCAGTGAACCCCCTCCTCTACAGCATGAGGAACCAGGAGCTCAAGGATGCCCTGTGGAAAATGATGAGCGGGTGCTTTTCAGAAGCAATTACTTGCCTGTTTTCTTTTGCAGAGCATTTATAATGTAAATCATTATAGGCCCAGCCTGTCTTCTCAGGATATTGTTGTTGTTCCTGGTGGGTTCTTTGTTCTGATAATGTTCTGCACAATGACATTTTATGATTCATCCCACTTCTAATTCAATGTCTACCTGTAGAATTTGACCCAGAGGCTGTGTAAAAGAGGCGCAGTGCTCTCTCTGTATTTCAGCATAATAAACACCCTGCAGTGACTTGTTTGCCTGAGATCCTTCCGCTCAGTCTTGGTGAAGCTGCAGGGTATTGATTTTGTGCAGAGGGGAAGGGGAAAAGAGACTTAGCACAGCAAAACTGAGAGGGAGCACCAGCGCTTGGTCTTTCCAGAGCTGCTCTCTTTCCACTCCCACAGTGTCCTTCTGACCCCCTGGGTTGGTGTAAGGCCTGAGTGCTCTGGCAGCTGGGTCACAGTCCTGCTGTGTGACAGGACACTCAAGGGAGAATCTTGGTTCTGAGGAATTGCTCTATTTACACTGGCTTTGTCACTCTATGCCCTGCCCCGCTGACAGTTGGGACCAGGGGTTCCCTCAGCTGCCTTCCTTGTGCTGACAACACATTTAGAGAAGCCCTTCTGGGTGCCCTCCCCATGCATGGCCATTTCCAGCCACCGCTGAGCTCTGGCTTTGCTGGCTCCATCCCTGCGCCCACAGGCCAGGTGTCTGTCTGCCTGCCTCCTGGGCAGGCTGTTCCCCCTCCAGCCTCCCTGCTCTTCCTTCTGCTGTTGGACCTCCTAAGTCAGGGGGGTCCCTGTTCATCCACGCTGACCTCTTGCCAGGCCCTGCTCAACTCCCTGTGCATCATCAGGCTGTCTTCTTCCTGGGCTTTGAGGATGTTGTCCCTGAAGATACAGGAGGGACTCACAGCCCCTTTGTCCTCCAGGACAGTCCAAGCAGATCCTCAGCTAATGGAAATCAGCTCTCCTGCAGTCCCTCACTGTCATTCTCCTAGTTGTCATACTTCTCCACCATCTCATGGTGGTTGCAGCCATGGCTGCCCTCCTCCTTCCCATCCCCAGCCAGATCCACCCTGTCTGTCAGGAAGAGACCAGCCCTAGACAGCTCATTGAGTGTCTCTGTCAAAATGCTGTCTTTTGCACCCTGCAGGAATCTCCTGGCTTGCTTGTGCCCAGCCCTGCTGCCCTCCCAGCAGACTGTGGGGTGCTTCAACTTGCCATGTCATCGAGGACCTGTGACCGCGAGGCTTCCTCCAAGGCAAGGCTTTGTGCACGCCAGCCTCCCCTTTGCACAGAGCTCCCCTCCACCTCCTCACCCTCCGCCTGCCTTCCTGAGGAGCTGCACGGTCCACTTAGTGGACTCGTGATGGTTCGTTTGCTACGATCTCGAAAGTGCAAAATTAAGGTGACCAACACCAAAGGGGATAGCAATAATCACACAGTAAAACTTTATTGTATTGTCTGTGAAGAGGCACGCGATAGTTAGAGATGGGTGAAAGAAAGGAGAAAAGTAAAGTTTAGAGAGAGGAGAAAGAGAAGTTATAGCTACCACTGCTGATCTCAAGACGTCCTAACGGTCCTGGGTCCAACTAATGCTGCGTCGTCGATCGTCATGGTCCTTGGTGGGGAAGCTTCCAATTTCCGTTGTTCAGAAGTCATCTTTTATGCTTAGTAACACACCTTGCTCCACCTCTGCCTCAGGAGTCTCCGCCCTTCTCGAGCGAGGCTATTACGCAGGCACAGGGTCAGTGTCCGAGGCGTGGTAAGTCTTGGAGGTGTGTTTTGGTATTATAATGAAGCAAAGTTCGTCTAAAGTTCATGATTTCTTCATCGATGTTATGGTAACAATTGCAATCCATCCTTTTTGGACAGTAGCTGTGCAGTTATCTTTAACGGAGCCTTGTACCACGCGTTCTGTTCTTGGGATCGGCCACTGCACTCCAAACAGGCCGTTGTCAGATAACGTACTGTTCACGTTCCTGATGACGATGTTGAGACAATGCTGATTTTCTGTCCGTACTGTTCATGTTCCTGATGATGATGTTGAGACAATGCTGATTTTCTGACCGACTCCTACAGGAGCCCTTGGCACCCATGGCTGCCCTCCCACCACTCCAGCTGTCCCACCAGGGCTCTGCAGTCCCCGTGGGGTGGGGGAGCACGTTGCTGCCTGCCCAGCAGAAACGAGAGTGCTGGTGAGGGGAGAGGAGAGGCAGGTAAAGGGGAAGGGTTGTGGGAGGTTGTCTGGGAGGTAACTCCTGTTGCCAGAAGAGGATGATGCAAGGAGAGGCATGGTAGGTGGGAGGTGGATTTTGAAGTCACTTCTTTGGAAACAACCCAATTGGCCAGGTGCTGAGTCAGGCCCAGTGATGTCACCTGGAGTGTCGGAAAACCCTCCCAGCAGTGCTGAGATCTTGGGAGAGGGGAGATGCAGAGGAAGGTGAAGGTGGCATGGCTGGGAGGTGGAGTGTGAGGCCATTTCTCTTGCTGCTTGACTTGCAGCATCACAAATCCCAACGTGGCACAGATGGCAGCTCCTTCAGTGGAGAGGGGTAGAGGTAGGCAGAGCCAACATGGTTGGGCTGTTGCTTGTGATGTTACCTCATGACAGCAATGTGAGTGGCCAGGAGCAGGCAGGCATCATGGGGTCATCAAGGACACCAGCTGGGAAGACTACAGACAGATGACTGATGACTGGGCCCTTGGTGAGGCCCTGCCCTGGGGTGAAGCTCTCTGTATGTGACATGGGAACTTATAGGGCATGGCAGGAGAAATTGCAGGATGTGACAGAGAAGAGCGTGAGAAGGGACCAGCAGTATGGGCAGCACCCTGTGTCCTGGCTGGGTCTCACAGGTGGCTGCAGATGTGAGAAGTGGCCAAACTGCACAGAGAGGAGCACCGGGGACCTTCTGGGCAGTCTTGTCTTGCAAGGCCATCAGTGCCTGGGGAAGCCATCAGGGATGCCCTTGAAGTCCCAGAGGGCATGTTGCAAATACTCTGATCAAGAAATTAGAATTTGATTATCTACAAGAGTTAGGTTTGATTAAGAAGTAGAAAATTGTGAAGCATAATGTATAGGAGTGTTAAGTTTGAAATGTAGTCGTGGAAACTTTAGGAACTGTGTTCTGTGTTACCATAGGAACCTTAGTATTGTTAAGTATGAAATAAGCTAACCATAGAAACTTCACCAGGAACTTACTGGTTTTCTTATGTTTTGTTTCAAGAAACTATGGAAACTGTCATGGACACCAGTTTGCTGCTTGGAAACGGCCTTACCCTTCTCATCTCGATTTGAGTATCGAGGATTGCAATCAGTAGAGCTAAGTGAAATACACCAAAGATTGTTTTTAAATAAGAATATTGATAAGGTGATATAATCAAAAGACCAATCATTATAACTGTCAAATGTAAGAGCGACCATAGTATGCATTTTTATGTAAAGAGCTTATGTAACAATGACTTGACAGAAAAAAGTTTATAAAAACTGATGAATTTAATGTTAAGCTGGACATGCCTTTGGAGGAGTGATCCCCCATGTCCCCAGCGCTGCAAGTGCCTGCTTCTTAACATCACATCGGTGTTAAGGAGTTTTACTGCAGATTTTGGTAACTGGCATAGGTATGGTGTCCAAACTATCACATTTGGGTACAAATGGAGAAAACCTGAGACCATTGTGCAAAATCTAATTGGTGAGGGTTATGAATTGTGGGGGAGACTGGGGCAGAGAAAGGCAAGGGTCAAGGCATATTGTGGAAGAAGCAGCCTGTGCACGTTTGGGAAGGAGAGGGATGCAAGGGCCCAGGTGCCTGTGGGGAGGTGGCTGGTCAGTGCTGGTCTGGCCAAAGCCTGTGCCTGATCACCACGGTCTGTCCTGCTTATTCTACTGGTTTCAGTTGCAGTACTGTTAATTAACTTCGTAGTAACTTCTGTGGGGCTATGTTTTAGGTTTGTGATGGAAACAGTTTTGCTAACACACCAATGTTTTAGTCATTGCTGAGCAGTGCTTGCACAGCACCAAGGACATCTGGTGTGCAGAAGAGGGGACACAGCTGGGACAGCTGACCCCAACTGACCAAAGGGATCTTCTGTACCATAGGATGTCACACTCAGCAATAAAAACTGGGGGAACAAGGAGGAAAAGGGGAGGGTTCAGAGTGATGGCGTTTGCCTTCCCAAGTAAATGTTACGCTTGATGGAGCCCTGCTTTCCTGGAGATGGCTGAACACCTGCCTGTCGATGGGAAGCAGTGAATGAATTCCTTATTTTGCTTTGCCTGAGTGCACAGCTTTTGCTTTACTCATTAAACTGTTTTGATCTCAACCCATGAGTTTTCTCACTTTTACCTTTCCCATCATCTCTCCCATCCTGCTGTGGAGGAGTGAGCAAACAGCCGCGTTCTGCTTAGCTGACTACCGGGGTTAAACTACGACATTTATTAAACTCTGCTCCTGGCTTTTTTCTGTGTGAGTAGACTCACTGCTGTGTGTCTTTGGGCATGAATGTGTGTACATGCTTTGCTGGTCAATTCTAATGTACGGATCGCTCGTGGAACCTTTGCACCCCATCAGCCTGAGAGGGGAATGGGATGGGGCCCATTGTGTTGCTCATGGTTGTGTAAGTGCTGCTGTCAGTGTGGTGGCTGTCAAGGTGCTGTTGCCTCTTGGAGGTGTTCTGTGTTGGATTGGCTGTGTCCATCTTTGTTTCCTTGCAGATACCCGGATTTAGTGCTTTCCCTTTGGTTGACACCGCCTTGGGCCATCTCTCACTCTGTGGGGCTCCAGTCAATGCGCCCCCAGGAACATGCGGTCCATGCATATCTCACAGGCTCTGTAGGGAGCTCCAGATTCCTCTCCTGGAGGATGTCTTCTGCTGTGTCACACGTTGGGCACGCATTGGAGAGCTGATTTCAGTTAGCTGAGGCTCTGCTTGGACTGTCCTGGAGGACAAAGGGGCTGTGCGTCCCTCCTGGATATTCAGTGACAATGTTCTCAAAGCCCAGGAAGAAGACAGCCTGATGCTGCGCAGGGAGTCAAGCAGGGCCTGGCAAGAGGTCAGCGTGGATGAACAGGGACCCACCTCACTTACTTAGGAGGTCCAACACCAGAAGAAAGTGCAGGGAGGCTGGAGGGGGAACAGCCTGCCCAGGAGGCAGACAGACACCTGGCCTGTGGGCGCAGGGACGGAGCCAGCAAAGCCAAAGCTCAGCGGTGGCTGGAAATGGCCATGCAAGGGGAGGGGACCCAGAAGGGCTTCTCTACACTTGTTGTCAGCACAGGGAAGGCAGCTGAGGCAACCCTGGTCCCAGTGGCCAGTGGGGCAGGGGACAGAGTGACAAAGGCAGTATAAATACAGCAATTCCCCAGAACAAAGATTCTCCCTTGAGCATCCTGTCACACTGCAGGACTGTGACCGAGCTGCCAGAGCACTCAGGCCTTACACCAACCCAGGGGCTCAGAAGGACAGTGTGGGAGTGGAAAGACAGCAGCTCTGGGAAGACCAAGCCCTGGTGCTGCCTGTCAGTGCTGCTGTGCTGAGACGGTTTTCCCATTCCCCTCTGCACAAAGTCAATTCCCTGCAGCTTCACCAGGTTCTCAGAGGAAGGATCTCAGGCAAACAAGTCACTGCAGGGTCCTTTACTGTGTTGAAATACAGAGAGAGCACTGCGCCTCATTTACACAGCCGCTGGGTCAAATTCTAGAGGTAGACAGTGAATTAGAAGTGGGATGAATCATAAAATTTCATTGTGCACATTATCGCTAGAAAAATAAAGAAAACACAACCGCCACCACAAATAGGAATCTGAGAAAACAGGCTGGGCCTGTAATAAGTTACATTATGAATGCTCTGCAAAAGAAAACAGGAAAAATTCTTTCTGAAAAGCACCCATTCATCATTATCCTCAGGGCATCCTTGAGCTCCTGGTTCCTCATGCTGTAGAGGAGGGGGTTCACTGCTGGAGGCACCACCGAGTACAGAACTGCCACCACCAGGTCTAGAACTGGGGGGGAGATGGAGGGGGGCTTCAAGTAGGCAAACACTGCAGTGCTGATAAACAAGGAGACCACGGCCAGGTGAGGGCGGCACGTGGAAAAGGCTCTGTGGTGTCCCTGCTCAGAGGGGATCCTCACCACAGCCCTGAAGATCTGCACGTAAGAGAAAAGAATGAAAACAAAACAACCAAATGCTAAACAGGCACTAAGCACAAGAAGCCCAACTTCCCTGAGGTAGGACCATGAGCAGGAGAGCTTGAGGATCTGGGGGATTTCACAGAAGAACTGGCCCACAACATTGCCTTGGCAGAGTGGTAGTGAAAATGTATTGGCTGTGTGCATGACAGCATAGAGAAACCCACTGGCCCAGGCAGCTGCTGCCATGTGGACACAAGCTCTGCTGCCCAGGAGAGTCCCGTAGTGCAGGGGTTTGCAGATGGCAACGTAGCGGTCGTAGGCCATGATGGTGAGGACACAATACTCCGCTACGAACAAAAAGGTAAAGAAAAAGACCTGTGCAGTACATCCCGAGTAGGAAATGGCCCTGCTGTCCCACAGGGAATTGGCCATGGTTTGGGGAACAGTGGTGGAGATGGAGCCCAAGTCGAGGAGGGAGAGGTTGAGGAGGAAGTACATGGGGGTGTGGAGGCGGTGGTCGCAGGCTACAGTGGTGATGATGAGGCCATTGCCCAGGAGGGCAGCCAGGTAGATGCCCAGGAAGAGCCAGAAGTGCAAGAGCTGCAGCTGCCGTGTGTCTGCAAATGCCAGGAGGAGGAACTCAGTGATGGAGCTGCTGTTGGACATCAGCTTCTTCCAGGCATGGGGCACTGTTCAAGAGGGAAAGACAGTGATGAGTTAGAAGAGACTTCTCTGAGCAAAGCCTGAAGTATTTCTCATAGAAATCCCACTGAAGCTGCCTCTCCTATTTCAGAAAGACGTTCAGCAGGTCCCTTTCATGAGACATGCCTGGTGCTGGCTGAAGGTGCCACTGGGAGCAGCAGGCTCTGCTGTGGGCTACAGGGGAGTCAGTCTTGCCCTACAGCAGGACGTAAATAGGAAAACAGGGTGATCTTATATTAAATCCACTTGTCACGTCAAACAGCTTTTCAGCACTGTCACTCCCAATTCAACCAAAAGTGGGGAAGAGCTGAGAGGATTTTGTTCTGCTTTCCCCACCACACTTAAGGAGTACTTTTGGCAGGGAAAGAAGCGAATGTCCTAAGGATGGGGTATCCTGCAAGGAGAGTTTTGTCATTTGTATCACTGGGAGCCTGGGGTTTGCTCAGCTGTGTGGTCTGTGTTCTGTGTGTTGTGTCCTCTGTGTGCTGTGTGCTCTGTGCTCTGCTAGGAGCCTGGGGTGTGATCAGCTCTGCCCTGCAAACCCCCCCCGGCAGCCAAGCACTGCCCAGGGACATCTCTGTGTGTGCAGGGGCTAAGGAGCAACTCATACAAATCCTAAGGACAACTGGAATCTCGGTGCCTTCTCCAGAGGGGAGAAATAAATTTTAATGTCTCACTGCCCACCCATCCACAAGGATAATATATATTCAAAGCAAAGACTCGTTCCCTTAAAGGTAAATGCTGCCTTGATATTCCTCTTGAAAATCTATGCCTAAGCTTGAGCTGTGAGCAAACCTGACCCACACAGCACCCTCTCGACAGCAGAAGCAGGCTGCTCTGCCCTTCCAGGGGTCATTTCTTTCACCCACAGCTTCTCCCCACACTGTCATGGGCAGTTCCCTGCGCAGGCTGAAGTGCTGAACCTGGCAGGCAGCAAAGCCCCTGCTCCACCACTCAGCCCCTGAAACACCAGGACCCTGCTCTAAAGGACAGCCCTGGGCACCCCTGGATGCACACCTGGCTTCACAGCCCTGCAGCTGGTGCCAGGAGAAGGCAGTCCTCATGCCCTGTCCCTCTGACAGCGCAGCAGGGAAGCCCTGCTCTGGAGCACATCCTTCTCCTCTACACCAGAGAAACCAAGACAGTCCTCCTGCCAGATCCCATACACTGTCAGCTGTGCCAGTGTTCGGAGATCCCTGCAGGAACTGAAGCTCTATTGCCCTGCACCCACAGACTTACCATGCAGAGGGCTGTGAAGATTTCTCCCCCAGTGAGCTCTCAGCATCCTCCCACTCCACACTGCCTTTAAGGTCTCTCTGCCTTGCAGGTCTCCTCTCGATGCCTGCAGGCAGTGCCCCCAGCCCTGCTCCTGGGCAGAGCTGTCTCTCTGCAGCGCTGCCCGCTTGCCAGGAGCTCCCTCCATGCCAGGAGCCCAGCCCAGCTCAGCAGCAGAGGACCAGCCCAAGGCAGCACTTTCTCTGCCCCCTCTGGGCTCCCTCCAGGTGTCCCTGGGGCTCCAGGGGAACCTGCTGGGAAACAGGCTGAAGCAATCACTGATGTTCCCTCCCTCACCTGGGGAGAGACACTGCTTTCCAGCAGGGTCATTGCTCTGCTGAGAGACAGACTTAGGTCCAAGAGTCAACTTTTCTGAGAATCATAGAATCTTTTCAGTTGGAAAAGACCCATAACATCATCAAGTCCAATCGTGAACCTAACACTAGCAAGTCCAGCACTAAACCATGTCCCTTAACACTGTGTCTTTTAAATACCTCCAAGTATGGTGACTCAAGCATTTCTCTGGGCAGCCTCTTTCTTGTGCCATCATTGGGCAGGACACGCAGACAGTGACAGGCAGGGATCTCCTTTAGCCCTGCTGAGGGAAGGCAGCCAGCTGAGTCCGTGGAGGCATCTCATGCTGGGATTGTAGTCCTGGGGCTGGAAGGGGACTCGGCTCCCTCCCATGCCCACCACAAACCCACAGGAGGTGGGATTCCTCTTGCCTCAGTGCAGGTCTGCATTAAATAGGCACCTGCATGTCAGCTCCTTGTCTCAGCTCCCATGCTAAGTAATGGTGATGGAGGCCAGGAGTGAGGTGTTCAGATGCAAATGTCTGGTGACATTGGAGGTGCCAGAGGTGGTCAAAGAGATGTGCAGGTAATGGAGACAGATCCAAGTTATGTGCAGGCTGATATAGAGACAGGACAACATCTGAGTGCATCTTCTTTGCAGCTCCTGGGAATTACCTTTGGCCAACTGAAATGACAGCTGATGCCCAAATTAAGGGCAATGGAACCTGTCCCTCCTCATGATGTTCAGGGTGGCCTATAGAGGTATTCCTCTGATGGAATGGAGTCATGTGCCATAGGGAGAGATCTTCTGCATCGTTTTGTATTTACTAGGTCTTGGCTGACAATATTGGCAGTTGTCTCATGCTCAGCCCCACCTTGGGTTACAGAATTCAGATCAGCTACTCAATTCACGGTTCAGATCCAGGCGCCCAGAGCTACAGGAGATGCCAGGGCTGGCACAGAAATCACAGGTCCCACACCAAAAGCAATTCTCCTTCAGGGAGGGTGTGCGACAGATAACCAAGATGGCATCTCGAATGGTATGATTTGGTGCCTTTGTGCCATTGACGGTTCCCATCAGGGAGAGGCACCAGTCACCAGATGCCATCAGAGATGCAAATTCCGTCCCTTCTTCTACCCATTAACTGCAGGCATTACCTGATCACAAAGCACGTCACACCGGGGTCCTTCCTCACTCCCTTGATGATCCAACCAAGGAACAGCCCAAGCATTTGAACAGTGTTTCTGGGTACATCTTGCCTTCAAAGACAGCATCGTCCAAGCACAGCCATGGTTTATACCAAAACTCAGCTGACGCTCAAAAGGCAATTCAAGGGCACCAGGAGGAAATGTTGCTACTTCAGGAACAGTTAGAGAAGAAAGAGAGTTACTAGGGGACCACTGCTACATTAAGTGAGAGTAGGTGTAGAGAGATCTGACATAGCCTCTGTCCTCTTTGCCTCAGTTACCACCAGAAAGTTCTCCCAGGCCTTTGTGCTTTGAGGCAGGACTCTGGAAGGGAAAGGGGAACAACCAGTGGTGGATGAGGATCATGCCAGGGCTTACCTAGCAAACCACACCCTTACAACTCCGTGGGACCAGCGGAGCTGCAATCAAGGGTACTGAGAGAGTGGTTTTCACCAGGAAGTGTTGGTCTGTTGTGATCCCAGTAAGGCAGGCACTCAGACTCTGTGAGGCATCATTTAAAATGCTCTTCCTTAGGTCTAGCACTCTAAGGGACAATTGTACAGATAATCTTATGTCCCTTTAGATGGCTGGAACCCCAGGAGGGGTACCAAAGCAGCAAGAAGGATGAAGAGGGTGGATGCCCCCTGTATGAAGGGGAAGCTTGGATTTATGGGGATGCTCTATATGACAGGCAACAGGTATGGTTAGCTTTTGTCACTGAGGATCAGAAGAGTCAGTAAGAGTGACGTTGTGCTGGCAGTTACAAACTACTTGATCATGGGAGTGGAAAGAGAAAAGTTCTTTTGTTAGCAGCTGAGGAATTCTCCAGGTTAACGAGAAGGTGCCTATGGGGGACTGGAAGTGCCCTGGCATTCACTGGCCAGGCAAAGCAAGAGGGTGCCAACAGCCTGAAGGACTCTGGGACAACTTCTTAACAGAGCTGCTAGGCGGGCCAGTGATGGTGATGCTTACCTGGATGTGACCCTGGCCAACAAGGAAAAGCTGGTCAGGATGTGATCACCAGCGTCACCCTTGGCTGTCATGACCATGAAACAGTGGGGTCTCAGACACCAAAGGGCAGTGAGGAAGGTCAGCAGCAGGGAACAGACTGTGGACTCCAGTGGAGAAGTCTTCGACTTACTTGGAGACTGATCCAGGTGGTGCCATGGGAAGCAGCTCTGAAGGGCGAAGGAGCATGAGCAAATCTGAGAGGCATGACAAGCCAGCCTCCTCCAAGCAAAGGAACGGTCTCTCCAAGTACCCATGCAAAGAAGCATTCCCCTCAGGAGAGATCTCTTGCCATTAAATGCTAACAGTCAGGAATAAGAGAAAAATCACTGGTCTAATAACTTCATGCCAGAGGTTACACACTGTGAAATTAAGAGCTACCTTGTCAAGTAAGACAT
Organism: Harpia harpyja; assembly: GCF_026419915.1. Lineage (NCBI taxonomy): Eukaryota > Metazoa > Chordata > Aves > Accipitriformes > Accipitridae > Harpia > Harpia harpyja. The sequence continues at coordinate 531,665 of NW_026293419.1, forward strand.
GTATGAAGTCCACGTTTCCTCCACGGAAGTCCACTTTCCGCTGTGGGTCACCTTAGTGGAACACTTTCAGTGAGATACTCAGGAGAACAGGTACAAACACAATGGAGGAGTTGGCTCAAGAGACCATCAAGCAGACTACTGGAAGACAAGGCAAGCTTTAAAGCACCTGAAGCTCTGAGCAGCACCTGGGTAGCTGAGAGGTGTTTGAATGGGTAGAGACCAATGAGAGGAGGAAAGCTGGATGGACACTGGGAAATGCAGATGTCCATGCAGTCTGCTGGAATGACTTCTTTAGAAATGGTCAGTTCAAGCAGGACATGTGGAAACCCGTGAGAGAGTGGTGAGAGTCAATACACAGGATACTAGGCAGAGCAGTGTCACGGGTGTAATGGGGAAAAATCAATATTTCTACTCCTGAGCATAGTACATGGGCTGGAAATTTCCACCTTGACATCTGTAGTAGGTTGACCCTGGCTGGGTGCCAGGTACCCACCAAAGCCGCTCTATCAGTCCCCCTCCACAGCTGGACATGGGAGACAATATATAACAAAAGGCTCGTGGATTGAGATAAAGACAGTTTAATAAAGTGAAAGCAAAGGTTGCGCAAAAGCAAAGCAAAACAAATTCTGTTATTCTCTACTTCCCATCAGCAGGCGATGTCTGGCCACTTCCTGGGAAGCAGGGCTTCGGTACACATTGTGGTTCCTCCGCAAGATGAAATGTCCCCCCTTCCATCTCCCTTTACTTAGCTTTTATAGCTGAACTGACCTCATATGGTATAGAATATCCGTTTGGTCAGTTTGGGTCAGCTGTCCTGGCTATGTCCCCTCCCAAGATCTGGCCCAGCCCCAGCCTGCCAGTGAGGGGCGGGGGGAAATGTTGGAGGGACAGACTTGATGCTGTGCCAGCACTGCTCAGCAGAAGCAGCCAAAACACTGGTGTGTTTCAACACCTTTCTAGCTACCAATAGAGAGCACAGCACTACAAGGCCTGCTATGGGGAGAACTAACACCATCTCAGCCAGACCCAATACAATCACCACCCCTCTTTCCATACCATTTGCGTCATGCTCAGGTCCCACATAATTTAATACACATCGATCTTCTAACCACGCCATTGTATTTAGTTCTCACTACTGAAATCCCTTCTTACCAACACTTACAACTGAAAATGCATACTTAAACCACCTTTATACCCAACATACAGATTTATACATCCTTATTAACTACTATCCCCTGCCTTTAACAGACAGATATTCCATGGGCTTCTTCCTCTCCTCCAGATGTTCACACACAGGCTATGACTTGGGCCCCATCTGTTGAGTGCTCAGGACAGGAGAAGCAGTATGTTCGATTGTTGGGCACCAACACCGCCTTGGTTTGGGTCACCGTTGCACTTGTCTGGTTCTTTGCAAAGTTCACTCCTCTGCTGTTCAGGTCATTCCTGTGACATTACTTCCTACAACATACGACTCACATCACAGATTGTTTTTTCCTCCACGGTTAAATGTCCTTGAGGCAGACACCAGGCCTCCCCATCCTTCTGCATTACCCACCAAGTACACCAAGCCGTGTGGCCTCTGCTAAATTTGTATCCCAATGCTTCCATGCCCCATTGCCCAGGGCTGTCAACATAGTCTTTAACATTCCATTGTACATCTCAGTCTTTCCAGATGCTTGTGGGTGATAGGGGATGTGGTACACCCACTCAGTGCTGTGTTTCTTTGCCCAGGAGTTTATGAGGTTATTTCGGAAATGAGTCCCATTGTCTGATTCAATTCTTTATGGGGTACCATGTTGTGGACACATATTTAGCTAAGGGTCGCAAGAGCATTCCAGATGCCTTTAGAAGACCTTGAACAGAATAAACAAGAAGACAAAAAAAGAAAGATGCCAATTAGAAGGACACAGGTGCACATTCCAAGATAAAGGGAACTTGGCACAAAGAACCGCAATTCGGCAGTTTATCTTGACCAATTAGACTGAGACAAGTTTCGTGTGTTTTAGTTAATATAACCAATTGTGTCCTAAGTTTATGCGCGTGTACAGTGTTAGTATAACCAATTATATCTTATGTTTATGCGCGTGTACAGTGTTGATATAACCAATCATATTTCATGCTTGTGCGCGTGTACAGTGACTTTGCAGAATATGTGACTATAAGTATGTGTGTGTTTTAGCAATAAAGCATCGTCTGCTGTCTGCTCTCAAGATTACAGGCGTCCGTCTACTTCAATCTCCTCAAATGGTGACCCCGACGTGATTGCGGGCCGAGAAAACGCTGGAATTGCTGGAAGTGTGTCCGGAGGAGACTCTAGCCGAACGATCGTCTAGCCAGCTGGACTGAGCCGACAACCTTCTCCCGGGAGATCAATCACCCTGCTTGGAAGTTTGGAAGTAAGGTGAGCGGCTAAGAGGATTAAAATGGGTGCCCAGATGTCTGTGGAAGAAGGGGCAATTGTACGAATGCTTTCGCATATCCTCTCCGTGAGAGGGATTAAGTATGATTCAAATACTTTACGTATGATGCTGAAGTGGCTTAAGGACCATGGTGCCCCCACTTCGAATGCAGAAGTCTTTGAAGTTAAAAATTGGGAAAAAATGGGAAAAGTAATTTGGGACTTTGTATCGCGTGGGGACGTGAAGGCTCAGAAAACCTCTGCTATGTGGAGATTGGTGCTGGAAATGTTGAAAGCCCTTAAGGCAGAAAAGGAGATGGCTGCTGCTGTAAAAATTTCAATTGAAGATACCCCGGAAAAAAAGAGAAGTGTGTGTGGTGAGGTGGTAAATAATTCGGACAGTGATGAGGAATTAAACACCGAGGGAGATGTCACTAATGGAGGCAACGATCAACCTTTAAGTAACCTGCCTCTTGAGCAGAGACCTATCCCCTCTGCACCTCCCTATGAGACAGATACATCCCCAGGAGAAGCTATAAAAAAGCGATGGAAGGACATAAATGCTAAAATGTTAACCGAAGGTCTAAATCCTGTGGCTTTTCCAGTTACAGTCAGGCAGAATGCCCCAAACGTGTGGCAACCTTTCAATTGGGATTTAATAAAAGAAGTACGGAAAACAGTAATGGCTAATGGACTGTCTGCTCCGTTTAGTCAGGCGTTATTGGAGAATATATTTTCTGGTCAAATTTTAACGGGCTTTGACTGTACACAATTGGCTACAATGATTTTAACCCCGACTCGGCGTCTATTATGGAAGGTGAAATGGGCAGAATTATGTGATTTAGCGGCACTGGGAAATTTGGACCGCCCAGAAGGAGATCCGAGGTATATGATCACTTCTGCTCAAATGATGGGGACTGGTGACTTTGCAGATGTTAATAGGCAAGCGAGGCTACCGGTGGAAGTATTACAAGAATCAGCTTCCTTAGCTCTGAAGGCAATGGTAACCTTGCCTGAAGCTGGAAAGTCAGAACAATCATTTACAAGTATAAGGCAGGGTAATACGGAACCTTATCTGTCCTTTATTGATCGTCTGCGAGATGCTATTGAAAAGCAAATAGATAATGCTGATGCCAAAGAAGCATTGATAATAAAATTGGCTGTGGAAAATGCAAATGCAGACTGTAAAAAAATACTACAGTCGATGCCAGGAAGAGTGACGCTAGTAGATATGATAGAGGCCTGTAACAAAGTTGGGTCTTTGGAGCATAAAACTACATTAATGGCCAATGCTTTTGCTGTAGCCATGCGAATGGATACAAAAAATGTTAAGAAATGCTATAAATGTGGACAACCGGGACATTTGCAATTTCAGCGTAAAGAAGGGCGAAACAAAGTGGAAGCTGGGCCTAATATATGCCCTCGTTGTCATAAAGGGAGACATTATGCTAACCAACGTAGATCTCGTTTCACAAATGAAGGTGTAGCTCTGCCACCTCGAGGTACCCCATCGATGGGAAACTACAAGAAGAGTGCGAGGAGCGGTGCGATGACCCCAACAGCTCCGAAAGGATCCCAGATCGGCACCAAGAAGGATGTCTGGCGAAGGAGACATCCAGGCGCCTCGGGCCCTGACGTGCCCCCCCCCCCGCCAGCAGCTGCAGGAGGCAGGGGGTGATGGGGGCGGTCCGTCGTCCCCCTCCCACGACAAGAACGAGACCCTCAAGGCCAAGGTGGAGAAGCTGAAGGAGGAGCTGGCGGCCAGCAAACGCAGTACGGGCAGGGCTGCGGGGGGCATTATGGTGTGGGGGGGCGTTACGGTGTGTGTGGGGGGCACTGCTGGTTTTTTTGGGGGTGACCCTGACACAGACACCCCCCCCCCAACAGCTCTGGAGAAGGCGGAGAACGAGGTGCAGGCCATGCTGCGCCAGGCCGAGGGGCTGACGCGGGAGTACGACCAGCTTCTGGACCAGCACGCGCGCCTGCAGGTAGGGAGGGGGGGGGCACCCCAAACCCCCTACGACCCCACCCCCAACCCCCTTTCAACCCCCCCCCAACCCCCTTTTGTACCCCTTAACACCCCCTCTGACTGCCCCCCCCCCCCCCCCCCCGGCAGCCCATGATGGCCCCTGGGACAAGAAGGAGGAGTGATGACTCGGCCAAGCCTGGCCACACCCACCGGGCCACGCCTTCCCCCCCCCCATCCCAGTTCAGGGAGTGGGGGCAAAACTTGGACAAGGTGTTTCCAGCCCCCCGGCCCTTACCCTGTGTTTGGGGACCCCCTGCTCTGTGGCAGCACTCCGGGGGGGTGGGGGGCGCGGGGGGGCTCTGAACCCCGTTTCAGGGGGTCCGAGCCCCCCCTTTTGCCCCTTCCAGGGGGGGTTTCCCCAGGTGTGCACAGTGGGGGAATTCCCCCCCCCCCCCCCAAAAACACACCAGCTTCTGCTTCAATAAACATGTGGGATCAGGCCACGCTCGTCTCCACCTCCCACCCTCTCGGGGACCCCCCCCCAGCACCCCAATTTCCCCCTCCCCCAGGTCCCTTTTTACCCCCCCGTTGTCACCCAGGTACGGAGATCCCCGAGGCTCAGCCATTTTTATTGGCACCATGCACAGGAACGGGGAGCTGGGGGGGGGAGGGGGGCAGCTCGTTTGTCCGTCCGTCCAGGCCCCACGGCCATCGCAGCGTGGGGTTAGTCCGTCCCATCTGTGGGTCCCGTAAGGCTGCAGGGACGGCCGTGGGGGCCGTCTCACCGTGGGGCCGGCCGTCTCACCGTGGGGCGGGTTCCTCCACGAGCGGGGCACCCCACGCGCTACAAGGCGGCGTGCAGGGCCCGGGCCTGGCCCCGCAGCACTTCGAATTCCCTCTGCACAAAATCCGTCAAAGCTTTCCGCATTTCCACCTGGGGGGGAGGGGGGGGGAACGAGCCGGGCCCCGTCGAGCCGTGGGGCCGGGAAGAAGAGACCCCACAGAGCCGTGGGGCAGAACGGGGTCGTTTTGTGTCCCCCCCCCCCCCGCCGTGGGGCAGCTCCCCTAGCGCTCACCGTTGACGTAGCCTCCGCCCAGAGTCGCTCCAGGAGGGGCCGGACGCTGAACGGTCGCCCCACGACCACCGTAATTCGCTACGGGACAGCGTCAGTAACCCCCCAGCAGCCCCCCCCCACCCCAAAGCCCACCGCCTGCCCCATAGCCAGCCGCACAGCCCCCCCCCCCCCCCCCAAAGCCACCCTACCCTGCTCTCAGTTAGCGAGGTTTAGGAATACCTCTGTGGTGCCGCTTTTGGGAGTTTCTCCTTGGAAATCAAGGCAAGAGACGCCTTTCCCAAGGTGCAGAAGAAACCGCGTAGACTTGTGCGTACTTTCTAGGTCATGCAAGTAAAGCCAGATGCCAGCCAGAGACCGGGAGCGTGTTTGCATTTCTCCCCGATAAGTCAAATGCCCTATTTTTCATGGGTTTCTCATAGGAATAGGAATCGTGAGCGGGCACAGAAGGGTTTCTGTGCTGGGATACAGGTCATTGTTTTGTCATCGCAGCTTGCACGGTGCCGTTTTGAGCGTTGACAGTGCACCAATGTTTACCTACTGCTGAGCGGTGCTTATGCAGAACCAAGGGCTTCTCCGTTTCTCGCTCTGCTGCCCCAGTGAGCTGGCTGGGAGGGGACACAGCAGAGACCGCTGCCCCGAGCTGACCGACGAGGTACCACGGTCCGTTCCACATAGTGTCACGCTCAGCAAGAAATTCAGGACTGGGGGAGTCTTCCCAAGGCAGCCGTCGCACCGAGATGGCTGGGCGTCTGCCTGCTGGTGAGAGGTGGTCGGTGGTTGCTGTCACGTCCGTTGGTTTCCTTTTTTATTCCCTGCGCTTGTTAAACTGTCTTTATCTCGACTCCCTTAGGTGACAGCCTAAGGAAAATGGAGCCTCCTGGGTCTCAGAGTAATTCCAGAGCTAAAGCGGCGACAGACATCGGCTCTGGATCAGATAATACGTGCCGACGCTCATCGCTGACCCAAGAAGACATGCTCCTCCTGTCCTACCCGAGGGTTTCAAATCCAACACGCTTTCTTCCTAAAGCAGGACGCTGCCTTATTTACTTGTAACGCCGTTCCTACGCTCCTTGAGATGCGGCTAGAGGTGGGTTACGCAGACCATCAAGCCGCCGTTTGGGAGCACCAGAGCCTTTTGGGTACTGTTTGTCACCACCGTTTGCGTGAGAAGGGAACTAAAACACAATAGACGGCGAGAAATTTAACCTGCCATGGAGATAGCTACGGTGAGCAAGTCCGATTTTGTGCTTTACAAAGCATCATTTTTAAAATTCAACCCTGAGTTTTGCAAGTGTAAACCCTTATTTTTATAATGCGAGCCTCAATGTTAGGGCAAAAAGCATCAATTTAAAAGACCAAAGCCTACTTTGGGGGGTGCAAACAGTCATTTTTAAGGTCCAGACCCACATATATGGAGTACAAAAACTAATTTATTAGCTCCAAGGTCCGTTTTTAAGGTTCAGAGACTCATTTTAAGGGCCCAGAGCATCATTTTTAAGCCCCAAAGTCTGATCTGGAAGGACCAAAGCCTCATTTGTAGAGTCTAAATCCGAATTTATACAGTCCAAAGCCTCATTTTTACTTTCCAAACTCTTAGCTTTGCCTTCCAAAGCCTCATTTTAGTTTCCAAAACCTTCATTTTTAGGGTGCAGAGGCTCAGTGTTAGTTTGCATAGTCTCATTTTCAGGGTCCAAAGCCTCTTTTTTAGGATCCAGACAGGCATTTTTAGGGTCCAAGCTGCATCTGGAGTGTCCAAACCCTCATTTGGAGGGTCCAAAGCCCACTTCTAGGGCTCAAAGCCTCATGCTTAGGTCCCAAAGCCTCATTTTTAGGGTCCAAAGCTTTGATTCTAGGGTTGAAAGACTTCAGTTGTAGGCTCCCAACCCTCTTTTTAAGGTACAAACCCCTCACTTAGGGCTCAAAGCCTCATTTCCTTAATGCCCGAGGCATATAATGAGCATCCAAAGACCCATTTGTAGGGTCCAAAGCCCCGTTTTAGGGCCAAAATCCTTGTTTTTAGGCTTTAAAAACGGCCCTTTGGAAATGGTGACTCATATGGGCCCTGGCAACATGAAAGAGGGGTCTCAGCATCCCCGGGCCCCCGCTGCCTGCGGCTGTCTGAACCTCTCCCAGCTCTTTCTGGGAGACGGAGATCGCCGCGGGAAGGGGTTACTGGGAGGAGGTACTGGTCCGGCCGACTTGGGAGGGTCCGTACCAGTTCCTTGTGCTCTTTCTAGTTAGCGCCCAACAAGAAGAGGGTGGAAGACGACCTCCGGCAGAGCCTGCCGTACCTGCGGGACACTCGAGCCACCTTGCCAGCGGTGGCCATCAGGTTCATCGGTGGGCCACAGTCCTTGGCCGCAAGGTCTTGCCGCACGGCACCCGAGGAACCGGAGCTGCGGGATATCTGCGACGGCGAGGAGGGGCTGGTGGGGCAGGGGACGGGGACTGGGCAGGGTGCCGTGGTCTGCAGGGGACTCCTGGGGGTCTCTGCAGGCAGTGGGGGGGGTCACGGCTGCTCCGCTGCCTTCTCTTGCGGCCCTCCCGCCCTTGGCGAAAGACCCTGAACTCTCCGTCAGGACTCCGGCAGCGGAGGAGATCTTCGTCCCGATAAGAGAGATTCCAACGTCAGGATGGAGCCTGCAGTCGCTGTGCTGCTGGCCCCTGGTGAGCCCTGAAGAAGTGAAATCCTCCTCTGGAAAACAGCTGTATTTTAATAAATTTAGGGTTTTTTTAATAAAGCTGGAACAAGCCCAGTCCCATGCTGTCCTTCCCATGGAGAACACCCAGAGCGTGCTGAGCAGACAGCGTCATGCCTGGCTTGTGCTGCTGCCTGCAGGACAGCACAGCGGGACCCAGGGTGTCCTTGCGGAAAAGTCCCAGCTGCTCCGCTGGACCACAGAACCCGGAGAGGAGGAGGAGGAGAGAAGCTTTAGCCCAGCCTGCCTCTCCTGAGACATCTCAGGGCACCCGTGCTCTGCCGAGCTGGCAAATTGTCATTTGTCCTGGCATCTAAACCCTCTCGTTTACAGGGGAGGTGTGCTGGTTTGGGCTGGGATAGAGTTAATTTTCTTCACGGTAGCTGGCATGGGGCAATGTTTCAAGCGGGAACAAGGGGTTATACCAGATGTCCCGAGTGGGGACAGCCCAAAACTACGTAAGCCAAGCGGGGCAGGAACAAAACTGCCACCAGCCACCTCGAGCGGGAATCTGGCAAAGCTGTGGCTGATGGAAAGCTGACAAACCCTGGAGGCAGGAGAAAAGGCGGGTCGCAAGCGGTGTTCCCCAGGGCTCAGGATTGGGACTGGTTCCAATAGCTTTATCGATGATTTGGACGAGGGGATCAAGCGCTCCCTCAGCAAGTTTGTGGATGACACCAAGTTGGGAGGATGGGTTGATCTGCTGGAGGGTGGGAAGGCTCTACAGAGGGATCTGGACAGGCTGGATCGATGGGCTGAGGCCAATCGTATGAAGTTCTACAAGGCCAAGTGCCGGGTCCTGCACTTCGGTCACGGCAACCCCTTGGAATGCTCCAGCTTTGGGGAAGAGTGGCTGGAAAGCTGCCCGGCAGAAGAAGACCTGGGGGTGCTGGTTGACAGCCGGCTGAATATGAGCCAGCAGTGTGCCCAGGTGGCCACGAAGGCCAACGGCATCCTGGCCTGTATCAGAAATAGTGTGGCCAGCAGGAGCGGGGAGGTGGTTGTCCCCCTGTACTGGGCACTGGTGAGGTGACACCTCGAGTCCTGGCTTCAGTTTTGGGCCCCTCACTACGGGAAAGACGTTGAGGTGCTGGAGCGTGTCCAGAGAAGGGCAACCGAGGTGGTGAGGGGTCTGGAGAACAAGGAGAAGGGTCTAGAGAACTTCCGAGGAGCGGCTGAGGGAACCGGGGTGGTTTAGTCTGGAGAAGAGGAGGCTGAGGGGAGACCTCATCGCTCTCTACAACGACCTGAAAGGAGGGTGTAGCGAGGTGGGCGCTGGTCTCTACTCTCAAGTAACTAGGGATAGGAGGAGAGGAAACGGCCTCCAGTTGCGCCAGGGGAGGTTTAGTTTGGATATTAGAAAAAATTTCTTTACTGAAAGGGTTGTCAGGCATTGGACCAGGCTGCCCAGGGAAGTGGTGGAGTCACCATCCCTGGAGGTGTTCAAAAAGCGCGTAGACAATGCACGACACAGCTGGTTGTACTGGGTCCTCCTGTAGAGAACTCAACTTTTTTACATGTGCTTCCGTGCAACAATATTGTCTCATCTCTTTTCAAATGTCGTCGCCCTGCAGTCGTTGCTGAGGGAATGGCTCCGCCACAAAGGATCCTCTTTCCCCCGGAGAAGATTTACATGGACTGGCAGCAACGATGCAGAGCTGGAGCGGGACTCCACAACTCGGGCAACATGTGTTTCCTCAACTCCGTCCTGCAGTGCCTGACATACACCCCACCTCTGGCCAACTACCTGCTCTCTCGTGAGCACAGCCAGTCGTGGGAGTACTTTTAGGAACAGCTCCTTGTAAATCTGTCGGGCACTTCCCAAGGATTCCAAGAATCTGGAATTTAAGAGAAAAGCAGCCCTTCTTTGCCAATTCCCTGAGTTGGTCATCTTTGAACACTCAAGGCTAGAAGGCACTTGTCGTATCTAGCTGTGTTCGTCTTCAGAAGGGCACCCCTTTCTAGCCCCAGGTCTCGGTCCCTATTCCTGCAGGTTAAACCCTCTTTGCTTATTGCACAGAAATATTCTGTCAGTTTAACATCCCTCTGAAGAAAGTTTTCTCTGCGCTAAAATGTCCTGGGCTCGTTGGGATGCTGTCACCTTGGCAGGAGCGGAGACCGTTCTTAGAACTTCAAAATCCCCACTGGGTTTCCCATTGCTGTGGATGTTTTGCTCACCTAAGGCTCTTGCTTCCCTCCCTTCCTCTTCAGGCCGCCAGCCAGGCTTCTGCATGATGTGTAGAATGGAAAAGCACGTTAACAGCGTCCTGCGCTTCTCAGGCGGTGCCATCTATCTTTGGCTGTCGTCAGCATTCTCACACGTGAGTCATTTCGGGTGCTTTGACAAGTTTTCTTCTGTTCTTGTAGGAGAAAGCTACTAACTTCTTCTTTTTTAGTAATAGGAAAACATTTCCAGCTTGGCAGGCAGGAAGATGCCCATGAGTTCTTACGTTATGCTATTGATGCCATGCAGAGAGCTTGTCTGGGTGGAATCAGCAAGTAAGCACAAGCAAATTCCCTTTGCAATGTTCCCGAGCCCTTTGGACTCCTTGGTGCAGTGCCATCAAGGAAAAACTACGCCCAGGGCTTTCACACAAAGCAAAACTCCGGGAGGAGATAACTCTCTGCCTTACCATTTATTTCCAGCTTGGACATCCCTTCCGAATCGACTACCATCGTCCACCAAATATTTGGGGGCTTTCTGAGATCCAGAGGTACTTTTCCACAACCATTGCTCTCCCTGGAATTGTCTGTGTCTTTCTGTCGGCCTGTGATGAACAGCCGATGGTGTGACTGGCGTAGTAGGTATGAAGGACGTAAAGCGGCACAGTCAGTCGACTTCCCCATCGCTGAGCATTTTGAATTTCCTTCCAGTCACGTGCTCGAGCTGCAAAGTGGTTTCTGATTCCTACGAGGCCTTTCTGGATATTCCTCTGGATATCAAAGAGAGTTAGTAATTGTGCTTCAAGATGTCGCAAGGCCCCTGTAGCTTTCCAGAATCAACACAGTTGCTTTAAAAACGCATACCGTGAACACAAGAGAGCCTGGTGGTGGGTGGCAAGTGGAGTGGAAGGATCCCTCTGCGTCCTTCTTCTTTTTGCCCTCCCTCAACACCTGTCTGACGGGTGGTATTATTTTCATTATTGATGACCCCGCGCGCCATCGGTAGCTGAACTGAGCAGTGGCACAGAGACGTAGCTCTTGATAGCCCCGGGAATTGAGGGAATTGAGGGAAATGTTCGGCATCGTACCCTCTTTCTGCCTCCTTGTGGGCGCTGCTTGCAGGTTCACCTGGGTCTTCTTGTCAACTCCTGATAAGTGTTTGGGCGAGGGCATTTCCCGGAGATCAGTTCTCTGCTTTCTCACTCCTCCAGCCAGCCTCAACTGTCACTGCAGTGCTGACGGACTTCGTGAAACCCAAGCAGCTAGATGGTGAAAACTGCTTTAAATGCAGCCAGTAAGATGATTATTAACACCATATTAATACTAGATCCTGCGTGAAGGTGCTGCACATACTCTAGCATAAGCCATCTTTTCACATAACATAATATATTAACATAATAATTCACATAGGTTAGATGCACGATAATGAGGCACCGATATTTTAATATGGCTCTGTGCATCTGAACAGCCTTAAAACAGCGTAGGGGGGTGTGAGACATGAAAGGATGTCTGGCCTTCTTGGGGCAAGATAGGGCGTATACGAAGGTTGCATTTCAGCACTTGGCTCTGTGCTTGGTTTCAAGGTGTAACAAGACGGTTGCCGCCTCCAAGAGGTTTACAATCCATCGCGCACCCAAGGTTCTCACCGTGTGTCTGAAACGGTTTGAAGATTTCAGCGGCGGGAAGATCAACAAGGTGCGTATGCAACTGGAGCGCAACGTTCCCTTCCTGGAGCGGGATATTTCCCAAAGCAGTACGCTCTTTCACAAGCCGTTCACGTGCCCGTCTCCCCCGGGGGGGGAGGAGGGGAAGGGGAAGGGGAAGAAGGGGAAGGGGGGACAGAGCGGCAGAGAGAGGTGGGACAGGGCGGTGGGGTGGCCAGAGAGGGGCAGGAGCAGGACAGAGAGAGGGAGAAGGCGTCAGGAGAGCGGAGCGACAGAAGGATGGGACAGGGAGCAGGAGAGAGGGACGGAGGGGAAGGGTGAGAGGAGAAAGGCAGGGAAGAGAGAAAGAAAGGGAGAGGCAGGGACAGAGAGCAAGGGAAGGACGGGAAACAGCCCAGAGAGACTGAGAAACAGAGGGATGCGGATCAGGACAAGGAGGGGCAGAAGGACAGAACAGCGATGGCCTCCAGGATGGAGACGGCGGAGGAGCGGAAGGGGATGGGGAGCAAGACGGAGGCCCAGAGAGAAGGCCCAGCCAGCTGAGCAGGGGATACAGGCAGGAATGAGGGGCCAGGCTGCAGGAGAGAGAGGAATGAGGAGATACAGACAGGGAGCGAGACAGAGAAAGAAAGAGAAAGAAGAAAATAGTGATGGGTTAAAGACAGAGAGGGAGGAATTAAAAAATGGGGGCAGGGAGCCAGACAGAGCACGATGGGGAGAGACCAAAAATGGCAATTCTGGGCAACTGCCCCTGTTTCTTGAGCACTCCCCAGGAACTGCATCACCGGGAGCCTCGAGGAATGTGCTGCCTGCCAAAGCCCAGTCCTGTGCCCTAATATTGGTGGTGAGCATTGCCTTGCATAGTGGCCAGGACTGAGGGCAAAAAAGGACAGCTGGGGGTAAAAAATTACCCAGCTGGTTTTGGGTTGGCTTTTTTTTGCTTGATGTTTTTGCTTTTAAAAAGAATACTGTTTAAGCTCTAAATACACACTGCAAGGAAAAAGGAACCAGGCGTACCAGTCTGGACACATTTAAAGCCTGAACCCATTCAACAGCTGCACCAACCACCACTGGCTCCTGCTGCACACACTCCACCGCCTGCCTGCAGGTACAGGCAGCCGCCCTGTTTCTTGAACATTCCCCAGGCACGGCAGCACCAGGCAGCTCAAGAAAACATGCTGCCTGCGAAAACTTGAGAACAGCTTAATTCTGGACAATTTTTCTTCTTTCTAGGCTGGGTTAAAGACTCCTCCATGGAGAGATGGCTCAGGACCATGCCAGGGCCAGTGGCACTGCTTTCTGGATCCCATGGCGGCGATGCGCAAAGGAACGGGTTGTCAAATCCCGGGCCTGGGTACGTGTGTGGGTTTTCAGGGTCGCCTCTGCCTGATTTTTCCCAGCGAGCCCCAGGCAGTGCCAGCCCCGTGCTGCAGCCCCGGGGCTGAGGCTCAAGGAGCCGGGCATTTCCGCAGGCGCTGCATCCTGCCGGGCCCCACTGCCAGCTGCTGGCTGCACTGGGCTTCCCCCTGTTCTCTCCAGCTCTGCTTTCTGCCAGCGCCGGGGGCACCCCAGAACAGCCTGCCCGCTCCCCACAGCCCCACTGCCCCACTGAATTCATTATTGGTGTACAATGAATGACATAACTGAGAAGAAATGCATATATACATCCCCAGTGGATTCAGGAATCTACATTTAAGCATAATGATAGTTTTCCTAGGATGTAGGTGTGAGAAATTGTCTCGAATATACTGTATAGCTATTAAACAATTTTTTTTTCCAAGATCTGGCACTAGTGACTGTTTTTGGTCTGGTGGCAGGGTCTCTAAATACTACTGTACTTGTATATTACTGCACTGACCAATTGCTGAATGAACTGACTTCTTTGGAAGCGGTTCTTAATTCAGAAAAAAAAAGATACCTCAAAATGAAGAGGATATGAATCTTATAAATTTAAAAGTATGAGCTAACCTTGTTCTGGCAGATGATCTTTGAATGCCTATTGATAGGTTTGCTGCTTTAGAAATCAGCAGCCTACTCAATAGGTTGTCCACTGCTGACATGACAGTGTGGAGTTGCTTGTTAAATCTTGTTTTTGTGGAAGCTTTTGATGCATGCTTGATTTGTTTTATTGCTATACATAACTCTCCTTAAACAGCTATTTGTGTGGCTTGACCTCTGATTTGAGGTAGAGGCAAAGAACAACTAGAAAAAACTCAATTTTGATACTTGTAAAGAATCAACTTGCAGAACTGTTACCTACTATTGAATATTTTAAGTACAGATTTCAAGGTTTGGGTAGTAAGACTTTTTGCGACGCTTGAGATTGCTGTGTGGTAATGGTAGTCTTGTCTAAATGTTGTTTCAAGAATGGCCACTAATACACTTAATGTGTTGACTGGAAGCTGTACTCAAATATGAGGGTAATTTTAGTATAGCAATTATTCTGGGCCTGTGTATTCTGTTCTTCTAGTTAACTGGCCAGGATTCAGCATTCAAAGATGGTGGCAATCCAGAAGACGTCAGCAGCAGATCTACAGACAATGTAATTTTGAAGGGGTTTTACTCAGTGGACTAACTGGAAAGCTGAATGGTCTGTTCCAGTGCCTAGACTACCTCACACAAATACTCTGAGCGCTTGTGGATGTAAACAAAAATATGCTTTTTAGTTTAACTTATTTCAGTCTTCATTTCCCAAATATATTCTTGTAAGAGTTATCCTTATTAGTCTTTTTAAAAGTCTTAACTATCACTAGCTGAAACAGCTTTTGAAAAAGCCACAAAACCCAACCTGTCCTGTGACTTGGATTCAGAATGTATGTAAACAGGTTAACTAGTCACTGCAAGCACGCTGTCGTTCAAAGTGTATATGAACGTGCTTGTATTCATTTGTGCTTTCCTAGTGCATGTGCATATATTGTTCTTATCTTAAATTATTTTCCTGTAGGGCACATACACTCCTGTGCATCTACCACAATGGTGCTCAGCTTCCTCAGCTAGCAGCTTTCCACTGCCTAACACAGCCATGCACTACACAAGTATTGCCTCCCATGGAGGCCCGTAAGTAATTTAAATATTGAAGAAGATGCAGCAGAGGATGCTATCAAGGTATGGAGATGATAGACATGTCCCTTGCCATTGTATCTGATTTTTGTCTTAAGACTGCTCCAGCATGAGACTTGAGGGTTTTTTTGTTGTCACTGGGTAGTAAAGCTAAACTCAGAACACACAGGCTGAAGATGTACTTAAATGTTGCAATAGCCAAGGCTGTTGTGACACTGCTACCCACCTGCAAGGTACAGTCCTGAAAGCAGTCGGCATGCAGAGAGTGGTTTCAGATAAATCCTGAAAGCTGTTCTACATGATTACATGAAAACTTGCAGTAGTCTGAAGGTCCGGTTCTGTAAACTGGTAACACTGCTTACCCAGTTAAGTGCATTAGGGTTTTTTGAAGGGTGGGGAGAAATTCTGATCCCATGAAGCAAATGTTATGCTATCCCTCTATTGTAATTTCTTTATAATTTGGTGGTTTTGTAAATGAAGTTGTATGTTCTTCCAGAGTATTTTTGTATGTACTGTAAAATACTGTCTTCCAAAGAGAAATTTAAAATCTTCAGTCTCTTTTTTTTTTTTTTTTAATGCATATGGGATCTGCTTAAAAACCCCAAACAACTAAAGCAAATGTAAGGTGGGGGGGGGGGGGGGGCAGTGCCACAAAAAATATGTTCTACAAAATGATAATGTCATGGTAGAGTAAATTTGAGGAGACTAGGAACACTGCTTTCCTGCTTCTAGTATTTCCAGGTTGTGAATTAACACCCTCTGAATAGTGCAGCTAGCAAACTGCATTGACAGCAGAAGTCCCAGTTTGCTGTACGGACAACAGATACCCCTGAATTCTTTTAAAATTAGTTGCTTGGCTTAAACAGCAATTCTGAGCTCTGATCATCTTAAGCATCCACCTAAAACCCTAGTGACAAGACCCAAGAGGCATGTAGCTATCTTGTGAGGTCTTCATTCTCTAGCATTCCCCCTACTGCTAGTATTCCAAACTTGTGGAGAAAGCATGACTATGACCATATACTTATTTTTCCTTATTACCTCTGGTTTCCAGCTTGCTTCAAGTGCAATTTATCTCTTAGAAAATTTGCCTTAGTGGGTTTGCGAGGTCTTCTTCTTCCCTCCAAAAACCCCAAAACTTCAGAGTGCAAGGCTTAGGTTTACTCACAGGTTAAAATTAAGAAACAGAACCCATGTTACTTAAGTGGCTTTTAGCAGAGCTACACCTTGAGTTTGTAAAATGGTTACCGTGGTTTTGTGACCTGTGTTAAAACCATGGTATTTAAATACTGTCAAGTCTGTGTACTAGTTACAGTAGGTATACAACTTCAGCACCTGTGTAAATAAAAATCCATCAGGAGTTTGAAGGAATGAAAGCTGAAGTAGGTGATAAGATAAACAGCAAAGCAAATGTGAAAAGTAAGTGTTTTGTAATAGTCTACAACCCTGTGATATTACCATGCTTTTAAACAAATTCTTCCACTTGAGCATCCCAAGGCTGTTAAAGGCTGTCTTGCCCTTAACCTCTAGGTCAGCACATGCATTGATGCAACTAGTCTCAAACTAACCTAGCTAACTGATATCAAAGTATATGCCTTTACATGGATTTACTTTATTTTTTTTTTTACTTTGCTTTGCAGAAATATATTCTGATTGCTCTTACGTTTTTTTTTTTGTTCCTCTCACTCTTAGGGTGTTAAGAAGTTTAGGAAGAAGTTAGGTTACTAGTTTCCTGGACTTGATCCAGCATAGCTGAGGTTACATGCTTTACCTTAATATACCCTGACTCAACGCTTGGCCCAGTGTAGAGTGACGTCACTGTTCTGGAGTTTCCCTGGCTATTCCAGAAGTTCAATACTGCCCCAGGACTATGCAGATTAGATTACAGCTGTTTTAAACAAAGTTCAAACTGCAACAATTCAACTGACATGTTTTCCTTTGTTTATGGAGCAAGTGCTCTGTCAAAGTGATTGAAAGAAAAGTTACTCATGCATAAAGACTCGGTGAGGGAGGCTCTTTGATACCAGACTTCCTGCAAACTTTGCTGTTTCTGTCTGCTTTCTTAGCTGGTTGCGGTGTGTGCGGCTTGGAGGTCCAGGTGGAAGGGGTGAGGGATGCACGATCAATCTCCTTAAAGAGGAGCAGCTCTGTGTTGAAACTGCATATGGTTAGTAACTTTGAGCATGACATTCCATTGCAGGAATTAACATCTCCTGTGGTTTTACTTGTCAGGTCTAAGCAAAGAAGTGGTTCATGTGACATCACCTCCACTTCTGCTGTTGCAATGGATGTCCCTGTAGAAACTAGAGAGAGAAAGTAATAGAATACTTTTTGCCTTAATGAGTCAAAAGCCAAGGACAAAAAAAAAGTATCTTGAAACTGTTAATCTTGACTTTGACTTCAGGAGGGAGGAGGCTTATTAATACTACCTTTACGTAACACTAAGCCTCCACTGGAGTGCCCAAAGCCCTATATTGGGAGCAAAGCTTCATTTCTGGGCTCCATTGAAGAACCAATAGGTTGCCTTCTTGTTTAGGGTCCAAAGCGTCATGTGTAGCTTCTAGCCCCTCCTTTTTAGTGCCCAAAGCCTCATGTTTAGGGCAGAAATACTCCTTTTTAGGGTCCAAACCTGTCTTTTATTACCCATAGGCTTTTTTAGGGCCCACAGTTTCATTTTTTGGATCTAAACCCTTATTTTAAGATGCAGAAAGCCTCTTTCTAGAGAGCAGCCTCCTTTTAATGGCCCAAAGGCTCAGGTTTAGAGGCCAAAGATGCATTTTTAGTGTCCAAAACCTCATTTTTATGTTCCAAGTCCCCCTTTTAAGTTCCAAAGACTCACTAGCTGACATAGTATCAGCAAGGCTATGTCTAATAGTCTTTGTACCACTCACGGTCTCGGTATGGGTGTGACTGTAACAGTGTCGCGGTCTTTTTACTGCTATCAGTGTCTGTAATGGTATCTATATGGGTACCTCCATGTCTAATTGTACCGGTACCTGCGTCTGCACTGGTATCTGTGTGTGTGTGTCTTCAATTGCGTTTGGATCAGTACCTGTATGTTTAATGGCACCTCTATCTGTAATGGTATTACGAGCTGTAGCTGTAGTTGTAGGTGTAATGGAGTGTGTGCTTGTGTGTGTGACCATACTTGTATCTGCAATGCTGAAAGTTACGGTGTCTGACTGTATCTATAATTGTACATATTTTACGGCTGTATCTGCAATTGAAAGCGTGTGCGTCTTTAGCAATAATAGTGCCTGTGTGCTGGTTTTAGCTGAGACAGAGTTAATTTTCATCATGGAAGCCTGTATGGTGCTATGTTTTGGATGTGTTCTTACAACAGTGCTGATAACACAGGGATGTTTTACGTATTGCTGAGCAGTTCTTACCTAGTTAGCATCGAGGCCTTTTCTGCTTCTCATAGTGCCCTGCCAGTGAGCAGGCATGGGGTGCAGAAGAAGTTGGGAGGGGACACAGGTGGGACCACTGACTCCAGCTGACCAAAGGGATATTCCAGACCATATAATGTTGTGCTCAGAAATCAAATCAGGGGGTGGGTGGGCAGGGGATAACTGCAGGGGGCTGCTGTTTCTCAGGTACCGGCTGAGTATCCATTGGTGGTGAGCAACTGGGATTTTTTTCCATCACGTACTTTTCTTGGTTTGGGTTTGGGTTTTTTTTGGTGTGTGTGTGTGTGTTCTCCCCTACTCTTCTTATTAAATTGTCTTTATCTCAACTCAAATGTTTTTGCACTTTTACCCTTGCAATTGTCTCCCTATTCCGTTGCGGGTTGGGAAGTGATCGAGCAGCTGTGTGATGCTTAGCTGCCTACTGGGGTTAAATTCAACGTGGGGCTGAAAGGGTTTGACCCGAGCGTACTAGAGGGAACCTATAATTATTACATGTCTTGAAGAGTTGCTGGTCACGATGTTGACTTCTCTGTTCTCGACATTGCTTTATCTGATCTGTGCCATGCTCCCTTTTTTGCTGTGCTGTGTAGCACTTGGTGGTGTTTTGCCTGGAAGAATGATGATAAAAGCAGTGGCCTTGATCCTAATTTGGTATTTGGGCCCTGCATTTATGCCTTGCCTGTATTTTGGGAACCATCTTGCGGAGACACTTCACAATTACATTTTTTCCCTTTCCTCTTCCAAGAGCCAATCAGTGGAGGAAAGAGAAGGGCACCTTCCCCTTTTTCTCCTGTGGGGTAGGTATTTTCTCTCTTCTTACAATAACTCTTCAGTATCGTGAGCATCCTTGGGTAAGCAAAATACTCCTATTGGTACTTCTCAGGAATATTCTGGTTTTTCAAAGGTTAAGCAGCTCTTTAGAGAGATCAGCACAGGGATATCATCCAAGGCAGTGCAGTATTAGGTGGCAAGGCACATGAAAGAATCTGGGCAGGTACCCGGAATGGTTGTCACCTCTGGCGGTCTGGGACTTCACCCCCAAACAAGTGTGGGATCCTAATGAAGTGACATAATGTTTGAAAAGAGCATGCCCTGGCCCTGGCTATGCCAAAGAGACACAAGTTGTGGCACTGTTCTGGGGCCTGGCCTGTGCCTACTGAGCACTATTCATGACTATTCAGCACCCTCAAGGAGAAGAGAGGGTCTCTGGATCTGAAGACACACAAACAGACATTGTGGCTAAACCGGAGACCCAGCCCCCAACTATATCAGGTGCCCCTACAGTTGGCTCCAGCTGAGTGTGAAGGAAAGGTATCCCTTCAAAGACCAGGCAAGTTACCAAGTCAAGTGGACCACTGCTGAGGGACATATCCAGTATCTGAGGGAATTAGCTGGGAAGACAAATGCCATAGCCTTGAACATACCCACCCCACCGCCTTACTCCTCCTTGCCCCAGCTTTGGTTGCTAAGCATGACATCATAATGTATGCAATATCCCTTTGGTCTGCTGGGGCCACCTGTCCCAGCTATGTCCCCTCGCAGCTTCTTGCCCACCCCCAGCCTACTCGCTGGTGGGCAAGAGTGAGGAACAGAGAAGCCCTTGATGCTGTGCAAGCACTGTTCAGCAATAGCTGAATCATCAGTGGTTTATCAGGACTGGTTTGGTCATAAAACCAAACCACAGCACCCTATGGGCTGCCATGAAGAAAACTAACTGCATCCCAGCCAAAACCAGTGCAGTGAAGCATGTGCTGCTCCTATGATGAGAGCGAGACAACGCAGAGAGTGTTGGGTAACACGGGAGGGGCTGCTGTACCCCACGGGCCTTCAATCCCATCTCTTGAAAACATCCCAACTGCAGCCAACCCCAAAACCCCGCCTGACCAGAGAGGGTCCCAGTAGCAGAGCCCTGTTGGTGCAGGGGGCAGACAGAATATTTGGAAAAGGACTGGTGAGAAAGGGGGTGACTGTTTCTCAGGACAAGGGGGAAAATCTCTCGCCTCCCTGCCCAGCTGTGCCATCTCCCTGCTGGTGTCACAATGGACCTTCAAATGACATGGGCTGATGTCACAGGGGGGTGCAGTGCATCAGAGGGAGGTGTCCCCAGCGCCACGGCAGTGCCGGCACTTCCCAGCAAGGCCTGGATGCTGCCGGGCACTGCTCAGGGACTCCCCACCGCTGCCCTTCGGAGCTGCTCCGCGGCTGAGAACGGGGTCAGGAGGCAGCAGGGATGCATTGGGGGACCCTCGCTGACAGACAGGAGAACGTCAGAGAGGAGTTGGGGTGAGGAGCCGGGAAGAGTGTCCCTTCTCCTGAGCTGATGGCAAGCAGCAAGTGCAATGGAGGGCTGCTGCACCATGGCCATCAGCTTGGAGCTGAGCTGCTTGTTGCCCACACTCCTGCAGCTCTCTACCAAGGGTGGGGGTTTGGGAGCTCCTTCCCCAGGGGTTGCAGTGGGGCTGTCAGCTGTCAAAAGCTGGGCTGTGGGGAGGCTGGACAGGGCTGGGGGCTGTCACGAGAGCCCTGCCTGAGGATTCCACCGGGCTTGGGGGACAATGTGGCTGCCAGGACTGCCAGGCCCTGGTACTGGGGCTGCCCTGAGTATCAAGGCTCCTGTGGGCAGGGCTCAGTCCCCTCAAAAGTGGGACCATTCAGAGCCAGCTTCCTCTGGGAGCTCCACAGCCATGGCAGTGTTTTTCTGGGCTCTTTGTGTATGCCAGCATCTGTCATCCCTGGGGCAAGGAGCTTGCCAAGAGTCTGTGAGATGTCCAGCCCGGAGCCTGAGACCTCTTTCCCTCGCTTTCCAGAGACCGTGGATGTCTAGGGAGCTGTGTCTGATTACATGCTGGGACAGCTGAAGCTGGACGAGGTGGGCTGGCATCCTGGTCGCCCTCACCCTGTGGGGCTTCAGTCTTCCTGAGAGCCTGGGCCCTGAGGAGCGATCCTTCCCTGAGCATCACAGCAGCACACCGAGACCACCTCATGTGCCCAGAGCAGCTTCTTGGCAAACCGGGAGAGAAACCAAGTCGAGATCCAGTCTGAGAAGGTATTCAGCACCCCACAGGGCTTCACTCTTCCCTGTGGTCAGTGGAGAGACCAAGTAGAGAGACAGGGGATGATGCTGGGTCTGTGCCAAAGATAATCCACGGGAATAAGTCTTAGGGGTATTCCACATGTGGAAATGCCTGGGATCTTCTCTAGCGAAGAGATGTTAGCAAATATTTTAGGGAGGTGAAAGAAAAAAATGGAGAACATGTTTGTTTTTTTTTCTAAAGCTTTCACTTTTTCTATCTCTAATGTACTCACTCATCAGCCTTTTTGTCTTTTCCCTGGGCAGGGTGTCCTGGTTGCAGGACTCAGGAACTTCAGGATCTTTGCTGTGGCCCAAGAGCAATTCCACAGCAAATGAGTCATATTTGTGGTTCACAGACCCATCTTCCAGCTGGCCATTGATGAATGATGGCTGCGGGAGCTTGCGTTCCCCACAGTGATTATCCCTGGTGAGAAGGAAGCAGCCGCCCTCCGCTTTCCCCCTCCAGGTCTTGGGGATCGTGGCTTGCATGCTTCCTGTTCCTTGGAAAAGGCTGGGAGAAGTAGACAATTTCCACCAAAGGTCAGGGGACAGCTTGAGCTCCTGCAAAACAACTGACTCCCCAAAAGCTGTTTCTGTAAACGACCTTTTCTCTAGAACTTTGTTATGAATCTTGCCTGGAAATTTTGTCTGCTGTGGCAGTGACGACATTCCTCCTCTTTGCAGCTGATGTCAAGTTTGAGCTGCTGAACTACAAGCAGCTATCATGAGCCACCTCCTTCCCATGTCACATTGTGAAGAACTGTGTGCAAGAGTGTCACCTGAGACTAAGGGGATAGACAGGTTCTTTTAGGAATTCTCGCCAGAATGATTATGGCACTAAATCATAGTTATAATTAAGCTTTCTTTTCTTAACAGGATACTATGATTAGTATAGCGCCAAATTTATGATTAGAATAGCACAGGATTTCTACAAGCAGAATCAATGTAGAACAAGTTATAAGTAGCATAATACAGAATTTATAATACAGCTGAACTTATAATTTCTAATCACCTGGATCCTAATGTAACTTAACTTATGTTTCCTAATTACCTGGACCCTCTGCAGATCAGGTCAAATCTGAGTAGATGGTTTGCTATCTCAGTACAAGAATCCTAATCTGGACTTGAAACCCATATAAAAGAATATGAGTCACTGCCTCAGTCCTCAGCAGAAGCAGACAACGGTGGAGGCGTCCCTGGCCACAGGGGTATCACAGATCTCACTGTCCTGCAGCAGTTCCAGTCCAAGTTGCCCCCTTAGGACTTGTAAATGCTTGATTTACAGACAGTGCTCTGTCTATAAAAAAACAGGAGGGAACAGGAGGCCACAGGAGGAAAAGGAGAAGGAGGCCAGAAGGGGCAAGAAAAACAGAAAAAGGAGACAACAGGATGAAACGAGAGGCAGGAGGAGGCAACAGGAGGAGGAGGAAGAGGCAATAAGTCAATAGGAGAAAGAAAAAGAGGAGTCAACAGAAGGACAAAGCAGCACACAGGAGATAAGGGAAAAGGAACCAACAAGAGGCAACAGGAGGAGAAAGAGAAGGCAGCAAGAGGAGGAAACGAGACAACGGGAGGAAAAAGGTGGCAACGGAAGGAAGAGGTAACATAAGGAGGAAAAGGAGGAGGAGGAAGTGGAAGAATGAGGAGACCAGAGGCAACATGAGTAGGATTGAACAAAAACAGGAGGCAAGAGCAGGCAAATGGAGAAATAGATGAGGAGGAGCAGGAGAAAGCTGGTGGAGGAAACAGAAGGAGGAGACAATAAGAGGCAACAGGAAAAGAGGGACACAGGAGGAAACAAGAGGACAAGGAAAAAGGACATGACAATGAAGCAAACAGAGGAGGAGGAGGAGAAGGGGACAGGAATCAACAGGAGGAGAAGGAAGCAAAAGGAGGTACATGCAGGAGGAGTAAAAAGGAGGTAAGAGAAAGCAACAGGAGGATGTTGATGATGAGCAGGTGAAGTAGGAGACAAGAGGAGACAATATAGGGCAGAGGAGAAGGAGACAAGAGGAGGCAGGAGTACAAAACTAGAGGAGGTGGAGCAGTAGGCATCAGGGGCAGTAAATGGCAACAGGATGCACAGAGGAGGATGCAACGTGATGCAACAGTAAGAGGAGAAGTGAAAAGGAGGAGGAGGCAACAGGAAAAAACAAGTGGCAAAAGGAGGCAAGAGGAGAAAAGTGGAAGAGGGGAAGGAGGAGGAGGAGGAGGAAGCAAGAGGAGACAAGAGGAGGAGGAGGAAGTGGAGGCAAGAGGAGGCAGCAGAAGGCAACAGTTGAGGAGAGGAGGCCTACGAGATGGAGCAAAGGAGAGAGGCAACAGGAGGCAAGAAGGGCTTAGGAGGAAGAGGTACCAGGAGACAAAGGTCGGCAAGAGGAGGAGGAGTAGGCAACAGGAAGAGGAGGAGTAGGCAACAGGAAGAGGAGGAGGAAGCAACAGGAGGCAACGGTGGGGGCGGAATTCTGGAGGCAGGAGGAGGACACAGCTGGACACAGGAGGTAAAGGAGGAGGCGGCAAAAGGAGGGAGCAGGACAAGAAGGAGGAGGAGGCAACAGAAAAAGGAGGAGACCACAGGATGCCAGATGAGGTAACAGGAGGCAAGGAGAAGGAGGCAATAGGAGGCCACAGGAGAAGGAAAAAAGAGGAGGACAGAGTAGGACACCAGAGACAAAAGAAGGAGGCGGCAACAGGAGTCAACAAAAAGAGAAAAAGGAGGAGATAATAGGATGAAACAGGAGGCAACTGGAGGCAATACCAACAGAGAGGAGTTGGCAACAGGATGCTGTAGGAGGCAACAGGAGGAGGAACTCAGTGATGGAGCTTCTGTTGGACATCTGCTGCCTCTGGGTGTGGAGCACTGAAAAAGGAGGAAAGGACGGCAAGAAGTAAGGGCATTATTCTCTGACAAAAATCAAAGCCATTTCTCATACTACATACTCACCACACATTTTCCATTTCAAAGAGATGTATGTCCAGCTCCATAGCTGGAGCTCTCGTTGATGCTAGCTGAATGTGCCATGAGGAGCAGGACCTCTGCCCACTGACTGCCGAGGAGTCATCCCTGCTCAGCAGCAGTGGGTTTCTGGGAATGATGTGGGTCAGAGGGTCAGTCCTGGTATTTGAGTTGGTCAGATGAAAATACTCTAATGTAAAAGTGCTTGTCAGCATCTGCACTTCCATTGTTAAGAAACCACAATCAAAACAGTGTTTGAGACAGAGGGTTTTTTTGTAGAGCTCTCCCCATCTAACCTGGAGATAGCAACCTCAACATGGTTTTGCAATAGCAACCTCAGCGTTTTGCAAGAACAACCTCAACATGTTTTGCAAGAGCAACCTCAACATTTTGCAATAGCAACCTCAATGTGTTTTGCAAGAGCAACCCCAACATTGTTTTGCAATAGCAACAAGAAAGTTTTGCAACAGCACCTCAAAATTGTTTTGCAAGAGAAACCTCAAAGTGTTTTGCGATAGCAACCTCAGCATGTTTTGCAACAGCAACCTCAACGTGTTTTGCCATAGAAACCTCAATGTGTTTTGGAATAGCAACCTGAACATTATTTGCAATAGCAACCTCAACATTTTTTGCAATAGAAACCTTAAAGTTTTGCAACAGCAACCTCAATGTTTTGCAGTAGCAAATACAATGTTTTGCAATAGAAACCTCAACATATTTTGCAATAGCAAACTCAACGTTTTGCAATAGCAACCTCAACATTGTTTTGCAATAAAAACCTCAACATTGTTTTGCAATAGATACCACAACGTTTTGCAATAGCAACCTCAAAGATTTTTGCAATAGCAACCTCAGTGTTTTGTAATAGCAACCTCAACATTTTGCAGGAGCGACCTCAATGGTTTGGAATAGCAACCTCAACATTGTTTTGCAATGGACACCTCAACGTTCTGCAACAGCAACCTCGATGTGTTTTGCAATAGCAATCTGAAGATGTTTTGCAATAGAACCGCAAAGTTTTGCAATAGAAACCTCAACATATTTTGGAATAGCAACCTGAAGATTATGTGCAATACCAACCTCTACATGTTTTGCAAGAGCAACCTCAATGTTTTGCAGCAGCTACCACAATATTTTGCAGCAGCAAACTTAAAGTGTTTTTCAAGAGCAAACTCAACGTTTTGCAACAGCACCTCAAAGGGTTTTGAAATAGAAACCTCAAAGATATACAATAGCAACGTCAAACATTTGCAATAGAAACCTCAAAGATTCTTGCACTAGCAACCAAAATATGTGTTGCAATAGCCACATCAATCTCAATGTTTTCAAACACAGGTGAAGTGCAGCAACAGCTTTCAGGGCTGGCACCTTCCTTGTGGGTGAAGGAGCAGGATGTTTGACATTTCAAAAAGAGGCTCTGCCGAGTAGGAGCGCCATGAGATGTTACGTCTCTGGGAAAGCACAGATCCCCAGTGCTGTTGTGCCTGCAGATATAGCGCCAAGGGACCGTGAAGAGCAGCAACAGCTTTGAGGGCTGGGCCCTTCCTTGTGGGAGAAGGAGCCGGACGTTTGCCTTTTCGGAAAGAGGCTCTGCCGAGGACAAGCACCATGAGATGTTCCGTCTCTGGGAAAGCACAGACCCCAGTGCTTTTGTGCCTGCAGATAGGGCGCCAAGGGACTGTGAACAGCAGCAACAGCTTTGAGGGCTGGGCCCTTCCCCGTGGGAGAAGGAGCCGGACGTTTGCCTTTTCGGAAAGAGGCTCTGCTGCGGCCGAGCGCCATGAGATGTTGCGTCAATGGATAAGCACAGATCCCCAGTGCTGTTGTGCATGTAGATAGGACGTCAAGGGACCATGAAGAGCAGCAAGAGCTTTGAGGGCTGGGCCATTCCCTGTGGGAGAAGGAGCCGGACGTTTGCCTTTTCGGAAAAAGGATCTGACGAGGACAAGCACCTTGAGATATTCCATCTCTGCGAAAGCAGACCCCAGTGCTCTTGTGCCTGCAGATAGGGTGCCAAGGGACCATGAAGAGCAGCAACAGCTTTGAGGCCTGGGCCCTTCCTTGTGGGAGAAGGAGTCGGACGTTTGCCTTTTCGGAAAGAGGCTCAGACGCGGCCGAGCACCATGAGATGTTCCGTCTCTGGGAAAGCTCAGATCCCCAGTGCTGTTGTGCCTGTGGATGGGGCGCCAGGGGACCATGAAAAGCAGCAAGAGTTTTCAGGGCTGGGCCCTTCTTTGTGGGAGAAGGAGCCGGACGTTCGCCTTTTCGGAAAGAGTCTCAGACGCGGCCGAGCACCATGAGATGTTCCGTCTCTGGGAAAGCACATATCCCCAGTGCTGTTGTGCCTGTGGATGGGGCGCCAGGGGACCGTGAAAAGCAGCAAGAGTTTTCAGGGCTGGGCCCTTCCTTGTGGGAGAAGGAGCCGGACGTTTGCCTTTTTGGAAAGATGATCTGCCGAGGACGAGCGCCATGAGATGTTCCGCCTCTGGGAAAGCAAAGATCCCCAGTGCTGTTGTGCCTGCTGATAAGGCACCAAGGGACCGTGAAGAGCACAAACAGCTCTGAAGGCTGGGCCCTTCCTTGTGGGAGAAAGAGATGGAAGTTTGCATTTCGGAAAGAGGCTCAGACGTGGCCGAGCGCCATGAGATGTTCCGTCTCTGGGAAAGCACAGATCCCCAGTGCTGTTGTCGCTGTAGACAGGGCAGAAAGGGACCATGAAGAGCAGCAACAGCTTTGAGGGCTAGGCCATCCCCTGTGAGAGAAGGAGCCGGACGTTTGCCTTTTCGGAAAGAGGCTCTGCCGAGGACAAGCACCTTGAGATATTCCGTGTCTGGGAAAGCACAGACCCCAGTGCTGTTGTGCCTGCAGGTAGGGTGCCAAGGGACCGTGAAGAGCAGAAACAGCTTTTAGGGCTGGGCACTTCCTTGTGGGAGAAGGAGCCAGACGTTTGCCTTTTTGGAAAGAGGCTCTGCCGAAGACAAGCACCATGAGATGTTGCGTCTCTGGGAAAGCACAGACCCCAGTGCTGTTCTGCCTGCAGATAGGGTGCCAAGGGACCGTGAAGAGCAACAACAGCTTTGAAGGCTGGGCCCTTCCTTGTGGGAGAAGGAGCCAGACATTTGCCTTTTCAGAAAGAGGCTCTGCCACGGCCAAGTGCAATGAGACGTTGCGTCCCTGGTTAAAAAAAGGTCCCCAGTGCTGTTGTGGCTGTAGATAGGGCACCAAGGGACTGTGAAGAGGAGCAAGAGCTTTGAGGGCTGGGCCCTTGCTTGTGGGAGAAGGAGCCGGACGTTTGGCTTTTCGGAAAGAGGCTCAGACGCGGCCGAGCACCTTGAGATGTTCCGTCTCTGCATAAGCACAGATCCTCAGTGCTGTTCTGCCTGTGGATGGGGCGCCAGGGGACCATGAAGAGCAGCAACAGCTTTGAGGGCTGGGCCCTTCCTTGTGGGAGAAGGAGGTGGAAGTTTGCCTTTTCGGAAAGAAACTCTGCCGCGGCTGAGCGCCATGAGAAGTTCCGTTTCTGGGAAAGCACAGATCCCCAGTGCTTTTGTGCCTGTGGATGGGGCGCCAGGGGACCGTGAAAAGCAGCAACAGTTTTCAGGGCTGGGCCCTTCCTTGTGGGAGAAAGAGACGGACATTTGCCTTTTCAGAAAGAGGCTCTGACGCGGCTGAGCGTCATGAGATGTTCCGTCTCTGGGAAAGCACAGATCCCCAGTGCTGTTGTCGCTGTAGACAGGGCAGAAAGGGACCATGAAGAGCAGCAACAGCTTTGAGGGCTAGGCCATCCCCTGTGAGAGAAGGAGCCGGACGTTTGCCTTTTTGGAAAGAGGCTCTGCCGATGACGAGCGCCATGAGATGTTCCTTCTCTGGAAAAGCACAGATCCCCAGTGCTGATTTGCCTGCGGATAGGGTGAGAAGGGGCCGTGAAGAGCAGCAACAGTTTTTAGGGCTGGGCCCTTCCTTGTGGGAGAAGGAGCCGGACGTTTGCCTTTTTGGAAAGAGGCTCTGCCGCGGACGAGCGCCATGAGAAGTTCCGTCTCTGGGAAAGAACAGATCCCCAGTGCTGTTTTGCCTGCTGATAGGGCGCCAGTGGACCGTGAAGAGCAGCAACAGATTTGAGGGCTGGGCCCTTCCTTGTGGGAGAAGGAGCCGGACATTTGCCTTTTAGGAAAGGGGCTCTGCTGCGGCCGAGCGCCAAGAGATGTTGCATCTCTGGATAAGCACAGATCCCCAGTGCTGTTGTGCCTGCTGATAGGGCACCAGGGGACTGTGAAGAGCAGCAACAGCTTTGAAGGTTGGGCCCTTCCTTGTGGGAGATGGAGCCGGACGTTTGCCTTTTCGGAAAGAGGTTCTGCTGCGGCCGAGCTTCATGAGATGTTGCGTCTCTGGATAAGCACAGATCCCAAGTCCTGTTGTGCCTGCTGATAGGGCACCAAGGGCCTGTGCAGAGCAGCAACAGCTTTTAAGGCTGGGCCCTTCCTTGTGGGAGAAAGAGCCGGACGTTTGCCTTTTCGGAAAGAGGCTCTGCTGCGGCCGAGCGCCATGAGATGGTCCGTCTCTGGGAAAGCACAGATCCCCAGTGCTGTTTTGCCTGCAGATAGGGTGCCAAGAGACAGTGAGGAACAGCAACAGCTTTGAAGCCTGGGCCCTTCCTTGTGGGAGAAGCAGCCGGACGTTTGCCTTTTTGGAAAGAGGCTCTGCTGCGGGCGAGCACCATGAGATATTGCGTATCTTGATAAGCACAGATCCCCAGTGCTGTTGTGACTGCAGAAGGGTGCCAAGGGACCGTGAAGAGCAACAACAGCTTTGAGGGCTGGGCCCTTCCTTGTGGGAGAAGGAGTCGGACGTTTGCCTTTTCGGAAAGAGGCTCTGCCGCAGCCGAGTGCCATGAGATGTTGCGTCTCTGGGAAAGCACAGATTCCCAGTGCTGTTGTGCCTGTGGATGGGGCGCCAGGGGACCGTGAAAAGCAGCAACTGTTTTCAGGGCTGGGCCCTTCCTTGTGGGAGAAGGAGCCGGATGTTTGCCTTTTCGGAAAGATACTGTGCCGAGTACAAGCACCATGAGATGTTGCGTTTCTGGGAAAGCACAGATCCCCAGTGCTGTTGTGGCTGTAGATAGTGCACCAAGGGACCGAGAAGAGCATCAACAGATTTGAGGGCTGGGACCTTCCTTGTGGGAGAAGGAGCCGGACGTTTGCCTTTTCGGAAAGAGGCTATGCCGCGGCCGAGCGCCATGTGATGGTCCGTCTCTGAGAAAGCGCAGAGCACCAAGACTGTTGTCCCTGTAGATAGGGTGCAAAGGGACTGTGAAGAGCAGCAACAGCTTTGAGGGCTGGGCCCTTCCTTGTGGGAGAAAGAGCCGGACGTTTGCCTATTTGGAAAGAGGCTCTGCTGCGGCCGAGCAGCATGAGATGTTGCGTCTCTGGATAAACACAGATTCCCAGTGCTGTTGTGCCTGCTGATAGGGCACCAAGGGACCATGAAGAGCAGCAACAGCTTTGAAGCCTTGGCCCTTCCTTGTGGGAGAAGGAGCTGGACGTTTGCCTTTTCAGAAAGAGGCTCTGCCGAGGACGAGCACCATGAGATATTCCGTCTCTGGGAAAGCACAGATCCCCAGTGCTGTTGTGGCTGTAGATAGGGCACCAAGGGACCATGAAGAGCAGCAACAGCTTTGAGGGCTGGGCCCTTCCTTGTGGGAGAAGGAGCCGGACGTTTGCCTTTTCGGAAAGAGGCTCTGCTGCAGCCGAGCACCATGAGATGTTGCGTCTATGCATAAGCAGAGATCCCCATTGCTGTTGTGCCTGCTGATAGGGCGCCAAGGGACCATGAAGAGCAGCAACAGCTTTGAGGGCTGGGCCATTCCCTGTGGGAGAAGGAGCCGGACGTTTGCCTTTTCGGAAAGAGACTCTGCCGAGGACAAGCGCCATGAGATGATCCGTCTCTGGGAAAGCACAGATCCCCAGTGCTGTTTTGCCTGCAGATAGGGTGCCAAGGGGCCGTGAAGAGCAGCAACAGCTTTGAGGGCTGGGCCATTCCCTGTGGGAGAAGGAGCCGGACGTTTGCCTTTTCGGAAAGAGGCTCTGCCGAGGACAAGCGCCATGAGATGATCCGTCTCTGGGAAAGCACAGATCCCCAGTGCTGTTTTGCCTGCAGATCGGGCACCAAGGGTAGGTGAAGAGCAGCAACAGATTTGAGGGCTGGGCCCTTCCTTGTGGAGAAGGAGCCGGACATTTGCCTTTTAGGAAAGGGGCTCTTCTGCGGCCAAGCGCCATGAGATGTTCCGTCTCTGGCAAAGCACAGATCCCCAGTGATGTTGTGACTGCAGAAGGGTGCCAAGGGAACGTGAAGAGCAGCAACAGCTTTGAGGCCTGGGCCCTTCCTTGTGGGAGAAGGAGCCGGACGTTTACCGTTTCGGAAAGAGGCTCTGCTGCGGCCGAGCGCCATGAGTTGTCGCGTCTCTGGGAAAGCACAGAACTCCAGTGCTGTTGTGCCTGCTGATAGGGCGCCAGTGGACCGTGAAGAGCAGCAACAGCTTTGAGGGCTGGGCCCTTCCTTGTGGAGAAGGAGCCGGACATTTGCCTTTTCAGAAAGAGGCTCTGCCGATGACGAGCGCCATGAGATGTTCCGTCTCTGGGAAAGCACAGACCCTGGTGCTGTTGTGCCTGCAGATAGGGTGCCAAGGGACCATGAAGAGCAGCAACAGCTTTAAGGGCTGAGCCCTTCCCTGTGGGAGAAGGAGCCGGACGTTTTCCTTTTCGGAAAGAGGCTCTGCCGAGGACAAGCACCATGAGATGTTCCGTCTCTGGGAAAGCACAGACCCCAGTGCTGTTGTGCCTGCAGATAGGGTGCCAAGGGGCCGTGAAGATCAGCAACAGTTTTTAGGGCTGGGCGCTTCCTTGTGGGAGAAGGAGCCAGACGTTTGCCTTTTCGGAAAGAGGCTCAGACACGGCCGAGTGCCATGAGATGTTCCGTCTCTGGCAAAGCACAGATCCCCAGCGCTGTTGTGCCTGTGGATGGGGCCCCAGTGAACTGTGAAGAGCAGCAACAGGTTTGAGGGCTGGGCCCTTCCTTGTGGGAGAAGGAGTCGGACGTTTGCCTTTTCGGAAAGAGGCTCTGCCGCAGCCGAGTGCCATGAGATGTTCCGTCTCTGGGAAAGCACAGATCCCCAGTGCTGTTGTGCCTGTGGATGGGGCACCAGGGGACCGTGAAAAGCAGCAACTGTTTTCAGGGCTGGGCCCTTCCTTGTGGGAGAAGGAGCCGGATGTTTGCCTTTTCGGAAAGATACTGTGCCGAGTACAAGCACCATGAGATGTTGCGTCTCTGGATAAGCACAGATCCCCAGTGCTGTTGTGGCTGTAGATAGTGCACCAAGGGACCGAGAAGAGCATCAACAGATTTGAGGGCTGGGCCCTTCCTTGTGGGAGAAGGAGCCGGACGTTTGCCTTTTTGGAAAGAGGCTCTGCCGCGGACGAGCGCCATGAGAAGTTCCGTCTCTGGGAAAGAACAGATCCCCAGTGCTGTTTTGCCTGCTGATAGGGCGCCAGTGGACCGTGAAGAGCAGCAACAGATTTGAGGGCTGGGCCCTTCCTTGTGGGAGAAGGAGCCGGACATTTGCCTTTTAGGAAAGGGGCTCTGCTGCGGCTGAGCGCCAAGAGATGTTGCATCTCTGGATAAGCACAGATCCCCAGTGCTGTTGTGCCTGCTGATAGGGCACCAGGGGACTGTGAAGAGCAGCAACAGCTTTGAAGGTTGGGCCCTTCCTTGTGGGAGATGGAGCTGGACGATTGCCTTTTCGGAAAGAGGTTCTGCTGCGGCCGAGCTTCATGAGATGTTGCGTCTCTGGATAAGCACAGATCCCAAGTCCTGTTGTGCCTGCTGATAGGGCACCAAGGGCCTGTGCAGAGCAGCAACAGCTTTTAAGGCTGGGCCCTTCCTTGTGGGAGAAAGAGCCGGACGTTTGCCTTTTCGGAAAGAGGCTCTGCCGCGGCCGAGCGCCATGAGATGGTCCGTCTCTGGGAAAGCACAGATCCCCAGTGCTGTTTTGCCTGCAGATAGGGTGCCAAGAGACAGTGAGGAACAGCAACAGCTTTGAAGCCTGGGCCCTTCCTTGTGGGAGAAGCAGCCGGACGTTTGCCTTTTTGGAAAGAGTCTCTGCCGCGGCCGAGCACCATGAGATGTTCCGTCTCAGGGAAAGCACAGATCCCCAGTGCTGTTGTGCCTGCAGATAGGGCGCCAAGGGACCGTGAAGAGCAGCAACAGCTTTGAGGACTGGGCCCTTCCTTGTGGGAGAAGGAGCCGGACGTTTGCCTTTTCGGAAAGAGGCTCTGCCGCAGCCGAGTGCCATGAGATGTTGCGTATCTTGATAAGCACAGATCCCCAGTGCTGTTGTGACTGCAGAAGGGTGCCAAGGGACCGTGAAGAGCAACAACAGCTTTAGGGCTGGGCCCTTCCTTGTGGGAGAAGGAGTCGGACGTTTGCCTTTTCGGAAAGAGGCTCTGCCGCAGCCGAGTGCCATGAGATGTTGCGTCTCTGGGAAAGCACAGATCCCCAGTGCTGTTGTGCCTGTGGATGGGGCGCCAGGGGACCGTGAAAAGCAGCAACTGTTTTCAGGGCTGGGCCCTTCCTTGTGGGAGAAGGAGCCGGATGTTTGCCTTTTCGGAAAGATACTGTGCCGAGTACAAGCACCATGAGATGTTGCGTTTCTGGGAAAGCACAGATCCCCAGTGCTGTTGTGGCTGTAGATAGTGCACCAAGGGACCGAGAAGAGCATCAACAGATTTGAGGGCTGGGACCTTCCTTGTGGGAGAAGGAGCCGGACGTTTGCCTTTTCGGAAAGAGGCTATGCCGCGGCCGAGCGCCATGAGATGGTCCGTCTCTGAGAAAGCGCAGAGCACCAAGACTGTTGTCCCTGTAGATAGGGTGCAAAGGGACTGTGAAGAGCAGCAACAGCTTTGAGGGCTGGGCCCTTCCTTGTGGGAGAAAGAGCCGGACATTTGCCTATTTGGAAAGAGGCTCTGCTGCGGCCGAGCAGCATGAGATGTTGCGTCTCTGGATAAACACAGATTCCCAGTGCTGTTGGGCCTGCTGATAGGGCACCAAGGGACCATGAAGAGCAGCAACAGCTTTGAAGCCTTGGCCCTTCCTTGTGGGAGAAGGAGCCGGACGTTTGCCTTTTCGGAAAGAGGCTCTGCTGCAGCCGAGCACCATGAGATGTTGCGTCTATGCATAAGCAGAGATCCCCATTGCTGTTGTGCCTGCTGATAGGGCACCAAGGGACCATGAAGAGCAGCAACAGCTTTGAGGGCTGGGCCATTCCCTGTGGGAGAAGGAGCCGGACGTTTGCCTTTTCGGAAAGAGGCTCTGCCGAGGACAAGCGCCATGAGATGATCCGTCTCTGGGAAAGCACAGATCCCCATTGCTGTTGCGCCTGCTGATAGGGTGCCAAGGGGCCGTGAAGAGCAGCAACAGCTTTGAGGGCTGGGCCATTCCCTGTGGGAGAAGGAGCCGGACGTTTGCCTTTTCGGAAAGAGGCTCTGCCGAGGACAAGCGCCATGAGATGATCCGTCTCTGGGAAAGCACAGATCCCCAGTGCTGTTTTGCCTGCAGATCGGGCACCAAGGGTAGGTGAAGAGCAGCAACAGATTTGAGGGCTGGGCCCTTCCTTGTGGAGAAGGAGCCGGACATTTGCCTTTTAGGAAAGGGGCTCTTCTGCGGCCAAGCGCCTTGAGATGTTCCGTCTCTGGCAAAGCACAGATCCCCAGTGATGTTGTGACTGCAGAAGGGTGCCAAGGGAACGTGAAGAGCAGCAACAGCTTTGAGGCCTGGGCCCTTCCTTGTGGGAGAAGGAGCCGGACGTTTACCGTTTCGGAAAGAGGCTCTGCCGATGACGAGCGCCATGAGATGTTCCGTCTCTGGGAAAGCACAGACCCTGGTGCTGTTGTGCCTGCAGATAGGGTGCCAAGGGACCATGAAGAGCAGCAACAGCTTTAAGGGCTGAGCCCTTCCCTGTGGGAGAAGGAGCCGGACGTTTGCCTTTTCGGAAAGAGGCTCAGACACGGCTGAGCACCATGAGATGTTCCATGTCTGGGAAAGCACAGAACTCCAGTGCTGTTGTGCCTGCAGATATGGCGCCAAGGGACCGTGAAGAGCAGCAACAGCTTTGAGGGCTGGGCGCTTCCTTGTGGGAGAAGGAGCCGGATGTTTGCCTTTTCGGAAAGAGGCTCAGACGCGGCTGAGCACCATGAGTTGTTCCGTTTTGGGAAAGCACAGATCCCCAGTCCTGTTTTGCCTGCAGATAGGGTGCCAAGAGACAGTGAGGAACAGCAACAGCTTTGAAGGCTGGGCCCTTCCTTGTGGGAGAAAGAGCCGGACGTTTGCCTTTTCGGAAAGAGGCTCTGCCGAGGACAAGCACCATGAGATGTTCCGTCTCTGGGAAAGCACAGACCCCAGTGCTGTTGTGCCTGCAGATAGGGTGCCAAGGGGCCGTGAAGATCAGCAACAGTTTTTAGGGCTGGGCGCTTCCTTGTGGGAGAAGGAGCCAGACGTTTGCCTTTTCGGAAAGAGGCTCTGCCACGGCCGAGTGCCATGAGATGTTCCGTCTCTGGCAAAGCACAGATCCCCAGCGCTGTTGTGCCTGTGGATGGGGCCCCAGTGGACCGTGAAGAGCAGCAACAGGTTTGAGGGCTGGGCCATTTCATGTGTGAGAAGGAGCCGGACGTTCTCATTTTCGGAAAGAGGCTCTCCCGAGGACAAGCACCATGACATGTTGCGTTTCTGGGAAAGCACAGATCTCCAGTGCTGTTGTGCGTGTAGGTAGGGCGCCAAAGGACTGTGAAGAGCAGCAACAGATTTGAGGACTGGGCCCTTCCTTGTGGAGAAGGAGCCGGACGTTCGCCTTTTCGGACACAGGCTCTGCTGCGGGCGAGCACCATGAGATGTTGCGTCTCTGGATAAGCACAGATCCCCAGTGCTGTTGTGCCTGCTGATAGGGAGCCAAACGACCGTGAAGAGCAGCAACAGCCTTGAGGGCTGGGCCCTTCCTTGTGGGAGAAGGAGCCGGACATTTGCCTTTTCGGAAAGAGGCTCTGCCGAGGACGAGCGCCATGAGATGTTCCATCTCTGGGAAAGCACAGATCCCCAGTGCTGTTGTGCCTGCTGATAGGGTGCCAAGGGACCGTGAAGAGCAACAACAGCTTTGAAGGCTGGGCCCTTCCTTGTGGGAGAAGGAACCGGACGTTTGCCTTTTCGGAAAGAGGATCTGCCGAGGCCGAGCAGCATGAGATATTCCGTCTCTGGAAAAGCACAGATCCTCAGTGCTGTTGTGCCTGCCGATAGGGCACCAAGGGACCGTGAAGAGGAGGAACAGCTCTGAGGGCTGGGCCCTTCCTTGTGGGAGAAGGAGTCGGACGTTTGCCTTTTTGGAAAGAGGCTCTGCCGCATCCGAGTGCCATGAGATGTTCCGTCTCTGGGAAAGCACAGATTCCCAGTGCTGTTGTGCCTGTATATCGGGCACCAAGGGAAGGGGAAGATTAGCAACAGCTTTGAGGGCTGGGGCCTTTCTTGTGGAGAAGGAGCTGGAAGTTTGCCTTTTCGGAAAGAGGCTCTGACACGGCCGAGTGCCATGAGATGTTCCGTCTCTGGCAAAGCACAGATCCCCAGCGCTGTTGTGCCTGTGGATGGGGCCCCAGTGGACCGTGAAGAGCAGCAACAGGTTTGAGGGCTGGGCCATTCCATGTGTGAGAAGGAGCCGGACATTCTCATTTTCGGAAAGAGGCTCTCCCGAGGACAAGCACCATGACATGTTGCGTTTCTGGGAAAGCACAGATCTCCAGTGCTGTTGTGCCTGCTGATAGGGAGCCAAAGGACTGTGAAGAGCAGCAACAGATTTGAGGACTGGGCCCTTCCTTGTGGAGAAGGAGCCGGACGTTCGCCTTTTCAGAAAGAGGCTATGCCGAGGCCGAGCACCATGAGATGTTCCGTCTCTGGGAAAGCACAGATCCCCAGTGCTGTTGTGCCTGTGGATGGGGTGCCAAGGGACCGTGAAAAGCAGCAACAGCTTTGAAGGCTGGGCCCTTCCTTGTGGAGAAGGAGCCGGACGTTTTCCTTTTCGGAAAGACGCTCTGCCACGGCCAAGCGCATGAGATGTTACATCTCTGGGAAATCACAGATCCCCAGTGCTGTTGTGCCTGCAGATAGTACGCCAAAGGACTGTGAAGAGTAGCAACAGGTTAGAGGGCTGGTCCATTCCTTGTGGAGAAGCCGGATGTTTGCCTTTTCGGAAAGAGGCTCTGCCGAGGCCGAGCTCCTTGAGATGTTGCGTCTCTGGGAAAGCACAGATCCCCATTGCTGTTGCGCCTGCTGATAGGGCGCCAAGGGACCGTGAAGAGCAGCAACAGCTTTGAGGGCTTGGCCCTTCCTTGTCGGAGAAGGAGCCGGACGTTTGCCTTTTCAGAAAGAGGCTCTGCCGCGGCCGAGCGCCTGAGATGTTCCGTCTCTGGGAAAGCGCAGAGCGCTAAGCCTGTTGTCCCTGTAGATAGGGTGCAAAGGGACCGTGAAGAGCAGCAACAGCATTCAGGGCTGGGCCCTTCCTTGTGGGAGAAGGAACCGGACGTTTGCCTTTTCGGAAAGAGGCTCTGCCGCGGCCGAGCGCCATGAGATGTTCCATCTCTGGGAAAGCGCATATGTTGTAGAATGGCTGAGGGAGCGCGGTCATGGCTCCATGGAGGAGTTTTGTTCTACCAATCTGGACATAAAATCAGACTAGACCGCGATGGAAAATTCCAAGTCATGCTGACAAGGAAGAAAAGAAGGTCATACTGACCTTGTATTGTGTAGATAAGGAGGTACTGTATGAGAAAAACAGGATGGAACGCGGGCCCAGGCACGAAGGCAGTAACTGCAAGTAGGAGGAGTATGATAATGTAACTTTTAGAGCTAAGCCAATGATTGTAAGACAAGTATGTATAAGAGGTAACTTTGTGTTATAAGTATGTGAAGGTTTTGCAGTAAAGCTGAAGCTTGCTTTATCACTCACATTGAGTCGACTACTTGACTTCCCTCGCTCGTCGCAACCAGCCTCACATCGGGCCTCCACCCACACCTCTGTCTGTGGGCCAGGGAGACCATTGAAGCCCAGGCCTGAGTTTCAGCCCCAGCTTGATCTATGCTGCAGGTGTAGGAGTCTCCAGACACAGCCATAGACACAGCCTTGCCTGTCCATGGACCTTGTTGATTCGGACTTGCAGACTCACTCCCCAGCTTGATCCTTTATGGAGTGTACAATGAAATGACACCATCGCCCTCCAGGTGCCAGACCCCAGCTGATTCACAGAGGCCTAGGGCCTTTCTGCTTCCTTTCTTCCCATCACTTGCTCAGGTTTGGGGAGGAGAGGAAGGAAAAGCAGGTGAGGCTTCTGGGTGCCAATGACTGAAATGGTGGAGCAGAACCATCACTTGTGAAATGATCTCAAGGCTATGCTAGGTCAAAAGTGTTATCTTCTGTTCCTATCTCAGAGGCTTTAAATCTTCAGCGGGAACCTGGGAGCTCTGAGATTCTTCCACCTCCCTCTCTTTTAGCAAGTTGATAGTACCCAGTCAGAGGCTTTCTTTCAATTCTGTTTACAGCCTAAAACACCCCGTGGTCTGGAGATATTCCAGGAAACCTGCATAAGAGTTACACTCCTCTGCACAAGAAGGTGCATGCTCCCAGGAACCTCAGGAGACATGGCAGAGCGATAGCTCTGTTCAGCGAGGTGGTCAAATGCATCATCTCCATTTCGGTAATGGTGGCCTCGATGCCTGGATCACATGTAAACTCTCTCTGTGGATGCTGACTTTTACTGAGCAACCGGACCTGACCTCAGAGCGGGCCCCACTTTGAGCTGGGCGTTGGACTCGAGACCTCTGGAGCTCCCCTACACTCTCAAATGTCCTGTGATGCAGAGACCTTCACCTCCACCTTAATCTCTTCTCGTAGGGTGTGTGTTAAGTCAAAGGCTCATGGAAGGGTTAGTGGGGAAGAGACTGCGGGGCTTCTCTAGTCCAGCCTCCAGGCTGGCTGTGACTTTGTGGACCTGAAACCTGAAGAGCTCCAGAAGTAAAGATCACAGCAATGCTCCTCCTAGTCCTTTTTATTTTTCCTAAGGCTCAGCCTAACGCTGCCAAGAGGCAGTTTGTGGCTGTTGCCTCTGTCATATCATTGGCCACTGCAGAGAGCTTGGCTCTGTCATCTCTCCAGGTTGTTAATAGGGTTGCCCATGCCTCCACTTCAGCAGGATAGAGAGGCAGAGACTCTCCTCACAGCTCGTGCGCTAGGTCCGTACCCCAATTTGGCAGACCTCCTTGGGCCACCTCCACTTTATCTGCTTTTCTTTTGAAATATGAGGCCCACTGGCCGCTATGGAATCCATCATGGTGCCCAGGCTCTTCTCCCCAGGGCACTCTTTAGCTGCTGCATGGAGTCGTTCTGTAGCTTTTCCTTCTAAAACTCCAGGTTTCTGTTGGCCAAATCCCTCAGTGTGGCCAGGTCCCTCTGACTGAACCTCCAACAGTCCAGCTTTTAAAGTACGTGTGCTGATGCTTATCCTGAGTCATGGTGCTCTAACAAGATCACAACTTAAGTAACTGCAGGATGCAGCAGGGTGAGCTCTGGGGTCAGACCAGGGTGCTCAGAGCTTTCTTCCTTTTGTGCTTCAAAAGATCCAAGGGAGGAGCTGACCTTCATCAGGCAGTTCAGGGATCCTGACCAGAAGACCATGGTACCTGGAGGAGTTAGTGATCCATGTAACAGTAAACATGAGCAGAGCCAGGCCTGAGCTGGGCTGTGCTCCATGTACAGCTTGGCCTTCAGGCTGTGTTGTGCTAAGCATATCTCAATGCAGGATAAACTTGATTGTAGCAGAGAAACCTGCAGGAAGCTCCCAGCTGGTACCAGCAATTAGGCCACCTGCATGTCCTTACCTGCATCTAAAACTGCAGAAACAAACATCCCCTTCTGGGACAGTAGGAAAGATGACAAGAATTGTTTTCTTGTAAGAAAACACTGAAAGAGCTCCCAGGACCAAACCGGGATAACCCTTACATGGGTGGGATCTGCACAGCTTGCTGCACAATGATCAAAGGCACCTCCTGATGCAAAACAACACACAAGTCTGCTGCGGGCCTGTCAGGGATGCCAGCAGAGGTGCCCTCACAGCCACCTTCCCAGCCATGTGTCTCCTGCTGGCCCATGACATCCTGAGGCACAGCTGACCTCATCACAGCATTCCCACCCATCTCTTCCTTGTGGCCTAGGATCTGATCAGATAAAGGTCACCTCACATTCCTCTTCCAACACCATGGCTCTGCTTTGGGACCTCACCATCCCTGCCCTGCCCCCAGGGACCAAACAGCCTAAATTAGGGTAGGAGAGGGGTTCAAGGTGAGGGGCTTAGAGCATGGGAATGAGGGCTTCGTGTGTTAAAGTGTTCAGGCTAGGGTTTAGGGATTAGAGCTCACCTTTCAGGGTTAGGGATTAGGCAAAGGTTTAGGGTGACGGTCTGGTGTTCTGCTTTGGCTGTCTGGTTAGTGCTTAGGGTGTGGGCTCACTTTGTGGATTAGGGGTTCTTCAGGGCAGGGGTGAGGGCTAGGCTTAAGGCCAACTTTTTAATGCTAGCTCTAAGGGTGGGGGATTGGCAGGAGCGATAGGGTAACGTTCACAGGGTAAGAGTAAGATTTAGCTCAGAGGTAAGGCTTGAGGTAAGGGATTAGGGTAGTGGATTCCCAACAGGGTGAGTGGTGCCATTTAGGGGTAGGGTTATGAGCTAATGTTATTGCTTAGAAACAGAGGAAGGGCCAAACAGAAATGGGGAGACAGGAACCTCATGAAATTCAACCAGGGAAAGTGTAAAATCCTGCCCCTTGGGGGGGGGCGGCAATAACTCCAGGCACCACTCTGTGCTGGGGGCAACCCAGCTACCTGCAAAGCTGGAATAGAGTTTTGGAGAAAATGTTCTGGTGGGCACCAAGTTGACCATGAGCCAGCAATGTGCCCTTGCCACAAAGAAGGCTGAGGGTATCCTGGGTTGCATTAGGAGGAGTGTTGCCAGCAGGCTGGTGGGGGGGATCCTTCCCCTTTACTCAGCACTGGTGAGGCCGCACCTGGAGCACTGTGGTCAGTTCTGGGCCCCCCAGGACTAGAGAGACATGGACATATTGGAGAGAGTCCAACAAAAGGCCACTAAGATAATGATGAAGGGACTGGAGCATCTCTCCTGGTAGGAAAGTCTGCGAGAGCTGGGACTGTTCAGCCTGGAGAAGGGAAGGCTCAGGGGGATCTAATCAGTCAGTAAAAATACC
Source organism: Harpia harpyja (assembly GCF_026419915.1). NCBI lineage: Eukaryota > Metazoa > Chordata > Aves > Accipitriformes > Accipitridae > Harpia > Harpia harpyja. The sequence continues at coordinate 572,465 of NW_026293419.1, forward strand.
TGAAGGGAGGGTGCAAAGAAGACCGAGCCAGGCTCTTTTCAGTGGTGCCCAGTGACAGGACAAGAGGCCATGGGCACAAAGTGAAACTCAGGAGTTCCCCTATGAACATCAGGAAACACTTTTTGACTGTGAGGGTGACTAAGCACTGGCACAGGTTGCCCAGAGAGTTGTGTAGTCTCCATCCTTGGAGCTATTCAAAAGCCATGTGAACACTGTCCTGGGTGAGCAGCTCTAGGTGGCCCTGCCTGAGGAGGGGTTTGGACCAGATGACCCCAGAGGTGCCTCCTAACCTCAACCATTCTGTCATTCTGTGAAATGCTGTTAAGGATGTCTTAGACCTAGAGGACAAGTCCCACAGAATGAGCAAGACCATCTAAATGAGGCTTCTAGATGAACAGGTGATGCCATCAATATAGAAAAGCAAGCAGCATGGGAGAGCAATGGGGAATGCCAATAGTCTGGATTGAGAACTTCCTGGAAAAAGCCAAAGGAAAAGGATGGGTCCTTGGGTGCAAGGTACCCCATGCTCTGGGGGCAAGGTACCTTGTTTGGGACAGCTTCCTTAGCAACACCTGCATCCCCCAAGGGTGATTCCCTGGTCCTGCACCAGGCAGCAGCCGTGTTTCTCAGCAGCACCTTCCCTTTCCTCCCTGGGTATTGACCATGTCTCTCCATTCCACATTCATGGACCCCAAACTACCAGTTGAGGAAACATTTTGGTGAGGGGAAGACCTCCCTGAGGCATGTCTGCACTTTGTGAGTCCCAAGAGCTTGTGCAAACCTCGGGGTGGAGCTCATTTGGTACCCACAATTGTATTGCAGATGGTTGGGGAGCACCATTACCAAGCAGGAAGTGAGAGATCTGGTCCCAGGACAAGATCTGCCTGATGGGGATGGAGCTTACAGCTGCAGTGTCTCCGGGTCATTGCCCCACATAAGGTGTGTTTGATATATGGCCGTGTTCCTGGAAATAATGCCATTTGGGTGACTTAGTCTCACCATCAAAACTAGGCAGGATGAATCCCATCCCTGGCAAAGAGCATGCATAAACTGAAGGAACTGCCCTCCAGTTGCCCAGCTTTGGCCTTGGCATGGGGAGAACTTTCTGGGCCTGAATGGACAAGCACAGCTGTGCCCTGCCTGCAAAGCTCAGGAACTCTTCTCCACTCTTAAAGAAAAAATGAGCACATTTTTCATCAGCTGAAATGCATCAAACACTGTTCCTTCACAGACAATGTTTTCCCATGATGTCAAGGTGGAAATTTCCAGCCCATGTACAACGCTCAGGAGAAGATAGCCTGATCTTCCCCATTACACCCGTGACGCTGCTCTGCCTAGTATCCTGTGTACTGACTGTCACCACTCTCTCACGGGTTTCCACATGTGCTGCTTGAACTGACCATTTCTAAAGAAGTCATTCCAGCAGACTGCCTGGACATCTGCATTTGCCAGTGTCCATCCAGCTTTCCTCCTCTCATTGGTCTCTACCCATTCAAACACCTCTCAGCTACCCAGGTGCTGCTCAGAGCTTCAGATGCTTTAAAGCTTGCCTTGTCTTCCAGTAGTCTGCTTGATGGTCTCTTGAGCCAACTCCTCCATTGTGTTTGTACCTGTTCTCCTGAGTATCTCACTGAAAGTGTTCCACTAAGGTGACCCACAGCAGAAAGTGGACTTCCGTGGAGGAAATGTGGACTTCATACATTTTTTTTAATGCACTGGGGTTCTTGCTACTTTTTTTTTTAATAATGGCAGGTAAGCAACATTCTTCTGTGATTGTGTGCAGCTGGCTCTCCAAATAAAGCCAGTGGGAATCTGTGCAGAAGAGCTGAATCATTCAGCAACAGACTTTAGTGGGAAAAGCTTGGATCTGAGAAATCATGATGCAAGTGCAGGTGACCACTGAGAGAAATGATGGATGGAGGTGGTGGTGAGGGACCAATGATGACGATGGGGCACAGGACAATGATGTCCCATACATTGTCTGACAGAAACAATCTTACCGTTTCCTACATGTTCAGACGTCATCCGCAGATGCTGTGGATCAATATGAATTGGAGAAGGCTGAGATTACGTGTTCTGTAAGCGGCAAGACAGAAAACTGGAAACAGAAAAAATCCTGATTTTTTTGTTACTTATCATTTCAATCTTCTCTGCTCGGCTATACTCCTGAAATTTCTCCAGTGAGCCACAGAAGACTTGAAGAGTTAGGGAACTTTATGCACAGAGACATGGCTTGTTAGGGTGTTTTGCACGTTAAGGAGCCCTCTGGTGCCCAGTTCCTGAACTGCAGATACTGCAAGCAGGAACAAGCCTCTGACAAAGCGGAAGGCAGAAGAAAACCCCAAGTTTCTGAGGGCGTTGGAGGCCCCACTGAGGGCCAACACTGACAAAGCCATCAAGGGAATGACCAGTCAATGTGTCGGTCCCTGGGGGCAAAATATGCTAAAAATTGGAGACACTGGTTGCAGGTGGCAAAGGCAATATGCTGGTGGCTCTGATCACATGTAAGCCCTTGGTGTTTGTTAATCATCAGAGTGGCCAAGCCCTGACCCCCAGGGCCTGGTAAAAGAGGTCCTTTCCCTCATGCATTGCTCAGGGCTCTACTGAGGGTCAGTGCGAGTGCGGGTGTGTGTACAACTTAGTGGTAGTTTTTGTTGCTTTAAACACAAAGCTGTGGTGTTCTGGGGATTTGGCAATGCCTGTGAGTTCCGCACAACCTGTCCAGCCTCCTTCATAGCCCTGCTGACAGTCCTCAATCACCTGAGATGTCCCAGTCCCAGACTTGTTTGCATCCCCAATTTGGATCCATTTCCCAGCACTGCACTGCCATTCCTCCTGCTGCTGCTGCCCTAAAAATCACAGCTTGAACTATTCCACAGTAGCATGACTGCCACTTGATCCTTCGGGTACCCTTCTGGCCTGTAATACACTCTCGGCTACACACACCCCGGACTCTTGCTGCACTCACACGAGTCTCCCAAAAGGTTCTCACTTCCCCTGCAGTAATCAGACCTCACTCCAGGAGGTTCATGCATTCTCCAGGCTCATGGATGTTGCCTGAATTCCAAGCAAGTGTGGGTAGTGAAGGAGAGGAAGAGCTGAAGCACCCTTCAGAGCTGCTTCCCATGGCACCACCTGGATCAGTCTCCCAAGTAAGTTGAAGACTTCTCCTCTGGAGTCCAGAGTCTGTGCTCTGCTGCTGGCCTTCCTCACTGCCCTTTGGTGTCTGAGACCCCACTGTTTCATGGTCATGACAGCTAAGGCTGACACTGGTGATCACATCCTGACCAGCTTTTCCTTGTGGGCCAGGGTCAGGTCCAGGTGAGCATCAGCCTTGTTGGCCCACCTAGCAGCTCTGTTAAGAATTTGTCCCAAGGTCCTTCAGGCTGTTGGCACCCTGTTGCTTTGCCTGGCCAGTGAATGCCAGGGCACTTCGAGTCCCTCATAGGCACCTGCTCATTAACCTGGAGAATTCCTCAGCTGCTGACAAAAGACCTTTTCTGTTTCCTCTCCCATCATCAGCTAGTTTGTAACTGCCAGCACAATGTCACTCTTACTGACTCCTCTGATCCTCAGTGACAAAAGCTAACCCATCCTGTTGCCCATCACATAGAGGACCTCCATAAATCCAAGCTTCCCCTTCATACAGGGGGCATCCACCCTCCTCATTCTTCTACGTCCATGCTACACCTCCTGGGGTTCCAGCCATCTAAAGGGACATAAGATTATCTGTACAATTGTCCCCTTAGAGTGCTAGACCTAAGGAACAGCATTTTAAATGATGCCTCACAGAGTCTGAGTGCCTTCCTTACTGGGATTAGAACAGACCAACGCTTCCTGGTGAAAAACACTCTCTCAGTACCCTTGATTGCAGCCCCTCTGGTCCCATGGACTGGTAAGGGTGTGGTTTGCTAGGTAAGCCCTGGTGTGATCCTCATCCACCACTGTCCAGAGTCCTGCCTCAAAGCACAAAGGCCTGGGAGACCTTGCTGGCGGTAACTGAGGCAGAGACAACATAGGCAATCTCAGATCTCTCTACACCTACTCTCACTTAATGTGTTAGTGGTCCCATAGTATCTCTCTTTCTTCTTTAACTGTTCCTGACGTAGCAACAGCTTCTCTTGGTGCCCTTGAATTGCCTTTTGAGCGTCAGCTGAGTTTTGGTATGAACCATGGCTGTGCTTGGAGGATGCTGTCTTTGAAGGCAAGATGTACCCAGGAACACTGTTCAAATGCTCGGGCTGTTCCTCGGTTGGATCATCAAGGGAGTGAGGAAGGACCCCGGTGTGACGTGCTTTGTGATCACGCAATGCCTGCAGCTAATGGGTAGAAGAAGGGACGGAAATTGCATCTCTGATGGCATCTGATGACTGGTGCCTCTGACTGATGGGAACCGTCAATGGCACAAAGGCACCAAATCATACTCTCCGAGATGCCATCTGGGGTGTCTGTCACACACCCTCCCTGATAGAGAATTGCTTTTCCTCTAGGACCTGTGATTCCCAGGCCAGACTGGCATCTCCAGTACCTCTTTGGGCCTGGATATGAACCTTGAATTGAGTAGCTGCTCTGAATTCTGTAACCCAAGGTGGGGCTGAACATGACACAACTGCCAATACATTCAGTCAAGGTCTCATAAATCCAACAGATGGAGAAGACGAAGAGAGAGCCTGAGCTCTCCCTATGGCACATGACTCCATTCCGTTAGAGGAATAGCTCTATAGGCCACCCTGAACATCATGAGGAGGGACAGGTTCCGTTGCCCTTAATTTGGGCATCAGCTGTCATTTCAGTTGGCCAAAGGCAATTCCCAGGAGCCACCAAGAAAAGGCGCTCAGATGTTGTCCTGTCTCTATATCAGCCTGCACATATCTTGGATCTGTCTCTATTACCTGCACATCTCTTTGACCACCTCTGGCACCTCCAATGTCACCAGACATTTGCATCTGAACACCTCACTCCTGGCCTCCATCACCATTCATTAGCATGGGAGCTGAGACAAGGAGCTGACATGCAGGTGCCTATTTAATGCAGACCTGCACTGAGGCAAGAGGAATCCCACCTCCTGTGGGTTTGTGGTGGGCATGGGAGGGAGCTGAGTCCCCTTCCAGCTCTAGGAATACAATCCCAGCATGAGATGCCTCCATGGACTCGGCTGGCTCCCTTCCCTCAGCAGGGCTGAAGGAGATCCCTGCCTGTCACTGTCTGCGTGTCCTGCCCAATGATGGAACAAGAAAGAGGTTGCCCAGGGAAGTGGCTGAGTCACCATCCTTGGAGGTATTTAAAAGACACGGTGTTTAGGGACACGGTTTAGTGGTGGACTTGCTAGTGTTATGTTCAAGGTTGGACTTGATGATGTTATGGGTCTTTTCCAACCTAAATGATTCTATGATTCTCAGAAAAGTTGACTCTTGGACCTAAGTCTGTCTCTCAGCAGAGCAATGACCCTGCTGGAAAGCAGTGTCTCTACCCAGGTGAAGGAGGGAACATCAGTGATTGCTTCAGCCTGTTTCCCAGCAGGTTCCCCTGGAGCCCCAGGGACACCTGGAGGGAGCCCAGAGGGGGCAGAGAAAGTGCTGCCTTGGGCTGGTCCTCTGCTGCTGAGCTGGGCTGGGCTCCTGGGACAGAGGGAGCTCCTGGCAAGAGGGCAGCGCTGCAGAGAGACAGCTCTGCCCAGGAGCAGGGCTGTGGGCACTGCCTGCAGGCATCGAGAGGAGACCTGCAAGGCAGAGAGAGCTTAAAGGCAGTGTGGAGTGGGAGGATGCTGAGAGCTCACTGTGGGAGAAGTCTTCACAGCCCTCTGCATGGTAAGTCTGTGGGTGCAGGGCAATAGAGCTTCAGTTCCTGCAGGGATCTCCGAACACTGGCACATCTGACAGTGTATGGGATCTGGCAGGAGAACTGTCTTGGTTTCTGTGGTGTAGAGGAGAAGGATGTGCTCCAGAGCAGGGTTCCCTGCTGCGCTGTCAGAGGGACAGGGCATGAGGACTGCCTTCTCCTGGCACCAGCTGCAGGGCTGTGAAGCCAGGTGTGCATCCAGGGGTGCCCAGGGCTGTCCTTCAGAGCAGGGTCCTGGTGTTTCAGGGGCTGAGTGGTGGAGCAGGGACTTTGCTGCCTGCCCCAGGGTCAGCACTCAGCCTGTGCAGGGAACTCCCCATGACAGTGTGGGGAGAAGGTGTGGGTGAAAGAAATGACCCCTGGAAGGGCAGAGCAGCCTGCTTCTGCTGTCGAGAGGGTGCTGTGTGGGTCAGGTTTGCTCACAGCTCCAGCTCAGCCCTGGCCATTTCCGAGGGCACTTTCAAGAAGAACATCAGTATTTTCCCAAAAGGTAAGGAGTCTTTGCTTTGAATTTTTATCATCTTAGTGGGCGTGTGGGCAGTATGAGACTAAAATTTATTTGTCCCCACTGGAGAAGGCACCGAGACTCCAGTTGTCCTTAGGACTTGTCTAAGGTGTTCTTTAGCCTCTGCACACACAGAGATGTCCCTGGGCAGTGCCCGGCTGCCAGGAGGGCTCTGCAGGGCAGAGCTGAGTACACAGCGGGTGGGATGGGGTCTGTGAGCAGGGACAGGGAGGAGACAAGGGGACGGAGAAGCAGCTGCCGACAGGGACGGCTCCAGGCAGCAGAGACAGGGGCAGGGAGTGAGAGGGAGCTGCTCCCAGCAATGCCATGAGAGGGGGGATTCAGGCACCTCCCTGCCATCAGTGGGGAAAACCCATGGTCTTTCCTCCCACCCAGCAGAGCCTCTGCCCTTACGGCCATGGGGACTCAGTCACCTTCTCAGTGGCTTAGCCCTGAACAGAAGAAATTATCAAATGCCCTACCATCTGTCCCTCTCCTGCCTCCAGCAGCAGCAGCACTGTAGCATTTGTGCATTTTGTTCCTCCTGCCTCTGCTCCTCTTTTTATTATCACTGGACTGGGGTGGGGGCGTGGGATTCAGGTGCACTTCACAGAGCAAGCCTGTTGTCTTGCCATGCAGATTTGTCCATGGGAGTTAAGTGTCCCAATCCCCTCCTAATTCCCAGGCTCCCAGTGATAGAAATGACAAAACTCTCCTTTCAGGACACCCCATCTTTAGGACCTGTGCTTCTTTCCCTGCCAAAAGCACTCCTTAAGTGAGGGTGGGAAACTGGAACAAAATACACAAAACAAAATGCCCTCGGCTCTTCTCGGCTGTTGCCTGAATTGGGAGCGAAAATGCTGAAAAGCTCTTTGATATAACAAGTGGATTTTATCTGTATATCAGCCAATGTCCCCATTTACCTCCTGCTCTAGGGCAGGACTGACTCCTCAGGAGCTCAGAGCAGAGCCCGCTGCTCCCAGTGGCGCCCTCAGTCAGCACCACCAACAACCCATGAAATGGACTGCCAAAGGTCTTCCTGAAATACAAGAGGCAGCTTCAGTGGGGTTTCTTTGCGAAATGAATCAGGTTTTGCTCAGAGAAGTTTCTTCTAACTTGTCACCATCTTTCCCTCTTGAACAGTGCCCCATGCCCAGAAGAAGCTGATGTCCAATAGCAGCTCCATCACTGAGTTCCTCCTCCTGGCATTTGCAGACACACGGCAGCTGCAGCTCTTGCACTTCTGGCTCTTCCTGGGCATCTACCTGGCTGCCCTCCTGGGCAATGGCCTCATCATCACCACTGTAGCCTGCGACCACCGCCTCCACACCCCCATGTACTTCCTCCTCAACCTCTCCCTCCTCGACTTGGGCTTCATCTCCACCACTGTCCCCAAATCCATGGCCAATTCCCTGTGGGACAGCAGGGTCATGTCCTACTGGGGATGTGCTGCACAGCTCTTTTTTTTCTTTTTCTGTGCTTCAGCAGAGTATTCTCTCCTCACCATCATGGCCTACGACCGCTACGTTGCCATCTGCCAACCCCTGCACTACGGGACCCTCCTGGGCAGCAGAGCTTGTGTCCGCATGGCAGCAGCTGCCTGGGCCAGTGGGTTTCTCTATGCTGTCATGCACACAGCCAATACTTTTTCACTACCACTCTGCAAGGGCAATGCTGTGGACCAGTTCTTCTGTGAAATCCCCCAGATCCTCAAGCTCTCCTGCTCACGCTCCTACCTCAGGGAAGTTGGGCTTCTTGTGCTTAGTGCCTGTTTAGCATTTGGTTGTTTTGTTTTCATTCTTTTCTCCTACGTGCAGATCTTCAGGGCGGTCCTGAGGATCCCCTCTGAGCAGGGACGGCACAAAGCCTTTTCCACGTGCCGCCCTCACCTGGCCGTGGTCTCCTTGTTTATCAGCACTGCAGTGTTTGCCTGCTTGAAGCCCCCCTCCATCTCCCCCCCAGTTCTAGACCTGGTGGTGGCAGTTCTGTACTCGGTGGTGCCTCCAGCAGTGAACCCCCTCCTCTACAGCATGAGGAACCAGGAGCTCAAGGATGCCCTGAGGATAATGATGAGCAGGTGCTTTTCAGAAAGAATTTTTCCTGTTTTCTTTTGCAGAGCATTCATAATGTAACTTATTACAGGCCCAGCCTGTCTTCTCAGATTCCTGTTTGTGGTGGCGGTTGTGTTTTCTTTATTTTTCTAGCGATAATGTGCACAATGAAATTTTATGATTCATCCCACTTCTAATTCACTGTCTACCTCTAGAATTTGACCCAGCGGCTGTGTAAATGAGGCGCAGTGCTCTCTCTGTATTTCAACACAGTAAAGGACCTTGCAGTGACTTGTTTGCCTGAGATCCTTCCTCTGAGAACCTGGTGAAGCTGCAGGGAATTGACTTTGTGCAGAGGGGAATGGGAAAACCGTCTCAGCACAGCAGCACTGACAGGCAGCACCAGGGCTTGGTCTTCCCAGAGCTGCTCTCTTTCCACTCCCACACTGTCCTTCTGAGCCCCTGGGTTGGTGTAAGGCCTGAGTGCTCTGGCAGCTCGGTCACAGTCCTGCAGTGTGACAGGACGCTCAAGGGAGAATCTTTGTTCTGGGGAATTGCTGTATTTATACTGCCTTTGTCACTCTGTCCCCTGCCCCACTGGCCACTGGGACCAGGGTTGCCTCAGCTGCCTTCCCTGTGCTGACAACAAGTGTAGAGAAGCCCTTCTGGGTCCCCTCCCCTTGCATGGCCATTTCCAGCCACTGCTGAGCTCTGGCTTTGCTGGCTCCGTCCCTGCGCCCACAGGCCAGGTGTCTGTCTGCCTCCTGGGCAGGCTGTTCCCCCTCCAGCCTCCCTGCACTTTCTTCTGGTGTTGGACCTCCTAAGTAAGTGAGGTGGGTCCCTGTTCATCCACGCTGACCTCTTGCCAGGCCCTGCTTGACTCCCTGCGCAGCATCAGGCTGTCTTCTTCCTGGGCTTTGAGAACATTGTCACTGAATATCCAGGAGGGACGCACAGCCCCTTTGTCCTCCAGGACAGTCCAAGCAGAGCCTCAGCTAACTGAAATCAGCTCTCCAATGCGTGCCCAACGTGTGACACAGCAGAAGACATCCTCCAGGAGAGGAATCTGGAGCTCCCTACAGAGCCTGTGAGATATGCATGGACCGCATGTTCCTGGGGGCGCATTGACTGGAGCCCCACAGAGTGAGAGATGGCCCAAGGCGGTGTCAACCAAAGGGAAAGCACTAAATCTGGGTATCTGCAAGGAAACAAAGATGGACACAGCCAATCCAACACAGAACACCTCCAAGAGGCAACAGCACCTTGACAGCCACCACACTGACAGCAGCACTTACACAACCATGAGCAACACAATGGGCCCCATCCCATTCCCCTCTCAGGCTGATGGGGTGCAAAGGTTCCACGAGCGATCCGTACATTAGAATGGACCAGCAAAGCATGTACACACATTCATGCCCAAAGACACACAGCAGTGAGTCTACTCACACAGAAGAAAGCCAGGAGCAGAGTTTAATAAATGTCGTAGTTTAACCCCGGTAGTCAGCTAAGCAGAACGCGGCTGTTTGCTCACTCCTCCACAGCAGGATGGGAGAGATGATGGGAAAGGTAAAAGTGAGAAAACTCATGGGTTGAGATCAAAACAGTTTAATGAGTAAAGCAAAAGCTGTGCACTCAGGCAAAGCAAAATAAGGAATTCATTCACTGCTTCCCATCGACAGGCAGGTGTTCAGCCATCTCCAGGAAAGCAGGGCTCCATCAAGCGTAACATTTACTTGGGAAGGCAAACGCCATCACTCTGAACCCTCCCCTTTTCCTCCTTGTTCCCCCAGTTTTTATTGCTGAGTGTGACATCCTATGGTACAGAAGATCCCTTTGGTCAGTTGGGGTCAGCTGTCCCAGCTGTGTCCCCTCTTCTGCACACCAGATGTCCTTGGTGCTGTGCAAGCACTGCTCAGCAATGACTAAAACATTGGTGTGTTAGCAAAACTGTTTCCATCACAAACCTAAAACATAGCCCCACAGAAGTTACTACGAAGTTAATTAACAGTACTGCAACTGAAACCAGTAGAATAAGCAGGACAGACCGTGGTGATCAGGCACAGGCTTTGGCCAGACCAGCACTGACCAGCCACCTCCCCACAGGCACCTGGGCCCTTGCATCCCTCTCCTTCCCAAACGTGCACAGGCTGCTTCTTCCACAATATGCCTTGACCCTTGCCTTTCTCTGCCCCAGTCTCCCCCACAATTCATAACCCTCACCAATTAGATTTTGCACAATGGTCTCAGGTTTTCTCCATTTGTACCCAAATGTGATAGTTTGGACACCATACCTATGCCAGTTACCAAAATCTGCAGTAAAACTCCTTAACACCGATGTGATGTTAAGAAGCAGGCACTTGCAGCGCTGGGGACATGGGGGATCACTCCTCCAAAGGCATGTCCAGCTTAACATTAAATTCATCAGTTTTTATAAACTTTTTTCTGTCAAGTCATTGTTACATAAGCTCTTTACATAAAAATGCATACTATGGTCGCTCTTACATTTGACAGTTATAATGATTGGTCTTTTGATTATATCACCTTATCAATATTCTTATTTAAAAACAATCTTTGGTGTATTTCACTTAGCTCTACTGATTGCAATCCTCGATACTCAAATCGAGATGAGAAGGGTAAGGCCGTTTCCAAGCAGCAAACTGGTGTCCATGACAGTTTCCATAGTTTCTTGAAACAAAACATAAGAAAACCAGTAAGTTCCTGGTGAAGTTTCTATGGTTAGCTTATTTCAAACTTAACAATACTAAGGTTCCTATGGTAACACAGAACACAGTTCCTAAAGTTTCCACGACTACATTTCAAACTTAACACTCCTATACATTATGCTTCACAATTTTCTACTTCTTAATCAAACCTAACTCTTGTAGATAATCAAATTCTAATTTCTTGATCAGAGTATTTGCAACATGCCCTCTGGGACTTCAAGGGCATCCCTGATGGCTTCCCCAGGCACTGATGGCCTTGCAAGACAAGACTGCCCAGAAGGTCCCCGGTGCTCCTCTCTGTGCAGTTTGGCCACTTCTCACATCTGCAGCCACCTGTGAGACCCAGCCAGGACACAGGGTGCTGCCCATACTGCTGGTCCCTTCTCACGCTCTTCTCTGTCACATCCTGCAATTTCTCCTGCCATGCCCTATAAGTTCCCATGTCACATACAGAGAGCTTCACCCCAGGGCAGGGCCTCACCAAGGGCCCAGTCATCAGTCATCTGTCTGTAGTCTTCCCAGCTGGTGTCCTTGATGACCCCATGATGCCTGCCTGCTCCTGGCCACTCACATTGCTGTCATGAGGTAACATCACAAGCAACAGCCCAACCATGTTGGCTCTGCCTACCTCTACCCCTCTCCACTGAAGGAGCTGCCATCTGTGCCACGTTGGGATTTGTGATGCTGCAAGTCAAGCAGCAAGAGAAATGGCCTCACACTCCACCTCCCAGCCATGCCACCTTCACCTTCCTCTGCATCTCCCCTCTCCCAAGATCTCAGCACTGCTGGGAGGGTTTTCCGACACTCCAGGTGACATCACTGGGCCTGACTCAGCACCTGGCCAATTGGGTTGTTTCCAAAGAAGTGACTTCAAAATCCACCTCCCACCTACCATGCCTCTCCTTGCATCATCCTCTTCTGGCAACAGGAGTTACCTCCCAGACAACCTCCCACAACCCTTCCCCTTTACCTGCCTCTCCTCTCCCCTCACCAGCACTCTCGTTTCTGCTGGGCAGGCAGCAACGTGCTCCCCCACCCCACGGGGACTGCAGAGCCCTGGTGGGACAGCTGGAGTGGTGGGAGGGCAGCCATGGGTGCCAAGGGCTCCTGTAGGAGTCGGTCAGAAAATCAGCATTGTCTCAACATCATCATCAGGAACATGAACAGTACGGACAGAAAATCAGCATTGTCTCAACATCGTCATCAGGAACGTGAACAGTACGTTATCTGACAACGGCCTGTTTGGAGTGCAGTGGCCGATCCCAAGAACAGAACGCGTGGTACAAGGCTCCGTTAAAGATAACTGCACAGCTACTGTCCAAAAAGGATGGATTGCAATTGTTACCATAACATCGATGAAGAAATCATGAACTTTAGACGAACTTTGCTTCATTATAATACCAAAACACACCTCCAAGACTTACCACGCCTCGGACACTGACCCTGTGCCTGCGTAATAGCCTCGCTCGAGAAGGGCGGAGACTCCTGAGGCAGAGGTGGAGCAAGGTGTGTTACTAAGCATAAAAGATGACTTCTGAACAACGGAAATTGGAAGCTTCCCCACCAAGGACCATGACGATCGACGACGCAGCATTAGCTGGACCCGGGACCGTTAGGACGTCTTGAGATCAGCGGTGGTAGCTATAACTTCTCTTTCTCCTCTCTCTAAACTTTACTTTTCTCCTTTCTTTCACCCATCTCTAACTATTGCGTGCCTCTTCACAGACAATACAATAAAGTTTTACTGTGTGATTATTGCTATCCCCTTTGGTGTTGGTCACCTTAATTTTGCACTTTCGAGATCGTAGCAAACGAACCATCACGAGTCCACCAAGTGGACCGTGCAGCTCCTCAGGAAGGCAGGCGGAGGGTGAGGAGGTGGAGGGGAGCTCTGTGCAAAGGGGAGGCTGGCGTGCACAGAGCCTTGCCTTGGAGGAAGCCTCGCGGTCACAGGTCCTCGATGACACGGCGAGTTGAAGCACCCCACAGTCTGCTGGGAGGGCAGCAGGGCTGGGCATAAGCAAGCCAGGAGATTCCTGCAGGGTGCAAAAGACAGCATTTTGACAGAGACACTCAATGAGCTGTCTAGGGCTGGTCTCTTCCTGACAGACAGGGTGGATCTGGCTGGGGATGGGAAGGAGGAGGGCAGCCATGGCTGCAACCACCATGAGATGGTGGAGAAGTACGACAACTAGGAGAATGACAGTGAGGGACTGCAGGAGAGCTGATTTCCATTAGCTGAGGATCTGCTTGGACTGTCCTGGAGGACAAAGGGGCTGTGAGTCCCTCCTGTATCTTCAGGGACAACATCCGCAAAGCCCAGGAAGAAGACAGCCTGATGATGCACAGGGAGTTGAGCAGGGCCTGGCAAGAGGTCAGCGTGGATGAACAGGGACCCCCCTGACTTAGGAGGTCCAACAGGAGAAGGAAGAGCAGGGAGGCTGGAGGGGGAACAGCCTGCCCAGGAGGCAGACAGACACCTGACCTGTGGGCGCAGGGATGGAGCCAGCAAAGCCAGAGCTCAGCGGTGGCTGGAAATGGCCATGCATGGGGAGGGCACCCAGAAGGGCTTCTCTAAATGTGTTGTCAGCACAAGGAAGGCAGCTGAGGGAACCCCTGGTCCCAACTGTCAGCGGGGCAGGGCATAGAGTGACAAAGCCAGTGTAAATAGAGCAATTCCTCAGAACCAAGATTCTCCCTTGAGTGTCCTGTCACACAGCAGGACTGTGACCCAGCTGCCAGAGCACTCAGGCCTTACACCAACCCAGGGGGTCAGAAGGACAGTGTGGGAGTGGAAAGAGAGCAGCTCTGGAAAGACCAAGCGCTGGTGCTCCCTCTCAGTTTTGCTGTGCTAAGTCTCTTTTCCCCTTCCCCTCTGCACAAAATCAATACCCTGCAGCTTCACCAAGACTGAGCGGAAGGATCTCAGGCAAACAAGTCACTGCAGGGTGTTTATTATGCTGAAATACAGAGAGAGCACTGCGCCTCTTTTACACAGCCTCTGGGTCAAATTCTACAGGTAGACATTGAATTAGAAGTGGGATGAATCATAAAATGTCATTGTGCAGAACATTATCAGAACAAAGAACCCACCAGGAACAACAACAATATCCTGAGAAGACAGGCTGGGCCTATAATGATTTACATTATAAATGCTCTGCAAAAGAAAACAGGCAGGTAATTGCTTCTGAAAAGCACCCGCTCATCATTTTCCACAGGGCATCCTTGAGCTCCTGGTTCCTCATGCTGTAGAGGAGGGGGTTCACTGCTGGAGGCACCACCGAGTACAGAACTGCCACCACCAGGTCTAGAAGTGGGGAGGTGAGGGATGGGGGCTTCAGGTAGGCAAACACTGCCAGTGCTGACAAACAGGGAGACCACGGCCAGGTGAGGGAGGCTTGTGGAAAAGGCTTTGTGGCGTCCCTGCTCAGAGGGGATCCTCAGCACAGCCCTGAAGATCTGCACGTAGGAGAAAAGAATGAAAACAAAACAACCAAATGCTAAACAGGCACTAAGCACAAGAAACCCAACTTCCCTGAGGTAGGACCATGAGCAGGAGAGCTTGAGGATCTGGGGGATTTCACAGAAGAACTGGCCCACAACATTGCCTTGGCAGACTGGTAGCAAAAATGTATTGGCCGTGTGCAGCAGAGTATAGAGAAACCCACTGGCCCAGGCAGCTGCTGCCATGTGGACACAAGCTCTGCTGCCCAGGAGGGTCCCATAGTGCAGGGGTTTGCAGATGGCAACGTAGCAGTCGTAGGCCATGATGGTGAGGACACAATACTCTGCTGCGATGAAGAAGACAAAGAAAAAGACCTGTGCAGCACATCCCGAGTAGGACATGACCCTGCTGTCCCACAGGGAATTGGCCATGGATTTGGGGACGGTGGTGGAGATGGAGCTCAGGTCGAGAAGGGAGAGGTTGAGGAGGAAGAAGTACATGGGGGTGTGGAGGCGGTGGTCGCAGGCTACGGTGGTGATGATGAGGCCATTGCCCAGGAGGGCAGCCAGGTAGATGCCCAGGAAGAGCCAGAAGTGCAAGAGCTGCAGCTGCCATGTGTCTGCAAATGCCAGGAGGAGGAACTCAGTGATGGAGCTGCTGTTGGACATCAGCTTCTTCCGGGCATGGGGCACTGTTCAAGAGGGAAAGACAGTGACGAGTTAGAAGAGACTTCTCTGAGCAAAAGCTGATGCATTTCACAAAGAAACCCCACTGAAGCTGTCTCGTATTTCAGGAAGACCTTTGGCAGTCCATTTCATGGGTTGTTGGTGGTGCTGACTGAGGGCGCCACTGGGAGCAGCGGGCTCTGCTCTGAGCTCCTGAGGAGTCAGTCCTGCCCTAGAGCAGGAGGTAAATGGGGACATTGGCTGATATACACATAAAATCCACTTGTAACGTCAAAGAGCTTTTCAGCATTTTCACTCCCAATTCAGGCAACAGCAGAGAAGAGCTGAGGGTATTTTGTTTTGTATATTTTGTTCTAGTTTCCCACCCTCACTTAAGGAGTGCTTTTGGCAGGGAAAGAAGCACAGGTCCTAAAGATGGGGTGTCCTGAAAGAAGAGTTTTGTCATTTCTATCACTGGGAGCCTGGGAATTAGGAGGGGATTGGGACACTTAACTCCCATGGACAAATCTGCATGGCAAGACAACAGCCTTGCTCTGTAAAGTGCACCTGAATCCCACGCCCCCACCCCAGTCCAGTGACAATAAAAAGAGGAGCAGCGGCAGGAAGAAGAAAATGCACAAATGCTACAGTTCTGCTGCTGCTGGAGGCAGGAGAGGGACAGATGGTAGGGCATTTGATAATTTCTTCTGTTCAGGGCTAAGCCACTGAGAAGGTGACTGAGTCCCCATGGCCATAAGGGCAGAGGCTCTGCTGGGTGGGAGCAAAGACCATGGGTTTTCCCCACTGATGGCAGGGAGGTGCCTGAATCCCCCCTCCCATGGCATTGCTGGGAGCAGCTCCCTCTCACTCCCTGCCCCTGTCTCTGCTGCCTGGAGCTGTCCCTGTCAGCAGCTGCTTCTCCATCCCCTTGTCTCCTCCCTGTCCCTGCTCACAGACCCCATCCCACCCGCTGTGTGCTCAGCTCTGACATGCAGACCCCTCCTGGCAGCCGGGCACTGCCCAGGGGCATCTCTGTGTGTGCAGGGGCTAAGGAGCAACTCAGACAAATCCTAAGGACAACTGGAATCTCGGTGCCTTCTCTAGAGGGGACAAATAAATTTTAATGTCACACTGCCCACCCACACCAGGATGATAAAAATTCAGAGCAAAGACTCTTACCTTTCAGGAGAATGCTGCCTTGACGTTCTTCTTGAAAGTCCCCTTGGAAATGCCCAGGGCTGAGCTGGAGCTGTGAGCAAACGTGACACATGCAGCACCCTCTCGACAGCAGAAGAACGCTGCTCTGCCCTTCCAAGGGTCTTTTCTTTCACCCACACCTTCTCCCCACACTGTCATGGGGATTTCCCTGCACAGGCTGAGTGCTGACCCTGGCAGGCAGCAAAGCCCCTGCTCCAACACTCAGCCCCTGAAACACCAGGACCCTGCTCTGAAGGACAGCCCTGGGCACCCCTGGATGCACACCTGGCTTCACAGCCCTGCAGATGGTGCCAGGAGAAGGCAGTCCTCATGCCCTGTCCCTCTGACAGCGCAGCAGGGAAGCCCTGCTCTGGAGCACATCCTTCTCCTCTACACCACAGAAACCAAGACAGTCCTCCTGCCAGATCCCATACACTGTCAGCTGTGCCAGTGTTCGGAGATCCCTGCAGGAACTGAAGTTCTATTGCCCTGCACCCACAGACTTACCATGCAGAGGGCTGTGAAGACTTCTCCCCCAGTGAGCTCTCAGCATCCTCCCACTCCACACTGCCTTTAAGGTCTCTCTGCTTTGCAGGTCTCCTCTCAATGCCTGCAGGCAGTGCCCCCAGCCCTGCTCCTGGGCAGAGCTGTCTCTCTGCAGCGCTGCCCGCTTGCCAGGAGCTCCCTCTGTCCCAGGAGCCCAGCCCAGCTCAGCAGCAGAGGACCAGCCCAAGGCAGCACTTTCTCTGCCCCCTCTGGGCTCCCTCCAGGTGTCCCTGGGGCTCCAGGGGAACCTGCTGGGAAACAGGCTGAAGCAATCACTGATGTTCCCTCCCTCACCTGGGGAGAGACACTGCTTTCCAGCAGGGTCATTGCTCTGCTGAGAGACAGACTTAGGTCCAAGAATCAACTTTTCTGAGAATCATAGAATATTTGAGTTGGAACAGACCCTTAAGATCAACAAGTCCAACCGTGAACCTCACACTAGCAAGTCCAGCAGTAAACCATGTCCCTTAACACTGTGTCTTTTAAATACCTCCAAGGAGGGTGACTCAACCACTTCCCTGGGCTGCCACTCTCTTGTGCCATTATTATGCAGGACATGCAGACAGTTACAGGCAGGGATCTCCTTTAGCCCTGCTGAGGGAAGGGAGCCAGCCGAGTCCATGGAGGCATCTCATGCTGGGATTGTAGTCCTGGGGCTGGAAGGGGACTCAGCTCCCTCCCATGCCCACCACAAACCCACAGGAGGTGGGATTCCTCTTGCCTCAGTGCAGGTCTGCATTAAATAGGCACCTGCATGTGACCTCCTTGTCTCAGCTCCCATGCTATGTAATGGTGATGGAGGCCAGGAGTGAGGTGTTCGGATGCAAATGTCTGGTGACATTGGAGGTGCCAGAGGTGGTCAAAGAGATGTGCAGGTAATGGAGACAGATCCAAGTTATGTGCAGGCTGATATAGAGACAGGACAACATCTGAGTGCATCTTCTTTGCAGCTCCTGGGAATTGCCTTTGGCCAACTGAAATGACAGCTGATGCCCAAATTAAGGGGAATGGAACCTCTCCCTCCTCATGATGTTCAGGGTGGCCTATAGAGGTATTCCTCCGATGGAATGGAGTCATGTGCCATAGGGAGAGATCTTCTGCATCGTTTTGTATTTACTAGGTCTTGGCTGACAATATTGGCAGTTGTCTCATGCTCAGCCCCACCTTGGGTTACAGAATTCAGATCAGCTACTCAATTCACGGTTCAGATCCAGGCGCCCAGAGCTACAGGAGATGCCAGGGCTGGCACAGAAATCACAGGTCCCACACCAAAAGCAATTCTCCTTCAGGGAGGGTGTGCGACAGATAACGAAGATGGCATCTCGGAGAGTATGATTTGGTGCCTTTCTGCCATTGACGTTTGCCATCAGTCAGAGGCACCAGTCATCAGATGCCATCAGAGATGCAAATTCTGTCCCTTCTTCTACCCATTAGCTGCAGGCATTGCCTGATCACAAAGCACGTCACACCAGGGTCCTTTCTCACTCCCTTGATGATCCAACCAAGGAACAGCCCAAGCATTTGAACAGTGTTCCCATGTACATCTTGCCTTCAAAGACAGCATCCTCCAAGCACAGCCATGGTTCATACCAAAACTCAGCTGACACTCAAAAGGCAATTCAAGGGCACCAGGAGGAAATGTTGCTACTTCAGGAACAGCTAGAGAAGAAAGAGAGATACTACGGGATCACTGCTACATTAAGTGAGAGTAGGTGTAGAGAGATTTGATATAGCCTATGTCCTCTTTGCCTCAGTGACCACCAGCAAGGTCTCCCAGGCCTTTGTGCTTTGAGGCAGGACTCTGGAAGGGAAAGGGGAACAACCAGTGGTGGATGAGGATCACTCCAGGCCTTACCTAGCAAACCACACCCTTACTAGTCCATGGGACCAGGGGAGCTGCAATCAAGGGTACTGAGAGAGTGTTTTTCACCAGGAAGTGTTGGTCTGTTGTGATCCCAGTAAGGAAGGCACTCAGACTCTGTGAGGCATCATTTAAAATGCTGTTCCTTAGGTCTAGCACTCTAAGGGGACAATTGTACAGATAATCTTATGTCCCTTTAGATGGCTGGAACCCCAGGAGGGGTACCAAAGCAGCAAGAAGGATGAAGAGGGTGGATGCCCCCTGTATGAAGGAAAAGCTTGGATTTATGGGGATGCTCTATGTGACAGGCAACAGGTTTGGTTAGCTTTTGTCACTGAGGATCAGAAGAGTCAGTAAGAGTGACATTGTGCTGGCAGTTACAAACTACCTGATGATGGGAGAGGAAACAGAAAAGGTCTTTTGTCAGCACCTGAGGAAGTCTCCAGCTTAATGAGCAGGTGCCTATGGGGGACTGGAAGTGCCCTGGCATTCACTGGCCAGGAAAAGCAACAGGGTGCCAACAGCCTGAAGGACCTTGGGACAACTTCTTAACAGAGCTGCTAGGCGGGCCAGTGATGGTGATGCTTACCTGGATGTGACCCTGGCCAACAAGGAAAAGCTTGTCAGGATGTGATCACCACATCAAGGCGTCAGCCTTGGCTGTCATGACCATGAAACAGTGGGGTCTCAGACACCAAAGGGCCGTGAGGGAGGCCAGCAGCAGAGCACAGACTCTGGACTCCAGAGGAGAAGTCTTCAACTTACTTGGGAGACTGATCCAGGTGGTGCCATGGGAAGCAGCTCTGAAGGGTGCTTCAGCTCTTCCTCTCCTTCACTACCCACACTTGCTTGGAATTCAGGCAACATCCATGAGCCTGGAGAATGCATGAACCTCCTGGAGTGAGGTCTCATTACTGCAAGGGAAGTGAGAACCTTTTGGGAGACTCGTGTGAGTGCAGCGAGAGTCCGGGGTGTGTGTAGCCGGAGAGTGTGTTACAGGCCAGAAGAGTACCCGACGGACCAAGTGGCAGTCATGCTACTGTGGAATAGTTCAAGTTGTGATTTTTAGGGCAGCAGCAGCAGGAGCAATGGCAGTGCAGTGCTGGGGAATGGATCCAGTTTGGGGATGCAAACAAGTCTGGGACTGGGACATCTCAGGTGACTGAGGACTGTCAGCAGGGCTATGAAGGAGGCTGGACGGGTTGTGCGGAACTCACAGGCATTGCCAAATCCCCAGAACACCACAGCTTTGTGTTTAAAGCAACAAAATCTACCACCGAGTTGTACACACACCCGCACTCACACTGACCCTCAGTAGAGCCCTGAGCAATGCATGAGGGAAAGGATCTCTTTTACCAGGCCCTGGGGGCCAGGGCTTGGCCACTCTGATGATTAACAAACACCAAGGGCTTACATGTGATCAGAGCCACCAGCATATTGCCTTTGCCACTTGCAACCAGTGTCTCCAATTTTTAGCATATTTTGCCCCCAGGGACCGACACATTGACTGGTCATTCCCTTGATGGCTTTGTCAGTGTTGGCCCTCAGTGGGGCCTCCAACGCCCTCAGAAACTTGGGGTTTTCTTCTGCCTTCCACTTTGTCAGAGGCTTGTTCCTGCTTGCAGTATCTGCAGTTCAGGAACTGGGCACCAGAGGGCTCCTTAACGTGCAAAACACCCTAACAAGCCATGTCTCTGTGCATAAAGTTCCCTAACTCTTCAAGTCTTCTGTGGCTCATTGGAGAAATTTCAGGAGTATAGCCGAGCAGAGAAGATTGAAATGATAAGTAACAAAAAAATCAGGATTTCTTCTGTTTCCAGTTTTCTGTCTTGCCGCTTACAGAACACGTAATCTCAGCCTTCTCCAATTCATATTGATCCACAGCATCTGCGGATGACGTCTGAACATGTAGGAAACGGTAAGATTGTTTCTGTCAGACAATGTATGGGACATCATTGTCCTGTGCCCCATCGTCATCATTGGTCCCTCACCACCACCTCCATCCATCATTTCTCTCAGTGGTCACCTGCACTTGCATCATGATTTCTCAGATCCAAGCTTTTCCCACTAAAGGCTGTAGCTGAATGATTCAGCTCTTCTGCACAGATTCCCACTGGCTTTATTTGGTGAACCAGCTGCACACAATCACAGAAGAATGTTGCTTACCTGCCATTATTAGAAAAAAAAAGTAGCAAAAAACCCAATGCATTAAAAAATAATGTATGAAGTCCACGTTTCCTCCACTAAAGTCCACTTTCTGCTGTGGGTCACCTTAGTGGAACACTTTCAGTGAGATACTCAGGAGAACAGGTACAAACACAATGGAGGAGTTGGCTCAAGAGACCATCAAGCAGACTACTGGAAGACAAGGCAAGCTTTAAAGCACCTGAAGCTCTGAGCAGCACCTGGGTAGCTGAGAGGTGTTTGAATGGGTAGAGACCAATGAGAGGAGGAAAGCTGGATGGACACTGGGAAATGCAGATGTCCAGGCAGTCTGCTGGAATGACTTCTTTAGAAATGGTCAGTTCAAGCAGGACATGTGGAAACCCGTGAGAGAGTGGTGAGAGTCAATACACAGGATACTAGGCAGAGCAGTGTCACGGGTGTAATGGGGAAGATCAATATTTCTACTCCTGAGCATTGTACATGGGCTGGAAATTTCCACCTTGACATCATGGGAAAACATTGTCTGTGAAGGAACAGTGTTTGATGCATTTCAGCTGACGAAAAATGTGCTCATTTTTTCTTTAAGAGTGGAGAAGAGTTCCTGAGCTTTGCAGGCAGGGCACAGCTGTGCTTGTCCATTCAGGCCCAGAAGGTTCTCCCCATGCCAAGGCCAAAGCTGGGCAACTGGAGGGCAGTTCCTTCAGTTTATGCATGCTCTTTGCTAGGGATGGGATTCATCCTGCCTAGTTTTGATGGTGAGACTAAGTCACCCAAATGGCATTATTTCCAGGAACACGGCCATATATCAAACACACCTTATGTGGGGCAATGACCCGGAGACACTGCAGCTGTAAGCTCCATCCCCATCAGGCAGATCTTGTCCTGGGACCAGATCTCTCACTTCCTGCTTGGTAATGGTGCTCCCCAACCATCTGCAATACAAATGTGGGTACCAAATGAGCTCCACCCCGAGGTTTGCACAAGCTCTTGGGACTCACAAAGTGCAGACATGCCTCGGGGAGGTCTTCCCCTCACCAAAATGTTTCCTCAACTGGTAGTTTGGGGTCCATGAATGTGGAATGGAGAGACATGGTCAATACCCAGGGAGGAAAGGGAAGGTGCTGCTGAGAAACACGGCTGCTGCCTGGTGCAGGCCCAGGGAATCACCCTTGGCGGATGCAGGTGTTGCTAAGGAAGCTGTCCCAAACAAGGTACCTTGCCCCCAGAGCATGGGGTACCTTGCACCCAAGGACCCATCCTTTTCCTTTGGCTTTTTCCAGGAAGTTCTCAATCCAGACCA
Organism: Harpia harpyja; assembly: GCF_026419915.1. Lineage (NCBI taxonomy): Eukaryota > Metazoa > Chordata > Aves > Accipitriformes > Accipitridae > Harpia > Harpia harpyja. The sequence goes on from NW_026293419.1 coordinate 594,762, forward strand.
TTGGCATTCTCCATTGCTCTCCCATGCTGCTTGCTTTTCTATATTGATGGCATCACCCATTCATCTAGAAGCCTCATTTAGATGGTCTTGCTCATTCTGTGGGACTTGTCCTCTAGGTCTAAGACATCCTTAACAGCATTTCACAGAATGACAGAATGGTTGAGGTTAGGAGGCACCTCTGGGGTCATCTGGTCCAAACCCCTCCTCAGGCAGGGCCACCTAGAGCTGCTGACCAAGGACAGTGTTCAGGTGGCTTTTGAATAGCTCCAAGCATGGAGACTCCACAACCTCTCTGGGCAACCTGTGCCAGTGCTTAGTCACCCTCACAGTCAAAAGTGTTTCCTGATGTTCAGAGGGGACCTCCTGAGTTTCACTTTGTGCCCATGGCCTCTTGTCCTGTCACTGGGCACCACTGAAAAGAGCCTGGCTCGATCTTCTTTGCACCCTCCCTTCAGGTATTTTTACAGACTGATTAGATCCCCCTGAGCCTTCCCTTCTCCAGGCTGAACAGTCCCAGCTCTCGCAGACTTTCCTGCCAGGAGAGACGCTCCAGTCCCTTCATCATTATCTTAGTGGCCTTTCGTTGGACTCTCTCCAGTATGTCCATGTCTCTCTAGTCCTGGGGGGCCCAGAACTGACCACAGTGCTCCAGGTGCTCTTTAACAGAGCCTTGTACCACGCGTTCTGTTCTTGGGATCGGCCACTGCACTCCAAACAGGCCGTTGTCAGGTAACGTACTGTTCATGTTCCTGATGACGATGTTGAGACAATGCTGATTTTCTGTCCGTACTGTTCATGTTCCTGATGACGATGTTGAGACAATGCTGATTTTCTGACTGACTCCTACACCACCCCGTGGCTCAACATGGTCATCAGGACGTCAGGACCGTTTGGTGGTAGCATGATAAAGAAGAGGAAGAAGAAAAGGAAAAGAAGAGAGAGAGAGAGAGAAGATAGAAAGACAACTACAATGATATCAATTACAATCAAAGCTGTTTGAATTAATGAGGTTCCAAAACATCAATTGATTTGGGGATATCCACATTGGATGGGACATCAAGCATATTGTATGTGTTCAATACAGACATCAAACGTGTTAACCGATTCACCATTCTCCAGGCTGTGACATACAATACTGCTGACAAAGCCAAACTGATCAAAACCAATATCAAGAGAATCACGATGGGGTGACACAACTTGTTCAGGATGCCTGTAGTAGTAGGCGACCATACGAAAAGTGTGTCCCACCATCTATGTTCTGCATCCTTTTGCACTCTTTCTAAAACTCGGTGTATTTCTTTCACATTGTGATGAGCAGTTATTAAGGTTTTTTGTCCGTTTTCCCTAATTTTTTCCAAAATCGCAACCAAATCCTTGTGTTGTAATAACTGTTTTACCAAAGTGAGATTCATTCCAATGGGTATAGGTAGCAATTCATGAATCAACATGTAGTTAAATTGCAAAAGTTGGTGAGACGTGACCGGGGCCGAATAGGAAAAGTCACATCCGACAATCTTAGTAAAATTGCAAACACAGAAATTTGAATGATTTTTAGTCTCTACAACTACCTTGTCTACAGATAGAAAGTCACAAACAGTCCTCAAACATACACAGCCTTTGCCGATATATATGAGTACTGTTTCAGGGTTTTCATTAGGATGAATCTCAAAATGGCAAATATTTTTTTTCAGTGTCTAAACAAATATCTTGTGCCTCAATTGCATTACCTTCACAAACAAATCCTTGTAGTTCCCGTACAATGCAAGATTCCAAATTAACAGTTTGCCATTTTTTCATTCACCTTTCGGGCCCATACTCTATGCTCAAAAGGATAGAGTATAGTTCCGTTGTGGTTCAACCCTAATGCAATAACGGGATAGATTGGGTATATGGTAGCATTATATATAGTAAGCACAAAAGTTGTAGCTGTGTTTGTAACGGGATCGTAAGTAAAGTTAACCAGGTTCCACCAGGATTGGAGTTCCTTCTCAAAATCAGTGGCACTGTCCCAAATTATTTTCCGAATTTCAGTGGGGAGAATACCTTCTTCACCTTCTCTTATAATTGAGGCGGCTACCGACTGCATCCATATTTGAGCCTGGGTACAACTGAGAGCCAAAGAGAGGTTATTTTGGACCACCCCAAGTGCGTCAGTAATCAATTTGTGGTCCCTTATATTTACCTTTTCCCATTTTGGTAATATATTTGACAACAGCCACTGGTTAGTCCCCAAAGCCAATAACGAAGATCGCAAAGGCTGTTGTAATTTAGCCAAATCACTAATTGAAGTGGCCAACTTGTTCATTATTACTTCCGAATCGATGCTATTTAGAACTCCCAATCCTGTTGCCAAAACACCGGTTAGGTCTCTCCATGTTCTTCTCATGGGAAGAGTTCGTCTTTGCAGCCAGGTTGTCCATCCCTCGTAAGAAGTCTTTAGGAAAGGTGAGCAAGCTGGCTGAATGTCTGAAACATTGTTCTGCATCGACAATTCAATTCGTTTGAGAGACCATGCCGGATTAAGCAACATTTGTTGTAGGCCCGTATTTCTGATCACATACGGTCCAATTTCAAAGATTTTGGGTTAAGCACAACAATTGGTTGGGTAGTAGGTATTACAACGTCTATTTTAAATCCTCCCCCATCCAATCTGAACCTCCAACTATAATTGTTACATTGCTCTCATGCGAGGTCAAGGACTCGCGATATATTAATGTCCATCATTTTGCCACGACATTATCATCCAGATCTTCACCATCCACGCCTGTCACCGTCATCACTGTCAGCAAAAGGACTGGAATGACTCGTTCCTTCATGGTCCTGTAAAAAAGCACAAACTAGGCCTCGGTCTTAAAACCGGGTCAAAGGGTTAGAAGTCTGGTCACTTTGGATGCATTCGGTCTTCGAAAATCTACTGTGAGCCTCCACTTCCCATTAGGTTTTTCACCGGCCATACCGGCAAGTTAAAAGGAGAATGTGTATTTACCACCACTCCTTGTTCCCGCATCTCCTGCATGACTGGTTTGATACCTTCCTTTGCTCCCAGGGGGAGGGGATATTGTTTAACACTAGTTACTTTGCTAAATGGTAGAGGGGGTGCAGTTTGAAGTAGCCTGATGTTCAGCTGCAGTGTCCCGAAAGTCCACAACAATCCTTCTGAATCCTCCCACCCCCTTCCTTTAAGGGCATCTATTCCTAACAGGTTAGTCGGAATGTTCCCAACCACCATGTCAATAGTGATCGTGCCTTCCTCTCCCGGCAGCATCAGCTTTACCGGAACAACCTTCATAACTTCTGTTGACCCTAAAGCATTCAGGACACAAACATTTCGCTTAGAGGGAATCACCCCACACCTCTGTGCATCTACCTCAGTCAGGGCGGAGATCTGTGCACTAGTGTCAATTAAAAAGGTTACGGGTGCACGCTTAGGACCTACAATAGCTGTAATCCATAAATCTCCTCTGTTAGTTTTAGTGAGCTGTCGGATATAAATCCATCCTCCGTTCCCCTGCCCACTGCTAAGGAACGGAGGTTCTAGTTTCCCTGCTGACTTTCCCCGTCACCCGTGCTCTCCGCGGGGTGGGGGGGCGGCTGTGGGCATGACAGGAGAGATTTCTCTATTTGACCCTAAGTGCTGTGGGTGTTGTTTCGGACCATACCACTTTGATATCAGTTTACTCAGTTTATTAAGGGGTAAACCATCCATCACATCTCTGGCAACTCCCTTTTTAATTCCCAAGGCCCACCATTGTTGTCGAGTCAGGGGCTGTCTTCCTCCTCCCCCAGTTTTAGAGTAGGAGTAGTCAGCAACAGTGGCGGGGTCAGTGAGAGCAGTTACAGTTTTACTAACAGATAGGGGTAGATTTTTAGCTCCCACTTGACGGATTCCTTTAGATTTCTCCTCCAAAGTTCTCATAGGAACGTATTTTCTGCTATAATCTATCAATTCCTGTGCTACATCTCCCCATGTCCACATCCTTTTATGCTTTGAGTGGGAAGGAGACGAGCTATAATTGAGAGGTGAATCTGTGCCAACATCAATTTCATCTCTTTTGCCTTTAATAAAGCTCTCCAACTTTTCTACAGGGTCTAAAGATGCTATGGTCCTTTGGAGAACAATCCCGGTAGATTTGAGTGATTCTGGGAGTCCCCTTATCAAAGGAGTCATGATTTCAGGATTCACCGGCAACATCATCGGGGATTCACATCCGGGAACTAACTTCCTTTCATGTATCATCTGCAGGCAGGCTGCTTTGTGCACACTTTCTAGCAATTGATCAGCTGTGCCTGTGATTGCTAGGGGATCTCCCCTGTCTAAGGGGTTCAGCCCTCCGGCCCAACAGGCAGCCCGTTGGGTTAGGGACCATGGGGCACGTCTATCCCCTGCCGTTAAAAAGACACCGTGGCCCCAGTAACCACTAGCTTCCCTTTCATTTAACTGAATTTGGTCCCCTCCAGTTAAAGATACACGCCACACATACTCTGTTTTGGCTTCTTTGGGAAGGCGCCCATATTCTCTTTTCATTTTGGCCAATTCGGTGGGAGTGTATGGTATCTCTTTAGTTGTAATATGTGGGTCATTATCCTCATCATTTATATAAGCATAATCTGCTTTAATCAAAGGCCTCACTTGGGGGTTTTCCCTGAAGTGTCTCCTTGCTTCCTCTAGTTCCTTTTGGGGGTATACCTGACTTATTTGCCGAATACCTATCTTTTTCATCTTCATTTCTATCTCATTCAATGATTCAGCAGACTTTGAAAGTCCTTCTTTCAAGGCATCTTTTAGACAGCGATTCTCTTCCTCCTTTTCCTCTGCTCGCTGTTTGTACAAGCTAATTACTCTCTCTTTCTCTGCTACCTGCTCTTCCAGGTTGGAGGTTGTTTTCTGCAAAAGTTGTACCAAATTTTCAAGGGATTCTATGATTTGTTTTTCCTGGCTACGCCGCTTATAGCGGTCTTCAATTGCTGCGACCAGGCTGGCTCCAAGAACTGCACAGATTATCGCTTTGCCCTTGCCTGACCGTGATCCAGCCTCATTATGTATAGAAATCACTTGGTCTGTTACACTCTGTAAATTCGCCCAATTGTCTCGAGCCCACTCTTCCCCAGATGGGGAGGGTCGAGCTCCATACTTTGCCAAAAGTGCATAAAACGAGTCAAGATTTTTTACTGATGGAGAGTCTTGATAACCATTCTTTTCAGTCATTTTTGCTGCAAAGGGCCAAACTCACTTCGGGGAGGTCAAACTTAGTTACACCACACAGGCAACAACTGCTGCGTCGCCCTCCTCTTCCCCGAGTGGCTAAAGGGACTAAAATCTCACTTCGGGGAGTCAAAACTTAGTTGCTCACAAGTGCAGACTTTCTCTGCTTGTCCCTTCAACTTCCCCTGGTAGTCAACCTCATCTAAAGAGGACAGTTCCCCCTTTTGCACTAAGAGATCCTTGCACTTGATGCTGATAGACAGAGCCCTCAATTCGAGTTTGGGGTGAAATACACTGAGGTGTGTGCGGTGTGCGGGAATCCCGAATCGCCCTCCTTCCTTTCTGGACTTCTCTCACCCTTTCAGGTGTAGGGCCAGTTGCGGCTGGAACGAAACGTTCTTCCCCTGTTACAAACCCCACAAAACCTGCACCCCTCTGTCTCTCAGGATCCTGTCTGTGACGCCACTTTAATGTCACGGTCCACTCAGTGGACTCGTGATGGTTCGTTTGCTACGATCTCGAAAGTGCAAAATTAAGGTGACCAACACCAAAGGGGATAGCAATAATCACACAGTAAAACTTTATGTATTGCCTGTGAAGAGGCATGCGATAGTTAGAGATGGGTGAAAGAAAGGAGAAAAGTAAAGTTAAGTTTAGAGAGAGGAGAAAGAGAAGTTATAGCTACCACCGCTGATCTCAAGACATCCTAACGGTCCCGGGTCCAGCTAATGCTGCATCATCGATCGTCGTGGTCCTTGGTGGGGAAGCTCCAAATTTCCGTTGTTCAGAAGTCATCTTTTATGCTTAGTAACACACCTTGCTCCACCTCTGCCTCAGGAGTCTCCGCCCTTCTCGAGCGAGGCTATTACGCAGGCACAGGGTCAGTGTCCGAGGCGTGGTAAGTCTTGGAGGCGGGTAGCCTTTGACCAGGAGGTGTGTTTTGGTATTATAATGAAGCAAAGTTCGTCTAAAGTTCATGATTTCTTCATGGATGTTATGGTAACAATTGCAATCCATCCTTTTTGACAGTAGCTATGCGGTTATCTCTAACGGAGCCTTGTACCGCACGTTCTGTTCTTGGGATCGGCCACTGCGCACCAAACAGGCCGTTGTCAGATAACGTACTGTTCGTGTTCCTGATGACGATGTTGAGACAATGCTGATTTTCTGACCGACTCCTACAGCTTGTTAGGGCTTTTGGGATTTTAATGAGCCCATGGTGTCTTTGGGGCTGAGTCCATGAACTTCAGGTACTGGGAAGAGGCTGAGGAAACCTTTCAAAAGCAAACACCTGAAGTACCTTGAAGCATTAGTGGGCCCCACTGAAGGCCATTACTGACAAAACCTCCCCATGGACTTGTTAGAGCAGATAATTGGAGGCTGTGATTCCAGGTAGGCCAAGGCACTGTGCTGGTGGCTCTGATGCTGAGAAAACCCTGGCTCTGCTTTATGAAGCACAAAGGCCAAGCCCTGACCTCAAGCCAATGGGAAGGGGATCCTGTCCCTCACACGCAGCTCAGGGCTCCTCCTGGGACCGTGGGATGCGGGGTGTGCAAGGCCGAGGGAAGGACAGCAATGGTACAACAACTTCCAGCTTCCCCAGGGGATTCCAAGGAGGCAGCAAAGCCCAGTGCCATGACGACAACATGTCTTCTCATAGACCTCGGTGGCAGACAACTGCCACAGCCAAGGGGACAAAGATCTGGGTTCTGTTGGTGCCTTCCAGCCTTGCCAACACCCTTTGCCATCTCCACCACAGGGTGCTCCACACTGTCCCACACCTGCCCCTCTGTCCCTGCAGGCTGTAGACACCCATCTCATTTCCCCACCCTGCTCTCACTCAGCAATTCCGTACCTTCACTGGTGTGTCTCCACCCTCACTGGCTGTTCTTTGAAAGACAAAGCCATGGGCTGATCCAGACTCCCTCTGGGTGACCTCTTGCACCACAGCACTACCCTTCGAGTGACATTTCCTTACCCTGACATCCAATCTCCACCTGCCAAGTTCCACTTTGTGGCATTCTTTTTCTCTCTCCTGCTTTTCCCTACTCCCAAGGAAAGCTCGACCATCTCAGAAACTACCCTTCAAGCAGGGAACCCAACCCGTTGGCCTTCTTGTGGTCTTTCACCTGGCCAGAGAGAAGTAACCTCACCATGATCTTCTAAATCACATGGCAGCTGCTGGCCTTTCAGCTTCTCGGATAGATATGACCATGTGCCTGCTGCTGTCCCATCATGTAGTCAGGCGGAATGGACATGACAACCCATATGCAAGCCCTCTTGGTGGATAGGGCCTATGGGGTGCTTTGGCAGAGGAACTTTCCCAGCCATGTTCCTGCTGCTGGCCTATCACCTCCACAGACGGAACTGACCTCACAGTCCCCTTCACAGCCATTGCCTTCCTACTGCATTATGAGTTTTTCAGACAGAATTGGCCTCATAATACCATTCCCATCCATCATGCTCCTTATGGCCCAGGACCTGACCAGATAAAAGTATGCTTGTTTTAACAAATTTCTCAAATATATTTTCTACTAACGATTTCAGTGGAGAAACATTCTTCACAGGAACTCCTGTATTTATTTTGACACACTTTGTATCTCTTCTGTCTCTTTTGTTTTTTTCTTCCTCTGCCTATTCTGTCTTCAAAATCCTCTCCAAGGGAAAGATTCAGTGAACCATAGAATAGCTCAGGCTTGAAGAGAGCCCTGAACTTCATCTTGCCTCACTCTTCTGCTCAAGGCAGGGTGAACCAGATGAGGTTGTTCAAGGCATCTGCCGAGCTTTGTATCATCCTCACAGGAGCTGAAAGTGCACTCCGTCACATGATACAGGGCGATAATAAAGGCGTTCAACCGTGTTGGCCCAAGTGCTGGTCACTGAGGGATGCCGCTAGTAACTGGCTGCACAGAGGACTTTGTACCACTGACATAGGGCTTGATCATCCAGCCAACTTCCCAGCCAACGTCCAGTTCTATCCCAGACAGCATTAATCTCGCTACAAGGATACCACGGGAGACCATGTCAAAGGCCTTGCAAGATTCCATGTACACGCCATGCCTTTCTTTTCTTTGCCCATTTTGATTCAGCAATCCCTTTCCTGTCCTTCAAGTGCCTGGAGATGGCTGCAGGACATGTCCCACCCCCTTCCCAGGGACGGAGGTAGGCTGAGCAGCCTGTCATTCTCCCAGTTCTAGTTCCTGCCCTTCCTGAAGATGGGTTTGACGTCTGCCTTTTCCAAGGACCCCAGAACCTCTCTGATTGCTCTGGCACTTTTGAGACCACAATCCAGAATCACAGCTAAGGGTGACATAGCAGACAGGAGCACTTGCAGTGAGCCTGTCCAAGGCAGCTGAGATGAATCTCACTGGGCCAAAGGGGTTTGTTCCTGGAATCACGCACAGAAATGTCATGGTTCTGTTAGGCATCCACACCTGAGTTGGCCTCGTGGACTCCTTAGGCACCCAGGGATGCTCAGAGACGCAGTCTTTCCCCATCACTCACAGAGGCTGCGCACTGCAGGAGTCATAGTGTCCCTCTGGCCTCCTGCTGCCACTCCCAGAGGCTGGGAAGCACCTCAGCCCGGCGGTGTATCACCCTGCTCTGCACTCCTCTGAGATGCCCCGTTGTCATGAGGAATGGACACAGGGACCTCAGTTCCAGGAAGCACATCCCAGTGCTGCATTCAGGCTGTTTCCCATGGGATGTTACTCCCAACGTGAAGCGACCTTGAGGCACTGTCTGTGCCACAAGCCTTCATGGAACCCCCAGGTATAGCTGATGGCGTTTGTGCTCACTCGGGTTCATTTCGCTTCACGCCCATGTTCTGCATGCTTACATCTCCTCTGTACAATGCAAACATGGACTTTTGACCTCCTCATTCAGTGTTGTCCTGGTTTCAGCTGGGATAGAGTTAACTGTCTTCCTAGTAGCTGGTACAGTGCTATGTTTTGAGTTCAGTATGCGAAGAATTTTGATAACACTGATGTCTTCAGTTGTTGCTCAGTAGTGTTTAGACTAATGTCAAGGATTTTTCAGCTTCTCATGCCCAGCCAGCGAGAAAGCTGGAGGGGCACAAGAAGTTGGCACAGGACACAGCCAGGGCACCTGACCCAAACTGGCCAACGGTGTATTCCATACCATGTGACGTCCCATCTAGTATAGGAACGGGGAAGTGGGCGCGGGGGAATCGCCGCTCGGGGGACTGGCTGGGTGTCGGTCGGCGGGTGGTGAGCAATTGCACTGCGCATCATTTGTACATTCCAATCCTTTCATTATTACTGTTGTCATTTTATTAGTGTTATCATTATCATTATTAGTTTCTTCTTTTCTGTTCTATTAAACCGTTCTTATCTCAACCCACGGGTTTTGCTTCTTTTCCCGATTTTCTCCCCCATCCCACTGGGGGGGGGGGGAGTGAGTGAGCGGCTGCGTGGTGTTTAGTTGCTGGCTGTGGTAAAACCACGACAAGTGTCCTTCCATGGAGGGACAAAGAACCTCTCCAAGCTGGGGTGACAGGCCAGTGCTGGAAATGGTGGTTGTGAGGGGCTAGTCGAGGATGATTGCCCTGGGGCAGCTTCCCCAGGGTGTCCCGCGAAAACGGGCACAGGGCAGACCCTTTGGAAAAAGACCTAAGCCTTCAGGCACTGCCCTGAGGGCACCCAGAAGGGCTTCTCTAAATGTGTTGTCAGCACAAGGAAGGCAGCTGAGGGAACCCTGGTCCCAGTGACAAGTGGGGCAGGGGATGGAGTGACAAAGCCGGTGTAAATAGAGCAATTCCTCAGAACCAAGATTCTCCCTTGAGAGTCCTGCCACACTGCAGGACTGTGACCCAGCTGCCAGAGCACTCAGGTCTTACACCAACCCAGGGGCTCAGAAGGACAGCGTGGAAGTTGAAAGAGAGCAGCTTTGGGAAGACCAAGCGCTGGTTCTCCCTGGCAGTGCTGCTGTGTTGAGAACATTTTCCCCTTCCCCTCTGCACAGACGCACTGCCCTGCAGCTTCACCAAGTTCTCAGAGGAAGTATCTCAGGCAAACAAGTTGCTGCACGGTGTTTTATTGTGTTGAAATACAGAGAGAGCACTGCGCCTCATTTACACAGCCTCTGGGTCAAATTCTACAGGTAGACATTGAATTACATATGGGATGGCTAATAAAATTTCACTGTGAACAACATGATCATAAGAAAAACAAAGAAAACCCCACTACCACCACAAAAAGGAACCTGATAAGGCAGCCTGGGCTTGTAATGAAATACATTATGACTGCTCTGCAGAAGAAAACAGGCAGTTAATTGCTTCTGAAAAACACCCGCTCATCATTTTCCACAGGGCATCCTTGATCTCCTGGTTCCTCATGCTGTAGAGGAGGGGGTTCACTGCTGGAGGCACCACCGAGTACAGAACTGCCACCACCAGATCGAGGGATTGGGAGGAGATGGAGGGGGGCTTCAAGTAGGCAAACACTGCAGTGCTGATAAACAAGGAGACCACGGCCAGGTGAGGGCGGCACGTGGAAAAGGCTTTGTGCCGTCCCTGCTCAGAGGGGATCCTCAGGACCGCCCTGAAGATCTGCACGTAGGAGAAAAGAATGAGAAAAAAACAACCAAATGCTAAACAGGCACTAAGCACAAGAAACCCAACTTCCCTGAGGTAGGCATCTGAGCAGGAGAGCTTGAGGATCTGGGGGATTTCACAGAAGAACTGGTCCACAGCATTGCCCTTGCAGAGTGGTAGTGAAAAAGTATTGGCTGTGTGCATGACAGCATAGAGAAACCCACTGGCCCAGGCAGCTGCTGCCATGCGGACACAAGCTCTGCTGCCCAGGAGGGTCCCGTAGTGCAGGGGTTGGCAGATGGCAACGTAGCAGTCGTAGGCCATGATGGTGAGGAGAGAATACTCTGCTGAAGCACAGAAAAAGAAAAAAAAGAGCTGTGCAGCACATCCCCAGTAGGAGATGGCCCTGGTGTCCCACAGGGAATTGGCCATGGATTTGGGGACAGTGGTGGAGATGAAGCCCAAGTCGAGGAGGGAGAGGTTGAGGAGGAAGAAGTACATGGGGGTGTGGAGGTGGTGGTCGCAGGCTACAGTGGTGATGATGAGGCCGTTGCCCAGGAGGGCAGCCAGGTAGATGCCCAGGAAGAGCCAGAAGTGCAAGAGCTGCAGCTGCCATGTGTCTGCAAATGCCAGGAGGAGGAACTCAGTGATGGAGCTGCTGTTGGACATCAGCTTCTTCTGGGCATGGGGCACTGTTCGAGAGGAAAAGATGGTGACAAGTTAGAAGAAACTTCTCTGAGCAAAACCTGATACATTTCGCAAAGAAACCCCACTGAAGCTGCCTCTTGTATTTCAGGAAGACCTTTGGCAGTCCATTTCATGGGTTGTTGGTGGTGCTGACTGAGGGCGCCACTGGGAGTAGCGGGCTCTGCTCTGAGCTCCTGAGGAGTCAGTCCTGCCCTAGAGCAGGAGGTAAATGGGGACATTGGCTGATATACAGATAAAATCCACTTGTTATATCAAAGAGCTTTTCAGCATTTTCGCTCCCAATTCAGGCAACAGCCGAGAAGAGCCGAGGGGATTTTGTTTTGTGTATTTTGTTCTAGTTTCCCACCCTCACTTAAGGAGTGCTTTTGGCAGGGAAGGAAGCACAGGTCCTAAAGATGGGGTGTCCTGAAAGGAGAGTTTTGTCATTTCTATCACTGGGAGCCTGGGAATTAGGAGGGGATTGGGACACTTAACTCCCATGGACAAATCTGCATGGCAAGACAACAGGCTTGCTCTGTGAAGTGCACCTGAATCCCACGCCCCCACCCCAGTCCAGTGATAATAAAAAGAGGAGCAGAGGCAGGAGGAACAAAATGCACAAATGCTACAGTTCTGCTGCTGCTGGAGGCAGGAGAGGGACAGATGGTAGGGCATTTGATAATTTCTTCTGTTCAGGGCTAAGCCACTGAGAAGGTGACTGAGTCCCCATGGCCGTAAGGGCAGAGGCTCTGCTGGGTGGGAGGAAAGACCATGGGTTTTCTCCAGTGATGGCAGGGAGGTGCCTGAATCCCCCCTCCCATGGCATTGCTGGGAGCAGCTCCCTCTCACTCCCTGCCCCTGTCTCTGCTGCCTGGAGCCGTCCCTGTCGGCAGCTGCTTCTCCGTCCCCTTGTCTCCTCCCTGTCCCTGCTTACAGACCCCATCCCACCCACTGTGTACTCAGCTCTGCCCTGCAGAGCCCTCCTGGCAGCCGGGCACTGCCCAGGGACATCTCTGTGTGTGCAGAGGCTAAAGAACACCTCAGACAAGTCCTAAGGACAACTGGAGTCTCGGTGCCTTCTCTAGAGGGGACAAATAAATTTTAGTCTCATACTGCCCACACGCCCACCAAGATGATAAAAATTCAAAGCAAAGACTCCTTACCTTTCGGGAAAATACTGATGTTCTTCTTGAAAGTGCCCTCGGAAATGGCCAGGGCTGAGCTGGAGCTGTGAGCAAACCTGACCCACACAGCACCCTCTCGACAGCAGAAGCAGGCTGCTCTGCCCTTCCAGGGGTCATTTCTTTCACCCACAGCTTCTCCCCACACTGTCATGGGGAGTTCCCTGCACAGGCTGAGTGCTGACCCTGGGGCAGGCAGCAAAGTCCCTGCTCCACCACTCAGCCCCTGAAACACCAGGACCCTGCTCTGAAGGACAGCCCTGGGCACCCCTGGATGCACACCCGGCTTCACAGCCCTGCAGCTGGTGCCAGGAGAAGGCAGTCCTCATGCCCTGTCCCTCTGACAGCGCAGCAGGAAACCCTGCTCTGGAGCACATCCTTCTCCTCTACACCACAGAAACCAAGACAGTCCTCCTGCCAGATCCCATACACTGTCAGCTGTGCCAGTGTTCGGAGATCCCTGCAGGAACTGAAGTTCTATTGCCCTGCACCCACAGACTTACCATGCAGAGGGCTGTGAAGACTTCTCCCCCAGTAAGCTCTCAGCATCCTCCCACTCCACACTGCCTTTAAGCTCTCTCTGCCTTGCAGGTCTCCTCTCGATGCCTGCAGGCAGTGCCCACAGCCCTGCTCCTGGGCAGAGCTGTCTCTCTGCAGCGCTGCCCGCTTGCCGGGAGCTCCCTCCATGCCAGGAGCCCAGCCCAGCTCAGCAGCAGAGGACCAGCCCAAGGCAGCACTTTCTCTGCCCCCTCTGGGCTCCCTCCAGGTGTCCCTGGGGCTCCAGGGGAACCTGCTGGGAAACAGGCTGAAGCAATCACTGATGTTCCCTCCCTCACCTGGGGAGAGACACTGCTTTCCAGCAGGGTCATTGCTCTGCTGAGAGACAGACTTAGGTCCAAGAGTCAACTTTTCTGAGAATCATAGAATCATTTAGGTTGGAAAAGACCCATAACATCATCAAGTCCAACCTTGAACATAACACTAGCAAGACCACCACTAAACCGTGTCCCTAAACACCATGTCTTTTAAATACCTCCAAGGATGGTGACTCAGCCACTTCCCTGGGCAGCCTCTTTCTTGTGCCATCATTGGGCAGGACACGCAGACAGTGACAGGCAGGGATCTCCTTCAGCCCTGCTGAGGGAAGGGAGTCAGCCGAGTCCATGGAGGCATCTCATGCTGAGATTGTATTCCTAGAGCTGGAAGGTGACTCAGCTCCCTCCCATGCCCACCACAAACCCACAGGAGGTGGGATTCTTCTTGCCTCAGTGCAGGTCTGCATTAAATAGGCACCTGCATGTCAGCTCTTTGTCTCAGCTCCCATGCTAAGTAATGGTGATGGAGGCCAGGAGTGAGGTGTTCAGATGCAAATGTCTGGTGACATTGGAGGTGCCAGAGGTGGTCAAAGAGATGTGCAGGTAATAGAGACAGATCCAAGATATGTGCAGGCTGATATAGAGACAGGACAACATCTGAGCGCCTTTTCTTGGTGGCTCCTGGGAATTGCCTTTGGCCAACTGAAATGACAGCTGGTGCCCAAATTAAGGGCAACGGAACCTGTCCCTCCTCATGATGTTCAGGGTGGCCTATAGAGCTATTCCTCTAATGGAATGGAGTCATGTGCCATAGGGAGAGCTCAGGCTCTCTCTTCGTCTTCTCCATCTGTTGGATTTATGAGACCTTGACTGAATGTATTGGCAGTTGTGTCATGTTCAGCCCCACCTTGGGTTACAGAATTCAGAGCAGCTACTCAATTCAAGGTTCATATCCAGGCCCAAAGAGGTACTGGAGATGCCAGTCTGGCCTGGGAATCACAGGTCCTAGAGGAAAAGCAATTCTCTATCAGGGAGGGTGTGTGACAGACACCCCAGATGGCATCTCGGAGAGTATGATTTGGTGCCTTTGTGCCACTGATGGTTGCCATCAGTCAGAGGCACCAGTCATCAGATGCCATCAGAGATGCAATTTCCATCCCTTCTTCTACCCATTAGCTGCAGGCATTGCGTGATCACAAAGCACGTCACACTGGGGTCCTTCCTCACTCCCTTGATGATCCAACCGAGGAACAGCCCGAGCATTTGAACAGTGTTCCTGGGTACATCTTGCCTTCAAAGACAGCATCCTCCAAGCACAGCCATGGTTCATACCAAAACTCAGCTGACGCTCAAAAGGCAATTCAAGGGCACCAAGAGGAGCTGTTGCTACGTCAGGAACAGTTAAAGAAGAAAGAGAGATACTATGGGACCACTAACACATTAAGTGAGAGTAGGTGTAGAGAGATCTGAGATTGCCTATGTCGTCTCTGCCTCAGTTACCACCAGCAAGGTCTCCCAGGCCTTTGTGCTTTGAGGCAGGACTCTGGACAGTGGTGGATGAGGATCACACCAGGGCTTACCTAGCAAACCACACCCTTACCAGTCCATGGGACCAGAGGGGCTGCAATCAAGGGTACTGAGAGAGTGTTTTTCACCAGCAAGTGTTGGTCTGTTCTGATCCCAGTAAGGAAGGCACTCAGACTCTGTGAGGCATCATTTAAAATGCTCTTCCTTAGGTCTGGCACTCTAAGGGGACAATTGTACAGATAATCTTATGTCCCTTTAGATGGCTGGAACCCCAGGAGGTGTAGCATGGACGTAGAAGAATGAGGAGGGTGGATGCCCCCTGTATGAAGGGGAAGCTTGGATTTATGGAGGTCCTCTATGTGACGGGCAACAGGATGGGTTAGCTTTTGTCACTGAGGATCAGAGGAGTCAGTAAGAGTGACATTGTGCTGGCAGTTACAAACTACCTGATGATGGGAGAGGAAACAGAAAAGGTCTTTTGTCAGCAGCCAAGGAATTTTCCAGGTTAATGAGCAGGTGCCTATGAGGGACTCGAAGTGCCCTGGCATTCACTGGCCAGGCAAAGCAACAGGGTGCCAACAGCCTGAAGGATTTTGGGACAACTTCTTAACAGAGCTGCTAGGTGGGCCAACAAGGCTGATGCTCACCTGGACCTGACCCTGGCCCACAAGGAAAAGCTGGTCAGGATGTGATCACCAGTGTCAGCCTTAGCTGTCATGACCATGCAACAGTGGGGTCTCAGACACCAAAGGGCAGTGAGGAAGGTCAGCAGCAGAGCACAGACTCTGGACTCCAGAGGAGAAGTCTTCAACTTACTTGGGAGACTGATCCAGGTGGTGCCATGGGAAGCAGCTCTGAAGGGTGCTTCAGCTCTTCCTCTCCTTCTCTACCCACACTTGCTTGGAATTCAGGCAACATCCATGAGCCTGGAGAATGCATGAACCTCCTGGAGTGAGGTCTCATTACTGCAGGGGAAGTGAGAACCTTTTGGGAGACTCGTGCGAGTGCAGCGAGTGACCGGGGTGTGTGTAGCCGAGAGTGTGTTACAGGCCAGAAGGGTACCCGAAGGATCAAGTGGCAGTCATGCTACTGTGGAATAGTTCAAGTTGTGATTTTTAGGGCAGCAGCAGCAGGAGGAATGGCAGTGCAGTGCTGGGGAATGGATCCAATTTGGGGATGCAAACAAGTCTGGGACTGGGACATCTCAGGTGATTGAGGACTGTCAGCAGGGCTATGAAGGAGGCTGGACGGGTTGTGCGGAACTCACAGGCATTGCCAAATCCCCAGAACACCACAGCTTTGTGTTTAAAGCAACAAAATCTACCACCGAGTTGTACACACACCCGCACTCACACTGACCCTCAGTAGAGCCCTGAGCAATGCATGAGGGAAAGGATCTCTTTTACCAGGCCCTGGGGGCCAGGGCTTGGCCACTCTGATGATTAACAAACACCAAGGGCTTACATGTGATCAGAGCCACCAGCATATTGCCTTTGCCACCTGCAACCAGTGTCTCCAATTTTTAGCATATTTTGCCCCCAGGGACCGACACATTGACTGGTCATTTCCTTGATGGCTTTGTCAGTGTTGGCCTCAGTGGGGCCTCCAACGCCCTCAGAAACTTGGGGTTTTCTTCTGCCTTCCGCTTTGTCAGAGGCTTGTTCCTGCTTGCAGTATCTGCAGTTCAGGAACTGGGCACCAGACGGCTCCTTAACGTGCAAAACACCCTAACAAGCCATGTCTCTGTGCATAACGTTCCCTAACTCTTCAAGTCTTGTGTGGCTCATTGGAGAAATTTCAGGAGTATAGCCGAGCAGAGAAGATTGAAATGATAAGTAACAAAAAAATCAGGATTTCTTCTTTTTCCAGTTTTCTGTCTTGCCGCTTACAGAACACGTAATCTCAGCCTTCTCCAATTCATATTGATCCACAGCATCTGCGGATGATGACTGAACATGTAGGAAACGGTAAGATTGTTTCTGTCAGACAATGTATGGGACATCATTGTCCTGTGCCCCATCATCATCATTGGTCCCTCACCACCACCTCCATCCATCATTTCTCTCAGTGGTCACCTGCACTTGCATCATGATTTCTCAGATCCAAGCTTTTCCCACTAAAGGCTGTTGCTGAATGATTCAGCTCTTCTGCACAGATTCCCACTGGTTTTATATGGAGAGCCAGCTGCACTCAGTCACAGAAGAATGTTGCTTACCTGCCATTATTAAAAAAAAAAGTAGCAAAAACCCCAGTGCATTAAAAAATAATGTATGAAGTCCACGTTTCCTCCACTAAAGTCCACTTTCTGCTGTGGGTCACCTTAGTGGAACACTTTCAGTGAGATACTCAGGAGAACAGGTACAAACACAATGGAGGAGTTGGCTCAAGAGACCATCAAGCAGACTACTGGAAGACAAGGCAAGCTTTAAAGCACCTGAAGCTCTGAGCAGCACCTGGGCAGCTGAGAGGTGTTTGAATGGGTAGAGACCAATGAGAGGAGGAAAGCTGGATGGACACTGGGAAATGCAGATGTCCAGGCAGTCTGCTGGAATGACTTCTTTAGAAATGGTCAGTTCAAGCAGGACATGTGGAAACCCGTGAGAGAGTGGTGAGAGTCAATACACAGGATACTAGGCAGAGCAGTGTCATGGGTGTAATGGGGAAGATCAGGCTATCTTCTCCTGAGCATTGTACATGGGCTGGAAATTTCCACCTTGACATCATGGGAAAACATTGTCTGTGAAGGAACAGTGTTTGATGCATTTCAGCTGACGAAAAATGTGCTCATTTTTTCTTTAAGAGTGGAGAAGAGTTCCTGAGCTTTGCAGGCAGGGCACAGCTGTGCTTGTCCATTCAGGCCCAGAAGGTTCTCCCCATGCCAAGGCCAAAGCTGGGCAACTGGAGGGCAGTTCCTTCAGTTTATGCATGCTCTTTGCCAGGGATGGGATTCATCCTGCCTAGTTTTGATGGTGAGACTAAGTCACCCAAATGGCATTATTTCCAGGAACACGGCCATATATCAAACACACCTTATGTGGGGCAATGACCTGGAGACACTGCAGCTGTAAGCTCCATCCCCATCAGGCAGATCTTGTCCTGGGACCAGATCTCTCACTTCCTGCTTGGTAATGGTGCTCCCCAACCATCTGCAATACAAATGTGGGTACCAAATGAGCTCCACCCCGAGGTTTGCACAAGCTCTTGGGACTCACAAAGTGCAGACATGCCTCAGGGAGGTCTTCCCCTCACCAAAATGTTTCCTCAACTGGTAGTTTGGGGTCCATGAATGTGGAATGGAGAGACATGGTCAATACCCAGGGAGGAAAGGGAAGGTGCTGCTGAGAAACACGGCTGCTGCCTGGTGCAGGCCCAGGGAATCACCCTTGGCGGATGCAGGTGTTGCTAAGGAAGCTGTCCCAAACAAGGTACCTTGCCCCCAGAGCATGGGGTACCTTGCACCCAAGGACCCATCCTTTTCCTTTGGCTTTTTCCAGGAAGTTCTCAATCCAGACCATTGGCATTCCCCATTGCTCTCCCATGCTGCTTGCTTTTCTATATTGATGGCATCACCTATTCATCTAGAAGCCTCATTTAGATGGTCTTGCTCATTCTGTGGGACTTGTCCTCTAGGTCTAAGACATCCTTAACAGCATTTCACAGAATGACAGAATGGTTGAGGTTAGGAGGCACCTCTGGGGTCATCTGGTCCAAACCCCTCCTCAGGCAGGGCCACCTAGAGCTGCTCACCAAGGACAGTGTTCAGGTGGCTTTTGAATAGCTCCAAGCATGGAGACTCCACAACTCTCTGGATAACCTGTGCCAGTGCTTAGTCACCCTCACAGTCAAAAAGTGTTTCCTGATTTTCAGAGGGGACCTCCTGAGTTTCACTTTGTGCCCATGGCCTCTTGTCCTGTCACTGGGCACCACTGAAAAGAGCCTGGCTTGATCTTCTTTGCACCCTCCCTTCAGGTATTTTTACTGACTGATTAGATCCCCCTGAGCCTTCCCTTCTCCAGGCTGAACAGTCCCAGCTCTCGCAGACTTTCCTGCCAGGAGAGATGCTCCAGTCCCTTCATCATTATCTTAGTGGCCTTTTGTTGGACTCTCTCCAATATGTCCATGTCTCTCTAGTCCTGGGGGGCCCAGAACTGACCACAGTGCTCCAGGTGCGGCCTCACCAGTGCTGAGTAAAGGGGAAGGATCCCCCCCACCAGCCTGCTGGCAACACTCCTCCTAATGCAACCCAGGATACCCTCAGCCTTCTTTGTGGCAAGGGCACATTGCTGGCTCATGGTCAACTTGGTGCCCACCAGAACATTTTCTGCAAAACTCTATTCCAGCTTTGCAGGTAGCTGGGTTGCCCCCAGCACAGAGTGGTGCCTGGAGTTATTGCCCCCCCCCCCCCCAAGGGGCAGGACTTTACACTTTCCCTGGTTGAATTTCATGAGGTTCCTGTCTCCCCATTTCTGTTTGGCCCTTCCTCTGTTTCTAAGCAATAACATTAGCTCATAACCCTACCCCTAAATGGCACCACTCACCCTGTTGGGAATCCACTACCCTAATCCCTTACCTCAAGCCTTACCTCTGAGCTAAATCTTACTCTTACCCTGTGAACGTTACCCTATCGCTCCTGCCAATCCCCCACCCTTAGAGCTAGCATTAAAAAGTTGGCCTTAAGCCTAGCCCTCACCCCTGCCCTGAAGAACCCCTAATCCACAAAGTGAGCCCACACCCTAAACACTAACCAGACAGCCAAAGCAGAACACCAGACCATCACCCTAAACCTTTGCCTAATCCCTAAACCTGAAAGGTGAGCTCTAATCCCTAAACCCTAACCTGAACACTTAACACCTGAAGCCCTCATTCCCATGCTCTAAGCCCCTCACCTTGAACCCCTCTCCTACCCTAATTTAGGCTGTTTGGTCCCTGGGGGCAGGGCAGGGATGGTGAGGTCCCAAAGCAGAGCCATGGTGTTGGAAGAGGAATGTGAGGTGACCTTTATCTGATCAGATCCTAGGCCACAAGGAAGAGATGGGTGGGAATGCTGTGATGAGGTCAGCTGTGCCTCAGGATGTCATGGGCCAGCAGGAGACACATGGCTGGGAAGGTGGCTGTGAGGGCACCTCTGCTGGCGTCCCTGACAGGCCCGCAGCAGACTTGTGTGTTGTTTTGCATCAGGAGGTGCCTTTGATCATTGTGCAGCAAGCTGTGCAGATCCCACCCATGTAAGGGTTATCCCGGTTTGGTCCTGGGAGCTCTTTCAGTGTTTTCTTACAAGAAAACAATTCTTGTCATCTTTCCTACTGTCCCAGAAGGGGATGTTTGTTTCTGCAGTTTTAGATGCAGGTAAGGACATGCAGGTGGCCTAATTGCTGGTACCAGCTGGGAGCTTCCTGCAGGTTTCTCTGCTACAATCAAGTTTATCCTGCATTGAGATATGCTTAGCACAACACAGCCTGAAGGCCAAGCTGTACGTGGAGCACAGCCCAGCCCAGGCCTGGCTCTGCTCATGTTTACTGTTACATGGATCACTAACTCCTCCAGGTACCATGGTCTTCTGGTCAGGATCCCTGAACTGCCTGATGAAGGTCAGCTCCTCCCTTGGATCTTTTGAAGCACAAAAGGAAGAAAGCTCTGAGCACCCTGGTCTGACCCCAGAGCTCACCCTGCTGCGTCCTGCAGTTACTTAAGTTGTGATCTTGTTAGAGCACCATGACTCAGGATAAGCATCAGCACACGTACTTTAAAAGCTGGACTGTTGGAGGTTCAGTCAGAGGGACCTGGCCACACTGAGGGATTTGGCCAACAGAAACCTGGAGTTTTAGAAGGAAAAGCTACAGAACGACTCCATGCAGCAGCTAAAGAGTGCCCTGGGGAGAAGAGCCTGGGCACCATGATGGATTCCATAGGGGCCAGTGGGCCTCATATTTCAAAAGAAAAGCAGATAAAGTGGAGGTGGCCCAAGGAGGTCTGCCAAATTGGGGTACGGACCTAACGCACGAGCTGTGAGGAGAGTCTCTGCCTCTCTATCCTGCTGAAATGGAGGCATGGGCAACCCTATTAACAACCTGGAGAGATGACAGAGCCAAGCTCTCTGCAGTGGCCAATGATATGACAGAGGTAACAGCCACAAACTGCCTCTTGGCAGCGTTAGGCTGAGCCTTAGGAAAAATAAAAAGGACTAGGAGGAGCATTGCTGTGATCTTTACTTCTGGAGCTCTTCAGGTTTCAGGTCCACAAAGTCACAGCCAGCCTGGAGGCTGGACTAGAGAAGCCCAGCAGTCTCTTCCCCACTAACCCTTCCATGAGCCTTTGACTTAACACACACCCTACGAGAAGAGATTAAGGTGGAGGTGAAGGTCTCTGCATCACAGGACATTTGAGAGTGTAGGGGAGCTCCGGAGGTCTCGAGTCCAACGCCCAGCTCAAAGTGGGGCCCGCTCTGAGGTCAGGTCCGGTTGCTCAGTAAAAGTCAGCATCCACAGAGAGAGTTTACACGTGATGCAGGCATCGAGGCCACCATTACCCAAATGGAGATGATGCATTTGACCACCTCGCCGAACAGAGCTATCGCTCTGCCATGTCTCCTGAGGTTCCTGGGAGCATGCACCTTCTTGTGCAGAGGAGTGTGACTCTTATGCAGGTTTCCTGGAATATCTCCAGACCACGGGGTGCTTTAGGCTGTAAACAGAATTGAAAGAAAGCCTCTGACTGGGTACTATCAACTTGCTAAAAGAGAGGGAGGTGGAAGAATCTCAGAGCTCCCAGGTTCCCGCTGAAGATTTAAAGCCTCTGAGATAGGAACAGAAGATAACACTTTTGACCTAGCATAGCCTTGAGATCATTTCACAAGTGATGGTTCTGCTCCACCATTTCAGTCATTGGCACCCAGAAGCCTCACCTGCTTTTCCTTCCTCTCCTCCCCAAACCTGAGCAAGTGATGGGAAGAAAGGAAGCAGAAAGGCCCTAGGCCTCTGTGAATCAGCTGGGGTCTGGCACCTGGAGGGCGATGGTGTCATTTCATTGTACACTCCATAAAGGATCAAGCTGGGGAGTGAGTCTGCAAGTCCGAATCAACAAGGTCCATGGACAGGCAAGGCTGTATCTGGAGACTCCTACACCTGCAGCATAGATCAAGCTGGGGCTGAAACTCAGGCCTGGGCTTCAATGGTCTCCCTGGCCCACAGACAGAGGTGTGGGTGGAGGCCCGATGTGAGGCTGGTCAGGGACATGAAGGCCTATGGATATGCTCAGGGCCCTGACACTGCCTCCATGGCATCCCACCTGCCAGTGCCCTCAACAGGCCAGGTTCATTCCCTCATATCCAGGGTCTGTGCTCTGCTAGTCTCCTTCCCCAAGCCCCTGGGGATCTGAGAGACCACAATTTCATGGTTGCTACAGGCAAGGCTGACACCGTTCTTCACATCCCTGACCAGCTCATCCTCTTTTGGGAGTACCAGGTGCAGGCGAGCATCAGACTGGGTGGCCCGTGTTGCAGCTGTGCTAAGAACTTTCCACAAACACCACAAGAAACCTCCTGGGCTGCTTACATCTTGCTGTCTCACTTGACCAGTGAATACCAGGGAGACTGAGTCCTCCATCAGAGCCAGGCTCTGTGATCCACAGATTTCCCCAGGTCATTGGAAGAAGACATTGTTCACTCCTCACCCTCATTGTATGCCCTGTATCTCTGTCCTGCATCTGGCTGGGATGGAGTTAATTCTCTTCATAGCAGATCATATGGTGATCTGCTTTGGAGTTGTTACTAACCCTGGTCTGTCCAGCCACTGTCCATTGACAGTAGCCAGTTCTCCAGGGAAAGCGTGTGATGCAAGTCCCAGGTGGCCAGTGAAGGAGCTGGTGGGCTTGGGGAGGTGAGGAGCAAGGTTGTCCATATGGACCTCAAAGGACTGCTTTTCCTTCCTTTCCAGAGCTCCATAGGAGACAGCCTGGATCAATATTCATTGGAGAGTGCTGCTATGCCTCCTTCAGTAGATCCCCAAGTTAGAAAAAAATTAGAAAAAAGGAAGCAATGAGGCTCCAGTGGCATGAGGACAACGTGTCTCCTTGCAGCCTTTGGTGGCAGAGGCATTAGCCATAGCCAAGGGGACCAAGGCCTCAGTTCTGTCAGGGACTTCCAGCCTTGCCAGCACCCCTGGACATCTCTACCACAGGCTCTCCTACACTTCCACACACCTATGCCTGTGTCTCTTCATGCTTTAGACACCCAACCTGCTCCTCCCGCACCTTCCTATCTGTACTGATGCGTCTCTGTCCTCACCAGCAGCTGTTCCTTGAAACAGACACTGTTCCTAATCCAGACTACCTCTGGGTGACCTGTTGCACCACAACACTACCCTTGGAGTGACATTTCATTTTTACTCATGTCCAGTCTGGACCTCGCAAAGTGCAGGTTTTGCTGGTTTTCCTTTCTCATGCTCTTTCCCCCGTGCCACCACCTCTGAAAGCAACTTTCAAGCTATCATGGACTACATGATACTACGCTCCCCAAATCTTCTGATTGACTAGGCCTAAGAAGCCCAGGTCTCCCAGCCTCTCCACACATGGCCCCTAGCACCATCTTGGCAGACCTCCTCTGGATCATAGAATCATAGAATTGTTTAGGTTGGAAAAAGACCTTCAAGATCATCGAGGCCAACCATCATCCATGCCCACTAAACCATGTTCTGAAGTGCTTTGTCTACGTGCTTTTTGAATACCTCCAGGGATGGTGACTCAACCACTTCCCTGGGCAGCCTATTCCAATGTCTGACAACCCTCTCAGTAAAGAAATTTTTCCTAATATCCAACCCAAATCTCCCTTGCCACAACTTGAGGCCATTTCCTCTCGTCCTATCACCAGCCACCTGACAGAAGAGACCAGCACCCACCTCACTACAACCCCCCTTCAGGTAGTTGTAGAGAGCGATGAGGTCTCCCCTCAGCCTCCTCTTCTCCAGACTAAACAGCCCCAGCTCCCTCAGCCGCTCCTCAGAAGGCTTATGCTCCAGGCCCCTCACCAACTTGGTTGCCCTTCTCTGGACACGTTCCAGAACATCAATGTCTTCCCTGTAGTGAGGGGCCCAAAATGAAACACAGTACTCAAGGTGCGGCCTCGCCAGTGCCGAATACAGGGGAGCAATCACCTCCCCGCTTCTGCTGGCCACACTATTTCTGAGACAGGCCAGGATGCCGTTGGCCTTCGTGGCCACCTGGGCACACTGCTGGCTCATATTCAGCCGGCTGTCAACCAGCACCCCCAGGTCTTTTTCTGCTGGGCAGCTTTCCAGCCACTCTTCCCCAAGCCTGTAGCACTGCATGGGGTTGCTGTGACCCAAGTGCAGGGCCCGGCACTTGGCCTTGTTAAACTTCATACGATTGGCCTCAGCCCATCGATCCAGCCTGTCCAGATCCCTCTGTAGAGCCTTCCTACCCTCCAGCAGATCAACCCATCCTCCCAACTTGGTGTCGTCTGCAAACTTGCTGAGGGTGCACTTGATCCCCTCGTCCAAATCATCGATAAAGATATTAAACAGAACTGACCCCAACACCGAGCCCTGAGGAACACCACTTGTGACCCGCCGCCAATCAGATTTAATCCCATTCACCACAACCCTCTGGGCTCGGCCATCCAGCCAGTTTTTCACCCAGCAAAGAGTACACTTGTCCAAGCCATGAGTTGCCAGCTTCTCAGGGAGTATGCCATGAGAGACAGTGTCCAAGGCCTTGCTGAAGTCCAGGTAGACAACATCCACAGCCTTTCCCTCACCCACTAGGTGCGTCACCTGGTCATAGAAGGAGATCAGGTTGGTCAAGCAGGACCTGCCTTTTGTAAACCCATGCTGACTGGGCCTGATCCCCTGATAGCCCTGGACTTGCCATGTGAGCGCTCTCAAGACAAACTGTTCCATAATCTTCCCTGGTACCGAGGTCAGGCTGACAGGCCTGTAGTTCCCCGCATCCTCCCTCCGACCCTTCTTATAAATGGGAGTCACATTGGCAAGCCTCCAGTCCTCTGGGACCTCCCCTGTTGACCAGGATTGCTGATAGATGATGGAGAGTGGCTTGGCAAGCACCTCCACCAGTTCCCTCAGTACTCTCGGATGGATCCCATCTGGTCCCATAGATTTGTGAGTGTCCAGATAGCATAGTAGGTCACTATTTCCTCCTGGATTAAGGGGGGGTATGTTCTGCTCTTCATCCTTGCCTTCCAGCTCAGGGGGCAGAGTACCCTGAGGATAACTGGTCTCCCTATTAAAGACTGAGGCAAAGAAGGCATTAGGTACCTCAGCCTTTTCCTCATCTCTGGTGGCTACATTCCCTTCTGTATCCATTAAAGGATAGATATTCTCCTTGGGATTCTTTTTACTGTTAGCATATTTGTAAAAACATTTTTTGTTGTCCCTTATGACAGTGGCCAGATTGAGTTCTAGCTGAGCTTTTGCCTTTCTCATTTCCTCTCTGCATGACCTAACAAGATCCCCGTACTCCTCCCAAGTTTCCCGCCCTTTCCTCCAGAGATGATAAACTCTTCTTTTTTTCTTGAGTCCTAGCAAAAGCTCCCTGTTCAGCCAGGCCGATCATCTCCAGTTTCTTGTCATTCCTCCAGAATGGGGATCCCCACACTGGGACACACTGTTCCAGAGGTGACCACACCAGTGCTGAGTGAAAACGGACGACAACTCCCCTTGTCTGGCTGGCCAAGCTCCTCCCAGTGCAGCCCAATATGCACATAGCCATGTTCCTCTTTATCACCACCACTGGCTGCTATGGCATCCCTCGTAACGCTCAGGCCCTTTTCTTTGAGGTTGCTCTTCATCCCATCATGTCTGAGCCTGCTTTGATGAGTGTTGACGCGGCAGTCACGGACACTGCACACAATCAATATGATCAAGCAGCTGCCACTTTATTGCCAAGATAGCTCGGTTTATATGTTCATTCTAGTTACTGTTCACGCATAAGCAAATTAGAGATTGGTTAGCATGAGCTGTCCACGCGCCTAGTTACACCTAATGATTGGTTATAACAACACTGTACACGCGCATAAACATAAGGCATAATTGGTTGCGTTAACTAAAACATGCGAAACTTGTCTCAGTCTAATTGGTCAAGATAAGCTGCCGAATTGAGGTTCTTTGTGCCAAGTTCCCTTTATCGTGGAATGCGCACCTGTGTTCTTCTAATTGGCATCTTTCTTTTTTTTGTCTTCTTGTTTATTCTGTTCAAGGCCTTCTAAAGGCGTCTGGAATGCTCTTACTACCGTTAGCTAAATATGTGTCCACAAGCAAAGCGTCCTTGAAGCCTGCTGCCTACAAAACATCCTTGGCTCACAAATTCATCAATTCTATCGAGTCTGGATTGTTCACTATGTGCCCATTACTTTCCAAGTATCCCACAAAGGACCACACTGCGCAGAGTCACCTGAGGAGGGTCAAGTAGCAGACAAGTGAGGAAGACTACGGAAGACCGCCAGAGACCTTCAGTGCGCCTGCGTAAAGGACATTTGCATATGCTAATACTTTCCCGGAAAACTAATGAATATGTATAACATTTCTTGGAAATCCGGTGAATACGTACGTAGAACATGTACTTAACCTGCACAATTGGGCCCGACGGTGCGCACGATAGGTGGAACGATCCCCCCCTGTGCACCCAGCGCTGCCAATAAAGAATACCTACTTAATAGTTAATCAGGCTATTGAGTTAGTTGCTTTGAATCACTATCGTGCACACCAATTCTTTCAATGGTTGGGATTAGATACAAAAGGGATATACATATTCATGATTTTTCCTGGAAGTAATTAACATATTCGTCTGAATTCCGGGAACTCGTCGATATATGTAAATGCCCTCGGCGCAGGCACGCTCGAGATCTTTGGTGGTCTTCAGGGGCCCTCTGGTGGTCTTCGATAGTCTTCCTCGCTTGTCCGCTAGTACACCCTCTTCTAGTGATTCTGCGCAGTGGGACGCTTTACATGTTTTGATACAGCTTATCCTGAAGAACGTTCGCTAGTAACTCTAATATCTATCTTGTCTTGATTTTCATTTGTTTAACACAAACCACAGTGACGCTTTTAAGCTCAATTATCTAAAAGGGCCTAAGGTTCTCATCTTCCCAGGGAATTGCAAGGTCGACCAAAAGCAATTTCCTCTGGTATCTTACACATTTTGCAACATACAGGTTTTCTTGTCCACCGCTAGTCAGCATAACAAGGACACCGTTCTTCTCGCAACGCAAGATGTAAAGCATCTTGCATCAGCGCGATACACAAAGTTTTGGTAAAAGTGTTATCGTTGTTTCCAGTAACAGTCCGTCTTGTCCACGCTTCACAAGCTGCAGATCCAAGCCGGAGCGGGAGACTTGCGCCGGCGTTTCTCCACGACCTTCCCCTTCCCCAGGTGATTGTGGTTGGGGTGGTGGGCGAGCCCAGCGGTATATCAACCACAAGATGCCTTTTTCTGTTTGTTGTTTTTCGTGGGATCGGTCAGATCCCGCCGTACCACGAGGTCTCTTGGTGGTGCGTTTCCCTCCCGGCTCTTGCAGCTGCTGCGCGGGCTTTCTGCGGAGGATTTGAGTTAAATTGGCAGAAGTGAGAAGACCAAAAGGGGTGGCAGCCGTAGCTTTCGAGCGATGTGGTGCTTCCGAGGAGGACGCTGCTGTGGAAGAGGTCGGCGTTGGCCCGTGGGACTGGTAGTGCTCGGTTTGTGCAGGTGATGGAGAGGAACCTGGTGATAGCAGCGACATCTTAAATAGCTGGGGCAGACTTTGTGGAGGACGGAACCTGACCCGCAGCCCTCTGAAAGCAAAGTTGAGGGGCAAAAGATATGGGGGGGGGACGGACATGGAGTGGAGCGAGGTTGCGAATTCGGGCAGGCAGGGGTTGGGGATGAAGTCAGTGCGGTGGAGAGGGATCTTCAAGTTCGGCCGTGTTTGGGCGCAGATGGAGGGCGTGGGGTCTCTCTGTCCTGGTTTCAGCTGGGATAGAGTTAATTGTCTTCCTAGTAGCTGGTACGGTGCCATGTTTCGGGTTCAGTATGTGAAGAATGTTGATAACACTGATGTTTTCAGTTGTTGCTAAGTAATGTTTGGTCTAAAGTCAAGGATTTTTCAGCTTCTCATGCCCAGCCAGCGAGAAAGCTGGAGGGGCACAAGAAGTTGGCACAGGACACAGCCAGGGCAGCTGGCCCAAACTGGCCAACAGAGTATTCCATACCATGGGACGTCATGCCCAGTATATCAACTGGGGGGAGTCGGTGTGGGGGGATCGCCGCTCGGGGACTGGCTGGGTGTCGATCGGCGGGCGGTGAGCAGTTGCACTGCGCCTCATTTGTACATTCCAATCCTTTCATTATTTCTGTTGTCATTTTATTAGTGTTCTCATAATCATTATTAGTTTCTCCTTTCTTGTTCTATGAAACCGTTGTTATCTCAACCCACGAGTTTTACTTCTTTTCCCCATTTTCTCCCCCATCCCACTGGGTGGGTGGGGAGCGAGCGAGCGGCTGCGTGGTGTTTAGTTGCTGGCTGGGGTTAAACCACGACACTCTCCCGTGCAATACGCGCATGTGCCAGGCAGGGCAGTTCCCACCCGTGCTGTTGTGTAGTCTGTGTCCTTCGTTCTGCCTTCCGCAGGTCTCGATGCTCTTGGTGCTCAGCAAGTTTGGCGTGCCCCTCAGTAGGCATCTGTAGCCTTGAATGCCTTGCCTCACCTGCATAGAGTCGGCCAAGTGCGTCTTGTCTTGCAACTGAAGCTTAAATCAAAGTGTGCGTTGTGTTGTAGATGTTTCTGGATCATTCTGCTTGCAGTAGGTATCAGGGCTGCATCAGCAGCTCTTCTCTTGAGAGCCCTGTTTTCGTGGGGTCTACTTTCTGGGGTTTCTCCTCCACGTCTTTAGGGTCTTAGGTCTTACAGCCTGGCTTCTTGTGCATCCATTGTCCCAGTTTTGGCAGTAAGTTCTTGTCGCGGGCTGTTACATTTGACTCTTTTTTTTTTCTCTGGGGCTCCCATAGAGCCTCCTTACCTCGCCGTTGCAGCCCCGCAGGTCTTCTTGCTCGACAGCATCTCCCGTCTGGGAGTCATTCTTGTTGCTGAGAGTTTTCTCTCATCTTTGAGTCCCACTGGTTGTAGCGTTCTCTGTATTGTCAGTCCACGCACGTGTGTGTTTGGCTTGGAGCCGCTCTGCCTGGGGATGCCGAGTCAGGGAACAGCAGTAAGAGTCTATGGTTAAAATGTTGATACGCCTAAAATTTCTAATTTTTTAAAAATTCATTACACTTCAAATTTACCTTTGAAGTGTAAGAAGATAAGTGATGATGGTGACCGGAGACCTTCTGCCTATGAGCACCAATCTCAGAAGAACCGAGACATGAGAATGGAGAATGGATGAGATAAGATGATGAATGATAACGATATGAGAACAGAAAATCGGCTGGAAAACTACAGAGACTTTGGCTGGAAAATTACAGAGACTTTGGACTGGGACAATGGGTGGCAAAAGGGTATATACGGTTTGGAAACTTTTGGAAGTGTGCCATTCACTGCGGTGGTGGCCCAACTCTGAGTTGTTAATAAAGCAAACCTAGAGAAACCCACGTCTGAAAATTCTTTAACAGGAAGGCCATATTGCTTTTGAGGAGGTGTTTGTCGCAGAAGAGGTCTGTGATGATTGACGTGACTGCTGGTACTGGGTTTTTTTGGTTGTGGTTGGTTTATTTGTTGTTTTTTGGTTTTTTGTAGATGATGAAGCGGAACCTGGCAACTGCAGGACTATCCTGGTTAGCTGATGTGGTTTTTGTTGAGGATGGATGCAGACCCCCAGCCCTCTGGAAGCTAAGGTGAGGGACCACTTCCCTGCAGCGTGTAGGTTTTGACTTTAGTTTGAAAGAGATTTTCCAAAATGGAAATCTTTCTCATTCAAAGAAGTTGCATTTTATGAGCTTTCCATCACTCTTAAAAAAGAAAAAAAAACAACAAAAAAGTCAATTTCTTTCCAAAGACGCAAGTACAGCACGTCTTTTGAAAGTTGATTGCATCGCTGCTTTTTGGGTTCTCAGTTGTAACAGTCGAGATCTCTTAAAAACACGTTCCTCTGCATGCTACAGTACAGCCAAAAGCAATAACAAATCTGCCAGTCCTTTTTGGTAGCCTGAGGTATTGCAGCACTGGGGATTTGAATTTCCACCCTGCCAAAAGTAAAAGCATAGGAGGGATCTCTTATCTTACTGATTTTTTTTCTATCATAAATGAAACATTAAAAGAAGTTAAAATTGTATAATTTACAAACTGACTTGCATTGTTTAAACTGTAACTGCCAGTAGCTGTAGCATAGAATTTATTAGGTGCGCTTAAGCAGTTAGGTATTTGTTCTACATGTTTAAAAAGAGAGGCAACTAAATGTTACGGGGTTTTTTCCCAATATTTGGACAGAGTGCTCCAAAGTACTTTATTTCTGTCTGGCTTTCAATGGTGCATTTCCCTGGCAGTCAGTAGCATCTCTCTTGGGCAGTACAGCTGGCCAGGCGTCCCTCCGCATCATGTAACACACAAAACACCCTGTAGTCAAATAATAACTCTGTATTTTGGAGATGGCTAATTTAATGGTGTCAATTCACGGCTGTGCAAGTTAAGCTAACGCAAAAGGAAAACCAAATACTTTTATCATAGAAGTATTTTATTGGATGTGTATAAATATCTGCATACCTTCTTAGTATGAAGTGAATTAAGGAGATTTGTTCTTTATTTTTCATTTTACTCTTTGAAGTTTTCCACTTCACTTTCAGCTTTATTGACCGAGCAAGCAAGATGTGCAGCAGCAGCAGCAGCGCAAGGGCTGTAGCTATTGTGGTGGATCCGTAAGCGTGGATTCTGATGACGTTACAGCCTCATCCCGCAGCCCCCCAGGATTATCTCCCTGCAGCAGGGCTGTGCGGAGGGGAGGAGACACCTTCCGACACTGGCAAGAGTGTTTACTTTTACGCTAAGAATGCGTTCAGAATGGTATCAGTTCGTCTTAATACTGATTTGAAGTGTTCAAATCACTCTTAGCTTTTAAAGGACATGTTGTATTTTGAGCTGACCTGTTTACCTAGAATCTCCCTTTAGCTCAGCTACTACCCCTTATTCTGATGGAATTTCCCCTACTTTCTTCTGTGCTATTTTTTTAATATGCTGATGTTTTAGGGTGCTTTCAAGGATTCCCGAGAAGACGCACACACACACACACACACTGACTATAAAGGAAAAAGCAAGCATTTAACGATGACAGAGATGCGTTATGCTAAGGGTATCTTGTAAAGCAGATTAACATCCTGACCCGAGGACCGTGAGGAAGACGGACCATCCGTACATTCTCGTGCCGTCTTGCGCCGCGAGCTCAGCCCAGCAATCGGTAGGTGCCAGCTTTCCGTGGGCGTCCCCACGGAGGCAACGGTGGCCTCGCCGTACACCAGCCCGCTGCTCTTCGGAAAAATCCCGGTATTTATACATTTGCGGAGGAACAGGTATTCCAAGCAACAGGCAACAAACCATCCGTTTTCTGTGCTGACTGAGCTTTTCTCGGCTATCTATTTCTCCCCCAGTGTTCACCCACGGACCAAAACCCCATATTTAACCCCTCCGTATACAGCTGAAATACAATTTGGGGGGTTTTTTTTGCTTGTTTTTCACATGTCCTGTCGTAAGCATCTCGCGATGCTCAGCAGAGCGCGGGGCCGAGAGGGACCAGGGATGTTTGCGACCCGGGGAACCCGTCCCGGTGCGGAGCAGAGCACGAGATGTGGCACCATCCTCTGGCACGCTCCCCCTCCTTGGGGTAGCCACCAGCCTGCAGGACAAGGGCTGGGGGGGGGCTGCAACTGTTTGCGGTGGGGGGGGGGCCCTGCTTTTATTTTTTTAGTGGAGCCACCGCTTTTGGGGAGCAGGCACGTACCTATGTAAAAGGCATTATTAAAGTCACAAGCTGCTGGTCGGGGTCCTTTCCCTTGGTTTGTGCTTTTTTTGGGGGGGGGGGTGAATAAGAAGGAGGGGGTCTGGGGGGGTGATGACATCATTTGGGGCACCCCAATGTCACTGCGGGGGGCAGGGATGTGGCGGAGGAGAGGAGGTGAATGGGGGATGGGGGGGTACCCCCCAAAAAGGGGGATCGCAGCCCAAAAATGCCCGACCATTGATGGAGGGGGAGTGTTAAAAAGAATACTAAAACACTAAATATGGGGGTGAGGTGTTGAAGTGGAGAAAAAATCTCTCGTTTTCATATATATTGAAAAATTATATTCATTTATATATAAAAGGATTTAAAAAGAAACCCCCGTATCTAATGTATTACAGGAAGCATTTTAGAATTATATATGAAGGTATATATTCTCGGGTATTATTTCCACCAATTGCCGCAAAACCTACAGAGAAGGAAACGCCCCATAAATTACACATGCAAGGCCAACAAATGTTTTTAATTCTGTCTTTGGCTTTTCTGCCTCTTGGCTCTAACTGAGTGTTGTTTTTGCAGGGTGATCCCGAAAACAGATAGAAGCTCTTCCTCGAGGGACCTGTGGGCAGGTGGGCCAGCTGGCAGAGTTGTCCGAATTTCTGGGAGTTCTTTCCGAGCTTTTCCTGGCCAGAGGCAGCACTGGGAGGAGGGAGAGGGTGGGCTGCTGGTGTCCTTCGTGCAGCTTGGTCCCTGCTTTGGTACTTGATGGATTCTTCTTCCTCCTCTTCCTCCTCCCCAGCATTGCAGAAGTTAGACGTTGTGTTTCTCCCTCATCAGGGAAGCCCTCCTCCTCCCTGCTGAGGGGTTGTAGTTTGCGGCGTCCACGAACCGGCTCTGGAGATCGTAACCCTGCTGCGGGGATCTGCTTCGCTCGCTCTGCCTCGGCAGGATTTGATCCTGAGCAGCCCTGGGTGCCGGAGCCTGCTTGGAGCGGGCACTGGAGGGTCCTGGGGCCGCATCATCCCTTGGGACTTGCTCACGACGTGGAGGACTTCTTCTCGCACCTCTTCTTCCTCTTGCGGAGCGATGGTTGTCTGTGTACTCCACGAACCGGCTGCGGAGATTATAACCCCGCCGCGGGGATCGGCTCCGCTCTTTTTCCCGCAGCTGAGTTTGCTCCCAGGCAGCCTGGGATGCGGGAACCGCCTTGGAGGTGGAGCTGGAGGTCAACGGAGGTGAATCATCCCTGGGGGTTTGCTCGTGACTCGGAGGACTAGTTCTCCTCCTCCTCGCTGAGCCACGGTCGTCTGTGTATTCCGCGAACCATCTGCAGAGTTTACAGCCACACTGCGGGGATCGGCTCCGCTCTCTCTCCTGAAGCAATCTTTGCTCCCAAGCAGCCCGGGATGCGGGAGCCCACCGGGAGCTGGAGTTGGAGGTCCACGGAGCTGAGTCATCCCTGGGGGCTTGTTCATGACTCGGACTAGTCCTCCTCCTTGCTGAGTAGTTGTAGTCCTTGGTGGCCACGAGGCAGCTGCAGAAATCCTTGTCCCGTTGCGGCAGGTTGCTCCAGGCCCTCTCCCTGGCCCCATTCCTCTGGCAGCAGGAACAGGAGGTGAATCCGTCCTCCCCCTCATCATCCCGTTGCGCAGCGTGCGGCCCACGGTCAAACAGTTGACAGCGGAACGGGAAGCCGGGTTGGGTTCTGGACGCGCACGAGGCCGTGCTGCGCCTGCCTGCCCAGGCTGCAGATGCCTCCCGCGCATCTGCCTGGTTTAACTGGCTGGTCCTGGTTCTTGTAGAGGAGCTGCAGTCCTCTGGAGCATCCTCCATGCCCACCGCCACGTCCTGCAAAGAGAGCTGTGAAAAGGCCCAGACCTTTCCCCATGAAAGGAACAGAACAGTGGGGAACCCCCAGAAACTGTGGGACGGGACAGCTAAGGGCGTCCCAGAGCTTCTCCTGGAGGGCTGCAAAGGCAGAAGACCCAAAGGTGGACAAATGGGGTGGATCGAGGTGGGATGCTTTGAGAGGGAGAAGTGTTGCAGCTTTGAAGAAAGCTGCAGCGTGGGAGGGAAAAGACAACGATGCCAAGATCCCGGAAAGAAATCCACTGATCCATCTCCCCAGAGTTACCTTAGTCCTAGGAAGAAGACCCGGTGGTCCCACAGGATCTACCTTCTTGCTGCCGGCCGCCCACTGACTCGGGAAGGCATGGGCATGTGATGGTATCTGTGGGGAAGAAGGCCTTCCTCCCCTTAAATCAGAGCTCCTGGAGAAAAAAAAAAAGAGTGATTTCTGTTTAGGGCTGTTCTTGCAGCTTTCCCTGGGGTCCAGCCATTTTCTTGGAGCGGTTTCTATGACAGAGAGAAGACGTATCCAAACCTACAAATTTGAAATTTGGTTGGGGTCTTGCTTCCCTTGTTGGAGCAAGACCTCATCTTTATCCTCCCTACGGCCTCCATTTCATAGAATCCTAAAATGGTTGGGGTCGGCAGGGACCTTAAGGATCATCTCGTTCCATCTCCGCTGCCATGGGGTGAGGTTGTTCAAAGCCCCATCCAACCTGGCCTTGGACACTTTCGGGGAAGGGGCATCCACAACTGCTCTGGGCAACCTCTTCCAGTGTCTCACCACCCTCACCGTAAAGAATTTCTTCCTAACAGCTGACCTAAACCTGCCCTCTTTCAGTTTAAAACCGTTCCCCCTAGTCCTACCACTACACTCCCTCGTAAGAAGTCCCTTCCCATCTTTCCCTTTAAGTACTCTTCTGTTATTACCTGACATAGAACAGCAAATAGGCTTGCTGCTGGAGAACCATGTTGCTGTCACAAAGATCCACAGATGAATCGTCCATCTCGTACCACAGCCCGTTGCTGGCCTGTAAAAAAAAAGGCAACGATGTCTGGAGACGAACCGCACGGTTTCTCCACAAAAATGCAGGCAGAAAACTACAGAACCAAGAGCACGCCAAAACAAACCCAACCCAGCCTCTAAGGAGACCTTCTCCCCCAAATCCTTGGCTGCCGGTATCACTGCCGTGAAAGTCTGTCTTCCTCAGCATGCCTTTTTCTCGTGCGTGGAAGGAAGTTGCTCTTTACCTTTGTGTAGCAGAAATAGTGCCCTGAATGACACCTGTTACCGCTGTGCACCAGGACAGCGTATAAGGAGTAGAAGAGCAGTTCTCCGTCTGTCTGAGACATGTACGGGCGAAGATCCAAGCAGTTGGAGTACTTCACAACCTACGGAGAGACCGAGAGTGCTCGGAAATGATCCTGAAATACTACACGAAATAGCCCTCCAAGACCAGAGGTGTATAAATACATCTTTGGGGCTCATGAACACTTGGTTTTTCCCCAAAGCAACAGGTAATGGTTTGGGTGGCAGGACACTGTTCTCGGCCAAAGCAGCTCTCCCGGAGCAGAGTACGTGCTTGTCTTCCCGCGGCAACTCTCCTCTCCCCGGAAGGGAACGCGAAAAACTCAACGTGAACGGCTTGTGAAAGAGCGTACTGCTTTGGGAAATATCCCGCTCCAGGAAGGGAACGTTGCGCTCCAGTTGCATACGCACCTTGTTGATCTTCCCGCCGCTGAAATCTTCAAACCGTTTCAGACACACGGTGAGAACCTTGGGTGCGCGATGGATTGTAAACCTCTTGGAGGCGGCAACCGTCTTGTTACACCTTGAAACCAAGCACAGAGCCAAGTGCTGAAATGCAACCTTCGTATACGCCCTATCTTGCCCCAAGAAGGCCAGACATCCTTTCATGTCTCACACCCCCCTACGCTGTTTTAAGGCTGTTCAGATGCACAGAGCCATATTAAAATATCGGTGCCTCATTATCGTGCATCTAACCTATGTGAATTATTATGTTAATATATTATGTTATGTGAAAAGATGGCTTATGCTAGAGTATGTGCAGCACCTTCACGCAGGATCTAGTATTAATATGGTGTTAATAATCATCTTACTGGCTGCATTTAAAGCAGTTTTCACCATCTAGCTGCTCGGGTTTCACGAAGTCCGTCAGCGCTGCGGTGACAGTTGAGGCTGCCTGGAGGAGTGAGAAAGGAGAGAACTGATCTCCGGGAAACGCCCTCGCCCAAACACTTATCAGGAGTTGACAAGAAGACCCAGGTGAACCCTCAAGCAGCGCCCACAAGGAGGCAGAAAGAGGGTACGATGCCGAACATTTCCCTCAATTCCCTCAATTCCCGGGGCTATCAAGAGCTACGTCTCTGTGCCACTGCTCAGTTCAGCTACCGATGGTGCGCGGGGTCATCAATAATGAAAATAATACCACCCGTCAGACGGGTGTTGAGGGAGGGCAAAAAGAAGAAGGACGCAGAGGGATCCTTCCACTCCACTTGCCACCCACCACCAGGCTCTCTTGTGTTCACGGTATGCGTTTTTAAAGCAACTGTGTTGATTCTGGAAAGCTACAGGGGCCTTGCGACATCTTGAAGCACAATTAAACTCTCTTACTTTGATATCCAGAGGAATATCCAGAAAGGCCTCGTAGGAATCAGAAACCACTTTGCAGCTCGAGCACGTGACTGGAAGGAAATTCAAAATGCTCCGCGATGGGGAAGTCGACTGACTGTGGCGCTTTACGTCCTTCATACCTACTACGCCAGTCACACCATCGGCTGTTCATCACAGGCTGACAGAAGGACACAGACAATTCCAAGGAGAGCAATGGTTGTGGAAAAGTACCTCTGGATCTCAGAAAGCCCCCAAATATTTGGTGGACGATGGTAGTCGATTCGGAAGGGATGTCCAAGCTGGAAATAAATGGTAAGGCAGAGAGTTATCTCCTCCCGGAGTTTTGCTTTGTGTGAAAGCCCTGGGCGTAGTTTCTCCTTGATGGCACTGCACCAAGGAGTCCAAAGGGCTCGGGAACATTGCAAAGGGAATTTGCTTGTGCTTACTTGCTGATTCCACCCAGACAAGCTCTCTGCATGGCATCAATAGCATAACATAAGAACTCATGGGCATCTTCCTGCCTGCCAAGCTGGAAATGTTTTCCTATTGCTAAAAAAGAAGAAGTTAGTAGCTTTCTCCTACAAGAACAGAAGAAAACTTGTCAAAGCACCCGAAATGACTCACGTGTGAGAATGCTGACGACAGCCGAAGGATAGATGGCACCGCCTGAGAAGCGCAGGACGCTGTTAACGTGCTTTTCCATTCTACACATCATGCAGAAGCCTGGCTGGCGGCCTGAAGAGGAAGGGAGGGAAGCAAGAGCCTTAGGTGAGCAAAACATCCACAGCAATGGGAAAGCCAGTGGGGATTTTGAAGTTCTAAGAACGGTCTCCGCTCCTCCCAAGGTGACAGCATCCCAACGAGCCCAGGACATTTTAGCGCAGAGAAAACTTTCTTCAGAGGGATGTTGTCCTGGTTTCAGCTGGGATAGAGTTAACTGTCTTCCTAGTAGCTGGTACAGTGCTGTGTTTTGAGTTCAGTATGTGAAGAATGTTGATAACACTGATGTTTTCATTTGTTGCTCAGTAGTGTTTAGACTAATGTCAAGGATTTTTCAGCTTCTCATGCCCAGCCAGCGAGAAAGCTGGAGGGGCACAAGAAGTTGGCACAGGACACAGCCAGGGCACCTGACCCAAACTGGCCAACGGTGTATTCCATACCATGTGACGTCCCATCTAGTATAGGAACGGGGAAGGGGGGGCAGGGATTCGCCGCTCGGGGGACTGGCGGGGTGTCGGTCGGCGGGTGGTGAGCAATTGCACTGCGCATCATTTGTACATTCCAATCCTTTCATTATTTCTGTTGTCATTTTATGAGTGTTATCATCATTATTAGTTTCTTCTTTTCTGTTCTATTAAACCGTTCTTATCTCAACCCACGGGTTTTGCTTCTTTTCCCGATTTTCTCCCCCATCCCTCTGGGTGGGGGGGAGTGAGTGAGCGGCTGCGTGGAGTTTAGTTGCTGGCTGGGGTTAAACCACGACAGATGTTAAACTGACAGAATATTTCTGTGCAATAAGCAAAGAGGGTTTAACCTGCAGGAATAGGGACCGAGACCTGGGGCTAGAAAGGGGTGCCCTTCTGAAGATGAACACAGCCAGATACGACAAGTGCCTTCTAGGCTTGAGTGTTCAGAGAAGACCCACTCGGGGAATTGGCAAAGAAGGGCTGCTTTTCTCTTAAATTCCAGATTCTTGGAATCCTTGGGAAGTGCCCGACAGATTTACAAGGAGCTGTTCCTAAAAGTACTCACACGACTGGCTGTGCTCACGAGAGAGCAGGTAGCTGGCCAGAGCTGGGGTGTATGTCAGGCACTGCAGGACGGAGTTGAGGAAACACATGTTGCCCAAGTTGTGGAGTCCCGCTCCAGCTCTGCATTGTTGCTGCCAGTCCATGTAAATCTTCTCCGGGGGAAAGAGGATCCTTTGTGGCGGAGCCATTCCCTCAGCAACGACTGCAGGGCGATGACATTTGAAAAGAGATGAGACAATATTGTTGCACGGAAGCACATGTAAAAAAGTTGAGTTCTCTACAGGAGGGCCCAGTACAACCAGCTGTGTCGTGCTTTGTCTACACGCTTTTTGAACACCTCCAGGGATGGTGACTCCACCACTTCCCTGGGCAGCCTGGTCCAATGCCTGACAACCCTTTCAGTAAAGAAATTTTTTCTAATATCCAAACTAAACCTCCCCTGCCGCAACTGGAGGCCGTTTCCTCTCCTCCTATCCCTAGTTACTTGAGAGGAGAGACCAGCACCCACCTCGCTACACCCTCCTTTCAGGTCGTTGTAGAGAGCGATGAGGTCTCCCCTCAGCCTCCTCTTCTCCAGACTAAACCACCCCGGTTCCCTCAGCCGCTCCTCGGAAGTTCTCTAGACCCTTCTCCTTGTTCTCCAGACCCCTCACCACCTCGGTTGCCCTTCTCTGGACACGCTCCAGCACCTCAACGTCTTTCCCGTAGTGAGGGGCCCAAAACTGAAGCCAGGACTCGAGGTGTCACCTCACCAGTGCCCAGTACAGGGGGACAACCACCTCCCCGCTCCTGCTGGCCACACTATTTCTGAGACAGGCCAGGATGCCGTTGGCCTTCGTGGCCACCTGGGCACACTGCTGGCTCATATTCAGCCGGCTGTCAACCAGCACCCCCAGGTCTTCTTCTGCCGGGCAGCTTTCCAGCCACTCTTCCCCAAAGCTGGAGCATTCCAAGGGGTTGCCGTGACCGAAGTGCAGGACCCGGCACTTGGCCTTGTAGAACTTCATATGATTGGCCTCAGCCCATCGATCCAGCCTGTCCAGATCCCTCTGTAGAGCCTTCCCACCCTCCAGCAGATCAACCCATCCTCCCAACTTGGTGTCATCCACAAACTTGCTGAGGGAGCACTCGGTCCCCTCGTCCAAATCATCGATAAAGCTATTGGAACCAGTCCCAATCCTGAGCCCTGGGGAACACCGCTTGCGACCCGCCTTTTCTCCTGCCTCCAGGGTTTGTCAGCTTTCCATCAGCCACAGCTTTGCCAGATTCCCGCTCGAGGTGGCTGGTGGCAGTTTTGTTCCTGCCCCGCTTGGCTTACGTAGTTTTGGGCTGTCCCCACTCGGGACATCTGGTATAACCCCTTGTTCCCGCTCGAAACATTGCCCCATGCCAGCTACCGTGAAGAAAATTAACTCTATCCCAGCCCAAACCAGCACACCTCCCCTGTAAACGAGAGGGTTTAGATGCCAGGACAAATGACAATTTGCCAGCTCGGCAGAGCACGGGTGCCCTGAGATGTCTCAGGAGAGGCAGGCTGGGCTAAAGCTTCTCTCCTCCTCCTCCTCTCCGGGTTCTGTGGTCCAGCGGGGCAGCTGGGACTTTTCTGCAAGGACACCCTGGGTCCCGCTGTGCTGTCCTGCAGGCAGCAGCACAAGCCAGGCATGACGCTGTCTGCTCAGCACACTCTGGGTGTTCTCCATGGGAAGGACAGCATGGGACTGGGCTTGTTGTTCCAGCTTTATTAAAAAACCCCTAAATTTATTAAAATACAGCTGTTTTCCAGAGGAGGATTTCACTTCTTCAGGGCTCACCAGGGGCCAGCAGCACAGCGACTGCAGGCTCCATCCCGACGTTGGCATCTCTCTTATCGGGACGAAGATCTCCTCCGCTGCCGGAGTCCTGACGGAGAGTTCAGGGTCTTTCGCCAAGGGCGGGAGGGCCGCAAGAGAAGGCAGCGGAGCAGCCGTGACCCCCCCACTGCCTGCAGAGACCCCCAGGAGTCCCCTGCAGACCACGGCACCCTGCCCAGTCCCCGTCCCCTGCCCCACCAGCCCCTCCTCGCCGTCGCAGATATCCCGCAGCTCCGGTTCCTCGGGTGCCGTGCGGCAAGACCTTGCGGCCAAGGACTGTGGCCCACCGATGAACCTGATGGCCACCGCTGGCAAGGTGGCTCGAGTGTCCCGCAGGTACGGCAGGCTCTGCCGGAGGTCGTCTTCCACCCTCTTCTTGTTGGGCGCTAACTAGAAAGAGCACAAGGAACTGGTACGGACCCTCCCAAGTCGGCCGGACCAGTACCTCCTCCCAGTAACCCCTTCCCGCGGCGATCTCCGTCTCCCAGAAAGAGCTGGGACAGGTTCAGACAGCCGCAGGCAGCGGGGGGCCCGGGGATGCTGAGACCCCTCTTTCATATTGCCAGGGCCCATATGAGTCACCATTTCCAAAGGGCCGTTTTTAAAGCCTAAAAACAAGGATTTGGGCCCTAAAACGGGGCTTTGGACCCTACAAATGGGTCTTTGGATGCTCATTATATGCCTCGGGCATTAAGGAAATGAGGCTTTGAGCCCTAAGTGAGGGGTTTGTACCTTAAAAAGAGGGTTGGGAGCCTACAACTGAAGTCTTTCAACCCTAGAATCAAAGCTTTGGACCCTAAAAATGAGGCTTTGGGACCTAAGCATGAGGCTTTGAGCCCTAGAAGTGGGCTTTGGACCCTCCAAATGAGGGTTTGGACACTCCAGATGCAGCTTGGACCCTAAAAATGCCTGTCTGGATCCTAAAAAAGAGGCTTTGGACCCTGAAAATGAGACTATGCAAACTAACACTGAGCCTTTGCACCCTAAAAATGAAGGTTTTGGAAACTAAAATGAGGCTTTGGAAGGCAAAG
Organism: Harpia harpyja; assembly: GCF_026419915.1. Classification (NCBI taxonomy): domain Eukaryota; kingdom Metazoa; phylum Chordata; class Aves; order Accipitriformes; family Accipitridae; genus Harpia; species Harpia harpyja. Next base: position 635,770 of record NW_026293419.1, read on the forward strand.
CTAAGAGTTTGGAAAGTAAAAATGAGGCTTTGGACTGTATAAATTCGGATTTAGAATCTACAAATGAGGCTTTGGCCCTTCCAGATCAGACTTTGGGGCTTAAAAATGATGCTCTGGGCCCTTAAAATGAGTCTCTGAACCTTAAGAACGGACCTTGGAGCTAATAAATTAGTTTTTGTACTCCATATATGTGGGTCTGGACCTTAAAAATGACTGTTTGCACCCCCCAAAGTAGGCTTTGGTCTTTTAAATTGATGCTTTTTGCCCTAACATTGAGGCTTGCATTATAAAAATAAGGGTTTACACTTGCAAAACTCAGGGTTGAATTTTAAAAATGATGCTTTGTAAAGCACAAAATCGGACTTGCTCACCGTAGCTATCTCCACGGCAGGTTAAATTTCTCGCCGTCTATTGTGTTTTAGTTCCCTTCTCACGCAAACAGTGACAAACAGTACCCAAAAGGCTCTGGTGCTCCCAAACGGCGGCTTGATGGTCTGCGTAACCCACCTCTAGCCGCATCTCAAGGAGCGTAGGAACGGCGTTACAAGTAAATAAGGCAGCGTCCTGCTTTAGGAAGAAAGCGTGTTGGATTTGAAACCCTCGGGTAGGACAGGAGGAGCATGTCTTCTTGGGTCAGCGATGAGCGTCGGCACGTATTATCTGATCCAGAGCTGATGTCTGTCGCCGCTTTAGCTCTGGAATTACTCTGAGACCCAGGAGGCTCCATTTTCCTTAGGCTGTCACCTAAGGGAGTCGAGATAAAGACAGTTTAACAAGCGCAGGGAATAAAAAAGGAAACCAACGGACGTGACAGCAACCACCGACCACCTCTCACCAGCAGGCAGACGCCCAGCCATCTCGGTGCGACGGCTGCCTTGGGAAGACTCCCCCAGTCCCGAATTTCTTGCTGAGCGTGACACTACGTGGAACGGACCGTGGTACCTCGTCGGTCAGCTCGGGGCAGCGGTCTCTGCTGTGTCCCCTCCCAGCCAGCTCGCTGGGGCAGCAGAGCGAGAAACGGAGAAGCCCTTGGTTCTGCATAAGCACCGCTCAGCAGTAGCTAAACATCGGTGCGCTGTCAACGCTCAAAACGGCACCGTGCAAACTGCACTTATCGGGGAGAAATGCAAACACGCTCCTGGTCTCTGGCTGGCATCTGGCTTTACTTGCATGACCTAGAAAGTACGCACAAGTCTACGCGGTTTCTTCTGCACCTTGGGAAAGGCGTCTCTTGCCTCGATTTCCAAGGAGAAACTCCCAAAAGCGGCACCACAGAGGTACTCCTAAACCTCGCTAACTGAGAGCAGGGTAGGGTTGCTTTGGGGGGGGGGGGCTGTGTGGCTGGCTATGGGGCAGGCGGTGGGCTTTGGGGTGGGGGGGGGGCTGCGGGGGGGTTACTGACGCTGTCCCGTAGCGAATTACGGTGGTCGTGGGGCGACCGTTCAGCATCCGGCCCCTCCTGGAGCGACTCCGGGCGGAGGGTACGTCAACGGTGAGCGCTGGGGGAGCTGCCCCACGGCGGGGGGGGGACACACAAAACGACCCCGTTCTGCCCCACGGCTCTGTGGGGTCTCTTCTTCCCGGCCCCGCGGCTCGACGGGGCCCGGCTCGTTCCCCCCCCCCTCCCCCCCAGGTGGAAATGCGGAAAGCTTTGACGGATTTTGTGCAGAGGGAATTCAAAGCGCTGCGGGGCCAGGCCCGGGCCCTGCACGCCACCTTGTAGCACGTGGGGCGCCCCGCTCGTGGAGGAATCCGCCCCACGGCGAGACGGCCGGCCCCACGGCGAGATGGCCAGCCCCACGGCCGGCCCTGCAGCCTTACGGGACCCACAGATGGGACGGATTAACCCCACGCTGTGACGGCCGTGGGGCCCGGACAGACGGACGGACAAACGAGCTGCCCCCCCCCCCCCAGCTCCCCGTTCCTGTGCATGGTGCCAATAAAAATGGCTGAGCCTCGGGGATCTCCGTACCTGGGTGACAACGGGGGGGTAAAAAGGGACCTGGGGGGGGGGAAATTGGGGTGCTGGGGGGGGGGTCCCCGAGAGGGTGGGAGGTGGAGACGAGCGTGGCCTGATCCCACATGTTTATTGAAGCAGAAGCTGGTGTGTTTTTTTGGGGGGGGGGGGGGAGTTCCCCCACTGTGCACACCTGGGGAAACCCCCCCTGGAAGGGGCAAAAGGGGGGGCTCGGACCCCCTGAAATGGGGTTCAGAGCCCCCCCGCGCCCCCCACCCCCCCGGAGTGCTGCCACAGAGCAGGGGGTCCCCAAACACAGGGTAAGGGCCGGGGGGCTGGAAACACCTTGTCCGAGTTTTGCCCCCACTCCCTGAACTGGGATGGGGGGGGAAGGTGTGGCCCGGTGGGTGTGGCCGGGCATGGCCGAGTCATCACTCCTCCTTCTTGTCCCGGGGGCCATCATGGGCTGCCGGGGGGGGGCGGGGCAGGCAGAGGGGGTGTTAAGGGGTCCGAAAGGGGGTTGGGGGGGGTTGAAAGGGGGTTGGGGTGGCGTCATAGGGGGCTTGGGGTGCCCACCCCTCCCACCTGCAGGCGCGCGTGCTGGTCCAGAAGCCGGTCGTACTCCCGCGTCAGCCCCTCGGCCTGGCGCCGCATGGCCTGCACCTCGTTCTCCGCCTTCTCCAGAGCTGTTGGGGGGGGTTGTCTGTGTCAGGGTCACCCCCAAAAAAACCAGCAGCGCCCCCCACACACACCGTAATGCCCCCCCACACCATAACGCCCCCCCGCAGCCCTGCCCGTACTGTGTTTGCTGGCCGCCAGCTCCTCCTTCAGCTTCTCCACCTTGGCCTTGAGGGTCTCGTTCTCGTCGTGGGAGGGGGACGACGGGCCGCCCCCGTCACCCCCTGCCTCCTGCAGCTGCTGGCAGGGGGGGGGGCACGTCAGGGCCCGAGGCGCCTGGATGCCTCCTTCAACCCCCCCCCGCCTCCCGCCATACCTTCCGCAAGGCGTCATTATCCTCCATGTAACGGCGGGCGGCTTGGCTGGCGCCTTCCGCCTGTTTCCGGAACGTTTCGCTGGAAGCGCCCAGCACGGCCTGCTGCGAGATGAGGGTGACCAGGCGGCGCAGGAGGCTGCGGGAGGCAGGGTAAGCCGGGCTCCGCGGCACCCCCAGAACCCCCCCCCACATTTGCCCCCCCACCCCCCCCAAACTCACAAGGAGAGCAGGAGGGCGAAACTGGCCAGGTAGAGGTTGCGCTGGGCTCGGAAAAGCTTCATGTGGAAATGCTTGAGGGCGCCGGGGCTGCTCTGCAGGGCCACCCGCTCCGTCACGTCGTATGAGGAGATTGAAGTAGACAGACGCCTGTAATCTTGAGAGCAGACAGCAGACGACGCTTTATTGCTAAAACACACACATACTTATAGTCACATATTCTGCAAAGTCACTGTACACACGCACAAGCATGAAATATGATTGGTTATATCAACGCTGTACACGCGCATAAACATAAGATATAATTGGTTATACTAACACTGTACACGCGCATAAACATAGGACACAATTGGTTATATTAACTAAAACACGCGAAAATTGTCTCAGTCTAATTGGTCAAGATAAACTGCCGAATTGTGGTTCTTTGTGCCAAGTTCCCTTTATCTTGGAATGTGCATCTGTGTTCTTCTAATTGGCATCTTTCTTTTTTTGTCTTCTTGTTTATTCTGTTCAAGGTCTTCTAAAGGCATCTGGAATGCTCTTGCGACTGTTAGCTAAATATGTGTCCACAGTGGGGGCGGGCGATCGCCACTCGGGGACTAGCTGGGTGTCGGTCGGCGGGTGGTGAGCAATTGCACTGCACATCATTTGTACATTCCAATCCTTTTATTATTACAGTTGTCATTTTATTTGTGTTATCATTATCATTATTAGTTTCTTCTTTTCTGTTCTATTAAACCGTTCTTATCTCAACCCACGAGTTTTACTTCTTTTCCCGATTTTCTCCCCCATCTCACTGGGTGCAGGTTGGGGGGGAGTGAGTGAGCGGCTGCGTGGTGCTTAGTTGCTGGCTGGGGTTAAACCACGACATCCATAAAAGAAAAAAAAAACAACAAACCAACCATGTTACTGGAAAACACCCTTCCACTTACAGGTTTCCAAATCAGCTTCTGCTCTTTTGCCCAGCATTAACATAAATCAGGGAAAAAAGATCCTGCTTCTGGTTTTTAGATAACTTGACCTAACTTAGAAGTCACAACTACTTGTTTTAAAAAAACATTGGTGGATATAAGAAAAGATCCAAGTTGCTAACCTCTTAAGACAGCTTATTTGCATTGTGCTAGACAGTTAGAACTGATGGCCAGGAAATGAGAAAAGGTTTGAAATCCACAAAGGGTGACACTACATACAGCACAAGTTTTGGACACATGAAATGTGTTTCATATCAGTTTTGATTTAAGGATATTCCCATCAGCTTCCTGCTAACATTAAACAAGACAATTTAACACTGGCTTCTTTTAGTTCAATGTCTTTGCTGTGCTTCTACTGATTCTGGAAGGACATTATAGTTGATTGTAGAGGAAGGACATATAACAAAGTGGTCTGTTAAACAGAGCTGTTGCAGCAAATTCAGCATTACCTTGGTTTTGTTTATGGAAGAGGATGAATGAAAACATCAACCAATCTGCAGCTAATGTTGCTAGCAGAGCCTTGTGCTCTTAAACACAGTGGTCGATTTTTATAGTTCAGAGGCTTAGCTGTACATACATCTCTTTTAATCTAAATCCAAGAGCTGTATGTCAGCATGCAGAGCAGCACAAGTCAAGCTCTGTTTGTAGAAGGTGCTCAAACCTGCTTTAGCTAGCTCACTGCCCAGTTAGGCTGAGCAGGACACCAGGCACCTGGGTTTGGAGGCCCACAAGGTTACTGCCCCTGGAACTCCAAGCACAACAAGGCATCATTTTCACCTCCAACCCTCTCTGCTTGCCCTGTCTGCTTAGACTTCTTTGCAGTCAGAAGCAGCACAGGACTGACATGGCAGGCCAATATTAAATTAAAAGCAGCATGAGCTTTTTTTTTTTACACCACAGAACCCTTGCTTTGGAAAGTGAAAAATGGAGAAAGAAACCCCTACTTTGCATTACTAGATGAAACCAGGGGAGAGAAAGGAGTGGGACAGGAGGTGAGGACTGTACTTAATGGATCAAGGGTCTCTACAGAAACACTAGTAGCAAAAGGGGGAGACACATTAAAAAGGTCTCTACAACTCATCATGCTTGTCAAAGAGTTGCAAGAGGCTGTGTTGGCTGGAAATGTTTGTCTCGACGTTGCTGCTGCAAAGAGCCTCAACATCCTGTTGCTGTGGGGGAGTACGCGCAAAATGTCCCTGAAGAAACCACCATATCTGCCTGAAGCTAGCAGTGCCTACCAAGCTGTGCTTGCCCACAAGCAAGGTGAAGAAACCACCATGAACACCTGGGCATGCGCCCATGGAGGAACATGGGGCGGCACATATGGTAATGAGCTCCGTGGATATGGGTGGACTTTTCGGAGAAATCGTGGGGACCGGGACAATAAAAGAACTGCGTACTCCTCTCTCAAAAAACGAAAAGCACCTGAAAAGCAACTGCCACTGAAAAGCAACTGAAGAGAACCTGCAGCGCTTGGAACTGGGACTTTGGCTGGAACCCGGAACCTGGACCCTCCATCACCTGCATCGAGACCGAGTCAACGGGACGTTGCTGGCTTCATGGTGGTGGTAACTAGTCTTGCTATATCTCTTCTGTTTTCTTGCTTAGGTCTGCCTCTTTTTCCTTTCTTCTTCCCTCCGTCCTATCGCTATTATCAGTTGTTATAGGAAATAAACCTTGTAAGGTTGTACGGCATCTGACCTCGTTTGTGTCTTAATCTCGCTCTTGGGATCGTTTAAGAACCCTCCCCGATATTGGATCAGGACAAGAGTCCATATCCAGACCCTAAGGCTAAAGGGATTAATGATGCCATTATTCAAACCAGATATTTTCCTACGTCACATACAGACAACTTCAAATATTAGCTGGGTTAGTCAAGAGATGCTGAGAACTATTTAACATATCTGACCCACTTCGTCTGGAATGGCATGAGGAAATGCTCAAAGAACAGCTTCAACACTTGATTTTGAAAAGATAGCTTATTACATCTCCTTATTTCTAATTGTTGCCTTTACTTTTCCACTGAGGGAAGATGGATTTCTCTCTCTCAGAGTAGCTTTATCCAACTACAGACATGGCTTTTAGTCATCTAGTGGGTTCCCCCCACCCCCCTTCTCTATGAGCTCATTTTTCAAACTTTTTTCTATGTGTTTTCCAAACAGCTGGAGCGGGGGGTATTAGGACTGTGGTCCTATCAACTAGTCTCCCCAGTCAGAACGGCTGTTTACTCGCAAGTGTAACTAGGCCTTGACCTAATTTGCCTCGCCTTGTTTATAGGCATTGTCAACTTCCACTTCATAAGTAAAAATAGTCATAATGAATATTTTCCTTCTTATGCTATCATTTTCATAACAAATGCAGAAGGAAAGCCTATGTTTAATTGCTGTGCATTACATCTAAATTAAAACACCTACAGCAGCAACTTCCTACATGTTTTACGCATTACTTGCAGTGTACAACTCGCACTTCAGAAAGTTTGCACAACACAAGAATGGGTTTTAGACTTTGCTAGCATCCAAGATCTTTCCAGTGTACAGAAGGCCACCATCTGCCTTTCATTGCCCCATTCTTCCTACAGAGACTATAATTAGAGATTGACATAAAGGACAATATCCATTAGATGATAGATATTGTTAAGAGCAAATTCTTTTAGGCAATAGCAGGTATTTTTCAGTTGCTTGGATGTATTACTGAAAATTTGATCTCACAACTTAAAAGTTGAGGAAAATGGCACTTGGAAAGTTTTATTGAGAGAGTTACTTATGCCCAATAGAATTTGTTCCCTTTTTGGTATTAAAAAAAATAGAAAATAAAAAATCTTACTTCTCTCTCTCAACTGTAGCAGGCTGCCAGGCATATACAAAGAAGAGATCTTAAGAGAAAAAGTAGCATGCATGGCATACTACCTATTCATCCATCAGCCTTCTGTTTAAATGAGAAGTCTCTGGCAGTTTAGTATTTTGCCAACTCTTGCTATGATTTCTCCACCATAGTGAACAGCTCCAATGTACTTCTGTTCTGAGAGATCCTAATTTTATACAAGAAGTTAAACTGATTTGTTCCAAGTTTTGTCACTTGTTCATAGCTTCACAAAGCTGCAAGCCATTTCTCCTGCATACTCCGAGAGACAACGGATAAGTTTACACTATTACAGTTCAGGGAGTTGCCCTCAGCCATCAGGGCGCTGTATGAGCCTTCACTGTGAATGCGCCTCTCCGACTCATGAGGTCGGCTTGCCTCCAGCCGGGTAGAAATTTATCACTCCAACCTTTTCCACCCTCACCACTTGGGAGGAGGAATGAATGGAAATCAGCTCCTGAATCCCCCAAATTGATAGCACAAAACAAAACAAAACCCCCAAACAACAAACAAACCAAATCCAACCAACCAAGAAAACCCCCAAAACCCCTGACCTTCACTGAAGTAACACCAGCTACACCTTCCATTCCTACCACACAAACTCATGCTAAAAAAAGCCTGCAGACACCTGCTGGCAAGTTAAAGCACCTTGCTCCTGATGCCAGCATTCAGAGAAAGCCACTTTTTTTTCCACCTTGAAGCTGGGTCAGTAGCCTGAGAGCAGTGCCAAGCCGCAGCTGCAGGCAGCCCGTACGGCACAGATATTAACTCATCTTCTCTCCAACTTCTTTTATCTCTGCCACGTACGCTTCCTATGCTGTTGCCTCATGATGATGTATTTGGCCTGCTCTTGTCCCTGAATTGTTATTTTCTTGCTTCCTGAATTGGAGATTTTAGACAATCTGTGGGATGGATCCTGGGTTTTGTTCTGGTTTATCTTTCAGATTTTATAAACACAGTGCACCCTTACAATCTATCTATAACACATATATACCAAAAGGAAGGACTGACCTGACACTGCAATAATAGATAAAAGAGACTCCTCTCTCTCCAATTGAGAGAAAGCAGCTTGGCTATTTGGGCTGACTAAAGTGAAGAAACTCAAAATTGTCATAAGATAACAGTGTTGACTTTTCCAAGAATTTGCTCAATCCGTGTCAACTAAGTTGTTAGAAAAAGAATGTTGCAGGCTGACTTCTATTGGGAAATCAATTTCTACAGCCCTGTTCAGCCAGTAATCAAAAGGGTGGCTTTCCACCTGATCCTTTAATTGTTTTTAATTTTGATAGGTAATTATGGTTTCCTCCCAAAGAGTTCCTTTTTCAGAGTCCTCTTTTCAATCAGGTACTGCAGTTTTATTTTAAATAATTTTACTGCAAGCACAGACCCCCTTTGTTACAGCAAATTCAAATTAGGCCATTTAAAAATTAACAACCACTTGTATTCTCCACAACTATCTTCTGCATACTTACTTCATTACAAATCACCTGTTGCAGAAGTTAAGTGCTACAGCCTCATTTAACAGCTTACAAGTAGTAATACATTGAATTTCTGTAGAATACTTACAGGTCCCAGCCTGGTCTGCCACCTGCTGAGCAAATTGTACTGGCTCTCACTGGATGACCTTCTGGAGTGGAGAGAGGAAAAAGCAAAAAATCCCATTCAGTTTACCTGAAGATAACTTTTTAAAAGACATTCTAAAGTTACAGTTCCTTACCAGTGGTGGGTATTGATAGTCCTTGGGGGCCCAGACAACTTGCTATTGCTGGCTGTCTTCACACAGGAACCTGATAGCCCTTGTGAATAAATGCAGACAGTTGGAAAATAAGCTCTACTAAAATATAAGAATTGCTGCATATGTTGGAAGAAAGCTTACCTTCTCTTCCAACTAACTGCTGATGGACAGAGAGGAAGATGTAGAAGGTTCAGCGGCAGTCACCAGAGCAGCAGGAGGTGTAAGTCATGAGTGGTCGTGGAGGCACTGGCGGCTGCTGCTCCTGTTGCTGCCAAATCTGCTGATGGAGCCTTTTTGTGTAGCCAGTTCCATTTTTGAAGTTGTTCACAGCCTAGAGGCAGAAAAACATTTACAAAAAAGGTAAGATGAAACTTCAGCAGATATACGAACAAAAGCCTTCACAGAGGAAAATTACTTGTGTATTCCTGCAAATGCTACCAGTCCTAAAAGAAACCAACATACAGATATATGAACACATCCCATTAAACACTGATACTAATGACTGGTAACTCAGAGTAACTGTATTTAAAGTAATTCAGTGTTAACGCCGAATTTGAAAGCGAGGCAATCACGTTAAACAAAAGTGTGACCTGAATTTGCCAGATTGCCTCTAAAGAGTTGTAAGCTTCTGTGACAACAACAGATAATGTATTTGAAAAGTAAATTTAGCCTTATTCAATTACACCTTGCTTAAGGAGATGTAAATTAATATTTTCTTCCCTTTCAGCTTTTTACAAATAGCCTTTTCTTACAAGCACTTTACGTAAATGTCATCGTGTTACCTGGCATAGGCACTTGTTGGCAATTAAAGCATCAGGCGAAACATCTGTCTGATGACACGCTGGGCATGTATGTTCCTCAGATTCCAGTAATGCTGTTCTAATACCTGTGTATAATTAGAATAATCAAAATAGTATTTAGCCAAACTAAGGAAGTTTTGGGGGTTCTAATCAATTATAGAAACACATATATGATCACTGGGTGAATATGCTCTTGAATTGAGAGCATGAAGCTATAAATGTTTAATAGTGTAAAAAATTTCTAGTATGCGGCAAATAACTATACGGTTTTGATATTTCACTATTGTAACATCTGAAGATGTAGCATAGGCTGTGTCTTGATGTTTCAACTAGTCTTTTTCCCACTATCTAGTACAGCGAGAAGTCCCCAACCTCAAGGTTAATGAATAAAACACATCTCGAAAAACCATTAGTAGGTTCAAAAAACCATTAGTAGGTTCGAGTTCTGAAGGTTTTACCCATCTCTCCCATGGAGAAGAATGTGGATTAAATGCTTAACTATCTGCTTGTTGCAGACCACTGTAAGTCACCAGAGTTGGCTATATAATTTTGTATGAGAGAAAGGGCTGTGGACAAACTAAACGCATTCAATATCTAACACTGTAATCACCTGCACAGTTAGCCACTCTTCTCATACTCGTCCTTCCGCATGTAAAGAAGATTTAACTCGATATGTAAAAAAGGGGGGAAAGCTTCCTGGCTTTTTTTTCCCCTTTATACGAGAAGAGCGCTTTCGTATTCAATTCATATTAAATATTAAATAGAACTGGTAACAAAGTTACTTGGTTATCTCCTCTTTCTGCTTTCAGAAGATCAGATGTAATGTTTTGAATCAACAAATAAGGGAGTAACACTAACATTCATCAAAATAAGTGTTTCCACAGCAGGGAATAACAGCTGCATCAGTCATTATATCCTTACGAATCAGACATAACAACTTGTCTGGAACGGGATCATCATCTGAGGAGGACAAGTACGGCTCCTCTGGTAAAAAGGGAGGCTTTTCCTTCTTTCCTCTAGCATAAGCTTCCCTGGAGCTTTAACAAGTTCAAGATGGGTAAAGGAAAACTTTTCCAAGCTTTGGATTTTATCAAAGGAAGATAGGAGATGGAATTCTTCTCACTCCACATTAGCCTTCTAAAACATAGGCACTTAGTTTAAACTACTTTTCTATAGCCACAACACTGTAAGAGGGAGGGAGGAACAACTTTCTTTCTGCAGAACTCTCCCATTCATTGGATCAACTAAGAAGTAAGCTCAGACTAGGAAAATATTTCTTTGACAGCTAGAAATGAATCCCACCTCTCCTTTGCCAGAGGACAAATGTAAATTGCAGGCTCAGGATAAAGGTAGTCTCTGAGTAATTACATTTAATAAAAGGAAGAAGTCTATGTTACAGCTTCTACAAAAGGAGATCCATGATGGAAAACCAGAAGTGCTATCAAGCGCATTTTAAAACAGCCACTCTTGTCAGCACGCGGTAGTATTTTCTCAGTTTCTAGCAACATGAAAACTTCAGTCTGTTTCACACAGGGGATTTAATAAAAGTCAGAGGGGGAGGAAATCTCAGTCCAACAGCTACCTGCTAAATTTGGCAAGAAGCCTTTGAAACAGAAAACAGAAGCAAAATGAGCTTTCAAGGAGAACAACTCCACTGTAAACACTACTGAAAAGTTTTGCGGAAATACAGATTCTTAGCATACCACAAGTTTAGCCAGCTTCCAGGGGCATGAGCAGTAGGACCACCCTCTTTTAATATTAGAAAGTATCACAGATTTTCAGGTTAAGATACAATGACAGTGCTTCCTCCCCCATAATGACAGATGCTGACCAACTTGGTTGCATTGCCACTCAGACATTTATGTGTGGTTTCTCTCATTCACTTTTTGGTCAGTCCACTTAGTTCCATACTTATGTATTAATAGCTGGTATTCCATATTTTCCAGAGCTTGTCAGCATAGCACCCTTTGTATTGGCATCTTTCACCTCTATCATGAAACTCCTTGGAATTCCTGTGCTCTTTTTAATTCTGGGAACAGACTCAAAATTTTTGTCCTGTTCAAGAAAAAGGCAGACGTACCTCAAGACCCACACTTCAAATGACATTTCCCTGATTATTTTAAGCAGCAAAAGCCTTTAATCCTCTCCTTTTACCTAGTGTAAGGGTTGCTCAACTGAAATACTTATTTTCCTACATGAATATAGCCAGGATGTTCCAAAAGCTTGAGCAGAGTTTTTAAGTCGAGTGACATTCTTTGCCTTAACTTCAGGTTCCTTAAGGCTGTCATATGCCTTAGCTCACCCTCCACTCAGAGAAGAGACACAAACCCACTGCTCCTCCTCCAAAGCGCGTTTCAGAGTGAGAGCTTAAGCCGGTGCTCTGAATCAGTCACTGGAGAAACCTACATTCACCGTCTATAAATGAAGGTTGAATTCATACCTCACATGTATACCTTCAGTGACTAACGTTAAATGGCATGAATACTCAACCAGGGACTTAGTGTAATTAAAACATGCAAATATTCAATAGATGGGGTCAAGAGAAATGCCTTCGTTTTATACAAAATAATAAAAACTGTGAACTGTCAATAAAAAGGGTGGAAACCAGAAAAATTTCCAGTAATACTGAAGTATATAAAAATATGCATGAAAGTTCACAGAGAAAGATCTATGGACGTATTTAATGTCTACGACCTAGAAAGAAAATTTCACCTTTATAATTCCAGCTTTCCCTTGACTTTTGAAGGGCTTTGCAACATTGCCATATAACTCTGCATTTCACCCCAAGAGAAACAATTCTTAATATGAGTATTCATGTATTTGTTACGTAACTGCCAAGGTAAAACAATTAAAAACTAGAGTAACACCAGAAGTCCCCCACAATCATACCCCATTTGTTGGGCAGTTCTTCATGTAGTGGCCAGGTCTTCCACAAAGAAAGCAAGTATATGATGGCGGAGGTGGGCCCAAGGGTTTCTTCATGTAACTAAGAGCTTTGGGGGAAAAAAAGAAAAAGGTAGGCATGTGTCTCTCTTGTTAAAACACACATCTCTGCAATTTTCCCATAATCTTCAAAGAACAGCTTTCACATAATCAACACTTACTTGATTGGATCATATTCACGGCAGGACTGTACCATCAAAGCTTTTATTTCATCTTCTTCGGAAGCATTGGCTTCAGTCAGATTGGCAGTCTGTTTAACAGGTAATTATTTGACATGCGCATTAGAAACACATTTAAGCCCACACAGCCAAAGACAACACCACTCACTCGATCCTGTAAAGAGCAGCACAACGCTAGCTGAGGTTGCATGAAAACAGTGGCTTACGTAAAATATAGCTGTACCGAAGACGCTTTGGGGAGTCCTTGTGCCACCGGAACAGTAAAAAAAACAGCCAGAAGAAACATACACAAACCAAAGGCCCCTATCCAAACCCTGAAAAGACAAACAAGATAAAAAAGGAATTGCAAAAAAAAAAAAAAAACCACCACCCAGGACACAAGACAAGGCAAAAATAACATAACTCCGAGAACCCAGGGCCAACAAACCCACAGCCGGTCCGTAACAGTAACATGCTTTAATCCTAACTCACCTGAACTCTGGCATCCTGTAATCCTGCCATCCCACAGCCCTAGCACACTGCAACGCTAGCATACCATAACCCGAGCACATTGTAGCGCTAAGATATCAAAAAATGGAACACAAACTCCCTGGACATCTCCACCAGAGCCTGCAGGTGGCCCCAGATCTCAGACATCACAACTTTGAAGTGGCAGTGGGACAGAGCCACCAGGACATCACCAGCATCCATCTTCACATCATCCATCACACTCTGAAAAAGTGCCTGGCTTAAACGCTCCATGGGAGAAAGGCACTCGGAGACGCTGAACCGGCCAACCATGGCCACGGGGCTGCAGCTCATCATTTCTGTGTCAGAGCCAGCAGGCGGATGACCCCGTCCTCCCTGCGAGACCCCTCAGCGCAGCCGTACCCAGCTCCGAGGGGCTAGATACGGCCTCGGCTCTCTAGGGAGCAGGATCTCTCACGGGGGCACTGGGAAACCCTCCTCAGGCCTGGATGCCTGAGAAACATCTCTGCACTGCTCCGTACCTCACAAAACCAGGGGTGGAGGAAGGCTGCTTTGCTGGCCTCCAAGACAACCAGCTCACCTGGGCTCCTCCGTGGCCACCGCGTGCCTTTGCTGTCAGGCGGCTCTCAGCGTTGCTCTGCAATCGGCTGTCACCTCCCTGAAGGACGCTCTCCAGGGCGTGGTACTTCTCCACTGGGTCTCCCTGGGGACAAAGATCGAAAGGGAGGGATGGGGTTTGCTTTGCCCCCATTCCCAGGCTGCCACAAGAGAGACCTGCCACCCCCCAAATCAGCTGTGGCATGTGGACACCACGCATGAGCTGCAGACGCGGACGGCAGTGGGGCTGTGGGGAGCGGGCAGGCTGTTCTGGGGTGCCCCCGGCGCTGGCAGAAAGCAGAGCTGGAGAGAACAGGGGGAAGCCCAGGGCAGCCAGCAGCTGGCGGTGGGGCCCGGCAGGATGCAGCGCCTGCGGAAATGCCCGGCTCCTTGAGCCTCAGCCCCGGGGCTGCAGCACGGGGCTGGCACTGCCTGGGGCTCGCTGGGAAAAATCAGGCAGAGGCGACCCTGAAAACCCACACACGTACCCAGGCCCGGGATTTGACAACCCGTTCCTTTGCGCATCGCCGCCATGGGATCCAGAAAGCAGTGCCACTGGCCCTGGCATGGTCCTGAGCCATCTCTCCATGGAGGAGTCTTTAACCCAGCCTAGAAAGAAGAAAAATTGTCCAGAATTAAGCTGTTCTCAAGTTTTCGCAGGCAGCATGTTTTCTTGAGCTGCCTGGTGCTGCCGTGCCTGGGGAATGTTCAAGAAACAGGGCGGCTGCCTGTACCTGCAGGCAGGCGGTGGAGTGTGTGCAGCAGGAGCCAGTGGTGGTTGGTGCAGCTGTTGAATGGGTTCAGGCTTTAAATGTGTCCAGACTGGTACGCCTGGTTCCTTTTTCCTTGCAGTGTGTATTTAGAGCTTAAACAGTATTCTTTTTAAAAGCAAAAACATCAAGCAAAAAAAAACCAACCCAAAACCAGCTGGGTAATTTTTTACCCCCAGCTGTCCTTTTTTGCCCTCAGTCCTGGCCACTATGCAAGGCAACGCTCACCACCAATATTAGGGCACAGGACTGGGCTTTGGCAGGCAGCACATTCCTCGAGGCTCCCGGTGATGCAGTTCCTGGGGAGTGCTCAAGAAACGGGGGCAGTTGCCCAGAATTGCCATTTTGGGTCTCTCCCCATCGTGCTCTGTCTGGCTCCCTGCCCCCATTTTTTAATTCCTCCCTCTCTCTCTTTAACCCATCACTATTTTCTTCTTTCTCTTTCTTTCTCTGTCTCGCTCCCTGTCTGTATTTCCTCATTCCTCTCTCTCCCGCAGCCTGGCCCCTCATTCCTGCCTGTATCCCCTGCTCAGCTGGCTGGGCCTTCTCTCTTCTCTCTGGGCCTCCGTCCTGCTCCCCATCCCCTTCCGCTCCTCCGCCGTCTCCATCCTGGAGGCCATCGCTGTTCTGTCCTTCTGCCCCTCCTTGTCCTGATCCGCATCCCTCTCTTTCTCACTCTCTCTGGGCTGTTTCCCGTCCTTCCCTTGCTCTCTGTCCCTGCCTCTCCCTTTCTTTCTCTCTTCCCTGCCTTTCTCCTCTCACCCTTCCCCTCCGTCCCTCTCTCCTGCTCCCTGTCCCATCCTTCTGTCGCTCCGCTCTCCTGACGCCTTCTCCCTCTCTCTGTCCTGCTCCTGCCCCTCTCTGGCCACCCCACCGCCCTGTCCCACCTCTCTCTGCCGCTCTGTCCCCCCTTCCCCTTCCCCTCCTCCCCCCCCGGGGGAAGCGGCCAGGGGCCCTGCGGGGAGCGGGGCCGGGCCGGGGATGGTGTCCCTGCAGGGTCAGGCAGCAGGAAGGCGTGCCCCGGGGCATGCTGGGAGCTGTAGTCCTGGGGCACGGGGCTGCCGGGCGGCCATGTAGGTTCCCGGGGCATGCTGGGAGCTGTAGTCCTGGGGCACGGGGCTGCCGGGCGGCCATTTTGGTCTCTGCGGTCGCGGCTGAGGTGAGGGCTGGGGCTGCCCGTGAGGCGAGCGAGGCCCTTGGGCGGGCGTGGGGGTGTCTCCTGCCTGCTGGCTGCCCGGGGGGGGCTCCAAGCTGGAGCCGGGCCCGGCTGAGGGAAGGAGAGAAGGGACAGGGTGAGGGGGGTCGCAGTCCTGGGTTTGCAGGTTTCACGCAGACGCCCTCTTCAGAAAACACAGCCTCTGTGTGGGTCAGCGGTCCCTGCAGAGTTTTATTATTTATAGCCATTTTTATAAATACAGGACTTCGCACAGCAGGCTCACACGGTGCTGTGCTTCTTGTAAACTGAATCGCTTTTATCCCGGCTACAGTCTGGAGGGAGCCAGTGCCAGCCGATAGATTAAGATGGAGATGAAAGCACGCGATACGCTTGCGATGGTGATCCTGCCACAAGGCATGCTGCTATATTGATCTGGGGAAACGCCGCAGTGACTGTGTCGGAGAACAAGGTTGCCAGTGCTATCTCTGTATGTGACACCTGTGAGAAATGTACTCACGCTGAATTTCCTGAATTTTACAAGTTTATTATAGAACAAAGGCAAACAGCGCTGGGCGCATGGTCAAAACCAGAGGCGTGTCAGTTATACCCAAACTTGCCTTTTTATACACTGTGTTTGTGGTATTTCAAAGGGGTTATTTTAATATTTCAGGTATCTATTAACATAACTCCACCCCAGACCACCCCCCCTTGCGCGCGTCTCTTGTGGTTCGGAGGGGCCTTCGGGGATCAGTAAGGGATGAAGTCAGTAGTCTTCCTCTGGCTGCACTTTTCACCCTGTCGTTTTCCTCCAGTCACACTTTTTAATATTTTCACTTTTTTTTAATAATAATTAGTATTTTAATATTTTCAATATTAAACTCCTGGTTTTCCTTTGTTCTTCTCGTATCTTTCATGTCAAATAATCTTTGACCCCCAAAATGCTGTTCTCATGCTAACAAATCACTCCTTATCTTCTTACTTGTGTTCTCAATTTTACTTGTCCTTGAGTCCATATGTCTGTTTTTCTATGTTTTCACAAATCTATCTACACATCCTTTAAGTACTTGAGTTACAGGATGTCTTATCTCATCAAAAGAAACTACATATTCTGCTTGTGGCCATTGATTACCTACAAACTATAAAATACAATTGATGCCTGGAATATATTAACTACATATTTCCCGTGTTAAGGCCTAATTTAGTGGCAGTGAGGCAAACATCCTTTCGGGATGTAACTTATGCAGTAGTTAGGCAAATTTCTGTGTTCTCGTTTTGCAAAAGCCAATATACATTTCACAATTCCCCCTCTGTTTCCCTCATCATTTGGCTTGAGCTATACTCTCTCTTAATCCTTTTTATTCTTTCATTCCTTTCGAAAATCAACTTCGCCTCCTCCATTGGGTCTTCTCCTTTATACCCCCTTTTTAGGACCATTATTCTTTCAGCATTATTTTGACTTGCCCTTTTAGGATCCATGGGTATGCTAACAATTTGCATTCCTTGCACGCTACTAGTAATTAGTCGTATTAAGCAAGGTATAAGACATGGTAGGAAGAAAAGACCTGCTACAGCACACAGAAGGAAGAACCCCACCTTCTTCCACCACGCAACACCCAGTAATCCATCCCACCAGCTACTATCAAGCATAGACTTGCATTTTTGTACTTGCACATGAGCTATTTTCCTGATGTCTTTAGCTAGGTCTTTTACCGCTTCCCCATTATCATCTATTTGCAGGCAACAATCTGATGAATTGAATTTTCCACACACTCCCCCTTCTTCGGCCAATAAATAATCTAGGGCTAGCCGATTTTGATATACTGCGGCTCTAGTTTGTGACTGTTGTTTCGTTATCAATTCCAGTGCCGTGGCCGTTTTATTGGTAATCACCTCTACCACTGCCTGCAACCTAATTATACGATTTAACATATAGATTGGGGTCCTATAACCCCAAGTACCATCCTGAGCCCATGTGGCTGGTCCGTAAGTTTCTATGATTCTCTCTGGTGGCCAGTCATCCTCTCCCCACCTTTGTGTTCCTCCAATGAAATCTCTCTTGTTCCTTCGTAAATTATCATATATCGGAACCCCTAATTCTCCCCCTCGTTGTAATGGGAGTAGAAAGAACCCTGGCTGTAAAATTCCCAACGTACAACTCCCTTTCCAATCCTTCGATAACTCCGTATAGGCCCGTTTACCACAAATCCACAACAATCCATCTGGGGCTTTCCATTCCATATTGGTATTGTTGATGTTATCCCAATACCTTTTAATTTCGTCTATCCCCTCAAAGGGATTACCTTTGCCCTGGGTTTTATTGCACCAGAAAAGTTCTGTCATATTATCAAACGTACAATTGGAGTTGTTTGGTCCGGACCAATAGCCGTCTGGAGCCTCGGGCCACCACCATTCACTAGATCCATTGGTTGCCTTCATTCTTTTACAAGGTGACGTGCCTACTCGAGTCCTAAATTTTCCTTTCCCTGTTCTCCAAATACACTCGTCTCCAGGCACGGTGGAACTTAATATCCACCCTTCAGGTCTGTGATCCCAGGAAACCTTTGTACGGTTCCATCTTAGGATGTCTTGAACCCTTAGACTACTCCCTTTCCATGGCCATTCTTCTGTCATTAGGGCTCCGCCACATATCCAGCAGTTAGTCACATTTAATTCCTTACTTATTCTTTCTACAAGGTCTATAAACAAATTCTGTCCTAACCTAGGGAGCTGTAAATCATCTTCCAACAAGTTCCTTATACTTTTGTACAAATCGCTGTAGCTTTGGGGTTTAATCTGAGGTTGAGTGATCGACTTTACACGTTTTTTTACTATTTCTTCTTTTTTCATATCTTGTACACCCCCGCCATCAGAGATGTCCCAGTGGCCTGCTTTGGTGAAACAAATCCACTGCTCCCCTCTCGGGCAGCTCACCCCATTTTTAATTCCCCCTTTTCCTAAGTTTTCCGCTACCCAAAGTTCAAGATTCCCAATTTTGCAAGTTTCCAATTTTGGAATCTCATAGCAAACCTTATTAATATGTGTATGGTACGCAAGATTGGTTAATGTTTTTCCCCCCAATTTGATTGATTGAGTGCATTTGTGGCAAGAGTTCGCAGCATTGCCCCTAACGGTTAGGAGGAGTAGTAGTAGCAGGGGTCCAGTAGAACTTATACTTCCACCTCCTATGCCCGACGGGAGTGCAGCCCGTGGCCGGATCACTGTGGCAAGTATAGAGGTTAATCTGGTCTTGCCCCCTACATTAGGTGCCCTTGGTTTGACAATTTCCATGCAAATCTCTCTGCGCAACATGCCAAGGTTTTATACCATTCGCTATCAAAGACTTCCCAATTTTCTGGAATCAATAATTTCCACCCACAAAACAGTTGCACAATTTGTGCACTGTCCAATCGAGTAGGGCCTAAATATTTGTCATCACTGTGACATCTCCTACAGTGGGGTTGTCTATTATATGACACGCAAGACCATTTTTGATTACACCTTAAACATTCAAACATTCACATAAAACCCATCTCACATGCCCGGATCCAGGGTGCTTACTATAGGGAATTCTGTAGCTTAAGGAAGGTAACAAAAGGTCGCTTTCTTTATCCAAATCACATGCTAATGCTAGGGTCCTGTTCCCAGGTGTTACTTGATACACCCCCGAACCACCAGTTTGTGGGGGGATTGCTGCTTCTCTCCTGGGGGCAGACCTTGGTTTCTCTGGGTTTTGAGGTGCCCCCCCCTCGGATCTGGGGAAAGGACTCTTCCTGGGCTGGGGACAAGATTGTCAGAAGGAGGTCTATTCATAAAGGTTGTTTACTCAGCTTCAGCTTCAGATCTCCTGGGGTTGATGTTAAGGTCCATTCAAACGGAGGCTCCACTGGTCCTTTTATCCTGGTGGCATGCGTCCATCCACGTTCAGCAGTACGAATGGCTGTCTCTGTAGTCAGCAGGACCTGAAACGGACCTTCCCATTGAGGGGTCAGAGTTTGTTCTTTCCATGTCTTTATCAGCACCCAGTCCCCAGGCTTACAAGTATGGATCTGAAAATCCAAGAGCACTGTTTGGGATAACATTCCTTGAGCTTTTAACTGTTGTAAGGCTTTTCTAATCGTCTGTACATATTTTCTAACTTGTTGCTCCCCTCCCTCGTAACTGATTGTTTCCCCCGTTCCCATCATGTAAGGTAGTCCAAACATCATTTCATAAGGAGAGACTCCTATATCAGACCTTGGCTGGGTTCTAATCCTTAACAGTGCTAGTGGTAAGCACTTGACCCATGACATCTGAGTTTCAGTCATTAGTTTGGTTAGAGTTCTTTTGAGGGTTTGGTTCATTCTTTCTACTCGTCCCGAACTTTGCGGGTGCCATGGGGTATGTAACTCCCACCGTATCCCTAGACTTGCCATGAGCTGTTGGACAATTCGTGAAGTGAAGTGGGTTCCCCGATCTGAATCAATTCAATTTATTAATCCATATCGGGGTATTATTTCTTCCAATAACATTTTCGATACCACATTGGCGGTTGCTCAGGCAGTAGGCATAGCTTCTACCCAATGGGTCAAGTGGTCCACTAATACTAAAAGGTACCTCCACCGATGTACTGGAGGTAGTTCCGTAAAGTCTGTTTGTATCGCCTGGAACGGTCGCAGTGATAAACTACGTCCTCCCCCTGGAACCTGTCTCATTATTTTCTTATTTACCTTTTGACAGGTAATACATCTATTTGTCACCTGCCTTGCTATTTCAAAAATTCCTACACACCCATATTTTCTCAAGAATTGATCACACAAGGCTTGGGTTCCCCAGTGAGTATTCTGATGTATCTTCTCAAGGATACATCTAGCTAAGGGTTTTGACAACATCTGCCTTCCATCTTTCAATTTCCATATCCCTTTCTCATCTTTTTCTTCCCCAGTCTTTAGTAGGTCTTGTTCTTCCTTTTCAGTAAACTGAGGTACCCCATCCTCATATGGAGGGGTAAGGATAAGTAATACCTTTTCGTCTCCCGCCTCTGCGGCTTCTTTGGCTTCGCTGTCTGCTAGATTATTTCCCCTTATTACAAATGACACTCCTTTTTGATGTCCTCTCACGTGTACTACCGCTGTTTCCTCAGGACACTTTAAGGCCTCCAATACCTCTTTAATTAATTCTTCATGTACCAAATTCTTCCCTTTCGAGTTTAATAACCCTCGTTCTTCCCATATTTTCCCGAACGTATGTACTACACCAAATGCATACTTGGAATCTGTAAATATGGTTCCCTTTTTCCCTTCTAAAAGTCGTAAGGCTCCATTCAATGCATATAATTCACAGGACTGGGCTGACCAATGTGAGGGTATTTTCCCTTTCTCTATTGTCTGCATTTTTGAGCCATCGACCACTGCATATCCAGATATGCGTTTGCCCTGTATGCATCTAGAGGATCCGTCTAGAAAATACTTTTCTCCTTCCTCTAATTCTTGTTCCATCAGATCCTCCCGTACTTTGGTGCGATAATGTATGACTTCTAAACAGTCATGTGCAAGAGGCTCCGTAGGGTCCCCATACAAGAATTGGGCTGGATTTAAACTAGTACTGGTAGTAATAACTAGTTCAGGACTATTAATTAATATAGCTTCATACTTCAAAATTCGGGAGTCAGTCAGCCATTTCTCTGCCTTCTGGTTCAATATATTCCTAACAGCATGAGGAGTATAAACTATCAGTTTACCCCCGAAGGTTAGCTTTCGACTCTCTTCAACCAACATTGCTGTGGCTGCTATGGCTTGAATACATATTGGCCATCCTTTGCTTACTGGATCTAATAATTTGGATAAGTAGGCCATGGGTTTTTTAGAACCCCCCAACTCTTGGGTTAGGACTCCATAAGCCACCCCCTTTTCCACATTCACAAATAGTTGAAAGGGTTGCATCAATGATGGTAAATTTAAGACAGCGGCCTTACTCAGTTTTTCTTTAATCTGTTCCAGTCTTTGGTCGTCTTTTTCAGTCCATATTATCTGGTCCCCTGCTGTTAATTTTTCATACAAAAATTTTACCATTTTGCTATACCCATCAATCCATAACCTACAATATCCCAATAAGCCTAACAACTTTCTCACTTCTCTTTTTGAAGTTGGGGGAGGGATAGAGAGAATGCCTTTTATTCTGTCAGGATCCAATTTTCTGGTCCCTTGACTTAGCCAATGTCCCAGGTATTTAACCTCTTGCTTTACAAATTGCAGCTTCTTTTTTGAAACCCTTAACCCTTGTTCACCCCAAAAATTCAGGAGGGCAACGGTAGTTGTCCTTACTTCCTCTTGGGTTTCTCCAGAAATTAACAAATCATCCACATATTGGATAATTGATGTTCCTTCCTTATTAGGAAAAAATTGCAATAATTTCTCTAAGGCTTGCCCAAACAGGTTGGGGGACTCCGTAAACCCCTGTGGTAGTTTTGTCCACCTCAGTTGCTGTTTACGGCGGGTCTCAGGGTCTTCCCATTCGAAGGCAAATATATCTCTGCTTTCCTCGGCTAACGGGCAAGCCCAAAAGGCGTCCTTTAAATCAATTACACTATACCATTGGTGAGTTGGTGGGATATGGCTAAGGAGGGTGTAGGGATTGGATACCACGGGGAATCGGGTCAGGGTCCTTTTATTGACTTCTCTTAGGTCCTGGACCAGTCGGTAACTTCCGTCCCCTTTCCTTACCGGTAAGATAGGAGTATTATGAGGAGACATGCATGGTTCTAAAGTCCCACTCCGAATTAGTCCATCTATGACTGGTTTTAATCCTTCTCTCCCTTCCTTGGAAATAGGGTACTGACGAACCCTAATGGGGTATTCTGGGTGTTCTGTGTTAACTGTTATGGGGTCAATATTTAATCCCCCTCTGTTGTCTTTGGTGGCCCAGACTTCGGGTTTAATTTGTGCCTCATCTTCCGGGGTTAACTGCAGTATTCTTACTTTCATTCGTCCTTCCTCTGGCACCACCCCTATCCCCAGTTGAAGTTGTAAGTCTCGTCCTAGCAAATTACATCCAGCCCCCGGAACTATTAATAAATCCCCTACCCCTATACGGGTCTTACTTTCCACCATTACATTTCTAATTACTGGTGCCTTAAATCCCTCCCCTTTGCCCCCAATACTTTTATAGTTTCGCTACTTTCTTTGCACCCTTTTGGGATTCGGGTAACACAGGTGCGCTCTGCCCCTGTGTCCACTAAAAATTCTAACGTTTCCTCCTGGGGTCCTACCTTTAATTTTATCAAGGGCTCAAACCGATGTTCATTCCCCAGGAAGAAGAGCCCCTGACACCCCTAGTCCTGTTGTTCCTCCGCAAAGGTCCTCAGATCTCTTGCCCTTTTAGGACATTCTCGTTTAAAATGTCCTGATTTTCCGCAATAAAAGCACTCAAGCTCCCTATTTGGCCCCTTCTGTCCGCTTGCTCGTCGGGGTTGTGAGCCGGGTGGCCCAACTCGGCCTGGTCTCAGGGCACTTGGTCCCTGGTTCTTGTTTTTCTTAGCACCCTCAGGACGTCCCACAGAATTAGACTCTCGCATAGCCGCTACCATAATCTTAGCCTTTGCCTTTGCCTTTTCAGCATCCCTCCGTACATACACCTTTTGTGCCTCTCGCAGCAACTCCTGCAGCCCTCGATCCTGCCAATCCTCTAACTTTTCTAGCTTCTTTCTGATATCTGGCCACGCATGTGTCACAAAATTTACCCTTAGCAGGGTTTGTCCTGCAGGGCTCATCAGATCTATGCCTGAGTACTGCTGCATATTCCTCCGGAGCCTTTCCAGCCAATCAGTGGGCGTTTCATCTTTTCCCTGCTGATTATCAAAAGCTTTATTTACATTCTGTCCCCTAGGTGCCGCTTCTTTAATACCCTTAATTATTAGGTTTCGATAATCATTCAGGTGCTGTCTTCCAACCCCCTCGTTATGGTTCCAATTAGGGGTGGCTATCGGCATCTTTTGTTCCCCTGAGGGTCCCTGCTGGTTCTCCCTTTCCCATATTTTTATTCCTGCTACTCGGATCATCTGTCTTTCTTCTAAAGAAAATAAAATTCCCATAATAGACTGCATTTCTTCCCAGGTGTATATATTTGGACCTAAAAATTGGTCAAATTGTTCTGCCAAACCCAGGGGGTCGTCTAAGAGACCTTTCATCTCTTTCTTAAAATTTCGCACTTCCATGGAGGTTAGTGGGGCATTGACAAATCCAATACCCCCTTGCGCCCCCCCCAAAGGAACTTCTCGTAATGGAAATAGGGTCACATCCTTTTTAGGGGGTCCCTCTTCCGAATCACTAACCTCACCTATTACCATTATGTTGGCAGTTCGTCTCCTGGCTTGCGTAGGTGTAGTGTGGGGGACCCTTCTTCCCCTCCCACCCCAGGATCTTCCCTCATCACTTGCCCCCATATTCTCTGGGGAGGCATCATCTGCCTCTTCCCCCTCCTGTGAAGATGCCCCTGGGACTGGGTTATATGGAGGAGGTAAATGGTCTAATGGGTCCCATCGTTTAGAGTGGTCTACCTCCTGTTGTTCTTTAAGTTTTAGTATATTAACCCCGGTTGGCCACATTTCCCCTTTCCAGCATGAGGCATATTCACTTTCTTCTGGATCGAGGGGCTCCTTACTATTTACATAAACGTTTAAATCCTGGCATATCCACCCCTCAAAGGACCCGTATAGGGGCCAAAACAAATTATCGGGTCTAATCTTCTCTTTAGTCCGCTTGATCATACAGTAATGTATCATTTTTATTTTGTCTTTCCCCTTAGTACAGGGACTATTATCCCAGTTAGATAATTTAATCCCCAGAGGACTGCCTGGGGGTATATCCATAGGTACCTTTTTGCTCCCTTCCTTCCCGGGACCTGTCTGTTTGCTCGACCCCTGTCCCATGTTCCCGAGGTCCACTCTCTCCAGTCCACTCGCTTCGCCCCTTCACCGGCCAAGTCCCTTGCGGGAGATTGGAAATGCGGTTATAAGGGCTCCGCTCTCACTTCGTAGGTCCGGACACTATCCGGCCCACGTCTCAGTCACACACTCACCGACCTCAATCCCGTCCGACCGAATAATACTGACAGTCCTTTTCTTACTCGGGTCTTCGTGCACAAGAATTACGGGCAACCGCGGTGATAGGGAGCTCCGTCCTTGCCTTTACCCTATAATATGGCTGAAAAATTTCACCTGTATTCTGAGGGGCTTCCGAAGGTCCTTTCCCGAGCCGCTGAAATCAACGGGGCGCCCCTCGTTTGTGGTCCTCCGGAGCCCCTGCAGACAAGGTGATCACGTCGGGGTCACCAATTTGTGAGAAATGCACTCACGCTGAATTTCCTGAATTTTACAAGTTTATTATAGAACAAAGGCAAACAGCACTGGGCGCATGGTGAAAACCAGAGGCGCACCGGTTATACCCAAACTTGCCTTTTTATACACTGTGTTTGTGGCATCTCAGAGGGGTTATTTTAATATTTCAGGTATCTATTAACATAACTCCACCCCAGACCACCCCCCCTTGCGCGCGTCTCTTGTGGTTCAGAGGGGCCTTCGGGGATCTGCAAGGGATGAAGTCAGTAGTCTTCCTCTGGCTGCACTTTTCACCCTGTCGTTTTCCTCTAGTCACACTTTTTAATATTTTCACATTAAACTCCTGGTTTTCCTTTGTTCTTCTCGTATCTTTCATGTCAAATAATCTTTGACCCCCAAAATGCTGTTCTCATGCTAACAAATCACTCCTTATCTTCTTACTTGTGTTCTCAATTTTACTTGTCCTTGAGTCCATATGTCTGTTTTTCTATGTTTTCACAAATCTATCTACACATCCTTTAAGTACTTGAGTTACAGGATGTCTTTTACCTCATCAAAAGAAACTACATATTCTGCTTGTGCCCATTTATTACCTACAAACTATAAAATACAATTGATGCCTGGCATATATTAACTACATATTTCCCGTGTTAAGGCCTAATTTAGTGGCAGTGAGGCAAACATCCTTTCGGGATGTAACTTATGCAGTAGTTAGGCAAATTTCTGTGTTCTCGTTTTGCGAAAGCCAATATACATTTCACAGCACTTTAGAAACTCTCTCGGGCTCGATTTTGGAGTTTTATAAGGCAGGCGCTCCTTATTGCGGCGGGGGGTCGTGCCTGTCGTGCCTGTCGTGCCTGTCGATATAGAGAACGAACCGCTTATTGCTTCGTGATTATCTCTCTGTAACTTTACGTACCAAGGACTGGTGTTTGTCAAGGGTTAAGCCCGCCAGAGGCTGGTACTTGGGAGCCGTGAGCGATCACAAAACTTAATTAAATTGATGAATTTACGATCTTGTTGGGAAGGCACAAGCGGAGGCCTTGCTTGAATGGATAGGGCCGGAAAAGATAAGAACTCCTGCCTTCGTTCTCGTCCTCGTAGACAATTTAGCTTAAACTAGCCGTATGGTTTTACATCACCCATGAAAAATAATAAGAGCACTAAAAAGCATTTTTTTAGGGACTAACGTGCATTCTTTAGGATAAGATGTATCAAAACATGTAAAGGACTGTTGACGCGGCAGTCACGGACACTGCACACAATCAATATGATCAAGCAGCTGCCACTTTATTGCCAAGATAGCTCGGTTTATATGTTCATTCTAGTTACTGTTCACGCATAAGCAAATTAGAGATTGGTTAGCATGAGCTGTCCACGCGCCTAGTTACACCTAATGATTGGTTATATCAACACTGTACACGCGCATAAACATAAGGCATAATTGGTTGCGTTAACTAAAACATGCGAAACTTGTCTCAGTCTAATTGGTCAAGATAAGCTGCCGAACTGAGGTTCTTTGTGCCAAGTTCCCTTTATCGTGGAATGCGCACCTGTGTTCTTCTAATTGGCATCTTTCTTTTTTTTGTCTTCTTGTTTATTCTGTTCAAGGCCTTCTAAAGGCGTCTGGAATGCTCTTACTACCGTTAGCTAAATGTGTCCACAAGCAAAGCGTCCTTGAAGCCTGCTGCCTACAAAACATCCTTGGCTCACAAATTCATCAATTCTATCGAGTCTGGATTGTTCACTATGTGCCCATTACTTTCCAAGTATCCCACAAAGGACCACACTGCGCAGAGTCACCTGAGGAGGGTCAGGTAGCAGACAAGTGAGGAAGACTACGGAAGACCGCCAGAGACCTTCAGTGCGCCTGCGTAAAGGACATTTGCATATGCTAATACTTTCCCGGAAAACTAATGAATATGTATAACATTTCTTGGAAATCCGGTGAATATGAACGTAGAACATGTACTTAACCTGCACAATTAGGCCCGACGGTGCGCACCATAGGTGGAACGATCCCCCCCTGTGCACCCAGCGCTGCCAATAAAGAATACCTACTTAATAGTTAATCAGGCTATTGAGTTAGTTGCTTTGAATCACTATCGTGCACACCAGTTCTTTCAACGGTTGGGATTAGATACAAAAGGGATATACATATTCATGATTTTTCCTGGAAGTAATTAACATATTTGTCTGAATTCCGGGAACTCGTCGACATATGTAAATGCCCTCGGCGCAGGCGCGCTCGAGATCTTTGGTGGTCTTCAGGGGCCCTCTGGTGGTCTTCGATAGTCTTCCTCGCTTGTCCGCTAGTACACCCTCTTCTAGTAATTCTGCGCAGTGGGACGCTTTACATGTTTTGATACAGTTTATCCTGAAGAACGTTCGTTAGTAACTCTAATATCTATCTTGTCTTGATTTTCATTCGTTTAACACAAGCCACAGTGACGCTTTTAAGCTCAATTATCTAAAAGGGCCTAAGGTTCCCATCTTCCCAGGGAATTGCAAGGTCGACCAAAAGCAATTTCCTCTGGTATCTTACACATTTTGCAACATACAGGTTTTCTTATCCACCGCTAGTCAGCATAACAAGGACACCGTTCTTCTCGCAACGCAAGATGTAAAGCATCTTGCATCAGCGCGATACACAAAGTTTTGGTAAAAGTGTTATCGTTGTTTCCAGTAACAGTCCGTCTTGTCCACGGTTCACAAGCTGCAGGTCCAAGCCGGAGCGGGAGACTTGCGCCGGCGTTTCTCCACGACCTTCCCCTTCCCCAGGTGATTGTGGTTGGGGTGGTGGGCGAGCCCAGCGGTATATCAACCACAAGACGCCTTTTTCTGCTTGTTGTTTTTCGTGGGATCGGTCAGATCCCGCCGTACCACTAGGTCTCTTGGTGGTGCGTTTCCCTCCCGGCTCTTGCAGCTGCTGCGCGGGCTTTCTGCGGAGGATTTGAGTTAAATTGGCAGAAGTGAGAAGAGCAAAAGGGGTGGCAGCCGTAGCTTTCGAGTGATGTGGCGCTTCCGAGGAGGATGCTGCTGTGGAAGAGGTCGGCGTTGGCCCGTGGGACTGGTAGTGCTCGGTTTGTGCAGGTGATGGAGAGGAACCTGGTGATAGCAGCGACATCTTAAATAGCTGGGGCATTTAAGAAGCATTTTAGAATTATATATGAAGGCATATATTCTCGGGTATTATTTCCACCAATTGCCGCAAAACCTACAGAGAAGGAAACGCCCCATAAATTACACATGCAAGGCCAACAAATGTTTTTAATTCTGTCTTTGGCTTTTCTGCCTCTTGGCTCTAAGCGAGTGTTGTTTTTGCAGGGTGATCCCGAAAACAGATAGAAGCTCTTCCTCGAGGGACCTGTGGGCAGGTGGGCCAGCTGGCAGAGTTGTCCGAATTTCTGGAAGTTCTTTCCGAGCTTTTCCTGGCCAGAGGCAGCACTGGGAGGAGGGAGAGGGTGGGCTGCTGGTGTCCTTCGTGCAGCTTGGTCCCTGCTTTGGTACTTGATGGATTCTTCTTCCTCCTCTTCCTCCTCCCCAGCATTGCAGAAGTTAGACGTTGTGTTTCTCCCTCATCAGGGAAGCCCTCCTCCTCCCTGCTGAGGGGTCGTAGTTTGCGGCGTCCACGAACCGGCTCCGGAGATCGTAACCCTGCCGCGGGGATCTGCTTGGCTCGCTCTGCCTCGGCAGGATTTGATCCTGAGCAGCCCTGGGTGCCGGAGCCTGCTTGGAGCGGGCACTGGAGGGTCCTGGGGCCGCATCATCCCTTGGGACTTGCTCACGACGTGGAGGACTTCTTCTCGCACCTCTTCCTCCTCTTGCGGAGCGATGGTTGTCCGTGTACTCCACGAACCGGCTGCGGAGATTATAACCCCGCCACGGGGATCGGCTCCGCTCTTTTTCCCGCAGCTGAGTTTGCTCCCAGGCAGCCTGGGATGCGGGAACCGCCTTGGAGCTGGAGTTGGAGGTCAACGGAGGTGAATCATCCCTGGGGGTTTGTTCGTGACTCGGAGAACTAGTTCTCCTCCTCACTGAGCCACGGTCGTCTGTGTATTCCACGAACCGTCTGCAGAGTTTACAGCCACACTGTGGGGATCGGCTCCGCTCTCTCTCCTGAAGCAATCTTTGCTCCCAGGCAGCCTGGGATGCGGGAACCGGCTTGGAGCTGGAGTTGGAGGTCCACAGAGGCGAGTCATCCCTGGGGACTTGTTTGTGACTCGGAGGACTAGTTCTCCTCCTCCTCGCTGAGCCACGGTCATCCGTGTACTCCGCGAACCATCTGCAGAGTTTACAGCCACACCGCAGGGATTGGCTCCGCTCTCTCTCCCGCAGCAATCTTTGCTCCCAAGCAGCCCGGGATGCGGGAGCCCACCGTGAGCTGGAGTTGGAGGTCCACGGAGGCGAGTCATCCCTGGGGGTTTGTTCGTGACTCGGAGAACTAGTTCTCCTCCTCCTCGCTGAGCCACGGTCGTCTGTGTACTCCGCGAACCATCTGCAGAGTTTACAGCCACACCGCAGGGATTGGCTCCGCTCTCTGTCTCGCAGCAATCTTTGCTCCCAAGCAGCCTGGGATGCGGGAGCCCACCGGGAGCTGGAGGTCCACGGAGGTGAATCATCCCTGGGGGTTTGTTCGTGACTCGGAGAACTAGTTCTCCTCCTCCTCGCTGAGCCACGGTCGTCTGTGTACTCCGCGAACCGTCTGCAGAGTTTACAGCCACACCGCGGGGATCGGCTCCGCTCTCTCTCCTGAAGCAATCTTTGCTCTCAGGCAGCCTGGGATGCGGGAACCGGCTTGGAGCTGGAGTTGGAGGTCCACAGAGGCGAGTCATCCCTGGGGGCTTGTTCGTGACTCGGAGAACTAGTTCTCCTCCTCCTCGCTGAGCCACGGTCATCCGTGTACTCCGCGAACCATCTGCAGAGTTTACAGCCACACCGCAGGGATTGGCTCCGCTCTCTCTCCCGCAGCAATCTTTGCTCCCAAGCAGCCCGGGATGCGGCAGCCCGCCGGGAGCTGGAGTTGGAGGTCCACGGAGCTGACTCAGTCCTGGGGGCTTGTTCGTGACTCGGAGGACTAGTTCTCCTCCTCCTCGCTGAGCCACGGTCGTCCGTGTTCTCCACGAACCGGCTGCAGACATTATAACCCCACAGCGGGGATCGGCTCCGCTCTCTCTCCCGCAGCAATCTTTGCTCCCAAGCAGCCCGGGATGCGGGAGCCCACCGGGAGCTGGAGTTGGAGGTCCACGGAGCTGAGTCAGTCCTGGGGGCTTGTTCGTGACTCGGACTAGTCCTCCTCCTTGCTGAGTAGTTGTAGTCCTTGGTGGCCACGAGGCAGCTGCAGAAATCCTTGTCCCGTTGCGGCAAGTTGCTCCAGGCCCTCTCCCTGGCCCCATTCATCTGGCAGCAGGAACAGGAGGTGAATCCGTCCTCCTCCTCGTCGTCCCGTTGCGCAGCGTGCGGCCCACGGTCAAACAGTTGACAGCGGAACGGGAAGCCGGGTTGGGTTCTGGACGCGCACGAGGCCATGCTGCGCCTGCCTGCCCAGGCTGCAGATGCCTCCCGCGCATCTGCCTGGTTTAACTGGCTGGTCCTGGTTCTTGTAGAGGAGCTGCCGTCCTCTGGAGCATCCTCCATGCCCACTGCCACGTCCTGCACAGAGAGCTGTGAAAAGGCCCTGACCTTTCCCCATGAAAGGAACAGAACAGTGGGGAACCCCCAGAAACTGTGGGACGGGACAGCTAAGGGCGTCCCAGAGCTTCTCCTGGAGGGCTGCAAAGGCAGAAGACCCAAAGGTGGACAAATGGGGTGGATGGAGGTGGGATGCTTTGAGAGGGAGAAGCGTTGCAGCTTTGAAGAAAGCTGCAGCGTGGGAGGGAAAAGAGAACGATGCCAAGATCCCGGAAAGAAATCCACTGATCCATCTCCCCAGAGTTACCTTAGTCCTAGGAAGAAGACCCGGTGGTCCCACAGGATCTACCTTCTTGCTGCCGGCCGCCCACTGTCTCGGGAAGGCATGGGCATGTGATGGTATCTGTGGGGAAGAAGGCCTTCCTCCCCTTAAATCAGAGCTCCTGGAGAAAAAAAAAAAGAGTGATTTCTGTTTAGGGCTGTTCTTGCAGCTTTCCCTGGGGTCCAGCCATTTTCTTGGAGCGGTTTCTATGACAGAGAGAAGACGTATCCAAACCTACAAATTTGAAATTTGGTTGGGGTCTTGCTTCCCTTGTTGGAGCAAGACCTCATCTTTATCCTCCCTACGGCCTCCATTTCATAGAATCCTAAAATGGTTGGGGTCGGCAGGGACCTTAAGGATCATCTTGTTCCATCTCCCCTGCCAT